>NC_140496.1:70472265-71137265 GCF_964271855.1 Acomys minous | reverse complement strand
AGTGTGGTGAACTTTTGAGCCTCAGCTTTGTGCATCTAGGTTAACGTTACTGGAGAATCTGCGTCCCAACCAAATATCTGATACACACTAAATATTTATTTAAAAAAACTTCCTTTCTATCCTTCCTTTGAGTGCCACCAGGTCTCCCCCTCCAGGAGACATGGTCAAATAGGAGGTTACCAAGAAGAGACTTGATACCCTATGAGCATATACAGAAGGAGGAAATCCCCCTGAGGAACAGTCATAGGGGAGGGGAATAAGGGGGAAATGGGAGGGAGGGAAGAATGGGAGGATACAAGGGATGGGATAACCATTGAGATGTAACAAGAATAAAATTAATAAAAAATTTTTTTAAATTATTGATTAATTAAAAAAAAAAACTTCCTTTCTGCTGGTAGCATTTTCATCCATGCCTTATCACCCATGGTTTTCATGCTTTTCACTCTGTTGCGCTTGTTGTTGAAATGTAGTGGAGGTCTGTCCTGTGCATATGGAATATGAGCAACATCCCTCTCTATCAATAAAATCTCTATCTTTCCCCCCTCCAGTTATGATAAACAAGAATGTCTCTAGGAATTGCCAAGTGCCACAATTGTCAATATCACATCCATTGCGAAAACTGATTTCAGTTTATCTTCAGACTTTTGTGTGTGTGTTAGGTAGGAGGAGGCCAATTTTCAGTTAACAGCTGATCACTGAAATAGGTTTTGCTACATTTTCTAGCTGGTAACTGCTAGGGCAGTCCATGAATCCAGCATACCTTTGTGTCTTTAAATAGTATGTCATTCTCTGACTTTTCTGTGTGTAGAATGATGGGTCACTATGACTTAAACGGGCAGTTTCCATAGTACCAGGGGTAGAATGCTGACTATAGAGTAGATCTTCAGCTGCCCCAGTATTATCTGTAGCAGAGTAAAAATCATACTAAGTGGCTCCCTTGACAGCTTCTGGGGATCAGTACTTCTCCCAATGGAACGTACTTTTTCCTTAAATTGTGTGGACAATGACTCCATCTTATATAGAGACAGAGAAACTTGATACAGTCCGCTTCCCCATGGATAGGGTTATTTGGTATGGAAGGGCATTCTGATTTTGCTTATATTCATGATAGTCTAATTTAATTTCCTTTCCTTTAAACAAAACATTCAGATTTTTTTTTCCTGGAGGAAAGGGTCTAGAGTCTGGTGTAAATCATTTGTACAGACTAGCCTGTGAAATACAATTGGTGTAGCTTGCGGGTGGTTTTACAGACATGAGAGATCTAAATTTTACATAACTGTGAAAGTAAATTAGGGCCTCTTCTACCTGCTGCTCCCTGAACTGTAAATCTCTTATGCAGTTTCACATTCCATCTATAAACAACTTGGCACTAAAATTCATTCAATGAGATACACTAGGCCAGAGCAGGTGTAAGTGTAAGCAGGATGGTAGTTAATAGGGAAAAGCCAGAGACAAAGATGTAAAATGGAAGTAGCAGAACAGAGAGGAGAAGCCATGGAGCATGAAAGGATGCAGAGAAAATGAGCACCCAAGAATGATTTACAGGGCAGGCTTAGCAAAAAGAGAGAGATATGATAACCCTTGATTGGACATCAGATTTTTTTCATCTGCAGAATTTGCCCAAGGCTATGCAAGACAGATATCACCTAAGAAAGTAGACTTGGATAGACAAGTGTTTGAGATGTAATGGTACCCTTAAAACACTGTCGATGACATCAGTAAGAGTCACTGATGGCACCAGGACCACTATCAAAGGATTTTAAACAAAGATGGGATCGAAAGCATGAAAATTAGGGTTTTCCATCTCCTACATCTCAGTGCAAAGTAGGAGTTCTCAGATTTTAGCCTGGGATGAGTCAGGATTTTCAAATACAGTGGGCTTAGTCATAGATTCTGATTCAGTAAGCACACAGTATTTTCTTTTCTGATAAATTTGTATGTGATGATAAATCTACTAGACTAGAAGCCATACTGTGAACAAAAAAAATTATGTGAAACCTACATTCTAGTAGTGGACCCTGAGTGAAGTAACACCAAAGTGTTTTTGTGTGAGCAATGCCTTAGAAGATTATGTGTGCCCTGACCCACTTTGAGTTACTTTGTTGGGAACATAAGTTAACATAGCGGCCAAAGAGAATCAGTCGCACATGCTAGTCTCCTCTTGGATATTTTATACTATTAGAAAAGTGTGTGTGTGTGTGTGTGTGTGTGTGTGTGTGTGTGTGTGTGTGTGTGTGTGTGTGTAAGTATATGTGAGTGTTTGCATTTGTGGGTGTGTTTTATGTATGTGAGCATGTTATGACAGAGTATTTGATCCCATGCTTTGTGAATGGTCTGTCTCTGGCTATGCTTTCTTTTAGTCTCTAATTTGGGGGAGGGGCAAAGGAGGTGAAAAACAATTGCAGCTTGATAAATCCACAACTTAGGCTCTCAGAGATCATTGGCAAACCATTTCACACACTTACAGAATGTTAACTACTAAAGACATGTTAGATTTTTATCATCATAAGGTAATATAGAAATAAAAAGCACCGTAGTTAACCAAAAAAGATTAATTTAGAAAATAAAAGTTATTGTTTGAATATATAGTCATGTGTTTGAACACTTGATCCACAGACCTACTACCTTTTTTGACGGATAAAAGAAGGTTTTGGTAATGGGAACTAGGAAGAAGACACAAGCCAGTAGGGTAATGTATTGAAATATACTTACTTTCACTTCTATTGAGCTTTCTACTTCCTGCTTGGCCACCATCATGTGATCAGCCAACTCAGTCTCCTCTCAATATAGACTGACCCAACTGACATGTGTTCTCTGCTGGCCTAATTTTATTTCTATTGTGATTAAATATTCTGACCAAAATAGTTTATTTTGTTTAGTCCACACAGTCCATTACTGAGGGAAGTCAAGGCAGGAAATTAATACAAGAACTTGAATTCAGGCTTTCTTGCAATTCTGCACAGCATCGCATATCTAAATGTACTTACTATGTATATTTTAAGATGACCCGTCTATGGGATGGTGACGTCCATAATGGTTTCTCCTACATCCGTTAATGCTAAATACTGTACTCCACGGACACGTTCACCAGCAATCTGAATTGGGCAACTTAAAAACTGAGGTTTTCTTCCCAGGTTATTCTAGTTTGCAATGAGTTGACAGATAAAACTAACCAGAATATTTGCCAAGAAACCTGAATCCCCTGAACCCATGAGTCAAAACAAAAACTCCACTCAGCAACTTCTATCAGATGTTTTGTTACAGCAACAAGAAAAATTACTCATATATTGAGTATCTTGAGTTATTTAAAAAAAAAGCCTGAAGGACAAAAATAATTCTGACAATTTGAATACTTTTTTACTTTCTCCTTTGCATAAACAAAGATACTTCAGGCATCCAAATCAAACAATTTTAATGCAATTTGGGAGAAATCCAATTCATATTCAAATAATCATTTTTAGTTATCCTTTGTGCTGTATAATATATCAACTGGAAATAAAGCACATTTTAATGAATTAATCATATTTTTATTCTCTCATATATACATCCAGCTGCATTTCCCTCCTTCTCTTCCCTCCCTCCCTTTCCTCCCCTCCCCATCATCTCCCCTTTTTCCTCAGATCCACTCTCCCTCTCCCTCCCTCCCTCTCTCTCTCCCTCCCTCCCTCAGAAAAGAGCAGGCCTCCCAGAGACATCAACAAAACTAGGCATAACAAGCTACAATAAGACCTGGCACATACCATCACACAAGGCTGCATGAGGCAACCCAGAAGGAGAAAAACAGTCCCACAAGCAAGCAAAAGATTCACAGATAGCATTGCTCCCACTGTTAGGAATCCCACCAGAACACCATGTTGAAATACTGTTTATTCTTCATTTTAATAATTAAAAAATAAGATGCCAGGTGACAGATTATATAGAGGTTTATTGTATGAGCAGAGCATGCAGAGAGAAGGAAAGGGGGAGGCATGCCTCAGAGAGATAAAGAGAGACAGAGACAGTGGAAGAGAAATAAGAAAGAGAAAGAGAGAGAGAGAGAGAGAGAGAGAGAGAGAGAGAGAGAGAGAGAGAGAAGAGAGGTAAGAGATAAAAAGAGGGAAGAGGGAGGTGAGAGGTGGGTCTGTCCTTTTATATATTTATCAGTGCCATGGCCAGTGACAGGTAGGCTATCACATCACAGGTAGGCAGACTGGGGCAGAATCCTATCTCTGTGTATATTTTTTTAATACAGTAAATTATTAAGGCAGTAGTTTTCTGTAACCAGCTAGTTCTCCAATGACAGACACAGAGACTGAGGTTTATTTTTAATCTACAAACACTGTGCTGGTCAGAATCTGAGCTACTCTAATCCTAATACAGCTAAAACCTACATATAAGCCAATAATTTGCTGCTACTCCATCAATCTCTTTCTCCAGCCACCTGCTCTGCCGTCATCCTCTTTTCCACCCCTACACAGAAGTCCCGCCTTCCACTTCTTGTCCTTCTGCCCAGCTGATTGGCCAAACAGCTCACTGATAACTGCTGCACCCACTCAAGGAGTTCCTCTACAACATCAAGCTATTCAGCCATAACATACATGCAGAGAACATACGTCAGAATGCCACAGGCTCCATGATCTCTGTGAGTCCCCATGAGTCCTGGTCAGTTGACCCTGGGCCTTGTTCTTGTGATGTCCCTTTCCCTTGTGGTTTCCCCAATCCTTCCTTCTCCTCCTCCTCCTCCTCCTCCCCCTCCTCCTCAGGATTCCTGGAGTTCTGCCTAATATTTGGTTGTGGTTTCTGTATCTCCTCCCATCAGTTGCTGCATGAAGATTCTCCGGTCTTTCTGATGCCACAATCCATAGATCCAGAGGGGCTGAATAACAAGGAGGGCTTAGAGGAGGATGCAAGCCTTCCATAGGAAGCGGAAATAGAATAGATTTTGCTGGTGCACTGGGGGTGAGTGGAGCTTGGAACAGGAGGGATCAAGTGAGGTAGTTAGGGAGAAGGGAGAAAATACTGGGAGAAATGGCTGGAATTGGCGGGGAGGCATTTTGGGAGCAGGTGGAAAACTAGTGGAATGGAAACCTTACAGAATCTACTAGAGTAACCCTAGTAATGGAAGACAAAGAGCCAGAAGAGGCCACCTTCTGTAATCAAGCAAGGCCCCAAAAGAAGGGATTAGGACACCAACCCAGCCACAAAACCTTTGAACTACAGTTTTGTTTTTGTTTTTTTCCTACTTATAGAGTGTTCTGGGACTGGAGCCAAGAATTAATCACATTTTTTAAAAAATGCTGGGTCTTTTATTAGAACCAAGCTCCTCTCAAATTTGTCTTCCTCCTGTGTCAGCTTCTCCAGTCCTGGATCTAAAGCCGTGGGTTGCTATATTGCGACTCTTTTCCATAATTTTTGAAGAAGCTTATAATATCTAATAAAGACAGCTTACAGATTAACACAATTAATACAATAGGAAATCTGCTACAATGAGGGTGTGTATGAAGTAGAATGAAGATGGATAAAAGGGAAAAGAAAGTGCAATACAAATGGAAAACTTCCTAGAATGAAACATCTAATGAGTGATGAAAATAATCCTTTAACTTCATTCTTCAAATGCATGAAAGCTATCAACTTTAGTATGATTAAACTATAAAAATAAGAACCTCTGAATAAACTTCCTGATGTATTCTTGGTTTCCACATTAATCTATCCTAAATAAGGTTCCACTTCCTTTGATTACTAACACTCTTTTTGGCCACACTTTCACCCTTGTAAGTGTTCCAAAGAGTTCACAGTATTTGAAGTAGGTGACTATAATAAAGGGCTAGAGATAATGGGAGTAATTTACCACTATTCTTCAATACAAGCTCTGGGTTTCAAAATCTTCTAATTATAGGCATTCTTGAATAGGGAAGTGATAGACGTTGAAGATGGAAAGAAAATGGTTTAATGTGTTTCTAATGGTTGCAGAGTTTCATTGACTGTCAGAGCTAGGACTAAATTCTAGATTATCTTAGGTTTGGAATATCAGTGGATTTTTGCAACATTATTTCACTTCTCTTTGAAGCTTGCAATATGTCCATGTTTGAGATATATTAAAATCTAACATTAAAATTAAAATATGAGTAGGTTTTAAATGGGAAATTTCTTTTCATGTTTGCAAATAGGGTGTAGTAAAATAGTCTGAAAATAGTAACTAAATTGGTGTTGGAAGACCTCATGAAAACTATCCCTATTTTAAAGAAACAGGTTTTATTTTACTGTTTAATGTGAAAAGTATGCCTGATTTGGAATATAAATGTATGTGCCTCCTTAACAGATCCAGTCTATATAGGGTCCTGGAAAAGGCAATGCCCTTTTAAAAACTGTATCAGCATATTTATTCATTATTTAAATGTTCACATTCCTGATGATGAAGTACATATTTTTGATTTTTATATAATTGCACCTTTTAAAAAGATAAATCTTTGAATAGCAAATTTGCATTCAGATCTTTTTAAAATGAGGCATATTGTCCACAAATATTGTTCCTCCTAAAATTCATAATTTCCATTTTTAAATCCAGGCATATAATAATTTTATGTATTTATTTAGTTATTCCCTTAACATCCTGGTTATAGCCCCATCCCTCCTTACCTTTCGGTCCCACCCTCCTTTCTTCTCCCCCTCCCCCATTCCTCGGAAAAGAAGAGACCTCCTTCCCATCCACCCCAGCTCATCAACTCATATCAGGACTGAGTGTATCCTTTTCCCCTGTGGAAGGGCCATCTCTGTGACAAGCTGGAGACCTAAGTCAAGATAGGTTCCCAGGGGGACCTATGAGAGGGACTCTAGCAGAGACTCTTAGTAGCAGGGACAGTAGAGACTGAAGAGGACAGCCTCTAACTAGACAAGTCTCCTAGTAGAAGGAGGGGAACACCAACCCACCCACAAAAACTTCGAGTCAAAATTCACCCTGCCTACAAGATGTGCAGCTATAAAGATAGAACAGATAGAGCAGAGATTGAGGTTATGTCCAAACAATGTCTGGTCCAACCAAAGACTCACCACAAAGGACAGAATCAACCCCAGACACTATTAATGATACTCTGCTATGCTTGCAGTCAGGAGTGACGCAGAGTTGTCATCTGATAGGCTCCACCCAGCAGCACCTCCAAACATATGCTGAGACTCACACCCAAACTTTGGGTGATAGGTAGGAAGTCTTGTGGGAAAGAGGGGGAAAGGATAAAAGGACCCGGAGGTGACAGGAGCTTCACAAAAAAACCAACAAAGCCAATTAACTACGGCCCAGAGAGGCTTGCTGAGACTGAAGCACCAACCAAGGGCATTATGTGAACTGGATCTAGGCCCTCTACAAAGATGTGGCTGATGGGCAACTCAAGATTCATGTGGATCCCCTAGTAAGGGGATTGGGGGTACCCTCTGACATGGATTCTCTTGCCAGCTTTTCAATTACTACCCCGTGGTGAGACTGCATTACCAGGCAGTATACCTTTTATCTTGCTTTATTATTTTTTTTTATTTTAAAGATATTTTTATTTCTTCAACTTTTACTTTCAAGAGTGACTGAAACAAAAATATAATTGAGTCCCATCACTACTGTCATTATGGAAATGGCTTTAAGAGAAAACTGGTCAGATGAGTATATTGCTTCCCACTTTTCAACTGGTCATAGCTGCCATTGAAAAATCAGACAAGCCCAGAGAATCTGTCCAGAATGTTCAAGATATGGTATTTCATACAGCATGCCTGTTCTTGGGGGAGAGCACCTAGGGCATAATTATGTGGCACAAAGACACCACCCATGCCTCTGAGAATGTAGGACCATGCGCCCTTGAAAAAAGCCTTGCCTCCTTCATCACAAGCAATCTTCAGCCAGCAGTCAAGCATGCCTGTATAAATGATATCTGTTTCTTTGCATCCTGACTGCATCATCATACGATGGCGAACTGTGTCAAACGGATGGGAAGTCAGGCCGGCAACAGCAGTGACAGACTGTGCGATCATCTAGCTGATAAAGATGTGAGTATTCTTGGGGTCCGGAAGCATTCCCTTCGCAGTGTCATAGATACCAAAGTGGGCAGTTCGTTAGGTGATAATGCCCTGTACTGACATATTAAAGCCTTGGCACAGGCCCTTAATCCCATCGGATTCGTAGATCTTAACCAGGAAGTCACCAAGCCCTTTGAATTCCCTTTCAGCCCCAGCTTTGCCCACATCAGCTGCTAGATGCATACGGGCAAAATCAAGAGCGTACACAAAGCACAAGGTTGTGGCCCCACCGGCACAACCTGATGCCAGGTTCCCTGTAAAGTCACGCCAAAACTAGGTCCTCTTGTCCACACCACCCAGCTTGTATTTATCTTTGAAGGCAAAGTTGAGAGTCTAGGTAAGGAAGCATCTGATGACATTGGCCAGGTTACCATGCCAGAAAGACAAGACTCCCTATTCCTTGGGGATGCTATCCATGCAGTCTATGATGTCCTTGTGCTGCTTATCTGGCGTGGTGTGCTTGCTGGCATGCTGCTCCTGTAGCAGCACCTTGACCCACACAATGGATGTTACTGCCGTCTTGGAGATGGTTGCAGCTACTCCACCAGCCAAGAAGTCCTTGGCGAAGGACACAGCGGCATCTTTCATGTTGAAAGAAAAAAAGGAAGATGCAGACGACTGTGTGGTAGGACTGGCTTGACAACCTGCTTTGACTCCTGGACCCTGGGGCTTATCTTGCTTTATTGATTAAGATAAAAAATACTTGTTATAGACTGAAATGCAAACCCCTCAAATTTATATGCTGAAGCCCTACCTCCAAATATAGATTGCAGAGAAGGGATCACAAAGGCAGGTCCCTAATCTAATTGAATTTATGTCCTTATTGAATGCAGAAGAGAGTCTATGTACCTCTCTCTGCACAGGGAAAGAACATTATGAGAAGCTAACAAGAGAAGCATCCTATAACCACAAACACCACAGCACCTTGAGTTTGGACTTGCAGTGTCTAGAACTATGAGAAAATCAGTGTTTGTTCTTGAAGCCAGGCTGTTGACAGCATCATCTTTTTTTGTTTGTTTTGCTTTTGTTTTTGCTTTTTTTTTTCCAAGACAAGGTTTCTCTGTGTAGCCTTGGCTGTCCTTGAACTCACAGTGATCCACCTGCCTCTGCCTCTTGAGTGCTGGGATTAAAGGTGTGAGCCACCACACTTGGCTGAAAGCATCATCTTAGGTACCTAATTTCTCTAATAAACTGCCTGTAAGAAATAGTATATTATAATTGTGCCTGCTATCCTTCTTTGTCTCTTTGTCCTTGCTAACCTCAGTGTCCACAGAATATTACATGACTACTTGAGACTTGATTGATATTTCTGAGTACATTTTTTTGTAAAGACTGCAAGACTCCTTGTTTGCAAGTCTGACAAACAAAGGCAAAATTTTTCTTTAAATTTATGTGATTCTACATAGTAAATGAATAGAGTAATGGACATTTTGCCCTTGAAAAATCTCTAAATATTCATCTCCTGGATGATGAACACTTGTTGGTATTTTTTCTAACTTTGTTTGCTCAGTACACTCTTCAAATTCATGTACAACATGTACTGTGACTAATGCAAACAGAGTAACCATCGGATCCATTTCATTAAGAAAAGATTAGGTAGAGATTCACAGAATTTCCCATGAAACGTTGATGTACAATTCAGCCCTTAATTAAAAGCAAACAGCCTCACTTCCTGGGATTAGGCTATCCAATTCTATTTTAAAAATGAAAGAATATGATGATTAAAACACATTTGAATAAAAATGGCAATATATATTCCACAAGAATTTACCCCAAATGACAAACATACCAGAAAATGAGATAGAACAGTGAAGTCCAGAAAGCACCTTTGAATAATCTACACTCCAAACCCTCCCATCTCATACAGAATTAAAATCCCTAATGATCCAGGTCGTAGACAAGTTCATATGATTTCAAGAAAGTAAGCAGAAAAGAAGAGACTGTTGCTCTAGAGTGTAAAGAGAGTCCCTCTGGGATTTTAGAGTTATTTCTGACCTCCCCCTCTAATTCACTCTGTGGCCAAAGGCAAGTGAGTTAATCTTTTTGTGACTTCATTTATATCTTTGTCAAATGGAAATAATAACACCTATTTCATGGAGAACATTCAGAGGTTTAATTAAATTAGTGCTTTGAACTTCTTAAATGAAAGTTGCTATAGAAATGCAAGTACAATTATTGAAGTCATTTCTCCTTATCCTGTATGCAATATGACGACTGAAACACATTTATGTTAATTGGAAAAGTGACTAATTACCTAAGAAATACTTCCTTGTGTTGTGTGACAGATCAGGCAACAGGTCAAACTTCTTTAAAATTAAGTGGGTCACAATCTAATTATTTGGCAACAACAAAAATTTCAACACATGGAAAAAGATATAGTTGCCTTAAATCATTCAATATATAAAAGTTCTAATATTTATAGACAAAAGCGTGGAATTTAGCTTAGAGTCTATATTGGAAATATGGAATTTTCTTATATCATTGTCTTATAATGGATTCAATTCTATAGCTGCTTCCATGGTGAAATGTTTACTTTGTTTTTCAGTAAAACACATACACAAAAGGAAAGAAATAACAATAACAACAAAGCTTCTCAGTGCTATAAGCAAGGAAGATATGGTTCTCTAAGGAAAGTTTCTACGAATAAAAAAGGACATTAACATGTCTGTGAGAATAAAAAAGTTCCAGTTCCTTCTATGGTCTAGAGAGAGGTGGTTCAGAGTTGAGAGCATGTATTGTTCTTGCAGAGGATCCCAGTTCAACCAATTCAATTCTTAGCACTGATCCCAGGTAGCAACTGAAGGCGATCTGACACTTTATTCTGCGCTCTGAAGGCTCTATACATCTATCCTTATGTTAGTCTCTCTCTCTCTCTCTCTCTCTCTCTCTCTCTCTCTCTCTCTCTCTCTCTCTCTCCCTTCCTCCCTCCCTCCCTCCCTTCTTTTTCCTTTTCCTGTCTCCAAGATACATACATATGTAGACACAAAGGTGTATAATTAAAATTAGCATAAATAATGCTGTCCAAAAATGTTCCTACAAGAGAAAAACTTTGAAGAGCTACATTCTTACCTAGAGTGTGGCCACAAAGAAGCTTTCAGTAAGGCTGATAAGAAACAGAAGATAAACAAATCAAAAAGCCCAACAGTGAGTTATCACCTCCAATTGTGTTGGGGAGAAAGATGGTAGGAAATATTGTACGTTTCTTCTTATGAAGTGGGGATAGCCATGAGTCTACAAATGATTCTTTGTAGGGGTAGAATGAATAGTGGTGCCTGACAGTGGAAATGATTGAATTAGTGTTGATTTTCAGGTAACACACACTGAATAATAGTGAATTAGTAGAGTATCAAAACACATCTTCAGGGAGGCAGAGGCTGATGGATCAGTGTGAATTCAAGGCCAGCCTGGTTTACAAAGTGAATCCAGGACAGCCAAGGCAACACAGAGAGACCCTGTCTCGAAAAACCAATAAACAAATAAATAAATAACCCAACAAAAACCAAACCAAACCAAAACAAAAACGAAAACAAAGCACATTTTCAGACTTAAGCATTCAGGGCAGTTTGGAGACAAAACTGTTGTTTTTCTGAAAGGGACTTTGTACCATTTAGGGGCAGTCAGGCCTTCCTTCAATTCAGCAAAGGCTCTAAGCTCCAATTACTCTTTAAAATCTCCTCAGAAAGTGTAAAAAAGCAGTGGTGCTGCTAGGTCTCATAGTGTATCAAAGAAATTGAGACACACAGTGAGGAGTTCATGAGAAAAGAATGAAGAAAGCCTGTTACATGTGTAAACATAGCTGTGTTGTGACAAAGGAGCAAGGCAGTTCCATGAACTTGGGAGGGTTATCAACAAAAGTTGCTGGAGCAGCTGGACAACACATGAGAAAATTAACCTAGCCACAGGCTTTCCTGCTTCACCAACCTAAACTCTCAGTAGCTCATAGATCTAAAAGTGAAATGCAGAACTACAAAACTCCCAGAACAAAATCTAGGAGGAAATCAATACAGTTTTGAGATTGGCAATGTTTTATTTTATTTTGAAGACAAAAGCATAATTCAACAAGGAAATTATCGGTAAGACAGACTTTAATAAATTAAAATTTTCCAGCACTATAAAAGATATTGTCAAGATAATGAAAAACAATTTAAAAATAATCTAAAGACTGAGAATAAATATTTCTGAAGGACATATCAGTTAAAGGACTCAATCCAAATATACAAAGAAGTGCTAAAAGTCAACAATAATAGTAGTAACCCAATTAAAATTTTACTAGGGATTTAAAAAAAAAAAAAGAGACACGTCACCAGGGAAGTTATGCAGGTGGAAAGACAGCATACCAAGATGGTCCATGCTATCACTAGAGAAATCAAGTGACAAGGAAGCCTAGGAGATGAGTGAAGGGTCCACTGGACTTGGGTAGAGAGAATCTTGGGAAAGAGGAGAAATGGACAGAGGAAGAAATAGGAGGAGAATGGGGTTGGGATACAAAAAGACCCATGTAGGTCCAGAAAAGAACTCTGAAGTTCCTCATGGAAAGAGATAGCCAAAATTAACAACAATAGCAAGTATTTTGCAATTATTGATGGGAGGTAGCACAAATAGAAATTATTAGAAACAGATGGAATGGCATGGAGACTGGGAATTATTGGAGGATAGGTTAGGAGGTACTACCTGCCTTGCTCCAGATAAAGGCTTGTTATAAATTACATCAGGTGCCATAGTTTGAGCGGGATCACTGGGCACAAATCTGCCTATCATAATTTTCTTCTTGTAGGTTTCTAGGATCTTCTGGATCCTTCAGGTTTGCCATTCTCCCATGCTTCTTTCATCTAGAGTCCCAATAGGATGTCCTCCCCTCTGTCCCAGTTTCCTGGTTAGTGAAGACTTTCATGGGACATGCCCCTTGGGCTAGTGTCCAGATATAAGTGAGTATATACCATTTAACTCTTTCTGCTTCTGGGTTAACTCACTCATTATGATCATTTCTAGTTCAATCCATTTGTTCACTAATTTCACGAATTCCTTGTTTTTAATAGCTAGTAGTATTCCATAGTGTAAATGTACCACAGTTTTTTTATCCATTCTTCTGCTGAGAGACACTTAGGCTGTTTCCACGTTCTGGCTATTATGAATAAGGCTGCTATGAACATGGTGGCACTCAGAGGAAGGATAGCAGGCTACCAAGAAGAGACTTGATACCCTATGAGCATATACAGGGGGAGGTAATCCCCCTCAGGAACAGTCATAGGGGAGGGAAGTAAGGGGAAAACGAGAGGGAGGGAGGAATGGGAGGATACAAGAGATGAGATAACCATTGAGATGTAATATGAATAAATGAATAAAATAAAAAATTTTAAAAACAAAAAAGATAGAATAGAACAAAGAAGTAATAAACATTAGAGTATTTTTGAAGACCTGTAAAAAGAAATACATCAGGTGTCTGTGTTTTCATTGATTGCTAGTAGGTTAGAAAATACTGCCATAATAAAAATTAGCCTAATAATAAACATTTATTAGACCCTACCTTTAAATTAACAGCAACATATGAGCTCTGCTCATGCTGATTTAGAGATCTTTATTTTCTTGCTGCCCTCCATCCCCTCTTTTCATTGTATAAAGCCATAAGCAAAATGCCTGCCAAACACCTCTCTTGTAACTTATATTTAAGATATAGCATCGTACAGAGGTTTCAGTGAGGGTAAATAGTGAGAAACCCTTAAAACCGGGGTTAAAAGGATAGGACATACTGATGGACAGTTTTGTCTTGCAGAGGACATTCTTGAGGGGTCAGAAGTCTGGAAGCAGGACTCTAACTCTGTAGGCCATTAGATGTCCCCAACTTGTGCAAGCTGAGGAGGCAGAGCTGAACGTCCCTACCAGGAACATGCAGAGTACTCTTGTGGTCTTTTAATATGAGGCACAGAGAAGGACAGGGGAAAATATTTTTTGCAACCAGAACCCCATCTTGATTCTTGTCATATGGGAGTATCAATAGATATTTACCACAGCCCAGTTTTCTATTTTTTAAAATAGATACCCCAAATATCAACTTTATTATAGTTTGGATTAATATACCTGGCTAAAACCTGTAGATCCTGCTTATTGTTTGATTGGTTTGTTTTGATTTTTTTTTATTTTGTTTTGTTTTTCATGTCTTAAAAAAAAATGTACCTCATTCTGGTGTGTGGATAGGTTTTGACAACTGAGGGATTTGGTACCAGCTGCTTGATCAATTGTATTCTATAAAAGTGAGACCATGCCATCACAGTCTACTTGTTAAGCACCAGAAAAAGGAAAAGCATCTCTCTCCCTTCTGTGTACTCCAACTCACCAAGGATCTCCTGAGGGTCACATTCTATGTCTTGGCCACTTCACTGTCTCTAAGTTGTGGGTAAAATGAGATTTTATAACTTCTGTGATTCTGAGAGTCAAATAGTAGGGGAAAATATCACAATGTCAACATGTACCGAAGACTTGATATAGCGTCATAATTTAGGAAGTCAGTAAAGGGAACATAGCATTTATGACAGAAGATAACATCCAGGACCTTTTCCCATGTTCTTTTAAAGCTATGGCACTTCTGTGGCATTTGGGAAAACAACTCTGAAATGGAATAGGACTGTGGGCAAATGGCCCAATATATCTTACTTAATCAGACTCAAAGCCAATATTGTATACAACACTGCAGACTTTATGCACTTTATCCAACCACACTCTGTTACTTTAAATCATTGCATCACTCCTGAAGGGCATTTGTTTTATTTTCCTGGCTTCAGCATTGGGTATAGGCACTGCTCTGCATGCTGCCCGGGGAATACACTAAAGGAGAGTTACTTATTACCACAGCAGATGCGGATGATTTTTAGGGAAATGCTGACTCTATATTGTGAATCTTTATCTCTCTCAGGGAAAAAATAAGGAATTTCCAATTGCCTGCTAGCCATAAGAACAGAAGGGCTTAACAGCCTGGCGATAAAAGCAGAGCAGTAAAATTCTGACAAGGGGAAAAAAGAAATGATAGGGAATACCCATGTTAGTTCTGATTAGAAGGGAGGCAAATTTTGTCTCTCAGTGGTTCATTCCCTTCGTATGGCTCTACAGACACAATTATGAGAAGGGAAGAAAAGTTCAGCCAGGATTTTGAAACCACAAATCTCTGCTATTTGGGTAAAGAAAATAATTGTAATTACAACCGAAGTGAAAGTAGATGCAATTTGCCTTCCTCCTGTCACTAGCTTAGTGTTGTGGCTATTGGTCTTAGCTATAGTCATGGAGTGGCAGCATTTGTCAGAACCATTTTGATAAACATAATGTCCCATTGTTATCCTTTCCCAAGTAAATGAACTCAGTCACTTGAAATGTGTTTGGAGTCTTAAGATTTGTCATTTTTTCTTACTTTGCTATATAATTGTCATGTTAAAATACTCACATGTATTATGGACATAAATCTAGACTATCTAAAGCAATTTCAAAGTTAAAGGGGGAAAGAAAATTGGGCATTAAATATTGACTTTAAGATAATTATATTTTTTGTCAATAATGGATTGCCACATGCCTTCATTTATATAAAGAGTCCTCCCACAGATATTTGAGAGGAAAAATACTACACTGTGCACACTTAAAAATGGAAGACAGATGTGATCTAAGAAAGAATGTAGTATTTAGCAGTATGAAGACTATCCAACATAATCAGGTTCAATGGTATGGAATTCAGTCTCCCTGGCAACTCTTTTGGAATGGTTTTTGCAAGGTGACCACTTGAGAAAATAAGCTGAAATGTTAGATTGTAAAGAATGAGAAATAGAAGTTTCTCACTGGTATGTAGTAGTAACATCTTGCTGTAGCAAAATTCATGATACATGTAGTCACTCACTAGCAACTACAAAACTCAGAACAGTTTAATTACTCATTTTGCTTTCATATGTGAGTGGGTAGCTATTGGCATTTTCTTACCATATTTATACTCAGATCAAAGGAATGGATTCTCTTAGCTAGACATCAACTGTATACAATGACTTGTACGTCTTAATTTAAAATTTCTTTTTATTTCTTTTTTATTATTAATTTTTACATATACATCTATGTTATTACACTTACATAAAATAAACTACACACAGCAAGAGAACCAGAGAACATTCAAGAATTACATTCATGTTACCTTCATAGTGTTTTGGATGTTTGTATTTGGTAACTTTGAAGAAAACATTTTCCTATCTTGGTGAGTCTAAAATTCTGAATGTAACTCAATATCTGTCATATCTTATCTCTATCAACTTAAAACATGTATCTAGACCTAAAGACATCTCAATCCCCAAATAACTAGGCTCAACTGTGACACTCAACTATTTGGTTTTCAACCCCATCAGAGACTTGAGAAAGAGTAAAATTAATTACCTGAGTAAACAGGAAGTGTGGGTTAGCAGCTTCCAAATTTAATAATAAGAGAAAAAATGACAGAGACAGTTTGCTGCCTAAACAGTCACCCATAGCTCTCTAAAACATTGCAGCATCTTCTTCAGCCTTCTGGCCCAGTATAACTGACAGACATATTTTTGAGGCAGGAACCATTCAGGACTTGCTTACCCTGTCTTGGCAGAGTCCGGCCACCGATTCTGCCTGCGTCCAACCAAGCTTGCACTTTTTTAGGCAGTGTTCTGTCTGTGATAAAAAACAAGGACATTTTCCCCAGTGGCTTGTTTGCTACATATCAAGCCATCTCCATAAGGAGGTTCTTTGATGCTCATCACATTCTCTTTGAGGTAGTCTGGGTGTTGCTAGGAGCTAACTGTCTTGTTGTCAAAGAATCATTAAACAATATAAACATCTTTAAATGCCATATTCTGTAGGACTTTGAGGTTTGTGATGACCTACTATTTTACCTTATCTGTCTATAGAAGCATGTATATGTATATGTATATGATGTATATGTATATATATATTATATATAGGTGGTATAATTGACTAGTAATAGAAATGACCATGATTTGAACAATTAACAAGTCTTACTTACTTATCCTATACAGCCTGCAGTAGCGTTTTCAAAGTATTGGAGGAAAACTTTGTGTTCTATTTGAGGGGTATGGGTACAATACTTTACAATAGTGTGTGTGTGTGTGATGTGAAGAACAATCTTAATTTGAAAGCTTTACTTTGTCATTCAGCGTTTCTTCCATTCTTATTTGATTATTCTGATCTAACCTATTTTGGAGGAACTCTCCTTATTTTTGTGACACTGCACTATTAAGGCTTCAGGACATTCTCACTGCGTGTACTTCAATATCCGGTTCCAGAAAGCTGTGAAAACGTTAGAAGCTTCGAGCAGAGATGTCAGCATCAAACTTCATGATATGGTAAGATTCCATTTGGGGATTCTGCAGAAAAGACCTCCTTTTGGTTTCTTAAAAGTAAATAAAATTGCATTATTTCTTCAGATCAACATACCTATTGTGAACTGATATAGTGAAATATCAGTTGAAACATGCAGTTTACTTCACAAGATTTTATAGCATCATTAACCAACTCTGATAGCCTTTGGTCTAACAAAACCGCCCATAGTAATTTGGAATGATAATAACTTGAACTATATAGGGAAAGGGACAAGAATTTTTATTCCTGTGTTTTATGATCATGGGTACTGGTCATTTCCTGAAGTCATTTCGCGAAAATCACTATGGACTCCTGCAGGAACAAAACTCATTATATCCTTGTATGTTTGTGTGACTTCTGTTTTGTTTTGCTTTACTTTTGAATGGTGATGTTTTGGGTAAAATATGATTTGCTTCATCAAGGGAGCAAACATGTAGAATCTTTAGTTTACCAGAGAATAATGTGATAATATGGGTGTCATTCTCCACTCTAGAAAACTCATAGTGTAGGGTGGTCATGAGATAAGTAAACATTTATAGTAACAGTGCTACAAAAGAAGTAAGTTACAAGTAAGTATGTGACAGCACAGGCAGCAAGGAGGGAGTAAATTATATAGCTAAGGGGACAATTAGGAAAGTTCCCTACAAATAGAAAACCAAAGCTTCTCTTCAGGACATAAACGTAGTGTGACCAAATATAAAAGGTATGAACGGTATGCCAAGGGTGAAAAAAGAATCACTGGGGGATAAGGAAGCCTGGCTTTATATGTGCTGAGGGGGCTGGAGAGATGTGCAAACTCCTGAGGAGATTAGGACTTTATCCACTAGGGAATCTGGTATAGATATGCTGTCTTTAAACTGAGCATTTATGTGAGGCATCCCTTAGACAGAAGTTCTGAAGCTGGAGATGCAAATGGATTTTCAATAATAGCTGAAATGATAGAAGAGGTTGGGAATTCATAAATGCAATGTAAAATGTGCAAAGGAAATTTTTATTTATTTTTATTTATTTTTATTGTGTGTTCATGAATGTTTTGCCTCTATGTGATTAAGTGTATCATGTGTGTGTGCCTATTGTTAATGGGGATTAGAAGCTGTTTGATCCTCTGAAATTATAGTCAGAGCCGTTTGCGAACTGCTTTGTGACTGCTGAGAAGTAAACCTTGGTGCTCTGCTGGAGAAACAAGTGTTCTTAATAATGTCGCCCCAAAAGGAACCTTACGTTTCTGTGTTAAGAGAAGAAGGTCCACAGTTAGATTTGGGTTAAATAGTAGAATAATTTGAAGTGATTGCCTTTTTTCATATTATATAGTTTAATCCTTAGAAATTCATTCAAAGCTTCTGGAAGGCGTATAAGCGAATTTTCCCTTTCATTTCTTCCTTCCCTCTGGAGTTTCCCCTGCAGTCTAAGCTCTACAAGCACTGGAATCCCAGTTCATGCCCTGTCTTTAATTGATCTTTCAGAAATACACAGCACTTGAAAGTTAGTGCTGAGAGAAACCTTGGGGATCACCATAGTTAAGTGGTTTCCATACTTTGTTTTAAACAACAAAGTGCTTCTTGAGAATAAAAGCTTAAAATAGAAAGTTTTTTTTTTTACGTATGTAAGAATAAAGTGGCTTTCATTGGAGGTGGATAGATTGTTTGTGGCTTATTATCTCTGTGAAATTAAGTTCACCTGTTTTTATGACAGATCCCCAGGAACCCCTTACAAGCTCAAGCTTAAAAGGATGGCTTTTGAACACTACTGATAACATCAAATGCTTTTATTTACAGAAAGTAAGGAAACTTGTGAAAGACATGCCATTAAACTTAATTTTCAAATAGGTGTTTTAACTTTTTGAATAGTTTCTTGTAGGTCATAAAGGGATGTCACATGCAAGGCCTCAGCCAATTTTAGAATGGTTGACTGACAAGTGAATATTGGTTTCTTAAGCTGCAGCCTTTGAAAAGATAGTTAAGAATGGAAACCAGAAAATGTCACTGGCCAGTATGGCTGCTTCACCTTCCCATGGCCTGGTAGCACACTCCATTTTGATAAAGTTTGGTTTATCCTCCAAAACAAAGTGTATTTTTGAGAAGACTACTTACAGATGGAAAAATGTGCAATAGAGAAGCCAAAACTGTATATAGGGCAAGATGCAATGATTTTTAACTAAAAAGGGGCTATCATATTGCTTCTGCCCTGCACCTGCACTCTGGGTATCGGACTAAACTGGGAACTACGAAACACCAATGTCTGGGTTTTCTAGCCCAGAGGAAATCCCACAGTCTGGAACACAAATGGATCTGACCTCAGGTCATCTGGACAATCCACTGAAAGTTCCCAGATCCATGCAGGTACAGCCTCCAAGGTATAGCCACATACCTGTCAGGGGCATTCAGCACCTGTGATCTGTGTCTCAGACAAAACTAGGGACTACAAAAACACAAGAGTCTGAGTCTCTCTGCTTAGAGGAGACACTTTGGTGTGGAACAAAGGTAGATCTGCCATCAGGTCACCTGACTGGTCCACAGAAAGTTATCAGGTCTGATCTCATGTTACCTGCCTAATCCACTTGAAGAGTTCTCGGATCCCTGCAGATGGGGGGCATCAACTTAGAGCAACTCACTTACATGATGCTCTCAAAAGCCAGTGAAGGGCACCAGAAGCTACTAGCCAACATCAGAGAGAGCAAAAACATGTCATGCAATGATAAAAGAAAATGTTACATCTAAAAAATTCCTGACACAAAACATCCAAGATACCAGGGACACCATGAAAAGAGGAAACCTAAGGATAATAGGAATTGAAGAAAGAGAAAATGCCCAGTTCCAAGGCCAAGAAAATATTTTCAACAAAATCATATAGGAACATTTCCCCACTTTAAAGTAAGAGATGCCTATAAACATAAGAGTAGACCAGAACAAAAAATCCTCCTGCCACATAATAATCAAAATAATAAATGTACAGAACAAAGAAAAATATTAAAAGCAGCAATGGAAAAAGGCCAAGTAACATACAATGACAAACCTATAAGAATAAGACCCAACTTCTCAGCAGAGACCATAAAAGCCAAAAGGATCTGAACAGATGTTTTGCAAACCCTAAAAGACCACAGATGCCAGTCCAGACTACTACACCACAAAAAACTTTCAATAACCGTAGATGGAGAAAACGTGATAGTCCATCAGAAAAACAGACTTAAACAGTATCTATTCACAAATCTAGCCCTACAGAGGATATTCCAACCCAAGGAGGCTAACTACACCCAGGAAAAAACAGGAAATTGATAACTTCACTTAGCAAAATAAAAAATTAGACAAATACACAAACACACTACCACAATCATCATCAAAGGAAAAGGACGTAACAGTCACTGTCACTAATCTCTTTCAACATCAATGGCCATAACTCTCCAATAAAGAGACAGAGACTAACAGAATGGACCTGTAAATAGGACTCAACATTCTGCTGCATACAAGAAACACACCTCAGCCACAAAGATAAACATTACCTGAGAGTAAAGGGCTGGAAAAAGGTCTTCCGAGCAAATAGACACAGGGAACAAGCAGGAGGAGCCATGGTAACATCTAATCAGAGACTTTTAACCAAAATTAATCAAAAGAGATGAGGAAAGACACTTCATACTCATCAAAGGAAAACTCAGCCAAGATGACATTACAATTCTGAACAACTATGTCCCAAAGACAAAGACAACTACATTTGTGGGAGAAAAAAAACCAACAACAATAAAGCTTAACCTACACATTAGTACCTGGCGACTTTAATGCTCCCTCTCACCAAAGGATATGTCAGTGAAGCAGAAGCTAAACTGAGAAATAATGACACTAATTGATGTCGTGAATCAACTGGACCTAACAAATATCAACGGAACTTTTCACCCAAACACAAAAGATTATACCTTCTTCTGTGCACCTCATAGAATCTTCTACAAAATTGACAGAATAGAAGGATGCAAAGCAATCCTCAATAGATAAAAGAAGACTGACATTAACTACAGTGCCCCCGGATTTGATCACGACCCCTTGGTGGAGAGGCCCTGTGGGCACACAGAGGATGCAGGCTATCTGGAAGAGACTTGATAGGCTGTGACCATATAGTGAGGAGGTCCTTTTCTGTAATAGGTTTAGGGGGTGGGGAAAAGGGCAGAATAAGGAAGGAAGGTAGAAAAGAGATAACAATCTGGATGTAATCTGAATAAATTATAATAAATTAAGAAAAGAAGAAGGAAAAGAAAATGTCCTCAAACTTGTGTGGCAATCATGTAGCTTGCTGAGGTAACTCTCCTGTCCCAGTGATGTGATAATTTTGGCAATATAGAAACCAATACTATAGGTCTTGGAGAGTTAGTTTTTTCAGTGACTTGGCTCATGATCTTTGGATGAGCCCTGTACTCCTGTGCAGAGTGGTGACTCTAATTGGATTCTGTGGGTTATAATAAAAACATAGAGAATAAATATCAAGTTGCGAGGGCTATTGTGTGGATTTTAGAGAGGTGCTCGTACAGAGATTTCAAAGAGTGATAGTACAGGAGCATAAGAGAGTGACCTTTGTGTATTTGTCTGAAATAAGACAACAACTTGAATGAGTGTTAAAATATGAATGCGACCTTAGTCAGAGTATGAAAAGTCAATCTTGAACATGAATTGTAAAGAGAGGTGTGATGTTTTCGAATGGGTTGACATATAAAAACTTACTTAATTTGGCAGCAATCTACAAGATTATTGTAGCTGCAACTGATTTTTAGCCAAAGAGATGAGTAAAAACTGATAAGAGAGGAGAAGACTAAAGGTCCGCAAACAAAAGACACATTTCTCAAAGGACAACTCAGTATAGGTGCATAGATCTAAAGGTTGATTCAATGAGATTTGAAAGGAGTGGGTGAACCAAACAAATTGTAAGGTAATTGTTCAGAATAAATATATAGAACCAGCATTATTGATATGACTACATTTTATCTTTCTATAAAAAAATTAAAATACCAATATAAAGTTCACATACTAAGGAATAAGTTCTAAGAGATCTAGCAGACACAGAGAAAAAGAATACATGAATAGTATTTTCTCTAGGCAGAAGCAGAGGGATCACAAATTCTAGATCATTAAAAAAAAAACTATTTATGGGGCCCTATCTCCAAAACTCTGAAAGAAAAGTAAAGAAAGAAAGAAAATGCTTACTTTTGATTTATATTGGATTAAAAGCTAATATATATATTAGCCCTTTAGTAGAGAAAATACAAAGGAAACATAGCTAGCTTCAATATTCTGCTTTGTTTTTATATCCTGTTATTTTTCAGTTTCTCAATTTAATTTTTAATTTTCATGTAAGTATGGTGTATATCAAGTGTGATATTTCTTTTTAAAGTTTTCTGAAAATTCTCTTGTCAAGGAAAGCCATGTCTATGAAAACAGTTTCTAATCCAAGGGAAATGCTCAGGTTTTTCCTTTTGCTGTTTTTGTTACTTTAGCAGTCCAATTGAGAAAAGGAATTTGTATTTAAAGATGACTGAGCTCACGGCATCTGTTCAATTACAGTCAGAGTCAAATCCTGCTGCCAAAAGGCTGCACTGGAATTCTAAGAGGATATTCTAAAATTGATGTAGGACAGGATTCGTAATAGAAATTTTTGGGTCACCAAATTTGGCAAGACTTTCCTAAGGCTGAATCACACAAACAGTTGAAGA
Source organism: Acomys minous (assembly GCF_964271855.1). Taxonomy (NCBI): domain Eukaryota; kingdom Metazoa; phylum Chordata; class Mammalia; order Rodentia; family Muridae; genus Acomys; species Acomys minous. Next base: position 71,114,179 of record NC_140496.1, on the reverse strand, counting down.
TAGGCCAAATACAACAAAATCAATGTCTAGTTTTCATTTATTTTTTTTTAACTTAAAATTTTTATTTATTTATTTATTCACTTTACATCCCAGTCATAGCCCCCTCCCTTATCTTCTCCCAGTCCCACCCTCCCTCCCTATTCCTCAGAAAAGGGGAGGTCCTCCTGGCCACTCACCCTAGTCATGAAGTCCCATCAGGACTGGCAAGGCAGTCCTATAAGGGGGAAATAATCAAAAAGCAGGAAACACAGTCCATCTGAGAAACAGTGCCTGCTTGCCTTACTCATGTAACCACATGAAGCCCATGTTGCCTATTGGCTACATCTATGTAGAGGACCTAGGTCCAATCCATGCATGGTCCATGGTTGATGTTTCGGTCTCCATAAGCCTCTCTGGGTCCTGATTAGTTGTCTCTGTTGGACTTATTGTGGAGCTCTTGTCACCTCTAGGTTCTTTTATCCTTCCTTGCACTTTTCCATTAGTCTTCCCATGCTTCGCCCAGTGTTTGGCTGTGAGTCTCGGCATCTGTTACAAACCATTGTCTGAAAGCATAGCAGGGTATCCTTAATAGTGTCAGGGGATTGGCTCTCTTCCATTGGGTTGGTCTTTGGTTGGTCCAGGCATTTGTTAGACAGTCCCTCAATCTCTGCTCTATCTTTATCCTTGCATGTCTTGTAGGCAGGGTAAATTTTGGAGAAAAGAGAAACTGTTTGCGGACGCATGTCTGTGACAAGCTGGAGACTTAAGTCGGGATAGGCCTCTGGGAGGGTATGGGGCGGCGGTGGGTAGGGTGGAGGGGAACTCTAGCTGATCCTGCTAGTAGCAGGGCCCAAGGGACTGAAAAGGTCACCCTCTAACTAGGTAAGACTCCTAGTCGGGGGTGGGGTGGGGGAGAAGAACACCAATCTATCCACTGTTTAGTTTTTAAAGTGGGAAACCAATCTTAAATTTTTTGAAGAAAGTAACTCAGAGGACACCCTCTAACTAGACAGGACTCTTGGGGAAGGAAAGGAATACTAACCTACCCACAAAAACTTTTGACCCAAAATTTACTCTGCCTAAGATGTGCAGGGATAAAGATAAAACAGAGATTGAGGGAATATACAACCAATGCCTTGTTAATCCTGAGACCCACCTCATCCGAGAGATGAGAGCCTAACATAGCTGCCCTCTGAGAGGCTCCACCCAGCAGAAGATCTAAACAGATGCTAAGGCTCACAGGCAAATGTTAGGTGAAGCCTAGGGAGTCTTGAGAAAATGTGTGGGTGGATGGAAATATCTCGAGGGGACAGGAGCCCCACAGGAAGACCAACAGAGCCAACTAACCAGGACACAGAGGGTCATGCAGAGACCGAAGCACCAACCAAGGACCATGCATGGACTGGACCTAGGCTTCTTACACAGATGTAGCTGACGGGGTAGGTGGGACTCCACGAGAGTTCCCTAGTAAGGTGAGCAGGGGCAGTCTCTGACATGGACTCTATTTCCTGCCTTAGGCCACAGGAGAAGAAGATGCACTCAGTCTTGATGCAGCTTGATGTGTTGGGGTGGGTTGGTGGGGGGCTCCCTTTTTCTGAGGAGTAGGGGAGAGGAATAGAGGAGAGGGTGAGACCTGAAAGACAGGAGGGAGGGGGCTACATCAGGATGTAAAGTGAATAAACAAACAAACAAATAAATAAAAACAAAATAACTCAATGACAATATTGCAATGCTGATTTCTTTTTTAGCAGAGAGCTAAAAGATTCCTAAAGTCTGCAAGAATTATCACAGATAGTCAGTACTTAATATACAGACATTTGATGAATTTGATATAGATTAAACTAGTATAATAATAGCCTTTTGGACAATATTTTTTCCTTGAGAATCTGATAAAAAATTAAATCTTCACGAATGATCGTACAACCACAGATGCACATTAAGTTTGTCATATGTTTGTTGGGGAATTCTGTGACCTCTGATGTGAATTCTTTAACTCCAAGTTGAAAACTTCCAAACTAATTCTGCAGAGAAGAATGGACTACAAATATTGTTTGGCAGAGCTTTGGGGACAGAAAGTAAGAAGTCATGAATTTTACTTATATCACATGGTGACATTATATTCTTTGAATGACTTTAAACTGGAAAGTTTTCAAATTTTATCTTCCTAAAAATTATTGAAGTGTTTTCATGATTTACTCCAATACCTCTTTATCATGACAACTGAAAAATAAATGTTTGTTCTTAGTAGTTGACACAATCAGAACATGGTTTTTATACTTTTAGTGCAGGTTATTCCTACCAGAATTTAAACACATGAAGACCTGTGTATCTGCTGACAGCTCTATCCCTTGGTTCCAGAATTATTAGTTTGTAATTCATTTATTCATTTTAATGCATGATGGCTATTCATTCATGTCGTATATGTGTATGTAATATGAATAAACACAGGGTTATTATAGAAAATTCAATATTGTACATTAAAAGCCTTACTGAATATGTACCATTGCATTTTGGTGGACTTCTATAACATTTAAACTAAAATGGCCAGTGTTTCACTGAGATTTTTAGGTATTTTTTAACTTCATTATGTATTTTCTGGAAAGTTCTTTCAACACATAGTATTTATACATTTGAGTAATACTTAGACAATGGTATAGTCTAGTAATGTTTTAGTCATTCTAAAAACAATCTGCCCTTCTTGGCATGTCTGTGCTCTGATTTCCATGTGTATGGATAGCATAACAATAACCTTTTCATAGTATTGAGATAGCTCTGTAAACTCCTCCATAGGAAATGTGCTGCTTCATGCCTTTGATTGGGAACAATTAAATTATAAGCTGTCTACACCTATCTCAATTAACATGCATTCTTGATGAAGTATTATTCCATGATTTCATGTTGTTTTCAGGCCTTGCTTAATATCAGTGAATATTTGTGGAATGTATCTACCACAGATGAACAAGTCATCAAAGAGAACACATTTTATGTAACCTGGTTAGTCAGTTTGGAGGCATAGTTGAATCTAAATAAAGTGAAATATCTCTAAGGTTGATGCCACATATCAAGTCAAACTATGTAGCATAAATTCAACAGGTGTGGTAAACAAATCATCTGGGTTTGTTAAGTCTGAAAGAGAAATTTTCTGTTGGCTAAACTGCATGACCAACAATATTCTATTCTTTTATTAAGAGTTTCATGAATCAAACTTACAATTCACTAGACAAATAATGTAAAGATTGTAATGAGGTAATTTTTTTCTTCTAGAAAGTAGTTTCAAAAATCATGTGTCTATGCTTGTGTGTGGCTATGAGCAGGCGAGTGCAGTGCAGGTCCCCATGGAGGCCAAAGATGTTAGATTCTCTAGAGCTCGAGTTACAGGAGTTTGTGAGCCATCAAACTTGGTACACAGAACTAAGCACTATGCAAGGACGGTAAGTGCTTTTAGCTGTTGAGCCATCTCTCTAGCCTCTAAACACTGATATTTTAATTGTATTTTTTCTAGTATCATTCAACCATTGAAAAGGTTAGATTTTTGTTCAACCCCAAATATTCTCTATAGATGATGTTAATTAGGAAATATTAGCTCATGATTTTATGATAAATTAAATTTTATAAAACCAAACATCTTTATTTCAGTAAAGATACAGTTTACTGAACTGAAGAATGTTTGTTGTTTGTCTTTTCTGTTTTTGCAACGGGGTTGTACTATGGAGCTTTGGCTTTATGGGCACTCACTCTGTAGACCAGGCTAGACTTGAATCACAGAGGTATGACTATCTCTGCCTCCTGAGTGCTGAGATTAAAGATGAGTGCCACTACACCTGATTGAAATCTGTGCTTTTTAGAAGTTATCAATTCTAGCTGTAAGAGGTCATCAGTTGAGGTTTCATAGAATCTGTGCTTAATTCAAATGCCCCATGTCTGGTTCTAGCAGACCACTTTAATATATAGCATTTCTTATGGTCTGTCCATGAAGTGGTGGAGACGCTGACTTTAACACTAAGTGTTGCTTGATAACATCACCCAGACTCAATTTGTAGGTTTGTAAAGGATATATGATTTCCTTGGCAAGATGACATTTTTTATTCTGCTTTTTAAAATATCCTGTTTCTATAAAGGTTGGCCTTTTGAAAGTCTACGATGGCTATATTTTTCATAATTGTCTTAAGTTGAAGATACTTTTTTTCAAAATGTTTTCTTACATCACATTTTCAAAGCAAACAGTTGGCGATCTGAGAGTTAAGGATTAGTGGTGCTTCAAAATGAAAACACTTTTCTTTTAGAAGTTTCAAGCTTTAGAACCATTACATGTGAAACTCATCCACTAAAGAAAAACCTTTATTTTGATGATAATACATTTGCAATTTTATATGGTTATACTTCTGGAGTAGTCATCTTGACTGTAAAGGTTCTACTTGGAAATTTGGCAGTGACTTTCCAAAAAGAAGACACAGTTGTGATTTTTTTAAAAACTAAGAGTAAACATCAATAAGAGATTAATATTTTCTGACGTTTTCATCACTGAGCCTGTTGCCAATTACAAAGAAGCGAGGCTACAATGCAGATAGCAGTTTGCTTTTGAATTTGTGATAAAACTTCACTAATCACTCATATTCACTGCATAGACTGCATCTGCAATTTCTTTCCCTTTTATTTCTAGACAGTGTTAATGCACTGGAAGATTTCCATTTTCTGAACTTGTAGATATAAAGTTAGATATATACAATAAGCCTTGGGATTCAAGTTCTATTAATTCAATTAATAGACCAACACAACCCGACCACAGACATATTATTTGAGTGATATGGAAGTACTTTAATGATACTATTAACTTAGAAATACCAGTTACATAGTTCACTTTGGATGAGGATTTTTCTGAGTTTAGACTTCTGCGCTGCCTAGATTCTACAGATGATTTTGAAATACTCATTATTTTCATCATAAAATTACTTTATTTGCTGCAGATTAAAAAGAAGACAGTGATTAAGTTCTTATTTATTTCAGGCACAAAACTGAACATAATTTATTCAGAAAATTGTTCATAAACTGCAAATGTTTAATGCAAGTCATATTTTTAAGCTCATGTTACCCCACTTCTAGTGACAAGATAATCTTCGCTTGCTCTACCAACACATACACCATAAATTCGATAGGGTAATGAAACCATACATAGAAAACTACAAGGCTCTGTACAAGATGCACACTTCACAAATAAGCCATGATCATCCATATTTTGAATGTATGTGATACCACATAATATGTCTTAAAAACAGAAAGTGTTCCTATTAGAGTCTGTCTACCTGAAAATTGATTCATTTCTAAAACTGACATGATTTTTTTAACCTTAGACAAATTGCTGTACAAAATATGAACTGCTTGCTTTTGTGATATGCGTAGTATGACAAATGAATATCCTAAATATTCCAACTCTTATTTGTAGACTGGAGCTTATGTGAACTCACGGGGAGAGAAGACACCATTACAAAAAGATGCAGGGTTCCCATTATATCATGCTTAACTTTTGTTGATAAAGAACAGCTTCTCGTTCCACCTTGAGTTTCAAGATTAAAGTAATTAGATTCTTCAATTTTGATGAGATGATATTTGAGAATGACTTTTCACTTGCAGAATTTAAATGAATTACTCTAAATAGCAGTATCTTTTATAGAGTGCTGTGTCTGCATTATCATATGCTTATTTTTAAAATAAAGGTTGTATACATATATGAGACAAAATTTATAATTTAAGTTATGTATTATTTATTTTAGAATGTATCTTTAAAAATTTAAAATACACCCCTCATAGTTTCCATAAAATCGCCTTAGGGGAATTCTTTTTAACATAGAAAAATTATTTCTAAATTCATTGGTATGTTCACTATTTGTTAATTATATGTTCTGTGGAATTAGTAACATAGATGTTATTCAAATTTTGATTTTTAGGATCTTCAATTTTGCACATTCTGTGAGGCAAGGTATCAAGGGATTGCATTCCCATTTCATTTTCTGAATTGGTTATTTATACAATTGAAATCAAAGACAACTCACGATTCTTTTAATCAGTTTTCTTTTGTACAAGTTTGATAATAACTCTCCATGGTTCATAATTCTAATATAGAAAGCTTCAAATAAACTTTCTTTCCTTAATAATCTTCATGTGCTTCATATTATATAAGAAATGGCGTTATTGGATGTTGTTTGTTTGCTAAAATTCTAATATATGTGTGGTGATAATGCTACTACTAATAAATGGATACAATCGAATTCAGTCTTTATAACACAGCTACATATTTTACAAACAATTATGTGGGATAATTCGAGGAAACAGGGTATCACTACATTGAATTGGTGTTCAAATTCAGAGCCAATGGTGGAATAAACTTGAGATAAAAGACAGATTCTGTATAGGACGCCTGGTTTGATTTTTTTTAAAGTTTATAGTGCTTATGTGAAGGGGTAAGCCAAGAAAATTTTTCTTGACCACACTTGAAAAATGACTTGAATAATTACTGAGATTATAATTTTAGTGCACTTTATAAAAAATATTACTTTCACAGAAGTGAAGGAATACAATTGTTTGATGGTGGTTACAGTGATAGAAAAATGAATTGCCAAGAAAAATGTCAGCAAGAGATTTAGAAATGACTGCACAGCACCGCATCAGAGAATGTGGTAACAGCAACATGATTGGTATTATTTTCCATATAAATAAAATCTTTAAATCTTTTTGTAGAAATAAATAGGGAGAAAGTGCTTTTCTTTTTCCTTAATTCCTATGAAAATATTTCTTAATGTAGAGCAAGAGACAGTAAAAAAATGACAGTTAAAAAGAGAAGACATTCATGCATTTAAGCCACCATTAATCTGATTCTAATTCAAGGCAGATCATTAATCTTTTGTAAAACTATGACTCTAGACTCTTAAACTCTTTTTAGTACTTTGCATGACAAGGGCATAATAGGCCCTGTAAATTTAGGAGTTAAGACGTGTTTCCAACACATTAACTTAGACAAATCCTTTTTGAAACTCCAAATATACAATAAAATTCTTTGCTTTGGAGAAATGATAGCAAGTCAATCAAGGAGAAAGATAACACAGACAGGGTCCTATAGAGTTTATCATAAATGACAGGGTGGATAGATGAAAAGAAATGCCTATGTGTCATCTTCCGTCTTAATGATGTGGAACAGGGTGACATTGAACAGGACCTGATGGCCGTTGTTCCAGGCATAAAGAGCTCTATCTCTTGCATTGTAGTCAAGCATGGATATGTGAAAGTATTGGTTGTGGAAGGGGATGTCCGTGTACTCATATGTGGAAGTTTTTGTGGAATAGGAATAATATACTTTGGCTCCAGTTAAGTGGGAGTTGGTGACATACAGAGTCCCACAGATCATGAAGGATTCTCCTGCACTTCTCTTGGGATAGCCAGTGCTCCAACTCTTCATCACCTCCAGGGTGTCTTGATTAAGCTGGCTGATGACAATATTGCCTGCGTTCTGGTTGGTTGCATATATCGCCCACAGCCCGATTTCATCAGCCATTAGGTCAATGTCAGAGAATCCACCCCACGTGTAGGGGTACACATTGTGAAAACCAGCATACTCTAGGCTTCTTTGGGCTAGCACTCTCCCTAAGTCAAAGCTGTACTTGATGATGATATTACTCTGATACTTGTTAAAATAGAGTGAGCCATTGTAGACAACATGGTTAGTGCCTGCCCACTTGAAAGGGAGGTTGTATGTCCTTGATTCAGCTCCACTGACAAAGTCTGCAATGGACTTGTATTCACGAACTATTTTGTTGTTAGTATAACTGTCCATGTACCAGACCTGAAAATAAGGGAGAAGAGGGAGAAAGGGGGGGGGGGAGATGGAGTGATTAAAATCTGGGCTTTATGAAAATTCCAAAATACAGTTACAGTCAAAATTTAAAGTTTTGGTTGTAAATTGTTCTTACGGCTGACTCATTGAAATGTGATGGCACTTCAGGCCCCTGTAAAGATATTGTACGTAGTTCCTGCAAAATAGCTCAGTAGATAAATACGCTGGCTACCAAGAGCTAAGTTCCATCCCCAAGACTTGGTGGAAATCAAGAATCAGAGGGTCATCTGACATGCATATGTATGTTGACACACACAGATACATTTGTAGGGGAATTGGCTAAATTTGCTTTTTCTATACTTTCTGTCTAATGTGTACCTATTTCTAAATAGAACCAGCATATGTTACTGCAAAGCACATTTCCTGACCTATCAACATGATTAATGACAACTGTAAGGCTTTATCTTTATCCTGCCCTTTGACCATCAATTTTACTTTTCATGCTCAGCTTATATTTACTTTGTAATTTCCATGAGACCTTCTAATAATTGTTATTCATTGGATTATCTAGTAGGTTTTAGTGACACCATTCCATTAATTTAATAACAATAACGCAATAATTTAATACCCTCATAATTCATAATTCATTAATAAGTAGAACTATAGTCAGTTACTACTATATTTAATCACATAATAAAGGTGTTGTCAACCTCTAAAAACCCCCTCACTAGTTTCAGTTGTACTTCTAGAAATATATTGGCTTATATAATGATCTGGTTCCATACTTACTGTTTAGGGTTTTCAAAAATCTAAGGATCATATTTCTTATGGAATATTCATGAAATTTTATATGCTCATATTTATATTTCAAGCATAAAACAAGATGAAACTCAATGGCAATTATGCTAGACTACACTGCAGAATCTTAAGAGGAACATATTACTAAAATAAGTTTGCTACAACCTTAGACATAGGAGTTCTAGTTGGAAAATATCGTGAAAAAATACTCTTTACATCAGAGCCTATATTATGAAGAAAGAGAATAAACATGGGAGAAAACAGTATAAAAGGAAACCTAATAAAAAGCAAAAGTATTTGTGGAAGCAACATACTCTGTTGTTCTTTTCAGATGCTAAAGGATCCGTCATCCAAGCACCAAAGCGAGTTCCAGATGTCTTGACGGTGATAGGGCCTGTGATTTTCATCAATTTACCACATGCTGAAATTAGAGGAGCATAAACATGTTGGTTGAACACAGTTAATGAGTCCAGTACACAAACTAAGATGAAGGCAAAGGGAGAGATGCAAATAGAAATAAATCCGTAAAATGAATATCACATTCTGAGTGGATGAACGTCATATTGGTTATAATGTCTTTAGCCCCTAACAGGGGTCATGGTGTGCCATTTCAGTGCTCTAAATGTAAAGCATAATACAAACAAAATATTATTTTTATTGAAAAAATATATTCTTCTCCCATACAATACAGCCTGACCACAGTTTCCTCTCCCTCCACTCCTCCCACTCTGTCCACCTCCCCATCATCTTTAGATCCATTATTTTTCCTTTTCCCTTCAGAAAAGAGCAGGCCTCCAAGAAACAACAACCAAACCAAAGAGGATACAATAAGACTAAGCAAATGTTCTCCTCATATCTAGGCTGGAAAAGTCAATCCAGTAGGGGGAAAAAAGTCTCAAGAGTAGAAAAAAAAAAATCAAAGACATACCCATTCCCACTGCTATGAGGCCTGTGAGTTTGATTATCAGCCACCTATATCTTTCCCCTTCTCTTATGTCCTATGGTCATAGAAAGTATACAAGCTAGGTAGAACTCTGAAGGCTGATTTTCAGCTTGGCTGATTAAAAAACATGTCCATTTAAATATATCTTTATACATTATAACATGAAAACTCAGAGTTCCTGAAAGGTATAGAGTTGCGGCTGGGGGGATATTGGTAGAGCAATCATGAATACGCAGAAAACAAAATCTTAGAATGTGAGATCCACAGATTCCAAGAAAACATGGAATGGAAGTTTCAGAAACTCAGCAAACAATGACCAACATGATTTTCACTAAAAAGTAAGAGTGTATACATACATATAATAATATTTTATGCATATATGAAATCACTTTGTCTGTGAACAGGTCTTAAGAATAGCTGAGATTTCATAGATGTCAAAAACAAAGGACAAACCACTCTTGTGGATTTTTAATTAGTGGAATTTAGAAGTAATCTGTCTTACACATTTTTGAAAACAATTTACATATAATAATTTGCCTTTGGTCTAAACAAAGAAATAAGCTTCTTTCTATTTTTTTCTGGGTCTTATTTCATATATTTATCTTCCTCTGCCTAGTATAAAAACTGATAAATGTATAGATCATTGCTGCTGGTGCCTCTATGTTTGGAGGGAAAGAAGACATGTTCAAGGCAAATCATGGGCAAAGCAATCTAGCTGGAGCTTGTTTTGGCTCATATTTCCCTCTATATCTTCCTCGTAGGAATAATTTGCAATTGGCAGTATACCAAGCTGCATAGTTAGGAAGATGATGAATGGGAGCATATTTTACTTTGTTAATGCAACAGTAACTACACATTCCGTAATCCCTAATATTTCACGATACTTGAATTGAAATCATTTTCTATTTTCTTTGAAATGAATTACATGTGATGTCATCTGTGTATATTTTACAAATTTCTTTAAATCATTTTACAGATTCCAGACTAGACTAGTGATTCATGAGACTCCATGCCATAGGTCTCTATATATCCATAGCTTGTGTTAAACCTATTTGGAATAAGGAGGTTCAACTTGTTATAAACACATGAAAACATATGAACAAAGTAGAACCAATATGAATTAGAGAAATGTTAATGTATTTTGAATGGACCTAGTTGAATAAATTACATGAATATACAGTATTTGAAAGGGATATTTAATGATGCCACACACAAAGATACATAAATAAGCAGATGAGAAGAACACAAAAATTTCCAGTGTACATAGCTTAAAATGAAAAGATACCCAATCTGTGGTTCCAATTAAACCACAGAGCAATATATTTTTTCCTGAAAGATGAAAAACGATTCTGGCTTAAAAATGACAGATTAATATATAATTTTATCTTCTCTATTTTATGATTTCAACAAAATTACAGTGAACAAGTTAACAATAAAATATGTTATAAGCCTCAAAGACAAGGACAAGAATACAAAGAATTACTTGTAGAGAAGTTTAAATAACTTTCTCAAAGGCACGGAAGACAGAGAGTTGTCATGAAAGATCCAAACTAAGATGTGTCAGCTTTTGCAGAAGAAGTGATGATTGAAGAGGGGGAGGCATTGCCTTGAAGAAGTGACCTATGGAGGCAGAAAGGGTGGAGAAAGGACATGTGGAGTGGTCTACGGAACTGAAAGCGTGTTAAGAGCAATTGATCCCATTTGCTTCCCTAGAAACAGGGCTCCAAAAACAGGTCGGCACACCTGCCAAACTGTGTGCTAGTTACCCTAAAAGACTTAAAGTGGATATTGTCAGTATTGGACACTCAGCACGGGCCCTTCTTGCTTAACAGTATAGCTTCTCTGCCTGTTACCTACTGAAAGAAGTGTCAAGTTCCACCTAAATACTCAAAGTGGTCAAGGGGATCATTGCTTACAGTTGTAAAGTTAGTGAAAAGCACAGACAGCTTTAAAAGTTGTGATAAAAACAATTAACTATTACGACAGTGTTCTGTTAGAAGGAGAATCCAGAGAGTAGACAAGCCCCTCCCTTCTTTAGACACTTTTGCACTCTGCGTTTGGACAGTGAAAGAATAACAATTTTTAAAAAACTATTTTTAGAAAAGAAAACTATGACTACGTATTACAAAAACAGATGGAAGATTTAAATATTTTCTTTAAACTGAAAAATGGTTACATTGGGGGGGGGGAAAGGAGGGGAGGAGATGAAAACATTGGTTTAAGGGTTTAAGAAGGTTTCTGCAATAAGAAGAGGCACAAAAAGAGTAGAGGAATTCATCCAAATTAGGTGGAGAAGAGCCTGTGGAAAATGTCTGTGAGTGGTTAGCAACAAAGAGAAGTTGAAAATTTTCTAGGCATTGTAGACACTTACATGGAAACAAGTAAGAGTCAAGCTTTTCAGCACCACTTTGGGTACCGTAATGCAATAAGGACCTATCCCATTGTTTTTTAAGAAGAAAATCCAAAGAAGACAACATAGGGTCTTTTCGGATGTGATTATTTGCTCTAGAATTTTCTTAAGAAAGTGTATGAGGGTGTATTGCGGTGAATAAGTTTAGTAACAGCAGAGGCAGACACGAGACCAGTAAAATAAGAGCCCCTTGTATAATGAGAATTGTGCAGGAGACTTTGAGAAATCTTTCAGAAGAGAAAGCTCTAAAAAGAAGGTCTCTCAATGATGTGTTGGAAACGGAAACTGATAGATACCCTGTGGGAGTGATACATATTTTTACAGATATGTGATGTTTGACCTGATTTAAACATTTTTTAAATTTTTTTTTAATTTGTTCACTTTACATACTGATTACAGCCTCCTTGCCAGTCGATTCCCAGTTCTGCCCTCCCTCCGTCATCCCTTCTCCCCCCTCCTCTAGTGCTCAGGAAGGGGAAGCCCTCCTCCCTTATCATGTGACCTCAGTTTATTGAGTCTCATCTGGACTGTTTGTATCCTCTTCCTCTGTGTCATGGCAAGGCTGCCCCGCCAGAGGGAAATGATCAATGGGTGGGCGCCAGGGTACATGTCAGAAGTAGACCCTACTACCCACATTATGGGGCCCATAAGGAAACTGTGCTGCCTATCTACTACATCTGAGCAAAGCATATATGTCCTCACCATAAATGGTCCTTCGTTGGTGCATCAGTCTCTGTAGCACCCCTGTCCCCATCCCCCATGCAGATTTGTTGGCTCCATTGGTCTCCTTGCGGAGCTCCTCCAGGTCCGTTGATGCCTAATCCTTCCATAATTTTCCGGCAGATAGATGGAACTAGAAACTATCACCCTGACTGAGGTAACCCAGACCCAGAAAGACAGGCATGGTATATACTCACTTATAAGTGGATATTACCCAAATACAGGATAACCGCACTACAACACATAGACCTAAAAAAGCTAAATAACAAGGATGACCCAAGGGAGGATGCTTAATTATCATTCAGAAGGGCAAGTAGAGTAGGTACTGGAAGCAGTTGAAGAGAAGGAACAAGGCAGGAGCCTACTATAGAAGTCCTCTGAAAGTCTACACCCAACAGGGGATCAAAGCAGATGCTGAGACTCACAGACACACAGACAAACTTTGGGGTGGAGCTTAAGGAGTTTCATGATTTAAACATAGGTGAAGACAATCACTTAATTTTAATTATTTTAAGACTATCTCACTATGTAGCTCAGACTGGCCTGGAACTCACTATGTAGATCAGGCTGACCTTAAACTCACTGAGATCCCCATGCCTCTGTCTCCCCAGTGTTGGAATTAAGGGTGTGCAACATCCCATCTAGCTTGGTGATAAATATTAAGGGAGATTCCGTTGAATGACACAGATAAACATGGTACTATGTTTAGAGAGAAAGAAATTATTTCTAAATCTACCACTTAGCTTTTGCTGAACAATATAACATGATCATAATATTTGTAAACATTCACAATTAACCTAAAAACCATGAGATTATGACCAGATTACTTTACTGGTACTCTTTTTTTCTCTCTGATTTTAGAAAAGACAAGATTTATCTAAAAACGGCAGAAATATTTAAAGTTCTTCTTGTTAAGAAATGTAATTATGAGAATAGATGGAATATAGGAGAGTGACAGTCTCCATCTTTAAAAAATAAAATTATAAAATATTTTCTCAATGAAGATTAAAAGAATCTGTGTTTTAAAAGCACAAGTAGTTTGATTTTGATCAATATCTGTGAGTTGTCATAAAAACATACTATGTAGATTTATTTTTTTAAGAAAGAAAATCAAGCAGAAGCCGTTATCTAAATTTTCAGATAACAGAGCAGAAACTCATTAAATAATGTCTATGATTGATTTTTAAAGCAGAAAATAAATGTATTACTCAAACTGAGGATTGAACCAATCTAATGCCCTAAAATTGAACTGTTAAATGTGTTAAACTCTGGAGACAAAAGCTAAAAGAGTTTGTTGTTCTCCATTCCAAGTCTTTTAAAAATTTAAGCATATTATTTTTGCCACATGCATATAATATTTAAGTTGTGCTTTTAAATGTTAAAGTGGGTAAAAGAAACCTCATAGCTACTAAATTTGAAAAGTTAAGAAATGGATTTATACATTGCTTATTGAAAGTTCATTCTTAGGTTTTATGTGCCATGAATAGCTAAGAAATGGATAGAAAAGAGAAAGTGTCACAGGCTGAAAAAAATTAAACTTGTGAATTGCCTGCATTTTAATGTTTTGAGTCCTGGGAGGCTTAGACTAAAATTGAATGTTTTAAACTTCCAGCTCCATTTTACAACTGACTTAGCAAGTTTTCTGTCTTTACCTATATAAAGCTCAAAAAATGAGAATACTAAGCAATATAATATTTATGCATATATTTTCTATAATGACAAATATATTAATTTTTAAAAATGGAAAATTGGAGGGAGAACATACAGAAAGAGAGGGAGAATATGCTAAGACTCTTGCAAAAGCCTTACGGAGTCTTAGTATTTTATACTAATTAAATTTATATATAATATACATAAGTCCATACACATACATATAGCTTATGCCACATCTTGCAAAAACCCAGTGTGAGGCATGAGAACCCAGATTTTGAGCTGTTGGTCAGGGGACCCCAAGAGCTTCTCAAAGTGGTACAGTGTGGGAAGCCGCGCCCACATTCGCCATTACAAGATGGCGCTGACACCCTGTGTCCCACGCTGACAAACAACTAATCTGCGCATGTGCGAAGGGATTTTCCACTCGTTGTGCTCTGCCTCTCCCGTGGCATCATCTCGCCCGATGAGCAACAGCCAATCAGGGACTGACACGTCCTAAGCGGAGGACAGTTTCCTATATAAGGGAGTGGTTTCTGCTGTTTGCTCTCTCTGTCTCCGTTTTTCGTGTTGTAAGCTTATGCTCTTCCTCTCAAGAGGCAGTAAAGCTTTACTGCAGAAGGATCCTGTTTGTGTGTGCAGCGTCGTTCTTGCTGACGAGACGGTAACGCTAGCCACATATGGTGCCGAAACCCGGGAAGACTACACCATCGTCAGCACCTTCAGAGAGCCCCTGACTACAGGGAGGATTCAGAACTGCAGGGTTGGTAAGTTCGGAGAGGTATGCATATTTCTAAAATTCTTGGGCTGATTCTAGCTGTAATATTTGCTGCCGTAATTGTTAAGAGGGCAGTAGATGAAGGACAGGTCACCCTAGAAGTTCAGGATAGCATGTCAGAAACCGAACGTAGTGAGAGGCTGGGTGCGGGCGGGAAGAAGAATGCCCGTAAAAAGGAAAAAGCGGGCGGGAAGAAGAATGCCCGTAAAAAGAAAAAAGCTCAGGACCCTCCTGTAAAAGGAGTGCAACCCCCCTCAGGACCTAGTTTACCGCCGAGAAAAATATCGCAAAGGTTTTATCCTTTAAAGGATCTCAAGGCATTGAATATTGATAGCTCTACAAGCTTTAATACCTCTGACAATGAGACTCCTGATTCGGAGGAAGAAGCCGAATTAGAGGAAGAGGCAGTCAGGTATGAGGAAGAGAGATACCACCTAGACGAACCAGAGGGTAATAAACAACCCTCCCTCAATTTATCTCGCAGGGTGGTGCCCACTGCTCCTCCACCCTACGAACTGCAGTCTGGATTTTCCTTCTGGCCGGAAAAGATTCGTAAAAAATTACATAATTTTTTTCCTGTGTTTGAAACAGAGAACGGGGGTCGAGTCCATGCGCCAGTAGAGTTCAATCTAATAAAGGACTTGGCTGAATCTGTTCGCAAATATGGGGTTAATGCAAATTTCACCCTGGTAATGTTAGAAAAAATTGGCACTGGTACCCTAACTCCTTCTGATTGGCAGATGGTGGCCAAGGCCGCACTTCCAGATATGGGCCAATATATGAAATGGAGAGCCCTGTGGTTTGAGGCCGCTCAAACACAGGCTCGGGCCAATGTCCTTACACTTACCCCTGAACAGAGGGATTGGACCTTTGATTTGCTAACAGGTCAAGGTCAATTTACTGCAAATCAGGTAAATTACCATTGGGGAGCTTATGCTCAGATTTTACAAACTGCAATTAAAGCCTGAAAAGCACTCCCTAAAAAAGGGGAAGCTAATAGGCGCCTCACAAAGATTATTCAAGGTCCTGAGGAGTCGGTCTCCGATTTTGTGGCCAAAATGACAAAAGCTGCAGGGCGCATTTTTGGAGATATTGAACAGGCTGAGACAAGTTTTTCAGTCTGCGGTAGAGTGGGGGAGGGTTCTCAGGTTGTTGAGACAAGTTTTTCAGTCCGCGGTAAAGCGGGCGACGGTCAGAGACCCTTTAAAAGTGGGAAACTCTTCATCATGTCTGATCAGGGCGGCTCAAAAAGGGCTGCTGAAAACTAAAGACTTGAGAGACTCATGCTAAAAATGGAGTCGCTCGTGCAGAAACAGCACGAGGAGGGTAGGAGGAGGAAGAAGGCGGAAGAGGCCATGCCCAAACGAAATAATCCGCCATCTTGGCATGCCTCGGAACTGGCACCGCCGCCTTATGCGGACACTTCACCTTTATCAGCACCACAGGGGAACTATCATTCTCTGTGCCCAGAGGTTTGGAAGCAGGCTCATGCTGTCTTTCCAGTGTTTGAGGATGCCAACACCAATGGCCATGATTAATGGAGGAGCATTTGGTAATGCTACTCTCAGCTGGAATACATCTGATCTTTTTGAAACTTCTAATAGGTGATTCGGCTCAGATGCGAATGGAAATGTCAGGGTTATGCATTACATCTGTGCCATATAACAATTTTACACGTGCTACTAATTTGTCTTAAGAGTCTTTCAGCTTATCTCCAGGGGAACTGGTCCGCAGAGTTTGAAGAGATCTGCGCACTGCCGCCATTGTTACATGCGTGGATGTATCCACCGCTGAAGGCCTTGCCTCCTGGATTCAACAAGCTATGCATCATCTTAAGGAGTGGGCAAGTATCGGGGCTTTAGCTATGGCCCTTCTGATTATCAGCTTCCTCTGCCTTGTGTTCCTTCGGCGCTTGGTCATATCCCGAAACAGAGACCATGCCCTAATTGCACAAGCCTTCTATGCTATTGAGGCTAGACAGTCCCCTCAAGCTTGGCTGGCGGCCTTTAAGTTCTGATCCTCGTCACGTTCGGGGTGCAAGGCAAAGCACTGCACAGGAGGTACATTGTTTGCAGTTAATGGCTTCCTGGAGAGCACGTCTGATTGCATGTGGGCTGACACCCAAAATCCCACCTCCAGAAAAAGGTGTCGGTCGGGTCCAGAGCTAGGCTGGGGCCGAGCCCCTAGCTGAGTTCTGTTGTACATCAGTGGCCAAACTTCAGGGCGGGTTTCGCACATGATCAAGGTGAATAACCTGGGTTATGGGTGGTCATACATCAGTGCCCTCTGGAGATCAGACCTCTACTCTCACCCGTTTCGTCCTGTTCTTACAAAATAAAACAGGGGGGACTGTGGAGAGCTGCGATGTGCCATGCCTTAACAAGGCGCAGGCTTCCGCCTTCCGCCATCCCAACGGCGAGCGCTCTCTAAGATAAACAAGTCCTTATATGGCAAAAGGCTGTGCAAGGGTAACTGGTGATCTGATGATGAGCAGTCCTGCTCTGACGCGGACCTATGAGGAGGTGACACCTGGCATGAGCTGATTGGCCCTTGAGTTGTACTTAAGCTTGGCCCTTCCCTTCTTCGGGGCCATTCCCACTGAGCTTAATCCTGAGTAAAGATCTCGAGAAGAAGTCTGGTTGTTGGCGTCTTATTTCCGCTGGACGGTCCGGCGCCGACAAGTGGTTTTAACTGGCCCAACTGGGCTGTGAACAAAAATTCCCTGGATTATGTGTTATCTCGGTTCAATATGAAAATTTCACTAAAGCAGCTAATCTGTCAAAGAGTCTCTTTCAGTTTATTTTACAGAATTGGACAGCGGAGTTTGAACAGACCTTAAGAGAATTGCGGACTGCTATCATTCAAGTCAATTCCACACGGCTGGATCTGTCACTTACTGAGGGATTCTCGTCGTGGATATCCTCAGCCTTCTCCTTCTTTAAAGAATGGGTTGGGGTTGGATTGTTTGGAGCTGTAATCTGCTGTGGATTAGTTTTGACCCTATGGTTGGTCTGTAGACTCAGGGCTCAAACAAAAAGAGACAAGGTGGTTATCACCCAAGCACTTGCTGCTTTAGAGTCTGGGACCTCCCCTGATATATGGTTAACCATGCTTAAGCAATAAGTCGCTGGCTGCTCAGCTCTTGCACCCTCAGAGTCTCATCTCATTGCACGAGGTAGAGTGAGTAAGCTTCAGCAGCCCTGGAGAGTTGCATAGCGAAGCATTGCAGTAGAATGGCTCTGCGGCATATATGAGCTAATTCTAGGGAGGCATGTCATCTTGCATGAAGGTTGCGTGTCCCAGTGTCCTTCCCCCAGAAAAAACGGCACAGGGCCAGGCTATGACCTCTCCGGGTGAAGAGCTTAGGGGAGAGTTGTGTATGCAGGCCTGATATTTTGTTTGGGGATTTGACCTCTGTCTCCACTCTCCCTATTGGGTGTCTTATTGCTTCTTAATAAAAAGAAAAGGGGGAGATGTGGGAAGCCGCGCCCACATTCGCCATTACAAGATGGCGCTGACACCCTGTGTCCCACGCTGACAAACAACTAATCTGCGCATGTGCGAAGGGATTTTCCACTCGTTGTGCTCTGCCTCTCCCGTGGCATCATCTCGCCCGATGAGCAACAGCCAATCAGGGACTGACACGTCCTAAGCGGAGGACAGTTTCCTATATAAGGGAGTGGTTTCTGCTGTTTGCTCTCTCTGTCTCCGTTTTTCGTGTTGTAAGCTTATGCTCTTCCTCTCAAGAGGCAGTAAAGCTTTACTGCAGAAGGATCCTGTTTGTGTGTGCAGCGTCGTTCTTGCTGACGAGACGGTAACGCTAGCCACAGTACAGGGTACCATTGTTTTCTTTGGCTGCCTCCTAGAGGTCGAGAGTAAGTTCCTATTGCTGAAGCTATCATGTAGTTTGACCACAGGATTAGGAATATTTCAGGTTATGACCTGAAAGCCTCTTCCCTGGAACTATTTCCATAGTTCTCAGAAGAGCCATGCAAAATGCCAATGGAGAGAAGCAATCAATTGTCTTATCTAGCTGCTGTCTGTGAATCACAACAATGATTAGCATGGTAAGGTGTTCCTAACTGGGCACATCTGTTGGTAACCTACAGCTCCCTAATTCAGTGCAGGCCCTACTCTGTTGGAGTAGGGAATACTCAAATGGAAGGAAACCATGGGTATGAGAAACCCAGACAATACCCCAGGCTAAGGAGGTTATAGACTTTACAGTAGAATTCACCTGTTCTACTTTCCTACACCAGCTTAATTACTAACTGCTTTCAAAACACTTCTCCATACAGGCACAGTTAAGCACAGCCTTCACCGCTCATCAGGGAAGCACCTTTTAAGGCAGCATAAAAAGACCATTACATCCTTGGAAGGCAGAGGCAAGAGGAACTCTGTGAGTTCAGGGGCACCCTGGTCTACAAAGTGAATCCAGAACAGCCAAGACTACACAGAGAAACCCCATCTCAGGAAAAACAAAACAACGCCAGAAAATTATAATTGACTAAAAGGCAGATAACAACTGACTGCAGGGTGCTCAGACCCAGTGGATACAACTATAACAAAATTCCTTCACCTAGGGCTCAAGGCACATCATGAGAAAGACATGGAAAGATTGTAAGATCCAGAGGACTGGGAAGTCTACTGTGGATTGTATTCGAAATACATGAGAGGGATAGGCAGGAGGAAAGAGGGAATAATGTAATTTGTATTTTAATTAAAATTTAAAAAATTACAAAGAAGGTAAACTGAATAGAGTTATATTTTTAATGAGTTATGACAGTGTAGTCCCGCACATAAGTTTTTATAATTGTTTTTATAGACAGTTCTTATTGTGTACTCTTGCACATATTTCTCTCTCTCTCTCTCTCTCTCTCTCTCTCTCTCTCTCTCTCTTTTAAGTTTTTATTGCTTCTTTATGGTTTCACATCATGCACCCCAGTCCCATTCATTTGCCCACCCTCTCATATCCATCTTTTGTCTTTGTAAACTCTCCTAAAAATAACACACACACACACACACACACACACACACACACACACACACACACACAAAAGCATAAAACACATCTCATTGCGGAAGCTGTATTATGTTACGGTGTGTCTCACTCTATATCTCTTTGTCTTTTTCACTTGCAAATGTTCATTGCAATAAGTCATTGGTCTATTTCAAGAGCTCTGGCTCCTGTGATGCCATCAATATTGGATCCTCATTCGGACTCTTGCTAGTTATCAGTTTGTTGTTCCCCGTCACGGAGATCCTCCAGCTTTGGAACAGCAGGACTGGCCCTTTCAAGCATCTCAACCGTTCATAGATGACATAGATTTGGAGGTGGACCAATTCAGAGGCCTAGATCTGGGCTTGGGTGGTAGCTGAGCTAGTTAGCTAGTAGGCTTTCCTTTATCTGAACCTCCAGGGCCAGCTCCCAGCCCTTGCTCATGTCTTTTAATGGGAATTATATTGTCTGTTTGATCACTTCGTGGCCTTTAGTGAAGAGCACACGTAGAATCCGCTCTTATTAGTTTACTAAATGCTCATTTTGAAAAAAAAATCATTCTCTGTTACATAAGGAAAGCAGATTAATTTTGAAATTTTTATTACTCTATATTTTCTTAGACACTTTGGTCATATTCACATTATTTTCAATATGTGTAAATCAACATTTGCGAACTATAGCTTCAAACAGATATCTCAAATCAATTCTTTGACCAAGAACGATCCACAGACACTCATAAAATTTATTCTTTGTCTTCTGGTTCATTTCTGCGATATTGTCTCTTTATCACTAACCTGCATGTTCAGCATCCACTCATTGTTTCCCGTCTTTATAGTGACTCACAATGTTCAAGTTTTGATGCTGTCTTCCCTTGTTTGACCTCAGTCCATTATAAATTTTCATCTGGAGACACATTTCTTGAGGAAACTAATTTTGTAGTATTAATTTATGAGGCACACATGAAGTAAAGTATAGTTGAGATTTCATGTGTCTTTTAGGTCTCCTAATCTCAAATCTCAAATAAGTGCATGTATTCAAAATTTTAAACTCCACTAAGGTAGGAAAGATATCTAGCTTGATGTTTAATTTGAGATGTAATTGACAAGGAGTCACCTACTGACTCATAAATTAAGGGGAAATCTACTTAGGGCTTTAGCTTAGCATATTAGCCATTTAGTGGTTGAGACCTTTAGAAGGCCAGGTGAAACAGTAGCATTTTAAAATGGTGTGTAGGTTACTGGGACCACCTAGATTTGGATCTGGATTGTAACCTTACTCTTTACAGAGCTTGAGCAATTTTTTTCTCTTATGATGTTTATTTTTATTTTATTTATACTTTTTAAAACATATTTTATTAATTTATTTATACTACATCTAAAGTGTTGTCCCATCCATTGTATCCTCCCATTCCTCCCTCCCCCCCCTTATTTTCCCCTTACTCCCCTCCCCTATGACTGTGACTGAGGGGGACCTCCTCCCCTTGTATATGCTCATAGAAGATACAATCGTAGATCTTGAAACTTGAGCAATTTTTTAACCTTTTGTTGTCTCATGGGTAGCAGAAATAATCAAATAGCTCATCAAATTGCAGTTAAAAATGTTAAATAAGGAAGACATATTAAGTGTTTACAATAGTATTTAGTACACAGGCAGATACTTTAGACACATTAACTATTGCATGTGCTCTATGGTCTAAAAATTGGAGAAATTTAAAAAGGGATATTAGGAAATCAAAATAGTTATGAACTACAATTTTAAAAGAAAACTTTATCTTCTGTTTAGACAGTAAATAGTAGAAATAAAGAGTAGGGAAACATTCTCTATTGGTTATCACACTGTCTGGGTGAGGCCTATAAAGCAGTCATAGAGAGGGGAAACTGGGTGTATTTGGATGTCTGATTTTAAAGGTAAAGTCTATAGGAACAGATTTTGGGTTAGATGTGATGATAGAAAACTAAAATAAATTAAGCATGATCTAGTATAATATGCTCTCTTGGGCTTGCTCTCTTGGGCAGAGTTTAATGCCCTGTATTCAGATAAAGAGACTAGGAAGAAGAGAAAAAGTGCATTGAGACTCCAGTGAAGTTGGTTTTAAGCTGTGTAGGATTTGATACAGGAGTTGGTGAGAATATGGAAAAGTGTATTATGATCTCCTAACTGTAGGAATAGCTTTTTTTTTGGAAGTACTTCTTGCCTTCAAAAAAAATATATAAACTTTTCCCAAGTCTTGCATCTGAGTTAATAACATGCCTTGAGACCTTTAAAACTATGCACTCAATCTGTTTTCCTACTCTGTGTTCAACCTGTTTAAAGTATCTTTAAGAAACCCATATAATCCTAGAAACCTACAAGAAGAAAATTATGATAGGCAGATTTGGGCCCAGAGGTCCCGCTCAAACTATGGCACCAGTCGAGGACTATACATGCCGTATACTTAAAACCTCTACCCAGATCTAGCCAATGGACAGGACATTCTCCACAGTTGAGTAGAGAGTGGGGTATGACTGTCACACATACTCTGGTGCCTCATATTTGACCACATCCCCTGAATGGGGAGACCTGGTGGCACTCAGAGGAAGGATAGCAGGCTACCAAGAAGAGACTTGATACCCTATGAGCATATACAGGGGGAGGAAATCCTCCTCAGTCACAGTCATAGGGGAGGGGAGTAAAGGGAAAATGGGAGGGAGGGAGGAGTGGGAGGATATAAGGGATGGGATAACCATTGAGATGTAATATGAATAAATTAATAAAATAAAAAAGGAACTCATTGGCTAGATCTGGGTAGGGGTTTAAAGTTTACGGCCTGTATTGTCCTTGGCTGGTGCCTTAGTTTGAGCAGGACCCCTGGGCCCAAATCTGCCTATCATAATGTTCTACTTGTAGGTTTCTAGGACCCTCTGGATCCTTCTACTTTGCTATTCTCCCATGCTTCTCTTAACTAGAGTGCCAATAGGATGTCCTCCCCTCTGTCCCAGTTTCCTGAGTGGGGTATGACTTTCTCACATACTCTGGTGCCCCATATTTGACCATGTCCCCTGGAGCGGGAGACCTGGTGGCACTCAGAGGAAGGACAGCAGGTTAACAAGAAGAGACTTGATACCCTATGAGCATATACAGGGGGAGGAAGTCCCCCTCAGGCACAGTCATAGGGGAGGGGAATAAGGGGAAAATGGGAGGGAGGGAAGAATGGGCGGATACAAAGGATGGGATAACCATTGAGATGTAACAAGAATAAATTAATAAAAAATTTAAAAAAGGGGACCCATATAAATAATCTTACTGTATCTTGATCTTCTCATAATTCAGGTTTTGTTTGTTTTGTTTTTGTTTTTCAAGCTGAGCCAAATATATAGCTTTAGCCTTATATTATATACTCCTCCATGCCCCTGTCCCAGAAAGTGTGTGTGTGTGTGTGTGTGTGTGTGTGTGTGTGTGTGTGTGTGTGTTGCTATTTGTTTGTTAAAGCATCCATCTAGAAAAAATGAATTGTAACTGTTGAAAGCAACATGTGTATATGGTTTGGAAACACCTACTTGCAGTTTTCAGTGTTTTTCAGGATCAGTAAAGTGAAGATTTCCCCTATAAGCTATGTTAAAAAATAAAACAATAGTTTTCTCTTTGTTTTCATATATCATACTTTCTGTACTATTGATTCAGTATAGAACAAAGCCCTCTGTACTATTGATTCAGTATAGAACAAAGCCCCCTGTTAGGAATAAACAAAAAACAAGTAGAAGGAAGTGAAGAATTAAAATGTGGGTTCATTGTTGCTCTAAATTCTAAGAAGAAGATATTTTTATTTAGCATGCCACAATTGGACCAAGGAAAACAGTTCCTCAGAAGACTGTGGTAGTAACCTATGGAGAATACTATCTTTATGACTAACACAATACTTTTAAAGAAACTGCTATGTTGTTTAGGGCAAAGAAATCATTAGTGACCATGCAACATCTAGAAAATGATGAATCATAAGTTGAATGGGAGTTGATCTGAGAAACATTATAAAGCAAGTGGCAGCAACAGACACATCTTTTTAGGAAAAAGAAAAGGGGAGGGAGGGCAAGGGAACATTAGATCATAGGAATTATATCTCTTCTGCTGTCATTTGCTAAAGTGAGGACCATCTGGTAGAGAGGGAGTAATGGAAGTTGTAAAAATTCGTAATGAAATCGACAAGTAGATATCAACTGAATTTACTTAGCACCTATGAGTATTCATGCCTCCATTTATCCTTTAATGTGCATGTGCATTAATGAAAATGAAACACAGAAACAAAGATTCTGCTTGTGAACTTAGGACACTAAGGCAGACAGACAGTATCAAGTCTGCTTTCTCATACAGGTCACATGCTGAAGTCACTAACGGCAGATAATGTACTTACTCTCTGGAGAGGGCGTTCTAAAGTCAGACATCTCATTATTTTAGCTAAAGGGGGCGCTTTGGATTGATTCAGAGTTAAGAAGATTTTGTATTATGATGGGAAGAAAGAGGTATCTGTGGTTACAGTCCGTCCAACCCCCAGAAACTAAATAAATAACAAGAGAGCATGGTGGCCATGCAGTCGTCAACTAGTTATGGCCACACGGTTCTGGTCAGATGACATCCCCAGGAAGCAAGCAACATGGGCAGAGCTCTCTCTTTCTCTCTGTTGATTACTTCCCAGGAGAAACTTCCTTTAAATTGGTCATTGATTTCCTAGGCTAAAATTTATCTTGTCAAATGAAGTCAGTAGAATTAAATCGGCAGGAGTTTATGAAACTGGCTGCTTTCCCAGTTATAATTCTGTGGGCTTTGGTGTCAAGAAACATAAGCATCTTCACAGTCTAAAAGAATAGGGACAGTGGAAAATAAAACAAAATGATAACAGTCATTTATGTTTCATGACTTTCCCAAACTAGCTTCTGTTCAAATGAATCATTGTCTTTCTCACTTTACTTTCATTTTCTAGAGGACAAGGGAACCTAGTCAGGAAAGATAATTTTCCCAACATGCCTGGAAGACAAATGTTCCCATAAAGTGCATGGCAACAGAGGGTATGTGAAGTCTTGCTTCGCTGATTTTTTTCTATTATTCTCGTCAGTGTGCAGTGAGACCCATTGAAATATCAGCATTGATAACATTCTATATATTCATAAAAGTACGTTGAATAGGCTATTGAGGAATGTGGCTGTTTTATTTCTCTGGTGACGTTTATGCGTTCATCTTTCTATTATCAATTACCACATCATTATCAATCATTAGTTGAGGAAAAGGTATGACTTAGGATGTAGTGTGAAGAAGTCATTGGGATTACTGATGCATAAAACACATCTGCTCTCCTTTCTTATTTCTTTACATATGAATGTGCTTTATTATAGTTTTATCTAAGGTCTTTTAGCTTTAGATTCTCAGGCTAAACCCACACATATGACGTAGCTAGAGCAGAGAATATATCTATGGATATAAAAATAACTTTTTTTTTCTTAAGGCCAGTGAAGAACTAATGTAGTAAGAAATACATATGATTTGATATCACAGTCTATTAAAACTCTTATAAAAACTTATTTCTATCATACTTTTTGAAGCCATATAAAGTCTACTTATATTACTTAGAGTTTATCTTTATATCTAGACTTGTCTATTATGCTGCTAGGGGAAATGATTGGGGTAGCTACAATAAATCTCTGATGAGGATAATAACAATTACATGTGTGTTTAATAACTCATATCTCTTCAGAAAACACGATTTCTTCTTGTTAGTTGTTTATGAAAGTACTTCAGCTCTTATATTTACAAATCTCTAATATAAACATGAATTAGAAATATATCTTAAAGGAGAAGTTTATTTAAACTTAAAACTGAATGAACAATAGTGTAATAAAACCTGAGAGAATTTAAAAATTTGTAGGTTTTTTTCCTGGGAATATAGATTGTATCTTTAAGAGATTTAAATATAGTCATAATTAAGAGCATATAAACATATGTAAAATTAATAATACTCAATTTATAATAATGTTGATTGGTGACCGGATAAAATAATTTCATTTCAAAGTTCTAGAAAAATCAGTGTTAGGTGCATGGAGTGAAATGAGAGCACCATTTTATGATACAACTTAGAATTTTTGGGTGTTTATGGCATATTATGGTAAATAACATTAAATGACTTATTTATGGCATTACTTCAATTCAATGTAGAGACATGTTCTCAAAAATTGTCAACATTAGATTTCTGATTAAATTCTTTCTTTTGTGTCCCAGTGAGCACAGTTTTAATTTCTATAGTCTCTGAGATTTTTGGTGTCTTTTCCTTCAGATGTTACATAGAGCAAACTATTATGTATTTTCCTGTCAAATACTGAAATTGTCATTGTAGAAAGAAAAGAAATCAATAAGAAAACAATACAAAGGCAGGCGATAACCAATGAATTGCTTTTGTAATCTGTTTCCTCAAAAACTGCTTGGCTGGTGAAAACATATCACACCACACCCACACATCCCTGCACATCATATTTGTTATGTGAATTGAAAGCAAATTATTTTAATGATCAAATCCTCTCAAGGCTTTGCATAAATTTGTTTTCCATAATGTGTTTGAGAACTGTTATGGGGGTCTTTAAGATTTAACTAAAGCAAGGCAAGTCCAGTCCTTTCAATACATGAACAATGTTCTTATAAAGGTACACACACACACACACACACACACACACACACACACACACACTACCACCAGCACCTCCACCACCACCATCACCAAACCACCACAAAAGCAATGCATAATTTCTTGCAAAATGTGTGAATAGGTTTAGAGTTCTCTGGTAGTGAAGAAAAGATCAAGAGAACTATGCCAAGGGAACGCAAACTCTTGTAGGTGCAATCATTTAAGGCTGCTCGAAGGACATGATGTCTTGTGTGCATAATGTTAGGATTTCAGTAGTTAAGTAGAGAGAGTGTTTCAGGAAAAAAAATAAAGAAATTGCATGTCCAGGAGTTTGAAAATAGACACAACAAGGGAACTTAAAGATGAGAATGGACCAAGCTTGGGCCCGGAGACTGGTATATACAGAGGACTTGAAAGAGGAGGAGGGGGGAATCATGTGGTATCCATACCACTAACACCAGGTCTAGATTCATTTTAAATACAACTGTAGCGTGCCCCAGTGCTTGCTTGGAATTGACTAGAATAAACACTGAGCGCGATAGAGAAGATCTGTGTTCGGTTAAACCAAGTAGGAAGAAGCCTGTTCACTGCAGAGGCCAGCTGAAACATGATTGATGATGCTCTGGACTCGGGTGGTGAAAATGGGGATGAAGAAAGGGCCATTTGGTGGGAAACGTTTCAAGGCAGAATAAGAAGAGGTGATAATGTGGAAGAAGTGGGCTTCAATAAACAATGAAATGAGTGACTCTCATACTTCCTTATAGACCACAACACTTGGCTAGCTGGCTGCCTGGTGGGATGGTAGTTTAATCATTAAATTACATTTTCTGAGATACCTAAATAATTTCTCTGCTGTTCCAAGTACATCATAAAAGATGTCCTGTGTGGAGTGAGGATGGGAGGGAATCTGAGTTTCACTTAACAATGACTTGAGCTTAAAGTTGTTACAAACCTTAGCGTCTATGGATGCTTATTAAATTTGTATTTTAAATAAGTCACCAATACTAAAGCCTAATGCAGAACTCTTTCAGAGATTAAAACAAATATGCAAAACAGTTGGCATATTGACTGTCAAAGCAGTAGACACCCTGTGCTATGCTTGCTGTTCCTGCTTAAATACAAGTTTGTTTACTACAGAGGAATGGTCTCTTACAAAGTGCTAGCACATACCATGGAGTCAAAAATGTCTGCTGACTGTATAAAAATGACCATTGGCCCATATAAAATTCAGTTTCCATTATAAGAAACAAATTCTCCATCCTTAGCATAGTAAGACAGGTCTCATCACCTTGACCTCAAATGGCTCATTTAGTAAAAATGTGCATCCCTTCTTTCACTAGAGGGCACCAAATCATTGCCCTAAAATATAAAAGTATCAAGAGGGACTAGGGTTGGGGTGGGGGGCTGGCAAGCTGGAAAGCCTGGTCATAATCTCCATTAAATATCTGTTGGTGATCTCAGGGGGTGTGTAAGAATTTTAACCATGCTTTCTCGGGCAAATTTTCACATGCACATAATTATATTCTGCATGTCGAGAAATCTGATATGATTTAATTAAGCACAGGGGACTTTATTCTATTCAATCTCTCAGAGGAGAAAGTGAAATATTTCGGAAAAGGCATCATTGTATTTCACTCAGGCCACCAGGGTGCATTGCCGTGGAAGCATTTGGCTGATATCTGCTCTCTCCAAACCTTTCGTTCTTTAGTGGAAATAAACTGAACCTTGCCTCAGTAGCCTAGAGGACTTGTGATTCCCCTGGGGCTTGTTTACTGTGTGGAAGGGTCCTTGAAGGCAGGGAAGCTGGTTTAATTTTCAATCTTCAGATTTATGTGATGTGCCTTGTGACATTTTACTTAAAACTAACTCCACTAGGGGAGAAAATTGAGAGAAATGTACCCACAATTGTTGCAATATTTTCTCAATCTTTATTTCCTTTCTACCCTCTGCTAATCAGATGAGTGTTGAGAGGCTTTTGTGAAGAATGAAGATGACCCTGCTGATGAATGAGCTTTCTTGCTCCTTACACTAGACTGTAATTCGCCCCCTTTTTCTTTCTTGTCCCTCCCTCTCTGCCTGAGCATTATAGTAAGGTGATTTTAGATTCCTTGGGATGTTGAACTCATGGTATTCCCACTCTATCCTTTGTGTTAATGGTTCTATTGTTAATTATTTACTTTCCCCCCCTCTATCTCAAGATCCTATGGTGTTTATAAGATAACGATGGTCATGGAATTAAAAGAATTTTCAGAGATGAATTTATCCATCTTGTATCAATGCCTAACAACATAGATTATAAATCAAATATATTTTAATCAAACACTAGCCCTGTGACATATTGAAATTATATGCTTTATTTTTTTATTCTATCTCTGTCTACACACATATATCCATTTATCCATCTATTACCTACCAGTGTATATGATTCTAACATCTATCTATACCCTTATTTCTTGATGTCCCTATCATCTATCTACCTATCTATCTATGTATCTATCTATCTATCTATTTATCTATCTATCTTCAATCATCCATAACTACCTTACATCTAAAAGTTAGACTCTCTCTTTAAAGCTTCTCTGTTCAGAGATGCTCACTAAGTGATTAATTGACCTACATAGTGGAAAGGAGGTAATCACATTGTTTTTTAGAAAATCCCCCAAATTCAGTGATTCCTCCCAATAACACTGGTCTTTATAAGTGACTAGGAGACAATGACTGCTGACAATTAGAAATTGTTCATGAAGGAGTATAACTACAGCCTGTTCTTTAATTTCATGAGTTTTACATCTTCAAGTTTAACCAAACAGGAATGAAAAGTATTTGAAAAACAACTTCATCTGTAGAAAGCATGTATAAATTAATTTCCTGTCCTTTTTTTTTTCTGAGCCATATTTATATTACATTTGGACTGCGTTGAGTTTTTTAAAAATCTAGAAATTACATTAAGTTAATTGGAATGGATGCATATATTATAGTTAAGTACCATACTATTTCATACAGGGGGATTTGCAATTGTGGGTTTGGGTATTTGTGAGTGTTCTGGAATCAGTTCCCCACAGATAATAAGGTACTTCTTTAATATCAATGTTTTATAAGTACATCTCAGCTAAAGCAAAGTATAAACCCCTTATTAAATAATAGACATGAATATTGATGTTATTGTTTGATACATTTAGTCTATTGACTGCTGGAGTACATGCATCAGTGCAGCTAAATTCTACACACACAATGTTCTGAGTTTGATTTGCAGGACTGCAAACTAAATAGATGAACATAAATAAAGAAAAGAAAAAAATGGTAATGAAACTTACTTGTTACATTTGTTTCAGACCTTGTGGACTATGGGAGACATGAATAAAATGATCTATGATCATAAATAGCATACATATGGTATATGTAATACATGATTATATGATATACCACCATTATATGATCATATATCTATATGGATACATTATATATATGTATATATATATATGTATATATATATATTAGATTAAATCAAGACCATATGTCTCAGGATACCATGGAAATTTTATTCATATTTCAAGAATAATAAAGAAAAGAAGCCTGACACAGTGCCACATGCCTATAATTCTAGAACTTGGGGAGGGAGAGGCAGGTGGAACTCTGTTAGAGGCCAACCTGGTCTACAAAGGGAGAGTAGGACAGCCAAGGTAACACAGGAGAAACCCTGTCTCAATAAACAAACAAACAGCAAAAACAACAACTCCAAAAAAACCAACAGCAACAAAAAGAAAGAAAGAAAAAGTAGAGGGAAGAACCTTTATTCACCTAGATTAACATTCTTTCATTCCAGCATAATTGTCAATATTGGAAGAATATAAGTATAGGTAGCTATATATGAATTGTTTGGTTTTTTTTAGCTGGATATTTTGAAAGTGCTGAGGGATATGCAGGATATTTCAACTGAAGTAGGCTTTTTTATTTTTATATATCAGTAACACCAGAGAGCACCCAAAGAACTGATTCCTAAAATTGAGGGAATCATGATTTATCTGTGAATTTCTGAAAAACACAACTGACATACTTTAAGATGCAAATCATGATGAGCTCCAAGTGTCACCCATTCTGTGCCTGCTTGGGCAGGGAAGATATGGTGGAATTGTAGAGATGTCTAGAGAGCTGTGCTTGAAGGATCTCATGAGCTGTTAATGTTAAGTAAATGCTGAGATTCAAGGATGTCCAAGAAATTCTAGCAAAGCAAAGTAATTCAGATGTAACCAGAAAACACCTATGACAATAACGTGGACAAGATGGAAAGGGACCAGAATTTAGTCGAGAAATTTACATAGTTGATTGTTGATTGGTTATAGATAGTAAAAAGTGGGAGTTAGTTACTGAGGAATTAAATGCTAAAGGATTGTAGCAATTAAATAAATGGTTCTTAATGGCATTCTGAGCTACCTTGCTCAGACATCATCAGCTAAGCTTCCTCTTGTATTAGATGGGAACTAACACAGAGATCCAAACCTGAAAATATGCAAGCAGTAAGACATATTGGATTACCCAGTCCAAAAGAGGGAGTGTTCATCAAAATGCTCCTTCAAGAGCTCAAGGAGCTGGGTGGAAGCAGAGGCTGAGATAATGGATGACTCCAAAGAAACAGTGTCCTCATGGTACAACAGGACTGATAAACATACATGCAATAGTGACTCTGAAAGCGTGCAAGGAATATACGTGGGCCCAAGCCAGATGGGTCCCAGTACCGACAGGAGAATGTGGACATAGGCTCTCATCACTGAACAAGAAGGTACCTAAAACTCATATACACTTGAGAGAAGCATGGGAGAATGACAAAGTAGAAGGATCCAGAGGGTCCTAGAAGCATACAAGTAGAACATTACGATAGGCAGATTTGGGCACAGGGGTTCCACTCAAACTAAGGCACCAGCCAAGGACAATACAGGTGGTAAACCTTAAACCCCTACCCAGATCTAGACAATGGACAGAACACTCTCCACAGTAGAGTGGAGAGTGGGATATGACTTTCTCACGTACTCTGGTGCCTCACCTTTGACTATGTCCCCTGGAGGGGGAGACCTGGTGGCACTCAGAGGAAGGACAGCAGGTTACCAAGAAGAGACTTGATACCCTATGAGCATCTACAGGGGGAGGTAAGCCCCCTCAGGAACAGTCATAGGGGAGGGGAATAAGGGGAAAATGTGAGGGAGGGAAGAATGGGAGGATACAAGGGATGGGATAACCATTGAGATGTAACAAGAATAAATTAATAAAGGAGAAAAAAAATAGTCTTCTCCAATGGAGCCTTCCTGCACATATTAATTACACTTCAGGATGGGCCCCAATCCCAGGAGTAGATGACTAAAACAAAACTGACTCAATAATTTATTTGTAGACTTTTTATATCGTATTAGTTTTATTTGGTATTTTTATTATGTTTCACTGTTCTTTTTCTTATATAGTTTGGTTTCCAATTGTGTGTATGTATGTGTGTGTGTGTGTGTGTGTGTGTATGTTTCTTGAGTCTGTGTTTTGTCTGTTTTTTTGGTGTTTTTGTGTTTGTTTTTCAAGACAGGGTTTCTCTGTGTAGCCTTGGCTATCCTGAACTCACTTTGTAGACCAGGCTGGCCTCGAACTCACAGTGATCCACCTGCCTCTGCCTCCTGAGTGCTGGGATTAAAGGCATGCACCACCACACCCAGCTTGTCTGCTTGTTTTTAAAGAGCAGAGTCCAGTAAGCAAGGAGGTGTAGAGGATCTGGGAGGAGTTTAAAGAGGAGAAAAGTGTGACAAGAATAGAAACCTACAAGAAGACCATCAAGGCTGGAGGATCTGGACCCAGGGGGTCTGCTCAAACTACTGTACCAACCAAGGTCAATGCATGCAGTAAACCTAGAATCCCTATTCAGATCTAGCCAATGAACAGCATATTCTCCACAGTTGTGTGGAGAGCAGGAACTGACTCTGACATGAGCTCTGGTGTCTCTTATT
Organism: Acomys minous; assembly: GCF_964271855.1. Lineage (NCBI taxonomy): Eukaryota > Metazoa > Chordata > Mammalia > Rodentia > Muridae > Acomys > Acomys minous. The sequence goes on along the minus strand of NC_140496.1, from coordinate 71,081,462 downwards.
TGACCACTTCCCCTTGGTGGGGAGGCCTGGTGGCACTCAGAGGAAGGGGGGACAGGCTGCCAGGATGAGACCTGATAGGCTGTGACCATATGGCGGGGAGGAGGTCCGCTTCTGTCACAGACCTAGGGGATGGGAATAGAGTGAAAGAAGGAGGGATGGGGAACGGGAAGATACAAATGAGGGGATAACAATTGAGATGTAATCTGAATAAATTATTTAAGCACGTAGTCTTCATGGAAACTGAACCTCATGACTTAAGCAAACGAAAGAACTCTACTCACTTAGCTTTTTCATGCAGTCACGAAGCCGGGTTTCCAAGCTGAGGACCCGCTGGTGCAGCTCTTCATAGTCATAGGCACCGATTTCTTCCTGAATCCCAGTGAGGACTGAAGACAGGTTACGAATTTCTTCCTTGAACTGTGTGATGAGTTTCGCGTCTGTTTTGTACTGCTCCAACACTGGAATCAGGGGCAGTAGCTCGTCCATTTTCTCTTTTAACTCCTGTGGAAAGAAGCAGAATGTTTCCAAGAGTAATTTAAAACAGAAAAAAGCAGATTCGTCCTTTGCTATGAAATGTAACTTATTGAAACAGCTTCAACGTTGCTCATTGATTTTTTTTTTTTTTGGTTGACACCAGGTAGGCTTTGATAATGTAAGTGGTTACGAGATCCTTGCTAATAAATTTTACTATTGCAGCTTGTCAACACAGTAACTTCTCTTTAAGAGGGCACATGCATTGCTATAAAATAAATTGATCTTCATCATAAATAGAAAAAAACTTCCTATTGTAGCAATTACAGTGTTTTGTATTAACCTACTTTCTGTTCATGCTCTATAAAGTGAATAATACATCATCCAGTTAGGGAACAGAGAGATAATCCCATTCTTCAGTAATGAACTAAATAGCAATACTGGAAAGAAATCAATGTCTTATGAGACGCTGATGAAAGTGAATTATTCCACTACTGAATATCTATGCCATAGAAGTACATAAAAGAAATTTTTGGAATCACCTTTTCCCTTGAATTTAAGACTATCTCTAGTCATGGCCTTGTACTCTTTTTTTCTTTTACTTCTGCTTATGTGTTTCTTGTCCTAGATAGATATTAATCTATCTTGGAACAAGTTCATTAGGAAGGTAAGTTCAAGCACATGATACATACTACATACCAAGCTTCCCCAAAGTTAAGGAGATATATGCTGCTGTTTCCATATTGAATCATTAGCTATATTATGTCTCCATTTGTCTTATAATATAATTTAGATATCATTACAGAAGGCAGAATTGCTTACCCACCCATATAGTGAATTAACTCCTTAGCTAAACAAAGTGCATAGCAACACTGTTTTTTGTCAAGTAACTAAGTAATGTATGTTGCCAATCAATGTCCCTTATTCTTAATCACCACAGGACTGGGTCATAACCTGCACTTTTATTTGCAACTTTTGCACTTATCACCCACATTTCTTTCCCTTTAATTTGGTAGATATTAACAACAAAATAGTACAGGAGTTTGATTTAACTGTGAATTTATTGCAGATGATATAATCTGTTGAAGGAGTTCCAAACTTATGATGATTTCAGAATAACCCATAGGTACTGTCAAAAGTCATACAGTATAATTATTTAAGGAGTTGAAATTGCATTCTAAAAGTACACTTAGAAAATGTTATTACTATAAATACATCCAAGTATCAGAAGATCTCATTGCTGTCCTGATTAATGAGCTTGTGTTTCTGGTGGGGGGGGATTTCTATGTGCTCCACAAACCTTGGGATTTGAATTTTTCTGCATGTATACATTAAATGGCAGGATAAAATATATTAGTAATTAGAAGGATTCCTAACTATTACAGTAAAAAAGCAGAACTGTAGAGCCTTGCTTATATTAGGACTCATCTTGAAACTAACTTATAAGTTTAAGCATCTTGCAGTACCCCTAAAGGGAGACACGATTGTTTCACTAGAATTTTAACGATAAGAGTTCTGCTCATACTATTTGCTGCAAATTATAAGAGTAGCCACAATGAAACCCTTTCCATTTTACTGTGTGTATATTCAAAGGAACAATCTAATGTCAAATCATTGGAAGTGCCTTGTCTTTGATGAATTAAAAGTATTTTTACTCTTTCAAAATTTACTAGGCTTTTGACAATCAATTTTGAAACTAGGACATTTATCAGAGGGCCTTCGTAAATATTATATATATTACCTTAGATCTGACTTTGCTATTGCCTTCTGGAATTTTATTTTCTACTACATAGTTCTGGCAAAAACCAGAGTATCTTGCTAACAACAGTTCATTTCACTACAGTGGCTAGCTTGGCTTTCAACCTGAAAGATCATTAAAGGGAAAGTTGACAGTGTTCTTATGAGGGGAAAGTTTTTCAGCAGCAGAAAGGTTGTTATAGAGCAATTTTCCACTTAAATTTGGTTTTTAAATGTTCTTCTTCTAGCTTATGTTGTCTTGGCACCTAGAGGGAAATCTGATTCATGATATAACTCTGGGAGGACATGAGTTTCACAATCATGTATTGGTCATCATACTGTGATTTGGGTATAGAGAAGGGAGTGATAAATATGGGGATTTTGGAATTTGCGTTGCTGTATGTGTGTGTGTGTGTGTGTGTGTGTGTGTGTGTGTGTGTGTATGCGTGTGACATATGTATGGAATGCATGTGTGTGACTATGCATGTGTCCATGTGACCACATGTCCGTGTGTGTGTGTGTGTGTGTGTGTGTGTGTGTGTGTGTGTGTGTGTACAGAGCATTAAGGAGGCCAAAGGTTGATGTGTAAGTTCCTTAATCATTCTCTGCATGTATATGTATATATGTATATATATATATATATATATATATATATATATATATATATATGCACACACATACTAGGCTATTAGGCTAAATTATCTAGCTAACAAGCTTCAGGGATATGTCTGTTTTTACTTCCTCGATGCTGAGGATAGGAGTGTACACCCCTCAAACCATGCCGCCATTTCATGTATGATGGGGCTCTGAAATAAAATATGTATGTTTGTACTACAAGTAATTTACTAACTGAACTAACTCATCAGTCCCATTACTTTAATTTTAATTCAGAGAACTAGATTATCAGTTCAGACCTACAGATTTGAATCTTCAAGCGGTACTTGAAATTTTAGTCATAGTTTGTGCTTTAGTTTACCTGGTGGGTACAAAAACAGTGAAACAGTGCTTGCCTTACTGGATAGATATGATGATTGAATTAATTAATAAATAAAAGTGCTCTGAACTCTTTCTCTGAATATGTATGTTCTGAAAAATGGTTATAATTATGATTATGATATTTAGATTTTGACATTTCCAACATATTTTTAGATTATGTGAACTATGAAAATCAAAATAATAACCACATGGTTCTTCCTGGATTTTCTATTTTCTTATTGACAAGGTCCTATCCACTAGGACTTGGTTCTACCATGTGTTCACTACTTTGTCTCCTGACATACATTTTGAGCTCCTACCTTCTTTTTGCTGTCCTTTCTTGGAGTGCTTCTCTCCCCTCACTTAGTATTTACAACTTTCTACTTTGATAATGACACAGCTTTGGCTTTGCATCATTGCTTGACCACATATACCTTTATTCTGAGAATTGAAAGTTGACACTGGAATGCTTTTGAATTTCTAGATCCTCTCTGGAAATTAGTGTTTGAGGAGAGGGGGGCCACACCCAGCATGGTTTCCTGAAGACTATCAAATTGACTAATCCCTCAGGAGAGCTCCAATGAAGAAAGGAATAGCTTTTCCCTTTGTGCTTTTACATGCTGCTGCTACATCCTTTGAGGCCAGTGTTTCCCTCTTAATTGCTTTTCATTGGGGGACATAGTGCTTCATTTCTCTAAGAAGGACCCCGCCCTGTCCCACAGAGTATATGTACTCAGTGAATTCTTGTTGACATGGATATCTACCCAGAACCTTAATATTCTCCCTGTTTGTAAGTTTCCCCATATTTTTCTGTTAAGCCAACTCATATTTTTTTTATGAATTTCAAGCATAATGTGTCTTCTAGGAGTTGTTCTAACTCATTCTTTTCCTTTTTGTTTTAAAAACTTCTGGTTTTGTTTAAGCTCCTCTTCAATTCAAATTTTATGGTTCATCACTTCAACTTTCTCTCTTGTTAGTATCTTCAACTTTCATATCCTTTTTTTTTTCATTGAAACTCATTATGTATTGATATCTGTCATCTATACCTTTGTACTTATGCTCTAGAGGTTACAGAAAAAAAAATACAAATCACGATGACTTCTATCTCATTAAAATGTGCCTTGCAAAGATCCTATTTGTCTCAGCTATCACAACTAACTAAAGCTATACATTTCAGTATGCTCGAACCCTTGACCACAAGATGAAATTCGGCTCTCCCCTTTCACACTAGGGTTGAACCACACTGTCCAAATGAAAGAGGGAAAAAGATACTACCTATGGACAGCATTAAGATTTTTGAAAACTCTGTGCTTTGATTTTTAAGACAGATAAAAAATCTTTAATAGAGGCTCACGTGACATTATCAGACCAAGAAGTTTTTTTTTTAATAAATGACTCTATCACATACCGTTAATAAAGTATGCCCAGCTCAACACAGTTTTCCATTTCTAGTTTCTAGATAATTGGCATTAAACTACATACAGTCCTTAAAAAAGAACTAATTTGTACAAAGTTAGAAAAACCACCCTTTAAAAATCCTTTTGTTGATGGTATTATTAATAATTTACATCCTCCACAGTTCTTACTTCAGCAGAGCATTAATTCATTAGAAAAGGCGATGATGACTTAATTCTTTACTTTCCTGGGGATTTCCCCTGTCTTAGATAATAAAGTACTTATAATCCTACCCAGAAAATCCACATGTCAGAGGTGGGTAGCACCGCCTCTTTATCTTTTTAATCACCATCTTCAATATGTTCCTGGCTGATAATAAGCACATTTTAGTGATGAGGCCGTTGTGCCCCCAGTGAGTCTTTAGCGTTGTATACATGGACCAAGGCATGGTTATTTCTAGCTGAGTGACATGCTAGCTGCACATTGCAGCGGACTGACAAGATTGCAAGTTTCACACCTACTTGAAAATGCTTGGTCATTAACGTCTTCCGATCATCTTCAATCTGCCGAAACTTGGCCTTCAGCCCTTTCATTTGGGTTTCCATTTTTAATACATACTGGAAATCTCTTTGAGTTCTCAAGTTTAAGACTTCTATAGACTGGGACATATTCTGCACCTGTCAAAAAAGGTCATTGGTGGTGAATTATTCTCAGTTTATGGATACTTGCAATCTCCACTAAAGTTTCAAAATGTCATTGGCACAAAAACAGAAGCACCAAATCTATAACTTTATGTCTACTTGTCACATTTTCAACAAGATTCCTTACAATAAACATTCAAAGAATCCAGCCAAAGATAATTATACCTGTGCATGTTATAACAACTGGTCATGTGTCATTAGAAATGTCCAGATAAGCAAGAAGATAGTAGATTAGAAAATAAAATTAGTTTAATTGCAAGGCTTCATAGGTTATAATACCCCTCGGTAATGCATGTTGAGATAAAATGTGCCTGTAAACACTGTTTCTTACCTCTGAAATGTCAGAGGTACTTAGTAACAGGGCATGTACTAACAGGTTCAACAGAGGTAGAATTCACTCATTTTGAAGCAAAAGAAGGAGGAGGAGAATGAGGTGGAGCCTTTATAAAGGATGAACAAAATTATCTGGGGAAAAAAAAGCCCTTGGCCAAGAGAAAGGCTGTGCACCTTCCTTCTCCACCACTCATTTCCACCCTCCCAGGAGGTGCAGAACACCCTCAGATTGCCTGAAGCTGCCCTATTGTTTGTAGTAATACTAATATACACCCAAAAAGGGAGATTTAAAATGCTAAGGAGATGTACATGCATGGACTATGTTGAAGAGCCATGTGTCACAGAACATGTGTAAGAAATCTTATATAGGTGCAAATGAGTGCAAAATGCAAATGACTCCAAAAAGCCCAGGGTGTGCAGTGTAAAAGCCTGCATCCTTTGTTCAGTGGAACATTGAGCTTCCGAACTGCCCCCTTTTTGGTCCAACCTTCTTTCTCCTTGGAAACATATTGTTCCTAACAAACTATATTCTCCCTCTGCTGTGTCTCTGTATCTCTGCTCAATACTTTGTTCTAGAACAAAGGAACCTGGACTCCTGCCAGATGAGCTCACTGAACCCTGATATCAATGCGTGTTGATTTTGATTCAGTTACATCATGATGGTTCTAAAATACTCAGTGGGGTGACACTGAGTTGACCAGGACTAATGCCGGATACTTTGTTTTAGGGGCTTAGGAAATGTCAACCACTTAAAACACCTTATAAACAGATAGAGACACATGTTAAGCCGATGGTACCAGGCCAGGGTTATTGAGCCCCAGGCTACTTAGAAGTAGGAAATAGGTGACCTAGAAAGAGTACAGAGATGAAAGAAAGCTGTTCTAATTTTTGTGTTAGCAAAACCCTGAAAACAAAGGCAAATCCTCTAATAGAAGGAAGCACACGAATGAAGAATAATATAGCTACAAATTATTCTAAAGACTAAGATGAATCTCTACATTTCTGGTACTTCAGAGCAACAACTTCGTCTTCCCTTGGAAGCTTGTCAAAAATGCAGCATCCCAGGACCACCCTAAAGACATCATTAGTTTGCATATTTATCAAGATTTCCAAGTGATTGTTACAACTGACTTTTAAAGCTTGAGAAGCACCATTCATCAGGGTTTTTTATAAAAGAAAAACATAATATGGGTACAAAATCCAATCCTTTGTCATAAATGAAATACAGTCACACATGCAAAAGATGATATAAGCTATTAAGAAAAAATCATGAAGAAATGCACACAGAAGAATTAGAAATACATATATTATGCTGTTAAAAAATAGATTTCTACAAGAGGAAAGACCTGTGTATATTTAAATAACGTTTTTTTTGCATTAGTGAATTCACCAAAAATGAGCACAAAAGGTGGTAGGATTGCAAGTATTTCTATGTTTCAGATATGTGAATGTGCACTTTCATTTATTTTTAAATAAATATGTATTATTTAGTAATTAGTAAAAAACATAGCTACTTTCATTGGGAAAAAACAAGTGAACTAGAAATGGATAATTTGTTTAGTTATGTAACTTTCCAACAGGAAACATTACAATGATTAATATACACATCAATTTGCAAAAAGGAGACCATGGTTGATACATTGCTCAGAACTGTCATTTTTAGAAATGCCAGTGAATTTTGCTGCAGGGGCTTGCCTCAGTTCTTTACCTCCTGTCAGATAAGTCAATTTTCATTTATTCTTTTCCTTTGCTGTGTTTATCCTTACTCTTCCCCTATGCCCCTTCTGTCTGTTTCAAGCATGTCACAGTCTGAGTTACATTAAAATAATTTTGGAATGTGTGCTTAGACAATGTCAGCAAAATGCCTTTGGTCTGTGATCCTCATCACAAGCTGTGTGTTATTTTTTAAGTTCTAGAACAAAAAGAAGTAGACACACCCAAGAGGAGTACAAGACTGGAAATCATCAAACTCAGGGGTGAAATCAATAAATTAGAAACAAACAAACAAACAAAAAACAATTCAAGGAGTCAACGAAACCAAGAGCTGGTTCTTTGAAAAAATCAACAAGATTGACAAACCTTTAGTCAAACTAAATAAAAGGCAAGGGGAGAGTATTTAAATCAACAAAATCAGAAACCAAAAGGGACACATAATGATAGACACTGAGGAAATCCAAAGAATCATTAGTTCCTACTTCAAAAGTCTAAATGCCACACAATTTGAAAACCTAAATGAAATGGACAATTTTCTTGATAGCTACAAACTACCAAAATTAAATCAAGATCAGTTAAACAAGTTGAATAGTCTTATCACATCTAAGGAAATAGAGGCAGTCATCAAATGTCTCCCAACAAAAATAAAAGCCCAGGACCAGATGGATTCAGTGCAGAATTCTACCAGACCTTCAGAGAAGAGCTAATACCAATGTTTTTCAAACTATTCCATAAAACAGAAACAGAAGGAACATTGCCAAACTCATTTTATGAGGCCACAGTTACCTTGATACCAAAACCGCAGAAAGACTCAACAAAGAAAGAGAATTTCAGAACAATTTCTCTTCTGACCATTTATGCAAAAGTACTCAATAAAATACTTGCAAACCAAATTCAAGAATACATCAAAGCTATCATTCACCATGACCAAGTAGGCTTTATCCCAGTCATACAGTGGTGGTTCAATATATGGAAATCCAACAATGTAATTCATCATATAAATAAACTGAAAGAAAAAAAAAACCCACATGATCATCTCCTTACATACCGAAAAAACATTCAACAAAATCCAACATCCACTCATGTTAAAAAGTCCTGAAGAGAACAGGGATACAAGGGCACATACTTAAATATAATAATATACAGCAGGCATACAGCCAAAATCAAACTGAGTGGAGAGAAACTTAAGTCAATTTCACTGAAATCAGAGACAAGACAAGGCTGTCCACTCTCTCTGTACCTCTTCACTATAGTGCTTGAAGTCCTAGCTAGACCAGTAAGACAACTGAAGGAGATCAAGAGGATACAAATTGGAAAAGAAGAAGTCAAACTATCACTATTTGCAGCCCTCCTGTGGCAAACAGTTTGAGAAAGAAGTTAGGGAAACTACACCCTTCATAATGGCCACAAATAATATAAAGTATCTTGATGTAACTATAACCAAGAAAGTGGAAGAATTGTATGAAAAAAAACTCTTCAAATCTCTGAAGAAAGAATTTGAAGAAGATTTCAGAAGACACAAAGAACTCCCATGTTCATGGATCTGGAGAATCAACAGAGTAAAAATTGTCATCTTACCAAAAGCAATCTACAGATTCAATGCAATTTCCATCAAAATACCCACAAAATTCTTTGCCAACCTTGAAAGATCAATTCTCAACTTCACATACAAACAAACAAACAAACAAACAAAAACAGAAAAGCTAAAATGATTTTGTACAATAAAAGATCTTCTGAAGGAATCTCCATCCTGGATCTCAAACTGTACTATAGAGCAACAGTAATAAAAACGGCATATTATTGGCACAGAAATAGGCTGGTTGATCAACAGAATTTAATTGAAAACCCAGAAATAAACCCACAAACCTATGGACATTTGATTTTTGACAAAGAAGCCAAATCCACACAATGGAAAAAAGATCTTCAACAAATCGTGCTGGTCTAACTGGATGGCTACACGTAGAAAAATGAAGATAGATCTATATCACCCTGCACAAAACTGAAGTCCAAATGGATTAACGACCTCAACATTAAACTAGACACACTAAATCTGTTAGAAGAAAAAGTGGGAAAGAACCTTGAGCCAGGAGATAATTTCCTGAATACAACACCAACATCTCAGGCCCTAAGATCAACCACTAGTAAATGGTACCTTATGAAACTGAAAAGGTGATGGACACTGTCAATAGTATAAAATGACAGCCTACAGACTGGGAAAATATATTCACAGGCTGTTTTTTACATATTTTACTTACCAGATATTACACAGAACCAGACACAGAATAAGTGCTCAATAAATATTTCCTGAGTAAAATCATCTTGGCTTTCAAAAAGTATAATGGGTGATTAGGATCTTAATACTTTAGGGAGAGTTTTTCTCTCCCTCTAACTGTTACATACAGAAAGAACTATATGAATACAAATATTTCTCAATTTGAAAATACCATTATACTCAGAGAGCTTCATGTAAATTTTTAGTGCAGTACAAAATTAGAGACAACAACGAACTCATAGAAACTTCATCGTGGATAAAATCATAGCTTTCAAAATAAATTTCTAACCTTATTTATAGTTAAGCATGGATTAAGAAAATTTGCATTAAAGAAACTGGCTACCTATTTTAATATGTAACAATCTTTGAATATATCCAACCAATCATTAGCATGGTTGATATCCACTTAAATTTTTTTTTCTTGTTTTCCAAGTCAGGGTTTCTCTATGTTAGCCTTGGCTGTCCTGGACTCACTTTGTAGATCAGACTGGCCTTGAACTCACAATAATCCACCTGCCTCTGCCCCCTGAATGCTGGGACTAAATGCATGTGCCACGACGCCTGGGTTTAATTTTTTTCTATTCCACACGACTAGAAGATGATGGACAAGAGGAAATATCCTGAGTTAAGAGTGTCCTTTATGTTTTACTTGGAATTCCCAATTGATTCCCAATTGATTTTTCGACTTAATTTGTGTTAATGGGAAAATGCATTGAGAGAATTTTTCATGAGACTTAGTTGTGACCTTCTATATTATGCAACCTTTAATAACTGCAAGAACTGTATCTGGGGTTTAGGGTAACATTAGAGGTATTTAAATGGACAGGTTTTGTCTGCGTTGCCTTTAGCTCTTCTGAGGAAGACCTTCCTCCTGTTGATGGAGATTCACTTGAGCAAAAGTTTCCTGATGATTCAAGACACTGACTCCCTATTGTGTGATTCACAGGAAGGAAACCTGTGTTTCTTCTCATGCTCTACTCCTCTTTGAAGTCATTCTGAAGATCAGCTTTTTGTTATTGTTTGCAATTCTGCTACGTTTTGAATATTAGATGTCACTTACAAGCTCATGCACTGAAGGCTTTTTTTTTCCAGATGATAGCATTATTTTTGAGAGAATCTGGAATCTTAAAAGGTGGGAGCTAGATGGAGCAAGTTAAATTTCTTTGGTGGGGGGGAGGGTTGGAGACAGGGTTTCTCTACATAGTCTTGGCTGTTGTGGTCTCCCTTTGTAAGCCAGCTGGCCTCGAACTCACAGTGATCTGCCTGCCTCTGCGTCCCAAGTGCTGGGATTAAAGATGCGCACGACCAAGACCAGCTGTAATTAACTTTCTAGGTGTATGTCATCAAGGGTGTTTTGTGCCTGTATGATTTCAATGTCCTCTCTCTCCATGCTTCCTAACCACATGGTCCTTTTAATGACCTTTTGCCTTATCACAGTCAAGGAACACCAGGGCCACGTGACCATGAATCCAAACCTCTAAATCCACAAGCCAACATACACTTTTACTCTTGTAAACTGTTTTTTCCTCAGTGTTTTTCCCAACTATGAAGATCTACTTAACAGACATCTAGAATGTTTGGCAAAGTCATTATATCCCACCTCTGATAATCATTTTGAACCATTTGTCCTGCTTTTTCCTTTTAATAAATAAAATGCATGAGGTCTTTCCGAATGAACACAAATGAGTGTATTTTTATTCTCTGTTATAACTGCTACTCAGACCACTTTAATTTTAAAAACCTGTGGGTCAGTCTGTTTGTCTAGCTTTGCTTTAACAAAAAGAACAGCAGTTTCTTGACTGTGGATATTTACAGGAAGTTTGCTGTAAAGTGTTTTTGAAATCTTCAAGGTGAGGTACTATGTACGGGTGTCCTCAAATTTATTTTATTGGTGAAAATGTCACCCACCTCCTGCTCCAAAATCATGTTTTAAGAAATATTGATCTAGTCAATGAAGGATAGCTGTAGCAATACACAAAAACTATATAGCTAACAAGGAGTTTTTTAGGCCACAATTTTATTTCTGGTACACTAAGACCTAGGTTATTGAATTAGTTGCATTTTTCGAGTCTGCAGTAGCATACATATTTGCTAAAATATTGAAAAGAGATCTCATCTTTTAATTAGTGTGGAGACCACTAGTGGCATTGAGAATAACACAAAAATAATATAACTCCCCAGTTTATTGGCTAAGGGAGTTTTTGAAACTTTACAGATGTAGACTCATAAAGAACCAGATTGTTTTTATGTAAACTTAGAAAATGAGCCATGTCTTCTGTAGGTGTTGAATGGAGTAGATTAGAAACATAAAGCAAAAACAGTAATAATAATAATAACAATAATAATAACATCAATTATCCCCTTCTATCTCTGATAGATAATTATGTTTTGACCTATAGAATTTTTATTTCTCTGAATTACTTTAAGTGGTTCTTGAAGAAATGATGTAGGTTTGTTTATATAATCCTGTCCTGAAAGATACTAAAATATAGCATGAAGTTCTGCCATCTAAGAAAATCTTTCTTGGTATATTTTATGTATAAGTAAAAAGACTGGTGCAGCATGTCAGTAATCTGAGTATAGATACAATTTTATAAAAGAAAAAACTGCCTTTAAAGAGTTAAACAAATTTCTACCTAAGTTAATTTCCCTGATAACCAAAGTAAATACTACAATTGAAGTTTTTATAAAAAATAACCAAGATTAAAAATAAATAACCACAAAGTAATCATAATATGCCTATAATGATTGCTAACAGTCATTGTTTTAATAAAATTGAAACCTGGTCTAGTTGGGAGCAAGAAGAATGGAATCTCACCATTACAGTAGGATTGACAAAAGAGAGCCAATGAGTGATGATGATAGCTCCAAGAAGAGGGACAGAAACTAAGTAAACTTTGTTCAAAAGCAAGAGAGCCAGCTCTTTAAAAATCTTGTTTATCGAAGGATTCCCGAAGGATGCTCACAAGGAAGCCTTATGACAGGTGGAAGAAAGTTGTGGTTGCCTGGCTTAAGACAGTAAATATTTGTTTACATTAGCAAGCTAGGTGCTTTCATTCCCCTGACTACCATAATTTTATGTGAAAAGATTAGTATTTATTGTTTGTCATGCGTAATCAAAAAATTATACAACACAGAGGGAAGTGGAGAGCATGGTGTCCTCTAGAACACATACTGCCTAATTCCTCTCTTTCTTTCCATGATACTTAAAATTCAAACATGCTGTCATCCCGGCGTCACTCTGACCACCCCAGCTGTCCTACTGTATTCAGAACCCTGCACAGTGCAAGTCTGAATGGGGATCCTTGAAAGAGCCATTCATTGCCCTTTCCCTTCCTAACTACACATAAACAACCTTTCATGAGCTGACTTTCATCTGTAAAAGGGAACAAATCAAGGGCATTCTGCATCTGATTGTTGTGGATGAGGCTCAAGTAAATCACGGAGAGAATGCCGTTGAGTGAAACTGAAGAGCTTAATGTTCAAAGGAATGATTTAGAAAATGATGATAAACACTTGGAATTATTCATTATCTGTCCAGATAGCTTGCATATTTTATGTCATTATTTTGACTTCCTAGCAAGATGGTTAGTAAGAGCCTAATGGATGAGCGCAAAGAGCTCTGTATGATCCCGGGAGTTGAAACTGAATTGTCAACGTCGGAAGAACACTTGCTGCTTCCTGGAAGAGAGAAGCTGGCTGTTTATTAAGATATATGGTGGAGGATCAGGTTTTTTGTTGTTGTTGTTGTTGTTGTTGGTTTTTTTGTTTGTTTGTTTGTTTTGGTTTTTGTTTTTGAGACAGATTTTTGTCTGTGTAACAGCTCTGGCTATCCTGGAACTTGCTCTGTAGTCCAGGCTGGCCTCGAACTCACAGAGATCCACATGCCTCTGCCTCTCAAGAGCTGGGATTAAAAGTGTGCACCACCACCGCCCAGCTAGAGGATCGGTTTTAAGAAAGAAATATTGTGAAAGGTTAAAAAAAAAGTCACAGATATGGAGAAATATACCAAGAAGCTTGAGATTCCCATTTCTAACTGCAGTCTCCTGTTAAAAGAGAACCAAAACCAAGAAAACTCTATGCTTTCTAAAGAGTGACAGATTCCAACAAAACTACGCACACAGAGGACAAGCCACGTACCTTTTCCAGCAGCTGGCGGAGCTGCCTGCTTTTGGCATCTCTGGAACACAGGTTTTGTTCTGGAGCCACCACAGTGCAGATGCATCGCCCATCAGGGTCCTGTGCTGAGCTGTACACTTGCCACCCTTCTTTGGGGCTAATCTGAGTCTGGGGAAAACCAACAGCAAATACAAACAGGCATTCACTATAGGATAAGGGGAAGACAGATTTGTAGTATCAGAAGGAGAGATCTTTTTTAAGTTTTGAGTCTTTGTGGCTTTTATTTTTGTTTTAGTTTTGTGAGTATATGTGTATATATGTGTGTGCTGTTCTGAAGACAACCTCTCCTGTCCTCAGGATATCTCCACCTTGTGTTTGAGATAGGGTTTCTCATTGTCCAGGAAAGCCCCAAAGCTGGCTGGACAGCATTCTGCAGCGATCTGTTAGTTTTAGCCTCCCCAGCAGTGGGGTTATAAATGCATGCCACCACATCTGTCTTTCTGTTAGTATTGAAGATCAAATTCATGTCATCATGACTATATAGAAATAATTTTAGATACCCACTCACCTCCTTAGCCTTTGATCCTTCAAGGTTGGATGAGAAAAATTAAGCCATTTACACTGGGAGCAGCATTATTCTGTTTTCACCTTCTAGAAAAATGTCATAGAGGAAATTTCATGGTGTCCAGATTCTACATTTTTTTGCTCTCTGTTGATCTCATGTCACTTCTCATGCTTTGTTTAATTTAACATTTGAACTTCATGTTTAGATACTTTTACTAACCACTTCCTCACTTCAAACTTGTTTTTCTACATTAGTAGACCTTCTAGTTTTTACTTCACAAGAGGAAGGTAATTAATAGTATAAACTTTCCTGATCACTATTCATATCTGATATTATAAAATAAGGCCCTAAACGATCTCTCAATAACTTCTGCATCTTATGTTCTTACTCACTGGGCCCCTATCTTAAAAAGCAGCATCTCTGTTCAGATTGCAGTTCATAGGCAGCCTGCCTCCTATTTATGCTTCTAGCTTTGTTTCTTGAACTTTCCAAGGGGGCCTCCACTCCAGCTAAGTTGGATTCTGTGGGTGTGATCTATTCATCCACACATTGAGTTACATCATATAGTATTGCTATTCATGCCGCAATTATCTTGTTTCGGGTAGAAATGTGAAAATCTCCTACCTTTCTTTTCAGGTATATTCTATCAAGTGCAAAGAAAATCATCTTTAGTTTTGTCTCACTATTGTATTCTTTTTCAATAAAAACCTCAGCAAATTTTCAAAAAAGATATACTCAGAAGATAGGTCTTCACTCTATGGTAGTGGAAGAGTCTTTCCATGACTAGACTTGAAGCTGTATAAACTGGAAGTTCACTGTTTATAAATGTGAATTTTTTTCTGACATTAACTTCTTCCCATTGAGCGTGGCTTGGTGTAACTTCCAGGCACACATTGCCCTACTTGCTCAGAGTGCTAACGTTTCTTCTCTAATTGAGCTTTTCTTTGAGGATTTCCTTAACTGCAGGATGATGTGTTGATCAATTCTACTGGGCAGCTCACATCCACTGACTAAATGACACACCATAAAGTGATTCTACAAAAGAGCAGGACTTACTACTATTGTTAGTCTCACAGAAATTCCATCTAGATTCCAGTTTTAATCTCCTACACATTTTTTTTGCCATAGGCCCCAATCATCTCATACAAAAACCAAACTATCAAGAAGAGACTTGATACCCTATGAGCATATACAGGGACAGGAGGTCTCCCTCAGTCACAGACATAGGGGAGGGGAGTAAGGAGAAAATGGGAGGGAGGGAGGAATGGAAGGATACAAGGGATGGGATAACCATTGAAATGTAATATGAAAAAATTAATTAACTAAATATATTTTTAAAACCCAACACACTGATTATGTTCTGAACATATTTTGGGAGAGTCATAAAGTTTAAACTCAAGAAGTGCATACAAATATCACAAATTTTGCCTCTGATTTTTAATTGAAAGATTATGGCACCTGATCTATCTTTAAGTCTCTTTATAGCTAGCTGAATTAAAAAATATATTTCCTATGCTATTTTTTTTTATCCTAAGGGGATAGACTTCTTAACATAACCTCTCTTTCTATCTAGCGCTTATTACTGCATATCCAGTTAAAGAAAAAAGATGTTATTAGAATTATATACTATTAAAATTAGGTAAGATATAAAGTAGAATTAGATTATCCATTTTATATATAAGGGGAGATTCAGAGATTATCTACAAGATGAACATAGAAATGACTTAGCAGAGCAGCAGCTTTTATGATTTAGTAGAAAGCTTAAGCTGAGCTTCAGTTCGGGGTTAACTTCTTTAGTCCTGGGCCCTTTTAGCTTCTTGTAACATTGCACACAAATCTCAAATATGCCAGAAAATTAAGGCTTGGCTCTAGAATAAAATTAACTTTTGGACAGAGGAGTAGGGTCACCCATTTATCATATTAAAATATTTTAACAACAGTGCAAACACTGATTACTAAGGCTGCAAGCGTTTGTGTGGGTGTGTATGTGCTGAGTGTTTCAGGCCGCTGTTCAGCTTGTCACTACAAGGCTAGTCGCCAGCCACTTTCTGTTGTTGACGCAAATGGGAAAGGTGAGCAGCATTTGATATTCATTTAGCATTCCTTGGAACATCCTGTTTAATAACCATAAAGATTCAGGTTATATTTAAATACTTTGAATGGCCTTTTTCTAAGAATTATTGAGGAGTGCAGTTACTTTGAATGATCTAAAGTACAAACCCTCACCCCTTCGTCAAGAAAACCAAAGGGGCCTTTTAATACAAAATCCTGTATTTGGGACAATGACAAATAGAGAAGCCTTGTATTTCTAGCACTCTCTTTTAGGGTTCCCAACACTGAAAAGACAACCAAAATAAGACCAACTGTGATCTTAGGTGGAAGGATATAGTTAGATATTTTTGGATACCCAGCACAAAAGAAAAGACCTGCTCCAATTCTGACTTGCAACAACAATTATTCAAATGTCAATAAAAACTCATGTACTGGGAAGATCAAGCATCTGTGAATTTCTAGATGCTGTTGGGAGGATTGTGTGACTGAATATCTTGCTATTTTTGAGGTCTCGGTGACACCGTTCTGACCAGCCTTGCAACAGGAAGTAACTTTCCCATAGTCATAGCAAATATTCACTAGAATGAGGCTCTGCACTTGTGCAGTCTCATCACCGACCATGAAGCTTAAATACCATATTGAACTATTAATTATTTCTGTCTTCCTTATTACATGATGCTGTAAGACTAATACAGCATTTATTTGCATTCTGGTGAAACACAGTGCTTGGGTCTGAAAAGTTGAGTACAGTTGACTATAAATGGCCCAAAGCTTCCACACAGAAGAGCCATTACTGATGCAGATCTCTTTGAACCCTTTGTGTTAATTAGAAGAACTAAATGAACTATTTAGCAGTTTTTAATATTACAACACTCATGAAATATTTAAGAGCGGTCTAAATAAGAGAATTAAAACAATCATTTTTAACAATTGGTCTGAGTTCTTTGATTATAATTTAATTGCAGATCCATGCTTTGTAAACATAAAGCTACCACCTGAGAATTCTCTTGAACCACTGGGACTTTGTGTCAGGAAAGATGTAACCTGAGATGCAGAAAAAATAAAATAAAATAAAATACATTGCATTTCAGTAGTGTTTCCTTATAACATCACTTCTCTTATAATTGGAATCATTTCTTTGGAACAGATTGCCTTTAGAAACAGATGATGTTTTATGTTCCTTACAGGGAACCCACAATGTAAAGAATTTAAAGAAATTTTTCCAAGCCAGCATTTAGTATAAACTCCCTCCTGTTTTCTACAGCTTTCAACCCAGAGTTCTTCATTCTCATCCTCTGCAGATAGATCATCTCTGTCCATTCACTGACAGACCTAAGCAGGACTGTAGAGAAAACAGACCACTCAGCAGCTGATTCTCAGCAGGCAGGGGCATTCCCTTGTTGGAAATACTTAGCCACTGTGACCCCAGAAAAGCAGTGAGGTAAGGGTCAGGCAAATGCAACTCTCCTGTAAAAAAAGAACTGCAGTCATTTCCCAGAGCCTAGACAGCAAAGAAGACAGGGGAGAGGATCCCAGATATTTAAATAGAAGCAAGATGGTGGTTGAATGAACAGTATTAGCTTTTACTTTTCACATAAAACTTGAAGGTTTTTCAAAAAATAAAAAAATAAAAATAAAAACCAAAGCAGAAAGAAATGAGGGATTGAACTACTAAAATGGTGGTCCAACACAGGAGGTATAAAGTAGAAAATCATACTTTTATTAAAACCTAGACTCAGAGTGTCATTTATCTCGGTGAAAAAGGAAAACCCTATAAAATTCCTACCTAAGCAGGTATCTGGGTCCAGAGAGTGAAGTAGGGTGGAACATATTAATGACTTTGGTTTCAGAGAAAGGGAAAATGTGATGACAGAAATTAGAGAGAGGTTGAGAGATCATGACAGAAGAAGCTATGTTTGGAGGATGTGTTAATAAACGTGTCGTCACTCTGCAGCAGCTTTCATGCTATTGCAAGACTCTTTGGGACCAATATAAATAAATATTATTAATTCAAAGAAAACTCCATCTTTTAAGGCGGAAAACAGCCATGAAATTAAAACCAATGACAGATACAGCAAAAGCGTCATCAACTTAGGTTGGTTATCTCTGTCCATATTGTTTGAAAATCCTAATAAGTTGAGAGTCAAGAAGGGCTGTAGAAGTTGTAATTCGTCACATGTCTTTCTATTCAGTGGGATTTTATGTACAGGTTTTTGTGCTTCCCTTGACCTCTGCATGGTCAGGTGTTTGATGTGCAGTCCTCCTGCTGTGGGCAACTGAGGCTTGTGGCCAGAGATTCTGTCTCTGCAATCTTTCCTCTTAGTCTCTACTTCTGCTTCAGACTGCCAAACAAGAAAAAATTCAGAGTACGCTTCTATAAAAATGTAATTATCACATTTTCTGTTACTCTTGAGATTTGCTATTCTGAGCTTTCAGCCAACTCTTATTAATTTGCTTAGTTGTCCTGTCACAGAATGGACATTGCCTAAGTGTTTGAAAGAGAAAAGCAATCAGAAAAAAAGGTAGTGTGATGAAAGGAGAGAGTGTACAAGGTCCTATGCCCCTTTCTTTTTTATTTTATTTTATTTTACTTTATTATTTTATTTTATTTTATTTTATTTTATTTTATTTTCTATGCCCCCTTCTTAACACTGAAAAACAAACCCTAAACATTCACAAACCAATAACAGCTGGTAAAATTAGACATCATCATTCAGAGGGATAAAAGCACATTTGTTATTTGACAGTAAGATCCCTGGAGGACAAAAAGAGTGTGTTTCAGAGTATTATAGAACTTTAAAGTGAGTGAGGCATCAGGGTAGTTGCATATGAGGAGACGCCAGATAGATGTCTGAAAATGTTTCAAAACAAATGGCTTATGCCCACAAGTTCCTTCAAGGCCTCTTCCTACCACAGCAGTAGGGCTGGCTCTTTGGGAACAGTGTCTGCTGAACACTCTCTGTTTTTTTAATTGCTCTTTTCCAGGTTATTCTTGGTAAGGCTTCCACAGCGTGAGGGATTTTTCAGAAGCTCAGCCTCCAAGGGAAGTGACTCTGCATCAGAGAGAAGTGCCAGAGGGGGCCAAAGCCTGCAGAGACCTGAAGCTGACTTTCCCAGCTTCGCCAAAGGCCACGAGACCCACTCCAGTGTGCAGAAGAAAAAAAATAAACCCAATCAAGGAAAAAAAGTAGTATCAACATTCGAAGAAGGATATGAAGGACTTCCTCACTTAATAAAGAGACATATTTTATTAGTTCCTGATAGACAGTGTCCTGCAAATTGGAAACCTTTCTTAGCCATTGAAACAATCACACACTGCTATTTCTGAGGCACCTGCCATGAGCCAATTTAGATACTTCTTTACATTTCAAACTGTCTTTCTTGCTTTATTTTTTTTTAGTTCATTTGAAACCTTTGTTTTTTTTAAGTTATGATAACATTTGCATAATCTACACTTTGTTTTCTTCTTTCTGTTACAATGATGTACAAACATGAAGCCTATTTTGAGATTTACCTCTGTGTGCATGTTTCTGTGTGTATGCTCGTGTGTGCATTTGTGTGTTTTCAGCACAGCTGCAGGTTCATCTCATTTGCACTGATTAACAGAGAGGTAGAAATCAGGAGTGAGATAGTTGATGAGAACAGGTGACGTGCTACATTTAGCTGTACCTCCTGTACCAAGATACGTGCCTCCTTCATCTAACATTGTCTGGACAGAAAGCTATGTGGAAGCAGAATTGATGATTCCTTTTGGAATTATTATAAAGGAGGTAGGAGAAAAGTCCCATTTGTCAAGAAGACTCCTTCACTACCTCCCTGTTGTCTAAAAGGCCACTTAGGAGCTTTGTTCCCTCTTCATTGCTGGAACTTTGAGAATGGTAACTAAAAAGTTGAGCTTCATAGATGGTTTTTCCTTACTCTTTGAGGTGAAGGGTATGAAAAAACAAAAATTTAAGAGTAACCATATACGCCTGTGAAAAAGGGATAAAGAAAGGCCCAAGAACATGATAAGTAGTTTGAGCAAGGCAGGGTGAAGCCAATGGACACCGGAAGCCCTGATGGTTAGGGACAAGCAAATGGTTTTACATGGATACTTACAAACATCTAATCGGTACACATTTTGAGTCAACTGTCTCACGTGTAGAGTGAGGATGTTTGGTTATCTCACTCAGAACTCAGATTAAACCCCAGGGCTCTAGGGTTCTGTGGAGTATCTTGACCAGGACAGGGGTTTGATTGTGTGGGAAGCAAGCAGATGGTTGATGTCTGGCAAATAGCTCCTCTTACCAGTTATGTGACCTATAACCTGCTTCACACATTGCATCTCTTATCCAATTTTACTTTAAAAAAAAAAACACTCTTAGATTTAATTTGCGACATAAATAAACAAGTGAATATGGTAGTGTGAACTTGGCTAGATCTGACAGTTTCTCAGGTCAGGTATCACCTTCCAGCATCAACATTTCATATTTCTGTAAAAATGTACTGATTCATTCATTCTTAACCATAAAGAATCTAAGATATGAGCCGTAATCTTGTGTGATTAGGTAATAGATGCTAGTTCTCTTCGAAGAATTAAATAAGGAAAACTAAAAGTTTGGTTACCTGATGTTTCTTCATTTCAGAAAAATAACAGAATACCATTTGCTGATGTGTGATCATGAAACACAATGAGATCTTCGGAATTCTCTAAGGTTTTCTAAGTTTGTGATTGTCTGTCAAAGAGGACCAGCTAAAGTAAGAACTGATGTGTTGGGATATCTGCATATCTATTACAATGCTTCATGTTTTGATAGACAAGTTATCAACCAGACATCTTTCACTTTGAACTTAAAAACAGTTAAAATCCTGAAAAAGGCAAAGGTGACTATTGGAAATTTGGTTCTTTTCCTTTAGTAACAGTAGAAAACAGACAAGTTGATGCCTGTACATACCATAGGTAGTATACCACATTTGATAAATAACTCATTATTAGTAGAACCATTTTCTACAAGTGTTAGTTATACAACTGTGTCTTTAAAAACAAGTACAGGGAGCGTGGAAACATTTGGCTCACTAAGTATTAAATAACTCAGAATTCTTTGTTGCATAAATGTACATTCATGAGATGATATCATGCTGTCTGTTTGACTGTAGACCTCGTTTACAACTCTGCTTCCAGGCCTTCCTTCCTATGCAGGCTAAGAAGAGACTTTCCAGGGAGAAAGCACTGAGGTACCATGAGGGACTCTAGGAAGGTAAGATGGGGCAGGCAGGTCAAATCTGACTCCCATGTGCTCTGCTGGTGCCTCCATACCATGAGAAACTGACAAATTATGTAATTAATTCCATTGAACTGCATGGACAATTGTATATTGATTGATAAGTTATTATTAGAAACTGTAAACAACTACTAAAATGGAGAGTTTCTTTTTTTTGCATGGTCCACTAGAGTGACATACAAGATAGAAACCTTAAATATTATTTTTATGACTGTTTAATTTGATTGCAGACCATTTTTCAATATGCTTTTTATTTGATATTCGACATTTTCATTTGAAAAATCACTTATTTATACTTATCTTACTATATTTGAGTGTGGATTAACACAACTAGTTTCAAAATACCAGAGAAGACTTTCCTAAAATGAGGGAAAAATTAAGACTCATTATCTTTCCATGGGTGAAGGCTTTACAAGACTAATCTATGCCAGGAAAAGGTCTATGTAAAATATTAAATAATATAGTATAAAGTTTTTTTTTTAAATCAGGTATGTTTACTATGGCTTGTACTCCTTAGTTATTTTTTGCATGCTTTATATTGCTGAGGTTGTTTTATAAATCATTTATGCTTAAAAGATGTTGGCTTCTCTGACTGAATTAATTACACACAGCCATAGGCATTGCATTCCAAAAGAAGAGTCAGCTGAAGTAAAACCAGATTAGGAAGAATATTCTGTATAGCCTATTCTGTAGGAAATTACAAAGTTCAGACATTACAAGAAATATAATAGAAGCAAAGCATAATAAAGATTCATTTTAGAACTCAAGTTAATTTAGTTAAAACATATCATTCTTAAGAACTTAATGAGACCAGCCTTCCTTTTTATAGCTAATTCCCCAGCAGTTTCCTCTCCCTCATTTTTTTTTTTTTTTTGGAATAACATTGAAGTGTTCATAAATATCCATGAGTAAAGTTATCACACAGATATTCTACCTTTGAAGTTCACCAATAAAGAGAGCCGCTGCCTCTCAGCCTTTAAAATTTCCAAGCCCACCGTTTTAACACAAGCCAGCTAAACCCACCAGTAACTTACTAAGATATCTGGAGCCGACAGCCTTGTGGTGTTCAGTCCTACCAGGGATGGGAGAGTTTGGGACATCCAGTTTGAAATCATTGCCATGGTACTGAGCACAGCGCCAAGTTTCAGCAGTGGAGCACTCATTGCTGTGGAGCTAATGAGTTTTCATAGTGACTGATTAGGAACCCGGAGCCCGGCTGGCAGCGGGAGGCGTGACTGCAGCAAGCCACATCTACATCATGAAAAGAGATCAACAGCCCAGCTCTAATCACCAGGCAGATCTGGGAAACCTCCTTCCTTCCCCCACCTTCCTGGCAAGTGCCTTGTCCTCCTTTTCCTCCTTTCTTCTGCACACTTTGTGAGACAAACAAAATATTCTTGCTGGGGCTTGGCTGTTACAAGCACAGACCACAGGTGTGGAGAGCAGGGGATGGGGAGCTTTTCCAGCCCTATTGTAATGTTACCAGGAACAGAGTTTGTCTCCTTTGGGTTTTGCGTATAATCAGTTTCTCTTTATCGTTAATAGCAAAGTCAAAAGTCTATAAATGGGGATCTGCCAAAGTGCACATTCCAAATGCCAAACTTAATTTCTACAGATTTCTCTGGGCAAGACCGGAGTGCCTTCGGAAGAGCATGAAAGCAGTCTGAGACTAATTTCCAAGATGATCACACAGTGTGAACAGGAGATCACTTGTTCAAACAGCAATCTAAAATTAGTGTCGACACTTTAAAACCACAGCCAAAGACTAACAGCCACTGCCTGTGAGAATGTCGCCTCTAGGCACCTTACACTGTAACAGACAGAAGAACTGGCCTTGAAGAGAAACTTCTGTCACAAATTCCTTGATTCTAGTTCTGTTTTCGAGAGCAAACGTTCTCTATCCAACGCCTTTGGAGGATCTCAGTACCTCAACAGACATGGTTAGCACTATTTTCACTTTGTGAGGAATCAGTGAATGGTGCAGAAACTGTGACCTGCTGGAATGTGTTGGTGCAGGAACTGTGGAGATCTGATTCTTGTGTCCTTCTCGCCAGTGCGTGTCTGCTTGGTGACATAATCTTCCTTGGTTTTAGAGTTTCTCTTTAAAGGTATGGTGTGGGTTCCAGACTGAGGCCTTTTCCAGCTCTAAAATTCAGATCTTTCATTATATTCCTTCTGCAGATATGACAAACAGGTCACATCTCAATCTCAGGTTCTGAATGGAACAAATCATAGGCCACTGTTTTATTGTTTTGTTTTGCTTTTACTGATGTATGTATTTTAAAATAAAAATACATCAAGAGAAATATGGGTGAAAAATAGAAAAATTGAGTCATAGGAAAGAAAAGCATCATTGTTATTTCTTGGTATAATTCTATTGTTTGTATCTAAGATTTTTCATTTGTGTGTGTGTGTGTGTGTGTGTGTGTGTGTGTGTGTGTGTGTGTGTACATACTTAACAGTGTTAACAGGATAAACAAAAATATTTAACAAAGTTGAAGAATAGTGTTTATGTTTTATCTTCAGAGAACTTTGAAGTGGGGTAGAGCCAAATAGCCTTCAAATGTTCTTTGCATTTACAAGCTTTGAATCTAGGCTATATTCATTTCCCCTTAAGATATATACAAATTATTTTCTTTGGACTTTATTCTTTAAAAGGGACACCCAGAGAACCAGATACTATTTCCTTTTGTTGTTAAAAATGTTCTACATGAGGAATCAATAAGCATTAATCACACTAGTCTATGTAAAATGCAGCATAGAGCTGTCAAGGGAAGGAATGTGAATTTTACATTAGTATTACAGAGTTATAATGCAAAAATACAAAATAGCTCTAGAAATCTGAATGTTTTGAAAATACACCTGGAATTCAACCAGTTTTGATAAAGGAGAGACTGTCTTTAGCAAAGCCTATTATCCACAATTGAAAATTAATATACATGCAATTATGAGGTAATTTATGAAGCAATGTGGCAGATAGTAATTATATTTATTAATAAACTATCAGTCTACAAAATAATAACATCTTTGAGAGAATATAGTATTGAATGCCAGAGAAGAATGGAGCTCTTCTTTGCAAATTACAAAGAAAGGGAAAAATAAGAAAAGGAGCACAAATGGAATGCTGCTTTTAATTTCTCAGAGATGCAAATAAGTGAACCAGCATACTGAAAAGGAACAATAGTCCAAGTGTATGATTCAGCTATGTTTATTAACAGTATAAAGTCTAAAATGTGTTGTTATTACAAGAGGTTTAAATGCCACAATGAAATAGAAAAGCTCAAATTATAATGATTATTAGTTGTAAGAAATAAAAATAACTTCAATTTGCAAATACCTAAATAGTTTTCTGCATTTTCATAACTTATTACAGTTCTTTCCATTTTAAAAGTTGAGTCCTAGTTTCCATGTAGAAGCTGGGATTTGTGTGTGTGTGTGTGTGTGTGTGTGTGTGTGTGTGTGTGTGTAGAAGTTAGCAGTCTGTGTTTGAGAGAACGTCCTGGTTTTAGAATTTCCACAGCACGGATTTAGTGGTAATGGAATAAATAGCCTGAACTGCATCTGTAAACACTAACTGTGGCCAAGGCTTCAGGGCCACCCAAGTATGTCTAAACTTCATCTGGTACTCATTGCTACGGTTTAATGCAAAGCTGTGTTGCCACTAGTTTCGTGTGGCAAAGTGTCACTGATGTCTTTAGGGTTCAGGAAAAATGTGCATGAGCTGCAGAGAGAACAATCAGGATAGTACACAAGAAAAGTCCCTTGAGTTGTGTTCTCATTGTTTAGGTGAGCGATGGTGACATTCTGGAGGCAAGAAATTGTCAGTGGTGTTGATAAGGACTGAGCCCATTAAGACTTCCCAAAGGTATGGCAGTCCTTGGTGATGCAGTAGATGTGAAATATGAAGAAAAAAGGGCCACCAGCAGTTGTTGGTTTGAATGTGGGCATAAGAATGATTTGATTCATCTAGATAAGAGTCAGAGACTGGGTCGCGTCTTTAGGTATAAGATGGAACTCCTTGTCGCACGTCCAACGTGCGTCACCTGTGGTACAGAGTTACAGTACGGTGATATGTCCGTGTCTGAAGTTCAGAAAAAGAGTTAATCATCATGACCATGAAACCTGTATCTTGTGAGAAGACTGCATAGTTTAAAAATATGGTCAATAAATGAGTATCTTAAAACTACAGGGGGTTTTATTTAGACTTTAATTAAGGATAATCACTCAATTTGTTACAAATGTGCTTCATTAAAAGTTAAAGAACAAAGTAACCTCTATGTCAGGTAAATAATAAGTATAATTTCCAACCCCATAGTTTAACAGAAGATACAAACTGATTATATACTTATTTTCTTTTTATAATCTCATAGTGAATCAGTAACTATAAAATCTAGAACCATGAATTATGACACATGGGATACTGAAACTTATTGACTAAAATGTTTATTCATTAGTTTATGTGGTAGCCCGTCTTTATTTTCAGAGAGAATTTAATGAGAGAACCATATAATACATAATTAATAAGCAATTACATATTAAGTGAAAAGATTTATAGCCAATATCATATAACACTGGCATGCTTTATCACTGGAAGTTTTTATTTAATTTGTAGTGTAAAAGTTTATCATTGCTTCAATTCTCAAAACATACTTCCTAATTTTGGATCCATTGTGTGCTACTGTGCATGTGTTGTGTGTGTCTGTGTAGGTTTCTGGGCGGTACATCCTAGGCAGATACTAAAAGTACATACATATTGGTTTAAAAGAAATTGCTAAGTTAGAATGGACTCTAGAGAAAATAATGAAGAATCTTCAAGGAATAAGCAAGTTAAACAGGAATACTAGAAGAAACAGCATCAAATAGAATAATTACGATAAACAGGGCTATGGGCATCAGGTCAAGAGGCAGCCCTCCTTTCACCGCAGTACAGAGAGGCACTTCAGGTGGTTTTTCTTTGAATTGACCCTTGCTAGAGAGGTGACATCAACAGTCTCTGAATCTACACATTCCTGTCTGTAAAATCAAGGATGGCTGTGTGGAATGGATATTCAAAAGACTAGAAAAACGCATTTAGCACTGTTTGTAAGACACCAGGCACCCGTACATAGCCCTATACAGGGTGTGAAATGACAACATTGGGCCTTGCTAAAAACAGCAGATGAATGGACAATGCTTTTTAAGGAATCAGAATTGCACAACTTTGCAGAGTATCTGAGTTGAGATTTTAGGACACACAGCCATGCGTTTCACTTGATGTTGGTAAAGAAAATAGTACAATCTTCTTGTGTGCTGTCATGTTCCCTGGTGATGGAGTCCTAATATCAGAGTACCAAGTAGCAAAGAGGAAGTTAATGACACGATTCTACCAAAACTGGGAACTCATAACAACTGAAAGGGATTTCTAAAATATAGTTGCATGTCCACAGCTGCTCACCTACTTCATCTTTCTCCACACACTCAGTCTTCTGTCCTCCTAATTAGACTTGCCTCCCCTCATTCATGAAGTCCTTCAGTTCCCTTCAGATTATTGTCATCAGTTCTCAGCACTTGCTAAGTTTCAGATTCCTAGGCCCCAACAGCAGAGGCTGACTTAGCTGTAGCAAGAGCAAAAGAATTTATATTTCTCACAAGTTCCTGGACAATGTTGATGCCCTGTTACTGATCAACTGTTTTGGTAACTCCCAAGGATCTCATCCCTTTCATTTTGTTAAAAGACAACTATTTTGATGTTTTCCTCTTTTTTTTTTTCAATATCAATAATTCTTTTCTTTCTTAATGGTTCATTCCTAAAGGTAGACACAGAGCATTTTACATCTCTTAGCTGATGTACAAACCTCGTCTGGTTCTACGATCTAGACAAGTGCTCTGCCACTGAGCTGTGTCCTGATTACTTAAACACATTCTTTAGCCTAATTTTCTCCAGTAATCCTTTTCTATCCTATCTTTTTTAGTGTGTCTTCTAGAGAGAAATATTTCTATTCATCGTCTTCAATTTCTGTCTTCCTAAACAGATATATTGTTGATATTTTTCTCTTTCACTAATACTACCCATTTCAAGCCTGTGACCCTACATTGCCAAGTAGAGCAATCAATTCTCAAGCTTCACCTCCCTGGACCTTCATCAATATTACTTTTTTCTTCTTGCAATGCTTTCTTCACTTGGCTTCCGGAATATAACCCTCCCCTGGTTTTGCTCCAACTTCCTGACCTCTCTTTATATTGCCTTTGCTGATTCTTCCTCATCTATATGCTAATGACTCCCAAATTCATTTCTTCCTCAAAGACCTCTCCTATCAATTCAGACTTGCATTTCCAATTATCTGCTTGACACCTCCACTTTCAGTGTTTAATAGGCATCTTTAATTGAGCATGTTATAAATGAGCCCCTGATATGGCTCCTCAATCCTGAATAAACAAAGCGAAAGGAGCAAAACAATACTGGCCCAAATAAACAACAATGCTACACTTATGCAGTCACTTTTGCGAGCCTTCCTTTTCAGTTAGTTGACAGTGGGCTGAACTCATCTATTCCAGTTATTTGGTAAGTGGTGAGCTTATGCTGTAGTAGATAGTTTCCCATTCCTACCCATGCATATATTCCTGGTTAAACCCAATGAGTTCCAAAAGAAAAACCTGTGAACATGGGATGATGCCTTGCTAGGGAGAAGAGACACTGGTTGTGAATGTAGGATATTTAAAAGAGAGAATGAGAGTGACAAGAATGTGCTAGGTAAATGCATGAAGTTGCCTTAAAACATTAATTATATTCCTTAAATGTTTAATGGACATACTAGCTTTTACCTTCTAAACTTACCTAGAATTCAAGATTTTTAAAAATATTTTTTATTAATTTATTTATATTACATCTCAATTGTTATCCCATCCCTTGCATCTTCCCATTCCTCCCTCTCTTCTGCTTTCACCCTATTCCCCTCCCCTATGTCTGTGACTGAGGGCGACCTCCTCCCCTTCTATATGATCATAGGGTATTTCAAGCTTTTCTACAGTTCCTACTTCTACTATTCTTCCTAAAATATCACGGTCTCTCAATGGGGACATTACAAGATCCACCTTGTACCAAAACCACTTAGTGCATTTGTACCTTCCTAATCAAAATAAGTCTGTTAAAGCATAAGTTGGATTGTATTATTCATCTGAAACCCCAATAGATCTCCACTGAACTCACTGTAAATGACTTGAACTGAAAAGTTATTTATACAATAATCTCTCTATTAGTTCACATTTCAATTCTTGCAAGCCTGATTTAGATTGCCCTTGGCTGGTCTTCTTATTCCATCTGTTTGCTTTCTTCAATCTTTTGGTATTTTCTGTTGGGCTAGTTAAGTGTGATGCATTTGTTCTGCTTATTTATTATCTATTTTCTTCTCTGGAAATGAAGTTTGATGCGGGCACAGATACCATCACATTTGTTTCAACGCTTGTGTACAAGACAGTGTCGGGCTTATAGTTCATTCTCCATAAAATATTATTAGCTGTGAAAAGATATCAATACATTTACAATTTGTTTTAAAATGAAATCATTTTAGATCTTGTTGACAGTAGAGTCTATCATTACAAAACCAAATCAGTGTAAAATATTTAAATATTTCACTTTACATATGTTTTTGAATGGATACTGCTGCTCTGTGTGTTTATAATCAATAATCAAACATTAGTTACAAGTACTGTTTTTTTTTCTTCTTCCAGTTTATACATGTGAAATGCAAGCAATTGTGTTCCAATCCGAAAAGTGCTAGTTTCAACTCCTGTTCCATTTTCTGTTAAAAAGCCTCAAGCTTCCAGAGCCACAACTAAGTATAAGAACAATCTACTCTACTTCTTGCTTTTGGCCTGTCACATTTTCTCTATCATAGTGAATATGGAAGAGACTCTAGGTCATGGAAATTGTCATTATTTTTTTAAAAAAAAGTATATCATCCTATGTCTATTACATTATAATATATCTTAAACATGCATGCTAAATTTATTTAAGAATAAGTAGAATAATAGATTGGAAATGGAAATATAAGTGCTTAATTATCAAGGTCCCATTCACATTGGCCCTTGACAACCAGAGGCAACACCTTTCTCCTGGAAACCATCCTTAGCAACCAATGAGAAGCCACAATTTGCTCTTGGAAAGTCAAGCTTTGAAAACCAGTCAGAGGGTATCAAGTCTCTTCTTGGTAACCTGCTGTCCTTCCTCTGAGTGCCACCAGGTCTCCCCCTCCAGGGGACATGGTCAAAGGTGAGGCACCAGAGTATGTGAGAAAGTCATATCCCACTCTCCACTCTACTGCGGAGAGTGTTCTGTCCATTGTCTAGATCTGGGTAGGGGTTTAAGGTTTACCGCCTGTATTGTCCTTGGCTGGTGCCTTAGTTTGAGCGGGACCCCTGGGCCCAAATCTGCCTATCATAACAAGGGAGGGGATAACCATTGAGATGTAACAAGAATAAATTAATAAAGGAGAAAAAAATACATTAAAAAAAAAAAGAAAACCAGTCAGAGGCAATATTTTGTTTGTGGAAGGTCACGCATTGCTTTTCCTGCCTTGTTCTTTCAGTATTGTTTTAAAACCATTCAGTAACGAAGGCATGAATTTAGATGGAAAATATTAGTGATGTGCTTTGGAGAATGAATTTCTGTCTTCTCATCTTTGCTTTCATCTCTAAAGCTGACTGATGCTCTACAAGACCATGGGATCCTCCTCTGGCAGCTGCTGCTGCTACTTCAAAGGAAAGGGGTGTGTGAGGGACGAATGTATTTCTGGACTTCTTTTTAAAAAAAATATTATGATGTTGTACCCAAAATTGAAGGTATGGGGAGAATATAAACCCTGTATTATGCTGGGAGGAAAAGGAAGGCACAGTGGTATGACAGAATGACAGTAGTTGTCACTGGCTTGCTCTGTGTCTTAGCTTTGTCATCTGGGAGCTAAGGACACCAAGCTGAATTAAGTGCCTTCCATAACAGTGTGGTGAATTCAAAACCTTTAATTCATACTCCCACTGTTAAACCTCTGCAGCCACGGTTTCCTCATGTGTAGCTTGAGAGATCAGGGGGCCGCCAACCCCTTTGGTGTTTGTGAGGGTAAAATATACGGTTGCATAAAAAGTGCTCACCACTGTGCATGAAACATAATAAGCTATCAATCAAGTTTTCTTCATGGGCATTCCTGGGAAAACTCTAAGTTCTTTCTTTAGCTTATCATGAGGAAAGAAAAAGTATTGGAAAAATACATACATAGATGAAAAGACCATTAAGTTTATTGAAAATGGCTGGTGTAAAGATTTATCATTTTAAACTATCTGAAAAATTTAACTTTTTATATGCAAAATATTCATATTTCTAGTATGGTTTGTGCTTCAGGATATTATTCCAGAAACTGCAGGAAATACATCTATTTCCCAAGCTTTCCTTTAGGGCAGTGTTTCATTACCTTCCTAATGCTGCTACCCTTTAATACAGTTCCTCATATTGTCATGATCCCCAACCATAAAATTGTTTTGTGTGATACTTCATAACTAGTTTTACATGAACCACATGTAAATATATGATATACAAGATATCTGTTATGCAACCCCTGTGAAAAAGTCGTTTGATCTCCAAATAGGTCGGAACCCACAGGTTGAGATCCACTGTTTTAGGAGCTTCCAATTTGCTTCTTCAGGGTATTATTCTATGGAGGGTGACTGCTAATATAACTGAATTATCAATAAGTAACAAAGAACCGAGATGCAATCACTTTAACTAAGCACACACAGCAAAGAAATGCAAAGCCAAATTTGAACATGCAGTTGCATTCTAAGGGACATATGTGTGGAAATATATCTTATGAATGTGAGCAAACATAATAAAAATATTATAACCTGTGCTAGGTTAAATTTTTTCTTTTGAAAATAATTAGAATCATTGGAGGAAAACACTGCAGTTCATTTCTCTCCATGCTCTCATCTGAGCAAAAAACATATTAGAAGCACCATGTCTTCTTGTCATGAGTTGATCTTTTTGAATAAGACAGAGGAAAGCTTTTACCAGAGAGACTCTGGCTCTCCTGTAAGGGTTTAATCACTGCCTCATTTTCATTGGATTCTAATTTCAAATTTTTCTTATTTACCCAACTTAACAGGGCAGACTGAAGTGTTAAATTATTGCCAAAAGCATTTCCCCAAAAAAATTTGTTTAGAAAGAGAAATCTCAAAGAGTTTAAGAAATTGCCTGGTGATCAGAAAGGGGACTGTTTCAGGGAAAGCGTGAAGGAACAAAATTGGATCTTCAAGTGTGCAATTTTCTGAAAAGTTGTTACAAGTTGTTTCATAAAGCTTATCTCCCTCATGGAGATTTGAATGTGTGTTTAGTAGGAACTAAAAGTCAGATGGCAGTAAACAGCCCCAAACATCAAAATAAGAAAGGGAATTACATTTGTAGCTGTATTTATCAAATTTGCATAAATAGCAAAAGCTTCTCTGGGTTAGTTTTGTGCATTGGCTCCAGCTCTAGTGTCTGTCATTATTGTCCCTTCATCAATATGCATAGTCAAGGTTGTGTTGTGCTTTGAAGACTCTGGGTAGATAAACACATTTAAATATGAAAGTCTGAAGACTTGGTCTTGGAATAAATCAGACAGATATCATTGAAAGTATTATGAGCGTTGTATAGTTTTCAAAAGTTCATCAAAATAGTCAAGACCAGGTTATTATGACAACACCATACATATGCAACCATGTGAGCTTGCTTTTGACTTTGTGTTTGGATTTCAAAATTACATGACTTAAAATCAGGTCCCCTTTGTGAATATTCAACTAGGACCATGCTGGTGACAGAGAGAAGTAAATTGAACAATGAATAAGTAGGGGAAAGTTTTGACAAAAGTTGCCTGTCATTATAAAAGTTGTTCTCATTTCTTATATCTCATTCTTACTACTTTTTAATCTTCATATTATACAGCTTAATTGTATATTTTTTCTTATTGACAGAAAAGCATTTGTATAAGTATATTTCAACTTCTGTTAAGGCTATCAAAGCATTAAACATTTTTAAGTCTTATTTTGGGTCGTCGACTTACTCTGCTGACCATCATAAAGTTAATACGTTCCATTTTTGTTTTAGCGATGTGTATATGTGTGAGCATCTGTGAAAGTATGCACTACAGTACTAGTGTAGGGACGAGAACAACTTTAAGTGTCTGCCTTTACTTGCCATTTTCTTGAGACAGTGTGTCTTGTTTGACGCTGCCTACATCTAAAGATAGCTGATCTCTAATCTTCCAGGATGCTCCTCTCTTGCATGCTTTATATTGATTAGTGCTAAAAGCTTGCGTAGCATGTCCTGGAAGAGGACTACCCTGTGAGGACCTAGTCCATCTTACATCCTTAATGCCTCCTGAATCATGATGTGAATAAGTCTGTTCTACCAGGGGCTCCCTGTACTTGCTCTCTTGTACCATTACCAGATTATTGCCCTGTGTGTGTGTGTGTGTGTGTGTGTGTGTGTGTGTGTATGTATGTATGTATGTATGTATGTATGTATGTATATATGTATGTAATGAGACTACATTCATAATCATTACAACACAAAACTGACTAATTAAAGGAATGATGCCAGGTAAGGTTTCTAGACAAAAGTCAGTTAGAAATAATAAAGTAAACATTCAAAGATAACTGAAGTTCAAGAGTGAACAGCTGTGTCTGTGCTTGGGTAGAAATTAAGAGAAAGACAGATGAAGTAAGTTAAGTGCTTTGAGCTTATTAAATTAGATAATAGTGCACATCAGAGGAACCCGTTTCCCACAGTATATTCCCAAACAAAAGGAGAGACACAGTTGGAAATATGGCATGGGGGAGGATGCGTTTAGACAATAGTTAAAGCAGAATCTTGATAGTGCTCAAAATGAGCAACGCTCTATGCGAAGCATTTAACATCAGGTCTCAGTTGCCAAGTAGACTCTGGATTCTGTTTCCTTGGCAACTACAAAGTTAAGATAAATGTTGAATATTGTGTCTGAAAAACCCTTATCTGAAGGTTTGCACCTGGACTGAAAATTAAGGCTGCTTCTTGGTGTCAATGTGACTGAAATCCTCCAAGCAGAAGTGGGCTATTCCATTTTCACTGAACTGGTTTCAAAGGGCAATGTTTCTAATGATCTGTGATTGTAGAGAACAAAGTACCTCTGTTCTCAGTTCTCTGATAAAGTAACAAAAACAGTATGTAGAGGTCAATCTCATAGGCTGATTGCACAGATGAAATGGGGTGACGTACACCATGTGCCGAGCACCATGTCTATCTCATAGGCAAGTTTTGATTTTGATTACCCAGCTGTCCTTTCACTAAAAATCATTTATGTATATTTTTTGCTGAGGGGCAGTGCTCAGTCTTAGCATAGTTCAAAGTAAAATTTCTAATGCCTAACCAACCAGTGAAAGGATGGGCCTTAGAAACTCTGTTTGGACAGTGGTTTTACTATAGCATAATCAACTTTGGTTTTGATAATAGAAATTCCCTGGCTGCATTTCACCAGAAACTTTTCCAGTTTAAAAGCTTGAAGTGTAACATGTAATTGTGCCTTTTACAAGTTCTGGATTTTTATCTACAACCAAATGTCTGGATACCCCTCTACCCAAAGGGGCACACAGACAGATTATAGAACCCAGCCGCTGTTCTTGATGAGGAAACATTTTTATCAGGCTGTGGTTGAAAGGCTATCTAGGAAATACTTCTTCATTTGATATTGACTTCTCTTTGTGACATCTCTGATACATTAATTTTCAACTTGAATACTTTCCGTGGTAGCAAACCTCAGTATTATGCAACCAGATGCTTAGATATTGGACATTCACATTCATAACTGTGGCCACGTTGAATTTATCCTGCTTCACATTTGCTGCCCTAACTCTGCTTTCTGGTAGACCACCCAAGAGTGATACTTTTTATGTTAGATAATCATCTTTTAGGTATCAAGATCTCTAAAAAAAAAAGTACCTGTTCCTGTGAAGAACATGCACAGTTGACTGTCTTTCTGATTAGATGCTTTAAGGGTCTCATACATCTTGGTTTTTCTTGTCAGACCCACAACCATTGGTTACTAATGCAATGCTCAGAACAGAACAAATTCTTCCACACACCTGAGATTTGTCTAAATAGCTTGGTACAGGTAAGTATGCAAGTTCACTCCTGAACATGGCAATATTCATTTACTTTTTGCAGGGTTAAATGACAATCACTACAATCTAAATACACCATTGTCACCCTAGATAATTAAAACTCTGACACAGAGGAAACATTTCTGTTCTTTCTGAGCAAAGGCTGGCTGTTAATGAGAAGTCCAGCTGCTTTCACTTATGATAATATGTTGCCCATGATTCAGTTGATTAAAATATTCTCGTCACTATGCACAATGACTGAAGAGACATGGTAATTTTTATATCTCATTAAGTATTCACTACAGCAGGATTTCCCACACAGCTATTGATGTCTGCACAGTTGAGCGTCTTATAGAATTGACATCTGAGCAATTGCTTTAGGAGGGACTGAGATTTGAAAAGCGCAGTTTAGAGGCCACCAGTGTTGCTGTTTGTTGTCATTCTGACTTAGACTCAGTTTCAGAGTCAGCCTTCTCTTTCTTTTGCCTGATCCAGCCTGATGAATCAGCAAATCCACAGCTGGATAACTGGAGAATGATGCTCATCTAGGTAAAGTTACACAGTTAAAGTCTTACTTTTCAAATCATTAATATTTTATACCTAAGTAAAAAGAAGCAGGGTGTACCATGAGAGCTTATTGTAGCCAGTGTGGTTCTTACACAACATTAATGCACCTGATTCTACTTCCTGACTCAAGCTACAGATGCATTTTGCCAGTTTGCCTATATAACACATTCCATGATTTCCCTTTTTCCTGTCTCTATAACTCAACTGCCTCAATGTGAGCTTCCACCAAACGAGCCTAGAATTGTATTATGAAATTCTTTACTTGTGCTCAATTGCTGATTTAATTATGACATCTCATCCCATTGGTTTTATTCATTTTCTGATTAGATCATAACCTTGAATGGTCTTTCACACCCAATATTCCTACGCTTTTTTTTCTCACTTTCAATGGACCATTTGCTAAGCACAAGGCTCTCTTTTGGAATATGTGTTCGTTGCTGTGGAGGGACTGTGGTCCAGGTGAGGTCCTGTGAACCTGCCTATTCTACCTAGAGACTTGTGGCCATCCTTGTTCTCAATGTTAATGTATCTTATTAAAGATGAACATTTTGTCGCCAACTAGATGGCATTCTTATTCCTGGATCCTTAATGTCCACACCTTTCAGAAGCTTGTCTATAAATTTTTTTTCTCTCACAATGCTCTGCTTTTCTGTTTCTAGCTGTTAAACCTCTAACAACCCACCCCATTTAGTATCATCCCATGAGTTTGATTTCTCAGAACTCTTGGTTTCTGATTTTTTATTTTTTATTTTTTTGTCTGAGCACTCACAGAGTTGACCTATCTTTCTGTCATTTCTTTTATTTTTAGTGGAAGTCACTTTTATTTTCCCAGGCTTCAAGATCACAAATTTCCTATGCTATTTCTCATTTCTCTGTTTCTCTTACTCTGTTCCTGACTCCTCTCTGGCTGGCCGAGTCCTCAGCCAGTAGTGTCTCTGGAAGGAACAACCTTGGGGATCTTTAGGACAGAACTCACTTGAAGGCTCTTGGGGAGAAAACACTGTACTTTGACCCCATATACTCACTTTAAAAGTCACTGCACTACAATACATCCGTGTTTGTTTATTTTTTGTATCAGGAAAAAAAATACATATTAACATATGTCAAAAGTAAAATCTAAGCTGTGCTTATATACACCCTCGATCTTCATTTTTTTCTTACAGTATTTTTAGAGGTTATTTTCTATTTTTCTATATTTTCAAGTATGACACGTCTATAAAACATCAGAGAGTATTAATTCAGAAGGCACACTAGTATCCTTCAGGTAGATCATTCAGGAGTGTTTTCAGTTAATGCATTGCATCATGTAAGAAGCTCTTACTATAAATTCTCCAGTGTTTATTCTAGCATTAGTAAAATAATGACAGTTTGACACTATATATGCAGGGTCTTAAATTCAGGGCAGATAATGCCCACACTTACAAATTTAAAGATTGCGAGCAGAATTTTATGCAACATAAAATTAGTTATTTTACACAGGATGGGCTAACAATTGAGATGTAATATGAATAAATTAATAAAATAGTTTTTTAAAAAGAAAAAAGAGAAAAAGAGAAAAAAATAAGCTTTTTATCTGTACTTGATTGAATTTAAAGGGAGAATAATGAAGTTTCCATTAACACGTTCGAGAAAAATATAACATTTCTATTCTATCAAATATCCATTTTTCTCAAAGAGGAACTTAATCTAACGATTGGGTGTGACAGTCAGTGGAATGGACCTGCTTGCCTTCCCAGAGTGCACAGGAGAACAAACAACCTGTTTCATTGGCTGAGGGACTGGTCAATGTGCATAGTTCTACTGACCATTCATTTTGAATATCTAAAGTAAAGAAAAAACTAAAAGTCTATGTTTTCTCTAGAAAGTTGTTGCTTTATTTTGTTTCTCAAAATGTTTATGGACACATGAATTTTGGTTAGTAAGTAATTGCAATTCTTCATTCTTTAGAAATATATATATATATATATATATATATATATATATGGAAATGTTACTACTGATCAGATACAATTAAATTATTACACTTGAAATAAAAAGAACTTCTATATGTATGATATTTTTATCTGCATGTACATATGGGTATCATGTGCATGTCTTGTGCAAATGGAGAAAAGAGCATAGAATCATATTCCCTGGAAATAGAATCACAAGTAGCTATGAGCTTCCATGGGGCTACTGGGAACTGAACCTACCGAACACCTTGTACCAAGGCCTCAGTGGCACTAACCTACTCCGTCAGCTCTCTAGCAGTAAGACCATGACTCCATCTCAGCAAATAAAATCTTTTTAGACAAGACACAATTTTATGATGCCTTTAAATTGGATAAAATTTCTTTAAATATATATCTGTGCTGTATTTTACTAAAATAAGATACTTTCAATATCTTTTAAATACTATAATTTATATGTTGAATAAATAGAAAATTAAACAGTATAAAATACATCATGCACATATTAGAGTTTATAGCTACTTGTACCTTAATTTAAATGCTTGCTTGCATGAAATGATAAGTAGTTTGTTAATTGCTGTGGTACTGTGGTATATACAGAATGTAATTTTCAATGTAATATCTGGCTTATGTTAATTAAATTAGCTAGAAATTAAGATGGAAAATTAAGAATATTTAAGAGCCCTTAATAAATGTAGCTAACTATGCAAGTAAACATCCATATTTTTATATTGAGCTAGTAAATGCATTTGGGACAATTTTTGTAAGTTATATGATATCTGTAATGTAACATGTAATGATCACTTAATTACTCAAATATATGAAAGTAATTTTTATTTTATTATTACTATGGTTAAATAATAAAGTTTGACTTAAGTTCAATTTTTTCTGAGTGATTTAAATATAATATGCATTTGGTTGTTTACCAACATGTGCCAGAAGAAAATCAAGATGAAATAATATAGATAATATGTTAAGTTTATGTGATAGAATTTTAATTTTTTAAAATTTTATTTTATTAATTTATTCATATTACATCTCAATGGTTATCCTATCCCTTCTATCCTCCCATTCCTCCCTCCCTCCCTCTCATTTTCCCCTTACTCCCCTCCCCTATGACTGTGACTG
This sequence comes from Acomys minous, assembly GCF_964271855.1. NCBI lineage: Eukaryota > Metazoa > Chordata > Mammalia > Rodentia > Muridae > Acomys > Acomys minous. Next base: position 71,043,084 of record NC_140496.1, on the reverse strand, counting down.
AGGGGGACTTTCTCCCCCTGTATCTGCTCATAGGGTATCAAGTCCCTTCTTGGTAGCCTGCTATTCTTCCTCTGAGTCCCACCTGTCTCCCCATCTAGGGGATGTGGTCAAATATGAGGCACCAGGGTACGTGTGAAAGTCAGACCCCACTCTTCACTCAGCTGTGGAAAATGTTCTGTCCATTGGCTAGATCTGGTTAAGGGTTTGAAGTTTACTGCCTGTATTGCCCTTGGCTGGTGCCATAGTTTGAGCGGGACCCCTGGGCCCAAATCTGCCTATCATAATGTTCTACTTGTAAGTTTCTAGGACCCTCTGGATCCTTCTACTTTACTATTCTCCCATGCTTCTCTCAAAATAAACACAATATATAAATAATAAAACCAATAATCATATCAATCCTTATCTCATTGCTGGCATAGACAGTACTGAGTTGCTATTCTGCCAAATATCAGGTGGAGACAACATCACGATGGTGTATTCAGACAGAACTCCTTCTTGTATGCCCTTAGGAGTACTCATCAAAGAGGCTTTTATGGTCATTTCATACACAAAACCTACCTCAGTTCTGGGTAACTAGCCACTAAATAAATTTATAAACATGGACCAAAGTCATGTAAAAACGTTGAACCTCTGATTCATCTGATTCAGAGATATTTTATTTTTATAAATAGCCGTATTATCCTAGAACTGAAGGCTTCCAGATATTAAAATCTTATTACTAAGTTAAATGCAGTTGCTACCTCAACATTCCAAGTATGCTATGGTCTTACTGTCATGGTTATTCTTCACATGGGAAATGTTCCTGAAGGGTTGTTACTTTCTTTAGCAGAGACACTGCATTTCAGTAAAGTGAATCTACACTGGAACATCCTTACCCAGATGCTTTTATACTCTGCAGGGCTGCTTACTGAAATCCAGGAGAGTCATGGTTATGTATCCCACAATGACATTGTGGCTCTAGATATTCAATTTTTATTCAAACATGGATGAGCATTCTGCTTCACTATCTACACCTTTTAAGATTTTAAGCAAGTTCTGCGGTCTACAAATTTCTCAGATACCTTATGGTTCCCATAGGAATGAACCACATGCTTCATAGTTATCCTGTGAGTTATTATGGGATAATTGGACAGCTGAAATAAATGTTTAGTGTACTGTCTGAAATGGATTAACGTTCAAATTTACTAGCTGTTACAGCTTTTAACACCTTAATCTTATTTTTAGATAAATATTCCTAATAAGTAGAATGTAGCTCAAGGATAATTATGAAAATATTTCTTGGTAATTATAAAACAATTGCCTTACCGTCTCTTTGCACCTGGAAAATTAAGAGGCCTCAGAGACATCAGCAGCTCCAGGGATGCTGTCTATTACCTTCACCATGTCCTGTAATTCACCACCATTCTGCTCGTGTTTGCCCCTCATGATGATCGCTGAGCAAGGCTGCAGCTACAACCCTTGGCAGTGCCTGCTGGTGTCAAGCTCCCCAACTGGCATCCTTGAGAATGGCATGTGGGAAATTACTCAGTTTCAAATTAAGTACAGAAAATACTCCATAGTTCCATCATGATGCCAGGATCTGAACTTCACAGCGAAACACAGTACTCTTTGCCTGGCTCTCTACTTCTTATTCATTTCTTCCCATCTCAACATAAGTCATTCCTGGATCCCATGCTCCTGATACCTCTCTGCCCTTAGAGATTGCTTGTTTCTCACAGAACACTAGTAGACTGCTAACCCAAGAAAATTCAACTTCAGGTTTACACATTCCCTGCAGATTTCTACAACTTATAGCCTTATGCCAACTGAGGGGAGACTATCAGAGTCTTTTCTTTCTTTCAGTTGGGTTTGTTTGGACGCGTGAAACGATCATATTTATTAGGATTGTTTTTGAATCACATGTGCTAAGTCTAAAAACACATAATATGAAACTTACCCTACATTCCTATAATAGCACACTTAATATTTATTTTCCCCATGATTCTATAGAGAAATACTTATCCTTATTTTGTATTTCTTACATCTGCCTGGCTAATGTAAGTCACATTACTTTGTAATTATGTCGGTGTTTCTCAGCCCTTCTAAAAATCTTGAGGGCAGGGGTGTTGTGTTCTTTTAACTCCAAAAAAAAAAAAAAAACTATAAAGACCTTATAAAAATCAATTTGTTTTTATGTGGGTGCATGAATAAATGTATTTTAGCATCATATTCCCTAATGTGTTTTCACGTATCTGGAAATCTAGCATGCAATAATAAAACATGCATTTTTTGTTGTTGTTGTTCCAGAAGTGGAAACAACCATGAAGAAACAAAGTTCAGATATTTTGCCTTATAACAAATTACTCAGTTATCACTCGCTTTCACTGTGTATGGAAACATAAGTAAAATGTACGATAATAAGGTTGTTTTTCTTGTGTTCTCACAGTAGACTGAGTTTAAAATGTGTGGTTTTTGTTGACGTCATTTGCAGAAATATCTGCCATCCGCACTAAGAATTGACAGGTTATCAGTAAACACAAACTCTAAAATAGACACAGATCTTAAAATAGCTAAACATCTCCCTGGACATGTCACTCAAGAACAAAAGAGACAAAATAAAACACACAAAAAATCTGTATTTTTTTTTTACAAATGAAGTTGCATCTAAATGCTAAATCGTTTTTAAAGAACACTGAATAAACATGGCATATAGCCCACGCCTTTGATTTGCACACTCAGGATGCCAAGGCAGGAGGGTTGCTATGAATTTTTTGTACCCTCAGATACATAGTAAATTCTTGGCCATTGTGGGCATACAGAGTATGACTTTCCCTTTAAAAAATCCTCAAAAACAATGCATGCTGTAGACCTAGACCCCCTGTTCAGATCTAGCAGTGGACAGCTAATTCTTTATGGTTGTGGGGAAAGCGGGGACTGCCTCTGAGATGGACTCTGGTGCCCACAATATGATCACTTCCCCTTGATGGGGAGGCCAGGTGGCATTCAGAGGAAGGGAAAAAAGCAGGCTACCTGGATGAGACCTGATAGACTGTGGTCATATGGTGAGGGAGGAGGTCCCCTCTGTCAGAGGTTTAGGGGAGGGGATGGGGTAAAAGAGGAAGGGGAGAGGGAACAGGGTATACAAGTGAGATGTTATCTGAGTAAATTATATAAAAAAATAAAATATTAAAAAGGAAAATAATCCTAAAAAAAAAAAAGGCAGGAAGATGGCTCTGCAAAAAAAGGTGCCTGCTGCCAGGGAATCTATGTAATAGAAGGAAAGAACAGCCTTACTCAAGTTGTCTTGTGATGTGCATAATTGCAACATTGCATAAGCATCCCCCAAAGCCTAGAGAAACATTGAAAACAATGCATAAAAAAAGAATAGATTCATATGCATTGCTAAGTACTGAGCATATGTCAAAAATCTAATTTACATGACAATTACTTTACAGCTGTGGTTAGAGCTCAGTAGAGTATGGTGTAATCCCTAGCACCATTTTTTTTTTAAACAGAATATTTTAGCCTGTTTTGTAGAAGCACTTGAGCAGCACAGAGTGATGGAACCATGCATGTGCAAGATAGTAAATGAAGCTCTGTTATAGAAGAACCAGTCCTGGTTGGGGACTCTCAAAAGGAAGAAGCAGCATTGAGGAGAGTTGTTATGAAGCGCATAAGGGAAAGGCAGGCCAACCATCATTTCTGATACTTTATGAAGAAGAGGCTGGTTTCAGAGATGAAAACATTAGCTCAGAGAGAGCACAGAGAGGGCATATGAAGCCCTCAATGTCCTCAGAGCATTCAGAGGTGAAATTTATAGATCCATCGGAAGGAACTTAGAATTTCCAAAGACATGCAGGGAATCCTGAGATATCTGAATTAAAGTGACTCACGATAAGTGTGCCTCAGTTATTTTTTTATAATGATAGTGGCAAATTCAGATTTATTTCTTTTTTTAATTTAGGATAAAAATCCAATAGTTGAGAGTGGATTTGTAATCAGTAATATGTTTGTGGCAGTAATTCAGACGAAGTATTTTCAGATGCTGGAAAAAATATTGTAAAGGGCCCCCCAAAAAATCAATAGCTGAGTGTAACTGCATTATCAGAGAAATGTGGGCTGGAGATTGGGGAGGCTGGTGAAGCAGGAGATTTAAACACTGTCACTCATGAGAATGGATGCATACCCCTGAGGAACAGTTAAAGGAGGAAACCATGGGGGTTGTCACAGTAGAGCAGGAGGGCTCACATGGTATTGAAACCAGCAGAAACAGAAGCACACACAACTGCTGATAGGGGAAGCAAGAAGATGTTCAGCCCAGAAGGGCCCATAGGTTATAGTTGTGGGGATTTAGTACCTCATGAAGTCATCAAAATCCCATTAAATCCCATTAAATCCCATTTCTTCAAGGGACCATGGGCAAATTCAGAAGCAGTTGAACTAACTCTATGTGAGACATTCTTTTGGCAATTATAGGCATTTGGTTATTTCAGACGTTATAGGCTTTCAAATATAATTCCAACATATTTATCCCATTTAAGTAAGTCAGTTTAAATAAGTACATGTCTGCCTGAAGTTAGGTGTTACAGTTTTCCTTAGATGAACTTTGTTGGTGAAAATGAAATTAACAGTTTGCTTTTTACCTTTTGAATAGCGTCTGTAAAACATACTTAGTTTTCTTTTCCCGAGATCTCAATTGTTCTCATTTAATCTCATTACCTTAGAGGTGAGATTTTTTTTCCAAGCTCAATGATAAATAATTATCATGTAATGAAACTTCAACTTGGCATCAACAAACTAGGTGAAATGGAAGGAGGATGCTTTTAAAAATCTGATTACTGTATGTCAGTGGTTGAGGTGAACATTTTGATACTTTTGTAAATTCCAAAGCTTTTCTCAATAATTTTCACTAGAGTAACGATTCTATTATTTCTCACTAGCTTAATAAGTGTGATGTAAAACCAAACAAACTTCAGAAAAACATGGAAGGAAAAAGTATTGATTTTCAAAATCTTTTGGAAAGGGTAAATTTAATTACCGTAAAGCAATAGGCGTCACTTGGAAAGAGGAAGAATGTTTTCAAACTATAAGCTTAAAAGTAGTGCATCATGAAGAACGTTTTAAAACTATTAGCTTAGAAGTAGTTCATCACTGAGTGGTTTTAGAATTCCGATCAGACTTTCACACTGCAAGTAAACTGATAAAATTGTATTAGGTCTGTTTGGTGTGTCACCGGAAAGCATAACTTTTTCAGAGGGAATGAACAAAACTTACTTCTAAATGGCCTAATAGTCTGTGAGACTAAAGGTTAAGCAAGAGAAAAGTGCCCATTTATTGGAGGCTTGCTTTCAATTTCTTTTCCATCTGCAAATGTAAAGCAATTGATGGGCTGTAGGGCGGAAAGAACAGCGTCAGGGGAATTCCCAAAGTTGGTTAACATTATATTTCCATTCCTTCATATGTCTTTATTTCGTATAGGAAAACTTTTCTTTATAAAACCATAGTCTAACAAACCACTAACTTTTATATTTAAATTAAATAAAATTATAACTGTTTTCATGTAATCGTGCATGTCATTTTTTGGATGTTGTCTTTAACAGGAAGACACTTTTTAAAATTATTTCTTTTGTTTTCTTCAGATTATAATGTTGTTACATTCCTTCTTCCTCTCCTTTCTCCCCCTTCAGGCCTTTCATATGCTCTTCCTTGCTCTCTTTTAAATTCTTGACCTCTTTTGTCAATAATTATTGTCACATGTATAAATGAATATGTCTATACTCAGGGAGACACAATACGATTAATGTTAAAATGAAACTACACAGGATTATAGATTCTAACATGCTCAAAAGAAAATACTCAGAGCGGGAATACATGCATGGAGAGAAATACATGTATGTTGCTATAGGCAACACATTCTGTTTTCCCAGCTAGATATGTTCTAAGATACATACATAACAGAATACCATAAAAGGGAACCCTTTGTAAATATTAAATACTACTTACAATCTTGAATTTTTCCTTGCAGGCTTCAGAGTCTTTCTATGAGAACTTTGGAGCATCCCTATTTGTCATATTTCACCTACTTGTAAAGAAAAGTTCTGTTGCCTAAAGGTTTGCAACTTCCTCGTTGCTGTGAATACTGTGCAGAAGGTTGGAGTCTTGAATCTAATTATTTCAACTACTAGTGTATATTTTCTTCTTTATGTGATATAATTGTTGGATACAGGGTTTTGTCAGCAGATAGCCTGTGTCTAAGCCCTGTTCTTACCATTTACCTTACGTATTAATATGTTATTTTTGTTGTTGTTGTTGTTGTTGATACAGTATGAAGAATATATTGGTGCTTTGAGAGCTACTGGGTTCAATGATGCAATTTTATTAACATTTAAGTTTCAAGATCAAGCTGGGTGTGCTGGATCACACCTTTATTCCCAGCACTCCAGAGTCAGAGTCAGTCAGATTTCTGAGTTTGAGGCTAGCCTAGTCTACAAAGAGAAACTCCGTCTTGAAAAACAAAAGCAAAGGTTTCAAGACCAATTAAGTATCTAAAAATATTAATAGCTATAATCACAAATAATTTGAGTATTATTTATCCAAATAGAATACGTCCAAGTTCATTCCCTATTAGAAAAACATATTGACTATTAAAATGAAGCATAATTCTAATATTTTTCACATATTTCTTCTTAATTATGGTGTATAGGCTCTACTTAGAGCAAATACTTACCACAGCTTACCACCTCCTCTTTTATAAGGTGCAAAAGAGATTTAAAACATCTTTACCATTCTTTTAAACAGTTGTACTGTGTTTCTTCTGTGACAAATTCGTGAATGTATAAAATACATTCTGATGACTATAACATCCATTCTCACTACTTTCCTTCCTTTCCTAACCTCCTAACTTCCTTCTCTCTTAATTTCCTTTTATATTTATTTCTTTTCTAAGCCTCCAAAATTATACATACATACGATTTCTTTGTTTATATTCATCTATCATTCTTGCCTCTAATTCACCGCCAGACCCCTTGCTACCGCATCGTCTCTCAACTTCGTGTCTCGTTTTTCTTTTTCTTTTTTTTTTTACAGTGCATTTTTTCATGTTTCCTGCCCCTCACCTCTTCCAAGATCCTCCCACCTTCCTACCTTCTCGTATTCACGTTTTCCTTCACTTAAAAAAGAGAACAAATAACAATTAAAGCAAACAAGCAGATAACCCTGAGATAAAGATGTCAAACAAACAAAAATGAAACAAAAAGCACTAAGAAAGCAAACCCATGGAACACATTTTTGTGTTTTTCCACTACCGCTGGCCATGAGGCTTCCTGCCCTGGAGTGTGGTATTATGTCCAGTGACACGCCATTGGAGAAGACTGCTTTCGTTTGTTTGTTTGTTTGTTTTCTTTGTCAGCTGGTATCAATTGCAAGTACCTTCTTGGTTAGGGTTAGAACTTTCTGGTTGCCTGCTGGGATTTTGTCTGGTTTGAACCAGTATAGGCTCTGTGCATTCTGGTAGTCTCTGTGAGTTTGTATGTATTTCAGCCCTTTTGTGTCCAAAAACCACTTTATTTATTTTTTAAATAACTTACCAGACCAAATTTGCACAGTGTCTATACTCATGGCTGAGGGCCATCCCCTGGATCATAAAAGACTTACTAGGAGTTCCATATCCTTGCAAGTAAACTATTTTTTTCCTGAGTCATCAACTGTCAATATCTCAGCAGCTAGGGAACAGGGCTCATTCGTCCCTTCCCCTACATGTTAGAACGTTGACTGAACTGATCTTTTTCAGGCAACCACAGCTATTGTGAGTGGTTATGACTTACAAAGTCCTATTATGTCCAGAGGACACTATTTTGTCTTCATTTTCTCTGAACATTGACTCCTAGAAGTTTTCAGCCCCGTCTTCTATGAGAGTCCCTGAATTTTATAGGAGAGATAAAGATAAGATAGATGTCCCATTTTTGCCAGAGCTCCCCACCGGGATTTATTTACTACACTGTGTCTAGCTGTAAGTTTCCATATTAACTGCTGTCCTTTGCAAAGAGAAACTTCTCTGAGAGCTGTACTCACCCATAAGAAGAGACAAATGAAGCTAGTAGGCATTTGATAGTGTTTCCATTTATGGAAATCAAAGTAATAGGTTCACCCCTGGGGCTTATGAGTCAAAGGTTGTTAACAAGATTGACAGTACTAGGCATGTGTTTCTTCTTATTAAATTGATAAGAAGGTAGTTAGTTATTCCCTTAACATGTGTGTCACCATGCACCCACTGGTGTATTTTTTCAGCCTAGCTAATATTGTAGCTCACATAGCTCACAGCAGGTTAACGCTGTTGATGACTTTCCAGTTAACCTCAGCAGCCTACAAAGCTTTTTCCTATACTATGAATGCAGGCCAGCTTGCTGGTCAGGTTCAACTTAATTTCTTTATGTCCTGTAACCAAAGTCCCTTTAGCAATAAAGAAACACAATGAATTTAACTAGGATCATATATATGTGTTGCCTAGGTTTAGAATTATCCATTTTAGCCTGGTGGTCTCCTTAATAGGTAAACAACAGACGGCATTTCCTATCAGTGACAGTCTTTAAAAATGCCTTTTTTCATTCCAGCGACACCACATGCTGGCGAGGATGTGGAGAAAGAGGAACACTCCTTTATCGCTGGTGGGAATGCAAACTGGTACAACCACTTTGGAAATCTATCTGGCACTATCTCAGAAAACTGAGTGAGAGAAGTATGGGAGAATGGGGAAATGGAAGGATCCTGAGGGTCCTAGAAACCTACAAGTAGAACATTATGACAGGCAGATCTGGGCCCAGGGGTTCTGCTCAAACTATGGCACCAACCAAGGACAATACATGCAGTAAACAGTGAACCCCTACCCTGATCTAGCCAATGGACAGGACACTCTCCACAGTTAAGTGAAGAATGGGGACTGACATTCACATGAACTCTGTTGCCCCATATTTAACCACATTCCCTTGATGGGGAGGCCAGGTGGCACTCAGAGGAAGGATAGCAGGTTACCAAGAAGAGACTTTATACCCTATGATCATATACAGGGGGAGAAAGTGTCCCTCAGCACAGTCATAGAAGAGAGGAATAGGGTGAAAGTGGGAGGGAGGGAGGAATAGGAGGGTAGAAGGGTTGGGATAACAATTGAGATGTAATATGAATGAATAAATAAATTAATTAATTAATTTTAAAATGTCTTATTTCTTCCCATTGAATACATTATTAAAACATTATATTTTGAAGTTTTCTTATCATGATATAAGTAAACAATCTGTATGAAACTAACCTAGAAGTTAAAAAAAAGAGAAATTTGAATAAAAAATTGTTAATTAATTATTCTCTATGCCACTGTTACTCTCCATTGGATGAACAGCTAACTGTCTCTATATTTGGAATGAAAAAAATTCTGATAGAACTCTTCACTTTGGAAAGACCTCAGGGAACAGTTTCTATGGCCAGTTTCTCATATCTTTAACCTTAGAAGCAATGTTGATGATTTTGACATATGCTACATAATTTGACCATTGTGGAATTTAAGTGAGTATTTCTTTGACCTGTTCAAATGAGGAGTGTGAACTTCAATGACACGAGTTCCCTCATTCATGGGACCACAATATGAGTTACAAGTATTCCTCGATGTTGTGATAATGTGTGAGGTGTTGAATGAAAGTAGGAACGTTCAAACGTCATCAAATAAGAATGTGGATCCTGTGTTACCCTCTTTAACATTCCAAGTAAATGACAATTGCCTGTTGGAAACTTTCCATGCTGACTTAAATAAAAATAAAGTAATACAACAGCCACTTTTCTGAAGGTGTTTATCAGTTGTACAGTCCCCTCATAGAATTCTTGGGGTCACTTATATATGCAATCAGATTCTGTGGCTAGTGATAATTTGACTTCTTCCTTTCCAATTTGCATCCTTTTGGTCGCGTTTAGTTGTCTTATTGCTGTAGGTAGGATTTCAAACACTATATTGAAGAGATAGTGAGAGAGTGGGCAGCCATGTCATGTCCCTGATTTCAGTGGAATTGATTTGTTTCCCTACATTCAATTTGATGTTGGCTGTAGACTTGCTGTATAAATGGGGTACTGAACTAAACAGAGAATTTTTGACAAAGAAATATAGAATGGCCAAGAAACACTTAAAGAAATGCTCAAAGTCTATAGTCATCAGGAAAATGCAAATCAAAACGACTCTGAGATTCCTTCTTATACCTGTCAGAATGGCTAAGATCGAAAACTCAAGTAACAGCACATGCTGGCTAGGATGTAAGGAAAGAGGAACATTCTCCCTTTGCTGGTGGGAGTGCACACTTGTGCAAACATTTTGAAAATCAATCTGTCACTTTCCCAGAAAATTGGAAATAATTCTACATCAAGTATCCAGCTATACCACTCCTGGGCAGATACCCGAAAAATGCTCCACCATACAACAAGGATATTTGCTCAACTATGTTCATAACAGCTATATTCACAGTAGCCAGAATCTGGAAACCACCTAGACATCTCTCAACCACAGAGCGGATAAAGAAACTGTGGTACATTTACACAATGGAATACTACTCAGCTCTTAAAAACAAGGACATCTTAAATTTTTCAGGCAAATGGATGGAACTAGAAAAGATCGTCCTGAATGAAGTAACTCAGACCCATAAAGACACCCATGGTATATACTCACTCATAAGTTGATATTAGGCACATAATACAGGATAACCACACTACAATACAGAGACTGATGTACCAGCTGTGCACCGTGTATGATGTGGACTTGGACCCTCTGCTCAGAGGTAGTAGATAGGCAGCACAGTCTCCTTGTGTGTCCCACAATATGGGGAATAGGGACTACTTCTGACATGGACTCTAGCCCTCTTCCCAACATTGATCACTTTCCTCTGGTAGGGCAGTCTTGCCAAGGCCACAGAGGAAGAGGATACAGGTAGTACAGATGGGACTTTATAGGCTGAGGTAAAAAGTTAGGAAAGGAGGGCTCCCCTTTCTGAGGACTAGGGGAGGGAGGGAAAGAGTATGAGGAAGAGAGGTTGGGATCAGGAGGTGACAAGGGAGGGGGCTACAATCAGGATGTAAAATGAACAAATTAAAAAAAATTTAGGGGTGAAAAAAATAATAGGACAGTCATTGTAGAACCGTAAATCCCGACTCTTCTTATTTACAAAATAGGCCTTCTGAGTTACAGTGAGTATGAATGCCTTCACGACTAACTATTTCATTAAGCAAAATTATGTCTGAACCTCTAGTTCTGAGTAAAATCCATTTAAAGAAGTTAGTTTATGAAAGAAAGTAATTAAATTCACACTGAATGAAGAAAAATGGAATGCCTCTATATCCACCAGACTTTTTTTTTTTTTTCCAAAATACAATCTCTCCTAGCCTGGAAGGCAGGAGGCTGAGATGATTATAAATAATCTGAAAAAGCAATTAAATGCATCTCTATTAAGGCTTTCCAACTGTTCCCTGTGATACTGTGTTGGTGGTTATACACTTTATGTTTTATTCAGACGAGATGGAATACATCACACGGTAGTGAGCTCCTATGTCAGCTGTAGCTTTTAGTTAATTCTACACCACTGTTTGCTCACCAGTTACAGCACGTGTACCACGTTACTACACAGTGCCCTCAAGCGTGGGAGGAGCCAAATGCGTACAAGCTAGAAGTGTATGAGACTACACAGTTGTTCTGAGTACTGAAAAGGACTTTTACAATAAAGTTTTTTAATCTAAAAAAAAATCCTATATTCTAAGACACACAATGGATTAAATGAATGACTATAAATTGTATGCAAGAGGTGACACTCCACAGACATGATTATTACAGTATTTTTTAAATATTGTTTTGTTCGTCATCAAAACACTTTGCCCAGCGTTAAAGCCGTAGAAAAACACAATAAATATACGTATAAACGAAATTGTAAGTGTCATCATTTTCACACTTATGTATCAAGCATGTATTTAGAATGGCTGTGCCGATTTGGAAACGTTTGTGTGGAACGACTTCAATACTTTCATGTAAATCAGTACCAAAAAAAAAAAAAAAAAAACTAGGTTTCAGTTAAGTAACAACACGGTTTAACTTTGTTAGGAAAAGATAGAGAAACTGAACTGTTCGCATAACCGACTAGTTGTTTTTTCATCTAAGAGAAAATTTACCAGAATTCTTTGGCACGTTCAGTTTTGCTCTCTTAATTTATTTACCATACTTCAGATTAAAAGGACTTGAGAAGTAACACAGCATGGCTCTAAATATTTAAGAGATGATGTCTCAGATCAGTAATTCCTAAGGTTCTCTCTTTAAAATTTATCTTCCTTCCTCTTATACTTAAAATGAAGATTGGGACCATTCATAAATATTCATTCTAAGAATAGTTTTCTGGCTTAAAACAGAAGCCTTGGAGTAGTGGGAGAAGTAGGGGAGTTGACATGTGCCAGGAGGCAGCAGTGCCAAAGGATGCTTGGCTTTTCAAATTCTCTCTCTTCATAAGGTAAATCTCGAGTCATCAGGCAAAGAACACTTGCATGGAAATGAAGGCTTCCAGCCAGTCACAACGGTCTGCTTTTATAGTTGTCTTCAGTACTATTATCAGTGTTGCAAACAGGAGGGTCAGGCGTCTGTTCAACGGATCTAGCTTTTTCCTCCACTTTGAACATCTTTGTTTTCAGACAGAAGTTAAAGTGTAACCAAAGTAAGAAGTAATTTTCACATTAAAACTTTCATTTAGGTAAGTATTAATGTTGTGCTTTTTTTTTTTCATATTTCCTATGCTCAGAATTTTGTGTGGCTAAAATAAAGAAGAAACATGTGTCCTGTGTTTCCGGGTCACCTGTAAGGAATACTGAGTCATGGTCCTGTCTTCATAGTGGATTGTAGTGGAAGTGTCCTTGGGTGAGATGGATGCCAGGTGTACAAATTATCTAGGTTCTTATGGTACTCCTCTGCCACTTCTTAGATGTGTTACTTTTGTAAATTTTTCAATATTGAAAATAATAGTATAATACATTTTTTAACTTGTTAATCATTTGAAACATCTTATAGTTGAGGCAAAACGTTATGAACTTTAAATTCTCTTTTATTTCAAAAAGACTTCTAAGATTGACAGCATCAGCATTTTGTGTAGAAAAACAAAATTTTCCTTCATCTATCTACTTCTTCCCCTCCCACAAAACACCCCCTGAGCATGGTTATAACCCGTTGACCTTTAATTTTCAAGTCTGAGACCAGAAGATGAGAGTGCAAATATATTTTGCTCTGATTAAACATTCTCAGGTTTTATTTAACTTATGTATCAGAAACTAATATCAAGGAGATCAATGTCAAAAACAATATTATAAAGGACACAATAGCAGCATAAGGTTACCAATGCATATGTTAATGACTGTGACCAAATGATGTTCAAACATCTGCAATATTAATAAGTAAGATACATAATCCAAACCTATGTTTTATTCAAAATATATGTAATCTTTAATAACTGGTAGGTATAAATTTTATATGTATAATATTACTAACCTATCATCTTTATCACTTGAACATATTTGCTTACATGGCAATTGGCATTTTTGCTTTAGTGAAATATTTTTCAGATTTTTTTATTTTTACATTTTCATTAAGTTGACATTTAATATCATCATAATAAAAATGTAGTATCTTGCTTCAGATTCACTCAGAGTGGGCTGGTTAAGATTGTACTGTTTGATAACTATGGTGTAGGGTGTTTGTGGAAGGTGGTCTTGCTATGGATATAGTTCTAGAGCTGAGGGGACTTCATGGACGGGATCTTGAGGCACAGTGGGATTTAATTAAGTGCTTTCCCAAGTACAAGCCTTAGAGAAGCTACAGTGTAACACTATGGCTTTCATTCCAGTGCAGTTCCAGGAGACTGAGAGAAATATGTGTCCTTGGAAAGTCTCAAACCTGTGTTCCGTGCCTTAGAAGAGGCACCATGAGAGAAATCTTTGTAAGGTTTCTGAAAAAAAGAGATGATATAGAGTGTTTCTTATACCATGTTATTGTGGTAAAGGACATAGGCTACATTTTGCAGTATTAGGTGTTATGCACTCATGTCACTGGTGTATCAGAGCTAACTTAAACAAGGCATTCTCTATGGAGTTTCTTCAATGTGATGGGCAGAAGATGCTGGTTTTTCATGTAGAACACAAAGTACATAGATATTTATATGTCTCCAGTCAAAATACTAAGCCATGTCAATAATGCAAAACTATGTCCCAACAGCTCTTAAATGTGTATCCTGCATCTACTACAATAATGAGTAATGGTGTCATGTGTAACACTGAGGTTCTGACACACCTTCGAGATCAGTGACTTTTGTCAGTATCAGAATTAATATAAGTCAGGCAAGATTCCTGCATCAACTTGCACAGTTGCTGACTGCCGTTACCTGTGTGCTTGCCCAGCAATGTAACCTCTGGGTCAATGTTTTGCTAAAAATATTGCAACAGAACTTTAGTTCACAAAATAGCCCCTTCCCTAAAAAGATGATTGATTGAGCTTTGGTTTAAATTCTTACTTTAGGATGGTCAGCACTGGTTCAATTAGCACACCACAGTTATAGAAATAACTTTTGCATTGACCTCCTCACAGCTTTAATTAATCAGTAACTATTGTTCCTTGGAGGAAACAGGTAAAATGCAATATAAATATAAATATAAATATAAATATAAATATATATATATATCTGAATCATGTATGTTGAAATATTGACCACTACTGGTTGTTAGTGTAAGGAAGAATCTTCCCATTAAAATAAACATGGACAGGGGATAGTATCCTATAAATAAACACATCATCACTTCAGCCTTGAGATGCTAATCAACTCACAAAGAACTGTGAAACTGCTCCAGAGGGCAGCAGCAAATCCCACTGGATTGTAGAACAATTCTTTTCTCAAGGAATGAGAATCTTATTTTGTCTAAAAGCCAGAAAATGTGACTTGAGGCTTATGAATTACTCACTTTAGTTTTCATTTCAGTAGCAGTTTTGCAGACCTTTCTGTGCATGCTTCTGACTACCCAACATAGCTTAAATGATAAGTTTCCAAATTAATACATAGTCCTTCCTATCTTTGATGACATCTGCAGCTCACACACGTGGGGAACAATTCTTTAAAATAATACAGTCTTTCAAATCAAGACTGTCGTTGCATTGATGTATGGTAAATTATGTGATGCTATGCTCTTGTTATTTTATCTTTCTTTATGAAGTACATTGATTTTTGTCAGCTATTTTATATGTTCAACTTGTATTTAATGAGTTGTTTTGCCTTTTGATACACTATATTAAGTCTTGGTTCAAAATCTTTTTCATTTATCTTATATCATGGCTGAAATATTACTAACTTACATAACAAAAGTAGATTTATATACAAGTCTGGATTTAATTACTGACTGATAGAACTCCTTTCAGTAGCAAAATTCAGAATAGCCAATATGTATGATGTATTCAGAAAACTTTAAGGAATACTGATAAAAGATTATTTGGAAAAATGTATTTAATATTTCCTAAATTAACCCAGAACCAGAAGGCACTTCTTCATGCATCGCTAATGTGCCTTTAAAAGCCCTAGAAATCAATCCTCCACCAAATTGTACTTTTATTATATACATAAATATGGTGTAGTAGACTTTTTTTTGAAAATCTGACAAAATCTCCTGTTAGCATTCCACTAAAATATGGCATTTAAAAAAGTGTGGATACAAGAAGCATTCAGATCATCGGCTGGCAGAAATCCCCTATGTTTTTATGGATTTTTCTAAAAGTGATATTTAGATTCTGTAGATTATGTGCAAATCCTACTAACTGTGTCCACAGAGAGCACAAATTTTCTCAAAAACTTCAGGAAATGCATACTAGACAATGTAATTTCATTTTTATTTATATGGCAAGTATGAAAGATAGCTTAGTGATACATGACATATGTATGTATGTATGTATGTATGTATGTCATATATAATAGCATCAAGTGTACATGCACAAATATATATTTTATGCCTATATGTGAATGCTATGAATGTTAGTATAAATAGCAGTATTAAGACTAATGCTGTTAGGGAGGCTACACTATTAAATATAAATATTGATCGCTTAATAATCTAACTCTCATAAATGTTGTATCTAAGCTATGTGTACTAATATCAACAAATATAATAGTATATTGTTTTCTCTCTTACTGTTATTATATATAGGTATGTATATATATACATATATATATATTTAAGGTTATATGTGTTCTGCTAGTTCTAGCATATTTATGCTTTATATATAAAGACACATACAAAGCACTCATAGATTTTAGATTAAAGCAATTGAAAATGCTAAGGGAAAATTTGATGTCTGTGCATCAAAGTTTAAATATTAAATTTAAGTGTCTGTTTAGATGATAGAGTTTCTTGGCCCTGTGAGACCTTACGGAAGCTAGAGGGCTACTCTTTCTGCCTTGACAGTAGTTGCGGGCCATGAGGAGACACAGTGAGAAGGTTGGCTGTGTGTGTGACATGTGCTTCCTGCTTTGTGCAGATGATAGTAATCTAATCCTCTAGACAGTGCTGGATGACCCTGATCAAAGGCCATGGCCAGGAGACTTTATTACGAAATGTCTGACCAATCTCAGAGAAGCAGAGATCACTGCCAATGACGGTGAAGCTCTGAAGTATCTCTGATGATTTTTTTTTTCTAGTCCAATTCCCTGGAAATGAGTCTTTGCACTGCTTCTACAGAAACCAGCGTGAGAAATGGCACTTTAGAGATGAAGTTGAAGACCACACACCTTTCTCTGAAAGTCTAAATAGCACTAATACCTGCTCTGGCCTTTTAAGAAAGAAGAAACAGCTTACAATGTAAGGGGGATAAGATGGGTACTGGCACCAGGTCTCCCCATCCAGGGAATGTGGTCAAATATGGGGCACCAGAGTTCCTGTGAAAGTCAGACCCCACTCTCCACTCAACTGTGGAGAATGTCCTGCCCATTGGCTACTGGGTAGGGGTTCGAAGTTTACTTCACGTATTGTCCTTGGCTGGTGCCATAGTATGAGCAGGACCCCTGGGCCCAGATCTGCCCATCAGAGTGTTCTTCTTGTAGGTTTCTAGGATCAAGAAGAGACTTGATACCCTAAGTGCATATACAGGGGGAGGAGGTCTCCCTCAGTCACAGTCACAGGGGAGGAGAGTAAGGGAAAAATGGGATGGAGAGAGGAATGGGAGGATACAAGGGATGGGATAACCATTGAGATGTAATATGAATAAATTAATAAAATTTTTAAAAAGATGGGTAATGGCCTTAGAGTACCACAAAAATCTTCACAAAACTGTTAAATATATGAAGCATGTTTCTATAAAAAACTATTGTGGGGCCAAAATTACCTATTAATCATCTATTAGTGTGTAAAGAACTTGAAATCCACCAAATAGATGCTCCTGCCCCAACCCCCAGGATACCAAGAAGATGTATACAGTCATGGAAACTAGCTACTCAAGACAAAGTAGAAAAGTGAAGGCATGATTAAACCCCTACCACAGATAATATCTCCCTGCCAACTCCCCTGTGTGCTGTACCTCACCCTTTATAAGATACACTGTCCATCACTGATGGGTCAGAATTTCTAACTGTAACTTCAGATGGGAAAGTGAAACTTTTGGTGTCACATATCTCCACTTTGGGTTTAATATATACTTCTTTCAAAGAAGATGCCTAGAATTTTTCTAGATAGATGCCTTGGGTCTAGAATTTGGTAGTGGTTTCTTTATCTGAGGTCTTAAATGAAGACATATGTAGTGAGGTCAATAGAGCCCCAAGCTACTTGCAGCATGCTGCTCTACAACACCATGACCCTTGGAGGTCATTATCACTGCAGTAGAATAGAGGATGTATGCAGCCTGTATTGAAAATAATAATAATAAATCTCTGATCAATGTTTTCACTAGGATCACAGAAGAACCTAGATGGAATAAAAACGGAATGTTTACCAGCTTTACTTATTGTCCCACATATAAAATGAGTTTTTTTAAATGAAAGCTAAAATAACATAGTTAGCAAAAAAAAAAAAAAAAAATCAAGGCATTTCTCACTGTGCTATAAGCTACTTGACTTGTATGTCACAGAAGTACATTCTGTCAGAATTCCATCTTCTTTACCTATAATACATGTCAGATAAATGCTTCTAATACCCTTAAAATATTCTATTTACATCTTTCAGTCTGTCAGATTCTAAAGACATGTTGAGGTTACTGGGCATTTCCATTTGTGTTAAGTGCAATTTTATTTTGACTGCCTGGTATCCTTTTATATTGGCCACAGCAGCAAATGAGTAAAAAGAGACATATAACGATGTAATCACCTTTCCTAAAGGATCTATATTTTTAGAGTTACAGGTTACGTGTAAAAATAACGAAATAGTCATAAATATACTTATGTTGGTAAGTATATATAGATATATCTCTCATATATCATAAATCTCTCTATCTATCTATACATACATACATACATACACAAAAATAATAAATAGCAATAAGTAAGAGACTAGAAAAAAGACATTTAACCTTTCAAAGGGCAGTAAAAATGCCTATGATTTTTCTTTTATTTCCTAATTTATATTGTCCCTTTTAATTTTTTTGAATATCATTTTGACAAAATATCATTAATAGTACAAGTATTTTAAATACGTAGGAAGCCTGCATTTATTGATTAATATTCTTTTACAACATCAATGATGAGCTGAAAGACTGCTTTTCTGAATTCCTTAGGTCCCTTTCCTATGTCTGCCCATGGTGTTTCTGAAACCTAAAAGTTCTCCCATGCTTTGTTTGCATCACTCCTTTCACAATTCTCCTTTTTGTATTCATATTTTCCATTTCACTGTCTGTGTCTTAACAAGATAATTTCTGCTTTTTATTTCTTGGGTAATTGGGATGAACAATTTTCCCTTATTTATATATAGACACCAAAGACAAGAGAAGAGGCTATTTAAAGACCAGTTTCCTGCAAGAAATAATAAATAATAATTCAGTTGAGCTTTTTTATCATTTAATCTGTAGCTGAACAAAGGAATGCTCAACCGCACAGAGTAGGACTTGTGAGTTCTCCTTCCCGAGTGCATTTGAAATAAGAAAGAATCCTTTTCCAGCTGATGTTTGCTATTATGCTAAAAAAGGAGTGAGAGGGAAGAAAGATAAAAGACACGTGACAGAAAAAAAGAAAGAGAAGCATAAAACCTTAAAATTAAGATCATAGGCTTTTAGTTTTAAGTTGCATGTTCTATACATCTATTGAGCAACTTTTGGCTTAAATGTTATGATCCATGCAAGTCTTGGAAATAAAGGAAGCTGGCAGATAGGCAGAGGTGAAAATTTTGTCCATATATCTAATAAGGATCTGGCATTTCACACCTGGTTGAGTCCCAGAGCCGAAAATAAATTCAATTAGATTGGAGACAGAAGTGAACTCAAGGACACAGACAGCTGGATTGAGGAAACCAGTTGCTGATGGTTGCAAGTATTTCAGCTGGGATTCAGAGTAGTGAAAGAAGCCACCTAGGTTGACTCCAGATGCCCTGTGATTACACACAGATGAAAGAATCCACATACACCCTCATGTGAGGCCCATTAGCTCTTAGACCTGTGAGATAAAATACATCATTGTATGAATCCTCAAAATCTGGGTGTGTTGTTATAGTGCAGTAAAGTATTAGGCCATTTTTTTAACCAATTAATAATAAGACCATAGCTTCTCTTTCTAATCAATTTCAACTTATTCAGCAAAACCTTATCAAATGTCACTACAGCCTTTGAGTATCATAAAGTCAAAAATCATATTATGTATTTTCCCTTCAGTGGAATACATGCATGTACTCTGAACTGTAAAATCTCTAGAAGAGGAAAAATAAATGAACATTTTAGGATTTATTCTTAGCAAAGTTAATGTAATGTAATAAATTAATTTAAGACTCTATTGTAAACTACCAACTAGTTGGTAAACTATCAACTAGACAATTTCTAATTACAAATGTAAAGTATAATGCATTAGAATGAATATTTTCATGACCTACTACATGATTTAATAATTAAGATAAAAACCATGGCATAGAAATGTAATGTTTTAACTCCATCAAAAAAAATTTTAAGTTATTCATATTTAAAAAACAGATTTTTATAGTCATATCTTGAACAATGCAGTGGAATAATAGACAAGAATATGAAAATACAGTATTTTTACCAACTAGCACATAAAAATAAATTTGAAATAGTTTCTTATTTTGTCTTGATAGTTACAACATATCTAATCTAATTTAAATAATTGGCCCTCACACTGTTAGATACACAAGGTTTGAAAGAAAAAGCATTATGACTCAATGAACTCTTTATAAATCTGTCAGTGTCTATTAAAATTCTCTCAGTCCCAGAGCATTATTTCTATCATAGTGTTGGTAGTAATATAGTGGAAATAATATTAACATATGGATATATGTGCCATGCTTATAGTGCTTGAAAAGAAATGGATATTAGTCAGAGAGAGAAAATATTTCTATAATGCATCTTCACTTAGAACATTTAGCTATTAGCATGTACATGCTTTAAATATAGTACAGTAGAATTTTTTTTATTCAACACTATAATCAAATTACGAAGGAATTATTGTACAGTAGTATTTTATTTGTTCAAAATAAAGGTAATTGCAAAAATAGAAAGTTAAATAGCATTATTTTCCTCCTACTGGGCTGCCTTGTCCAGCCTCATTATGAGTTCCTTTGCCCTGTTGTAGTAAATCCAATTTTGTTGTGTTTGGCTGCTGTCCCTTCTGAGGCCTGCTTTCTTCTGAAGGGAAGTGGAGGGGACTGAATCTCGGGAAGGAAGGTGATGAGCAGGGAGGAGTGGGAAGAAGGGAAGCGGTGATTGCCATGTATTGTCTGAGAAGAATGTATTCTCAATAAAAATATAATACAATAAACAAAACAAAGGGTTGTGTATATTTGGATAACAGTGGTCTAGCTCAGGAAGTTTAGGGAGCACACAAAATGTACAAAAACTGTCAACATTAAGTGACTTGAGTAAAAACCACGTTAGACAAAATGAAATGATTTACCCTATATGTATCTAGTATTCAAAAATTACTAGATTTGTAATCTCAGATGGCTTATCTTCTTTAAATATGATTTGAAGCTATGACCCAATGTTTCAGGAGTTATATTAATATAGTTTGGAAAACTGAAGTGTAGAGTCAATTTTAAAACTCATGACGCAACAAAATCAGAGACAACACCATTATTAGAAAGAATCGTTCAGGTAAATTATTACTTCAGTGTGTGGCGGTTTGGATGAGGATGTCCCCCATAGGCCCATAGGGAGTGACACTGCTAGGAGATGTGGTCTCCTTGGCGGGACTGTGTCCCTAGGAGGCGGGATTTGTGCTGTTGAGACTTCAGCTGCTCAAGCCAGGCCCAATGTAACTCTCCCTGCACGCTGCAGATCCGGATGTAGAACTCCCAGCTGCTTTTCCAGCACCTTTTCTCCTGTATGCCACCACAATTCACAACATAATAAGGGACTGACCCTCTGGATTGTGAGCTAGTCCCAATTAAATGTTTTCTTTTATAAGAGTTGTCACGGTCATGATGTCTGTTCACAGCAACAGAACCCCTGAGACAGAGTTCTGAAGATTATATGCATAGATACTAAAATTACCTTTGAAAAATATTTAGTGAAAAATAGTTATGATATAACACTAAGTGAGGCAAAGCTAGTCATTGCTCCCAAAAAGATTTAAAACTCACACAGCAATATAGAGTTAAGCGCTCTCTCTCTCTCTCTCTCTCTCTCTCTCTCTCTCTCTCTCTCTCTCTCTCTCTCCCTCCCTCCCTCTCTCTTCTCTCTCTCTCTCTCTCTCTCTCTCTCTCTCTCTCTCTCTCTCTCTCTCTCTCCCTCCCTCCCTCCCTCTCTCTCTCTCTCACACACATACACACAGAGGCCACTTCACACTCATGCACATATACATTTCACACTCAGGTGTGCACATACACAGAGGTATGCACCGAGGTGCACACAGAGGGACGTTTTTGCATCTTGATAAAATTGTGCTAGTGTTAGGAGTTCTTTTTAAACTTTTCTTTAACTTGTATATTTTTAATATTAAATATTCATTTGATTTACGTATCTCCTAATGGATATATCAGAGGCAAAATAATGTATCAGAATGAATGGAGAATTTTGTGAATTGCTCAGATGTCCATTTTTGATCCAGTAAAAAGAAAACATTTTGTGCGTACTATATAAAAATATTACCTATTTCTCAGTTTGTTCTAGGAGCCCACTCACTATGAATTGAATTTAAGCAACTTAATATTGCACCACATTTGTTTCAGTTGTTCCAAAATATAGACAGTCTTGAATTCTAAGTCATAATTCAGAACTTATATGATTCACTGCATAAGTCATTGTAAAAGCACATTTCAAAAAAAAATTGGAGATATTGACTTTCTTTATTCAAGAAAAGGGGTAGTGGTTAAACAAATTTAAGATAACAGGGCAGATCAAGACTAGTGGAACAAATTAATCTCCAAAGAGCAAAAATTTGCATTTTCTACTTGATAGCCTCCATCTTTCCATCTTTATATAAAGCTGAATAATTTTCCCAAACTAAATATTTGAAAATCTGGGTTGCTGATTTAATAAAACTGACCTTTGTCCCAATAAACTATTAGTAGTACATTATTTTTCAGGGCAATTTAACTAATTTATCCTCATAATTCCTCTGGCTGAACTAATGTTAGCACCCTGCACAGTTCTCAGTGTGAAAGAACATTCCTCCCACCCCGCCTTCCGGGACTAGGAAGATTTATCTAGAGACTTTAAATTTGTGCTTGTTAATCCACTTATGAATAATTAATTTAGCATGCAAAATTTACAGTGTCTACTTGGTTGGGTTAAGAAAAGCAATGTAAATCCTTTGCAGAGATGCAAGGAGAATTTTTTTATAGTGGTCAATAGTTTCAGAAGAAATAATTATGTACTTTAACAATTATGGCTTATGAGGTGAAAAAGATACTATATAAATAATGTAGTTTTTGCTGCTAGATAAATAGTAAGGTAAAAAATAAAATAAAAGTATAAATACCACAGAACAAGAACACAAATATTCACAAACTACTAACCATTGTTTCTTATAATAAACACGTATTTTAAATACATATTTTTAGTAAATATATATTTTAGAGGAATTTTATTTTTTCCACCAAATTCCCAAACAAACACAATTATTTCATGATTTGATAAATCATAGAAAGCAATGTTCATATACAAAAGTTGAAATGCATTAGTTCCAGTTTCATTTTTTTATCAGACCAAACATGATACTTATTTTTGGGTGTATATATGTTTGCACATTTATGTGCATGTGGTATACATGCATGTGAATTGTGTCTTTATACGTGGATTCTGTCCCTTGAGTTCATGTCCTTCCTCATGCTTTTACAGCCAGCCCTTTACTGACTGACCTAGGTCTCAGCCTAATATAGTTCTTTACTCTACATGGTGGTGGCTGCTTTCAGGGAGGATATACAGAGCTACCTACATTTAATTGTCAATACCAGTATTTAAAAGTTCAGGTCTGGTATGAAAATTAGTCTCCATAAAAATTGTAAAATGTAGTTTTATTTTACTATGCTCCGACTAAATGAAATTATCCACCTTTAAAGACATAAGTGTTGAATATGACCAATTTGATATGGGGTAAATGAATACTTATTTCTCTCCTAATCTCAAATTTGCCTTCATTTGTACTATGGATGATTAAATTAGGCATGAGCTTTCAATTTTTTAAATAAATGAATTAATGAATATAATAAAGCATTTAAATTATATTAGACTTCCAATTCCACAACCATTCATGCTTCGTGTTTTTTATGACCCTGCTAGGGAAGAATGAAAGTCTTTCTCAAATGAGCCCTACTATTATTTAACTGCTATTTGTGTGTGTGTGTGTGTGTGTGTGTGTGTGTGTGTGTGTGTGTGTGTGTGTGTTGGTTATTATGCTCACATGTGGTATGTGAAAGCTGTAGGAACCAGGCCCGACCGGGATGCCTGCCTGTCTTGCTGTTTCATGTCCTGTTTCTAGCAGCTTCCATGTCTTGGTTAGCTAGTCGTGTTTACTGCTCTGAGAACGTGCCCCTCCCTTCCTCGAGACTTTTCCTCCTGTGTGCAATCACCTCTTGAGGGATTTCACCTGGGAGGAGGATTCCTGTTTGGCTGCCCATAAGAAGGCTCTTTGGAACTCTGGAGGGAGAAGAATAAACCGCTGCCGCGGCGGCTGTTGCTGCTGCTGCTGCTCTCTTAGCACGAAGGACCCGCGGTGTTATTGTGTGCGTGTGTGCATGTGTGTGTGCATGAGTTAAATCCGCAGCCCCTCGCCCTCGACTCGATACTGCTGTGGCGCTGGCGCCACAAAAGCATTTTTGGAGGGGAAGAGGGAGAAAGAGGCATGGGAGGAGGGACTAAAAGGAGATAAGGGACGAGGCTAAGACTGGGATGTAATGTGAACAAATTTTTAAAAAGAAGTATAAATAAAAAAAGAAATAACACGATAAATGTAAAATAATCTATTTACAACATACTTGTCATTTGTTCTTTAATAATTGGATAAGTTAAAGGTAATTGTATTAATAGCTTACTTGAATTCTATTCAATAATTTTTGTCAAAGGTAACAGAAGCACTTGAGTGTCTCATTTATTTGTCTTCATTATTAAGGTGCACATATGCACACATGTATGTCCATGCATACGCAACATTTTCTATCAAGGTCTCTCACTGGGAGTTGGGATTTACTAATTACATCACATTGGCTGGCTAGCCATCCCCACATCACTATTTGTCTAAATATGCCCAGTTCTGGTATTATAGGGTAATACCTCCATGCTTGGTTTCTTAAAATATGTGTTATAGGGATTGCTCTTAGGTTTCCACGCTTGTGCAGAACGCTCTTCATGAACTGAGCTAGCTGCCTAAACCCAGATTTGAGTTTTTCTAATAAGTACAGTTTCATGATAGGGCTTATATTTTTTCTCATTCATTGACTCATTCTGCTGCTAAATATCAATTTATCAAAATCTAATTTCTTCTGTAGCTAAAGTATCTTTAAAGGTTTGAATAAACAAAGTTATCCATTTTAAGGTAGCTTTTAGGATGCCAGAATGAGATCAAAGATCAGCAGACTTCTCTTTACTTTGCCCTAAAATAGTTCTATACTGTATATTGAGAGTTTCCTCAACAAAGATAAACTACAAAGAACCAGAATCATAAACTAAGTAGAAAAGGGGAGGGAGAGATTATTCCCAATTAACATTTAATATTGAAAATTACTTCTTTTGAGATGTTTAGAACATGTGAATTTGGCATATATCCTTCCTGCCTTATTGGTTTAATATTCATATTTAGTCCAGATAACTTAAACCACCGGAAGTATTTTCAATTTATTTATTTTATGGTAATTCTTTATGTTATGCTTTTTTCAGATTATATAATATAATATTTTATTATTTCAAAGAGAAACATTCCTAGCATAACCAAGGCTTGTGTTTTCACTTGTCTTGTTTTAGGCAAACTTTTATTTGCATTCATTTAAAGTACGCTTCCAACACACACACACACACACACACACACACACACACACACACACACTATGCTTCCATGTCCGGTAGATGTAACTACCACAAATTGTTATATAGTTTCAAATTGTTCACATGTTTCTTCCATAGTCATGTAAATCCAGGGGTCTCTAACACTGATGTAAAGAGTAGAAGGAATATAAGAACAGGCGGAGGAGAAGGAGAATCTGAGGTGCTGCCCTCTGCACATGACCTGGATGCTGCACACAGGCACTCACAGCATCTATGTCTTCCTACATAAGACCTGCACAAGATCAAGCCAGCTAAAAATTCCAGCAAGGAGGAGGAGAGGCTCCTGATGTCCCCACTATCAATGAGGATCTATTGGCAGTGGGTGGCTATGGGGGATAGGGAATCTGGTTTGCTTTGGAGGAGTGATAACTGATAAGTGCCTTATGCCTCAAAAAAATGATTGTATAGCCCTGAGCATTGTATTAATAATTTAAATCTACAAAATAAAAAATATGAAGGACATGAAGTTGTGAGTGCCATATGAGAAAGGGTCCTGGGGAATGATTAGAGGGTAGATAGGTGTGGGTATATTTAGGTACACTATATCAAAGCACTAAGAAATGGAATGCTCTTATTATAAAATTGTTGCTTTGATTACGTATTTTAATCTGTATAGAAACAAACCTATGTCAGTATTAGCAGTATTGTAATATAATTAAGAATCAGTTTGATGAAATACAAGATACAAAAATTGTGCCAATGATTCTTTCTACAATGGCAGTAAACTCTTGCAAACACAAATATTATGTGTCTGCCTCACTATAATTTGATTAGGTAATGTTTGATAAGTAGAGTCTGATGGTCATGAAGCATAGCTACTATATTTAAGTTTGTCATTAGGGAGATAGCACAGTTGTAAAGTTCTTGCCATAGTACACATGAGGACTTGAATTTGGTTCCTTAGCACCCTCATAAAAAAAACAAATATTGTACATCTCAGTATTGAGGAAGGGAGAGGTGGCTGGCTCCCTCAAGCTCTCTGGCCAGCCAATATAGCAAGACTGAAGAAGTCTAGGTTCACGAAGAAGAAACTCTCTCAAAAATTAAAATAGAGAATAAATGAAAATCAGTTTTCTTTAAATGGAGTTGAAAATATTACACATAATGTACCACCACCCAAAGCAGACCTTTGGTTCAAAACAGAGTGTATGGGACAAAGCTACAGCACTCTACTGCCCCTCTTCCACAGAGAAAAGAGTTAAGCATGGCAGTGGATGGACCACCCTTTCTTACCTCAGCTCAAATTGGTCAAGGGATTCAAGGACATAAATGTGCTTTATTTTTGCCATCTTCGCTTTTGTTATTCTTTGCGAATCATCACATGATTTCACAGGTTACATAGCATTTATTTATATCTTCAACCAATGAGTTTATTACTTTGCCTTTTTATCCTTGTACTTAACTAAATTCTCTATGTGTGTGTTGAGAATCTATTGTCTTACTTCTGTGGAATTACAGTAGAAGCCTAAGCCTCCATTTTATTTGTTGAGATATTCTGCATAGCTACCAATTCTGACTAAAGTATTCCTTCTTCTAGTCATTTATTTGCTTATTAGATATACATGAAAAAATAATTTCAAAGAAGTGAGTCACTGCTCCCTAACATTTACCTATACTGATACTGATAATGCCTTGGATTAAAAACATTATAAATGTTAGTTCATATTTTCAATTTTTGAAGAGTTTTTTAAAACAGCGAATATAGGAAACAAGCATTATATAGGAAATAGAATTGCATGCAATGTCTCATTCCATTCATTGAAAGAAGATTTAAAGGTGAGATGCATTGCACTGGTTCCTTGGTGTGATTTTACTTGAAAAACAGCATCCTCACAAGTAGGAATTTCCCTCTTCTGTTTATAATTTAAAAGTAAAAGGATCTTATAATAGGAGAGAGAAAAACATCACTAAGCTTTGCAATATAATTCCCAATAATGCCAAAAACATTTGGGGGATAATTAAAGATAATTAAAAAATAGTTGTTTGAAGTATTCAGAATACAAGTTTTAAATGATTCATTCAGGAAGCAATCTAGCAGGTTAAGACATTAAATCTAATATAATTAATGGTAGTTTTATGTGCTATGATCTCTATGCATGCTAGAGAAAGCCACGTCAGTTTTTGCTACAGATTGACAAACCTGTAACAAACAAATAAGACACTTAAAAATGAATGACTTAAAATGTTTTGTGATGATTCAAAAGGTTATGTTCTTACCTGAGTTATAGAGTCATAGGTCAGCATCCTTTCTAATTATATTCGTGAAGTCACTATGACCTATGTCAACTAGACTTGAGAGCACAGGGTAAATTAGAACATTCTGTCCGATCCTCGAGGTTTGCAAAAAGAACCTTCCTTTTGGAATGTCTGACTGATGCCTTAATCACGACAGTTAGTTACCTATTGCTAACTATTGGTAGATCGCTATCCCAGTCCCTTTGAAACAACAATGAAGTTAAACTTTATGAAGACCCTCTTGAGGTGAGAAACATAAAGCAATTTCAATGGATTAGGAAACTGAGATTTACAAGTTAAGAACCCATCCAAGGTTATCTTCTGCTCACTGCAGACGCAGGATTTGATTTGGGGATGATTCAACACATACATAACAATAACCGCTTCATTTGTGAAGTCATCCAAAGGCCTTCTGGTTCCTGGGAGAGACTAACTATGACTGTAAATGGCATGCGGACTTCACTTTTATGTGTTTAGCTGAATATCCTGAGTTATCTGAGGGAACTTTACATCAGTCTGTCTTAGTTTCACAGAGAGGACAAAATAAGATTGTAGCTTGCTTTTACGCAGTGGCAATGACATACTGGAAGAGAATAATGAACTATGTTAGGTAATGATTACTGCCAAACAATGTACTCATAACTTGGGGACATCATGACTTCCATTCCAGACCACTACAAACAAAGCAACTATTAAGATAGGAAGAGCCACCTGACATTTTTGGTTTCCCACACCTGTGAAACTGTTCCCAATATACTGTGCTGTATCAAGTATGCTATTACAGTATGCATTGAAACCTGTAATACAATGCACAAAACATATTCTATTGCTGAAAATACAAATTGATTAATTGAGCCTCCAGTGAGTTGCCATCTCTTGCTTTGATGCTGGTATCTACTCACTGATTAGGGTGGTAATCATGGAAATGTGGAGATGTCTATGTGATTTCTTAAAATGAAAAATAAAAGCAATAAAATTTGAATCATTGACAGGTTGTTCTTTATGTAAAAAATGTCTCTGTAGCATATAAACCTGTGTGGTTTCATTTTAGGCAGCATAGAACTGCTTTCAAAATTACAGTCAACCCTCCCAGACTATGTTGTTGTCCCCATCTGTCTGTCTGTCTGTCTATCTATCTATTATCTATCTATCTATCTATCTATCTATCTATCTATCTATCTATCTATCTATCATCTATCTATCTATGTATCTATCTATCTATCTATCTATCATCTATCAGTTATCTATTATCTGCTTATCTATGCTTATTCATAAGCCGTAACTTGTTGTGTTAGTCAACCTTTTCATTACTGTGACATAATCCCTGCCATAAACAACTTAAAAGATGGAGGGGTTTATTTTATCTCACAATTTGAGGCTACAGTTTATCATAGCAGAGAAACCATGGAAGCAAACAGGAAGGAATTGGTTACATTGTATTCACTATCATGTGCAAGAGAGATGGGTGCTGGTGCTTGGCTACTTTTCACCTTTTTATTTGGTCTTGTGCTCCAGCCTCTGGAGTAATGCTTCCCAAAGAAGAAGAATCTTCTCATCTCAGCTAACACTATCTAAAGACTCCTTTACAAATATGCTTCAAAATTTGTTTCTATAGTGAGTGTAGATGCTAGCAAGTTAAAAATGAAAATTATTTGTCACTGACCTCATCCCTTAACTTCTTACCACAAGATTGCTTTAGTTTGATCACATGTTTAATTCCTATTTGCTTTTTGGCACATTTGCAGTCACTGCCTTCTCTGAGTTATAAATGTCTCAAAGTCATATATAAAATAAGAATCACTCTTCCAAATTCCTATTACTGCTGCTATTTTGACTCTCTTTATTGAATCATGAATATGCTTAGCACTGATACCACCAAATCCTTTTTAGACTTTTTTTAGTTAATTTTGTTCACATATATAAAAGGTGTTACTACTAAGACACTGCAGCCTTATAAATATGTTTATCATACATTAAGATTTGAAGGTCTAAATTACATCAGAATTCCTGGTGTACACATGGGTGTTGTTTTAATAGGCATGAAAATAATATCAATTTCTGTTAATCTCCATGAGAGACTAAACATAACTGTCACCCATAGTAGACCTTCCCCTAAGTTTATTGAATAATTCATGATAACAAGGAAAGTGACTAACACTATTGTTTTGTTCATCTTCAGCAGACTCTTCAATGACTTCTTACTTTGGAAATAAGTAGAATTATTTTGAAAGGTGTAGTTTTGCCCTTGTTTATTCCTGATTTTTAAGTCTGAAAACAGGCTTATAATGTTCAGAAAACCATATTGTATTTTCTCATCAAAGATTTGATGTTTGTTTATTGTATACATGCAAAAGACTGTGTAATTCTTAAGGATTCTCTGAATCCTAGAATGGCAGGTGACTATTAGCTCTAGCCAAAAATTAGCAACTGCATTCAACCACCAGAGTAAATCTTGCACATTCTTTGAGGTTTAAAATCAGTCACTGATATCCTTCTAGACAGGACACTCTTATATGATATCTTCTAATGTAAGACTGTTTTTTCCTTGTTGAAAACATGATCCTTGTATTCATTTACCTCAATCATTCCTGTTAGCTGTTCTCTACAACACCGCAGCTTTGATAGCAGCACTTGCTGACTCACCCTGGACTTAGTACATTGTAAAGACACATTTTTTTGCCCCTTAAGCTTGAGAAGTCAACCTCCATTAGCCTCAAATCCTGTGCCTGCAGCTTTTCACCTGTCTCAGTCTTCATAGAATTGAAAAAGTCCTGTGGTTTTGCCTGGATTGTGCTGCGGCTAAAGGGAATGTTGTGGTTGGTTTGATTTTAGTTCCAGACCACTAAAACTCTCTTCAAAATATGCTGCTCTGCTTCCTTCTTTCTTTCTTTCTTTCTTTCTTTCTTTCTTTCTTTCTTTCTTCCCTTCTTTCTTTCTTTCTTTCTTAATTTTTGCAACACTCATGCATTCACTGGTGTCAAACATTGAATTTCCTTCAAGAGCTTCTCCTTTGCATTCAAAACTTGGCTCTTTTCTATAAAAGTTCTCTAGCTTCTAGGCTGTTTCCCCTTTCTTTTTCTCCAATCTCAATACTCTTTTTTTTTTTCCATTTGAATGAAATTGCAGAGATGAGACTTCCATTCACTTGAATACTTTGAGAACACTGTGAGATGACTAGCCCACTTTCAATAATGATGTGCCTCAGGAATAGAAGGCCCAAGGAAACAAAAGGAAGGCATGAGAAGATACTCTAAGCAACACAGTCTTACATGCCATCTTCAACCATCCACAACACAGACACACACCATTGATTAAGATTTTTTTTCTAGGCAGTCATGGTTCATTGCGACCTCCCCCTCCAATTGTAAAATCGAATATCACTGATCATTATTATCATATCTATGATAATCACAATCAGTTAAAATTTGTTGAGATTTTCTAATATGAGTCAAAGATGTGGAGAAAGCATGCTACTATTGGGAAATAGATACCAGCGAGCTTACTCTATGAAGGGTTGACATAAAACTTCAGTTTATATGAAAACAACGTCTTTGGTGCTCAAAATCTAGGATAGAATTCCTGTATCAAGAAACTTATTTGTTTTAAATAGAAAATATTCTTTTTTACATCAGAGTTTTTGCATCAAGTAATCTTGGTTCTGGGCTGGAGAGATGGCTCAGTGGTTAAGAATACTGTCTGCTCTTCCAGAGGACCTGGCTTCATTTCCCAGTACCCATATGGCAGCTAACAAGTGTCTGTAACTCCAGTTCCAGGGCATCTGACACTCTCACACAGACATACATGCAGGTAAAACACCAATGCACATAAAATAATAAACAATTTTAAATTTTTTGGGCTCAGTTGAGGTGAGTGTCTCTACCTCAATGTTTCTAAAAGCTACACTCAAAAATGAGGTTTTTATCACATCAGAATACATGAATGGGTAAAGGTCTGATTTAAAGTTTACTCGAGTTGTTGCTGCAGGATCCAGGGCCATTGCCGCTGTTAGATCAAAGGTTCTATTCCTCAGTTAATTAGTGGGCAATGGAAGCTTAGTCCTTGGCTGTGGAGGAGATTCCTAGCACAACTTGTACCATGCTAACTGGAATCACGCCTGTCAAATAAGATAGGTAATAAGAGTAGGCAAATGAGAAGGAAGAGGAAAAGGACTATATTCAGTTTGTAATACTGTAACTTTTAAATATGCTGGTCATTTGTCATGACAAAGCTAGCACTGGCCATCAGTGTTAGTAACTAAAGTTGTTTGAAGATGCAAGTTAACAGAAATCTATTTGAAAACTGTTTTACAATGTGAAATAGAGTTAGTGTAAAGTCTGAAGTGTGTTACATATGCGGATGTTTATGTTTAAACAATTTGTTGACTATATTTTAAAAATGAAGTGAAATAAAAAGATTGAGCATGTTTTTGTTTGTTTGTTTGTTTTCTATGACCTTTAGTTAGTTCTGTTTTTCCTTGATTATATTCTTATCCGTAAGTCCATTTCCACAAATCAATTTACTAAATCCTTTTATATAGTATGAAAGAATACAAAGAAAAACAAGAAGAAATTTCTCAATTTATACATATGTTAAGAATAATGTTGGGTACTATGGTCAGAGGGGGAGAAACTGCAAGTAGTGTCTAGCTGGTGGCTGGGAGGTCAGCAGCAGTTTTGAGAAAAAAAAAACCTCCAAGATAATATTGTAAATTATTTTCGATACAACAACTGACACTTCTGTTTTATATAAGCCCAGACTAAGCTTTGAGTGTAAGGTGTAAATTTGAGAAGTAAGAAATTCTGAGAAAGTAGAGGCATCATAAGATGATCTGTTTCTACAAGTTTGGCAGAGAAGCATGGGACAGATGGTGTGGAAGCTTGAAATAGTAGATTCAAAGAGAGGAAATGAATACACTGAGAATTTGTCACCCACAAGGAAAGAGACTCCGCGAGAGAGGAGGAGTTGGTGTTGGAAATATAAATGAAACTAAAAGGAATATGGAAATTTGGACCAGGCAAGGCCAACACCATTATTAAAGGAGAACGTTTGCAAGAAGTCATCAGCCATCCCACATACAACATGAGAAAGGGAAGTTCCAGGAATAAGTAGTGTGTGAGGAAACACCAGTTGGTTGGTTCTAACTGTAGTAATCAATGGGAAAACCCCCTACCGTTTGCTTAAGGGCTATTACTTGCCAGGCCCCAGCTTAGAAATTTACATGTACTAACTCATTTTTAATTTTCTGAACGGGTCTGTGGAGTGAGTGTAGTAAATGGTCCTACTTTTAAATGCAGGGAATTGAATCTTTAATGAATGGAACTTGTTCAAGTTTCCAGTGAGAGTTAGTTCTGAGAATCTAACCTATTTCTGCCTCCATGGTTCATGCTCTAAGCTTACCATTGTAGGTTTATAAGACGGAGAGTTAACAGTGGTGGAACTATGAGGGATAAAGGGAGTCTCGTAGCTGCAGGGGTGATTGACTTGAAGTTTGGCTTCAGAAGGCACGCATTTGCAATGCTGTTGTAATTTCCAACAGAAACCAATCAAGAAGGTGCTGGAGAGTTCTAGGAGTTATAAGACCAATATTTTGGAAGAACATAGTGGAGGAAATGTCTAAAGTGAAAACAGATAGTCATTTGAAATGATTGATAATAAAGTTCAACCTGGAGAGGAAAAGAAAGGATGCCTACAGAGAACGGCTTATTAGACGCAAGGACAATGAATATAGCCAGAGCATCACAAGAACAATGACAAAGTTATTAGGCATGAGAATATAAGAAAATATACGGTAAGGCTTTTCATGGCTTCAAAATAGGTGCCATTGTGATAAGCATAGCAAATACAAAAGTCAAATAATTCTACTTCAGTCTGACGGAAAAGGTTGAGAGTGGCTGAAATAGGCTGGAAGTTTGGTCAGTGCAGAGAGGGAGCAAAGGAACACGAGGCAGAAGAGACAAAAGTTCAGCCAGCATATCAGGTTACCTTCTGAGTCGGTGACCAGATGATGTTGGCTTCATTTTTTATGCAACGTAGTTTGTTTTTGTTACTTTATATCTTGTTTGTGATTCATGATGCCTAATGACTGCTTGTTTTAACTCCTAATTTAAAATCTCTGATGTTTTGTAGGTGAGCATATATATATGTGTGTGTGTGTGTGTGTGTGTGTGTGTGTGTGTGTGTGTGTGTGTTTCTTAAGAAAATATGATTCCAAAATAATCTCAAAGCATAATATTTTATGCATTTCATTTCACAATAATAATACTTATGACTGCAGAAACTGTTTTCAGTAGTATTGACATGAAAAAGGAGCATAGTTTCCATCTAGAAATAATGGACTGATTTTAATAAGAATACAGTTTTATATACTAGTATGGTGACAAACACTTCACTTCCTTTTCTGGACTTAGATTCCATTACTTTTCATAGTACTTTAGATACAAGTACGGGATATGTCCTTATTTCAACAAAGGTTAACTATTTTTTTTTATAAAAGATAATATTTATTTATGGAGATTTGTGGATGCAGGTACATAAGTGTGGAGGCTAGTGGCCAATGTGTGGGAACTAGCTCTCATCTTCCTACAATATGGTCCTACTGATCAAACTGGTTATAAGTCTTGCGAGCATGTGCCTTTGTTCTCTGAGCCATTTTACTAGCCTCCAAAGCTTAACTTTTCCAAATTATTCTTTATTTCAGTGTTTCTAGATTACTGTGGTCATTATCCATTATCAAGTAGCAAGCTCTTATTATTTACTAGAAAATGTAGGTAGTTAGTTTTGAAATTTTTATTATAATTTATTCAGATTACATCCTGATTGTTGTGGCTTCGCTTGTATCTTCCCATTCCCACCCACTCTCCCTCTTCTGCCTTACTCCCCTCCCCTAGAGCTCTCACAAAAGGGGACCTCCTCCCTCACCATCTGGCCATGCAGCTCATCAGATCTCATCCAGGTAGCCTGCTTCCCCTTCTTCTGTGTGCTTTTGCAGGGCCTCCCCTCCAAGGGGGAAGTGATCAAGTTGGGTCACCAGAATTTAAGTCAGAGGCAGTCCCTGCTCTCCCACAAGCATGGAGAATGATCTGTCCATTGGCTAGATCTGAACAGAGGCGCTCTAGGTATATTGCACGCGTTGTCCTTGGTTGGTGCAAAAGTTTGTGCAGGCTTCCCTGGGTCCAGACCAGCTAGCCTTAATCGTCTCCTTGTGGACTCCTGAACCCACTGGGTTCTTCCATGCCCCCACTCTTCCATACCACTCTCAGCGCTCAACCCGGAGTCAAGCAGCAATTGTACCCTGAAAGACTCCATCCAGCAGGGGATTGGGACAGATGTTGATAGCCGTATGTGTTGCTGTTGTTTGTCCAGTCAGAGATCATTATGTAGTAAGTTTACTATCACAAAGTTGCTTGAAGAAACTTTTTTAAATGATCAAAAGATAAATGGAAGAAAGTGGAAGGAAATTTTCTTGAGTGATTGAAGATAGAGGAAGACATGGTTAGAGCAGATTGAAACCGAACTTCAAAACTAATCATGTCAGGCAGGAAACAAAAAAAAAAATCTTAACTTTAATTTAGAAACTAGTGAGAATTAAGTTGTAACATTTATCTGGGAGGAAGAACAGAGGGAAGTGCCTGTGTTATTTCTGAAGATACAGCTGCTGTCTGTCCTAGCTTGAACATGGTCTACAATGTTTTAGAAAGATTGAATGAGTTTGTTAATCTTTAAGTAACTCAGAATGTACTGTTCATCTTTTAACGAGGGGAAGAAAATTAAAGTATTTTGATATTTCAATTAATAGTTGATAGGTACACAGAATCTGTACCACACCAAACTGGGGCCAGTGGTGTAAACCATGATGGCCAGCAAAATAAGTCCATGATGACAAATATCTCATTTTCTGATGGGAATTCCTTTTTTAAAAGTGGACATTAATAGCAATAAGATCAAGGTGGCTGCTTTCCCCTTTGTAATAAAAAATAATCCTCAAAATTTCATAAATCAGCCATCCAGGAAACATAGAGATGCTATAATAACTTCTCTTGCAACTTGTTTATCTCGGTAGTCCCAATACAAGGTAGACACAAGCAAAACTGAGAGTCCTCAGACAGAGAAGAAGGCAGGACACAGGAAAGCCAAGGAAGTGTGTGTAAAATCACGTTGCTCTTGGGTTAGATAAAAGAATTCATCTAGTCGCTTTGACAGCAAGAGATTTGACTGTCATGTTCTAATCAGAACTATATGAAGTGCTACACACAACTGTCCAATCCACTCCTCATTCTTGGACTTTGTACATTATGCACCCTTCCATACTTGAAGAGGAGAAGAAAACACCTCCCCTGTGGGTGAAACTGTGAGTAATCTGAAGACAAAGAGGTATTCATTGGATTGTAATTGACTCAACTAAACTTCCCGGAACACCAAAATCTCATTAAAAGCTGCCATTGAGTAAGAATGTAACTTAAGATTCTCTCAATTATGGATTCAAGCCAACTGTAATTTAATACTGTGCATCCAGACTGGGTAAAGGAAACTGCTAACTCACACATGTGTGCCTGAGCTATATTGCTCAAAGAGTTATATATCTATTTATTTCCTGAAAGGACCCTCCAGTTTGCTCTGTAAGGGTTCCCCTGCAGACCTAAGAATATTATAAAGTGAAGTCCTCAGCGAGGCATTATCGTTAAGCTGCCAGTTGGTTTTCAGAAGTAAACAGAATCTAAAACTGAGATGTCTACATTGCAAGGAGAAAGCACTATAAAATCTGTGAGCACTCTGGCTTTCAGAGTGGTGAGTGTAGTAATGGTAGAACACCATTATAGATATTTTCAAGGCACTTACTGTCAATGACAAAGATCTATACAAAACTCAACAATTGTCTCAAAATTACCGTTAGGTCTGATGAGTAATTCAGAACTGAAAGTAATTTGCAGCCTACTTGAAACAGGCTCCTGGTACTCTGCAGTGTGATGAAGATGTTTCTAGTTTCCTCATGCTAGCACTATGTAAGTTTCTTCCCCCTTCCCTAGCAGGTCTGATCACTGATAGCCAGTGAAGAACAGAAGAAAGTCATTCTACCATATCTCTTGTATTTTCTGAGCATAATGCAGCCAGAATTTTGCTTTCTTGAAGAAACAGGTAAGAAAAGGCTGCCTTTTGTCCTAGATATTGGAGATAAACACACAGATCATGTTATAAGCTAGTATAGTAGTTTGAGTAGGAATAACCCCTATAGACTCATGTGTTTGAATACATGGCTGAATGGGAGTTGCCCTATTGGGAGGTGTGGTCTTATTGTTGTCAGTGTGGCCTTGTTGGAGAAAGCATGTCACAGTGGAGGCTGGCTTTGAGATCTGAGAAGTTCAAGTCTGGCCAGTATGTCAGTGTTGTGGTTATTTTACCATGATGGCCTAATAATAAGGCCGTATTTTCTAACCTGCTAGTAATCAATAAAGACACAGACACCTGTTATATTTTAAAATAGCCTTAGTTAACCTGGGGCAGGGCAGATATTAAACCCCTAAACCTCATAGTGGGGCAAGAATAGGATACCTGCCAAAATCTCATACCATCTCTTTTTAAAAAATAATTTGTATCAAGCTACTTCCCACCCATAATCCCAAACATTTGCTAAGTATCATTATACGGCCAAGTCTCCACCCATGTTGGCCATGTGCTTCTTCCTCCATCTAACCCATGGCATAGCCTTCTTCTTCCTCTCCTCTCCTCTGGTCTCTCTTCCTCCCAAGATTCTCTCTGCCTCCCAAGGCCTTGGAATCTTCACCAAGCCTATCCAATTTGCCCTACCCAGGTGTGATGGGCTTTTATTCGTCAAACAGGTTAGGCTCTTCGGCAAGGTGCAGGTGGGTCACAGAGACAGCATGCTGTAATTAGCATCAAAATACAGCAGGCCAACCTCCAACATTTCAGTCTCCTCTTCTCCAGTACCATGTCTGCCTACATGCACCACGCTTCTCCCTCTGAAACTGTAAGCCAACTCCAATTAAATGTTTTCCTTATAAGAGTTTCAATGGTCATGGTGTCTCTTCACAGGAATAAAAAAAAACCTAAGTCAGCCAGAATTTAGACCCCTGTAGACATGACTTTTAGATCCCTGCTTCCTTTTCATTCTCTGATGCTGATGATAATTACAACACACAGGACTTTTCTGTATTTGCTGAACCACTGAGATACAATAGTCATATATTTACAAATAACAGGAACCTCTATTTAATCTAAGGTTTAGAAATTGTGCAACATTTCAAATATATGAACACAAATGGCATGTCACAGTATTTCAAACTGAGCCTATATAGGCAGGCTTAAGTTAAGACAGAGATCCTGGAGGTAATTTATTTTTAATGCTTTTGTAGAGGTGTAAGAAAACTGAGGCACATTGAAATTAAACATACCTCCAGGAATGATGACAAAGTGAAAGGTGTATCTAGAACTAGTGTGCTTTAATCCTAGACCAAATTATCT
The DNA here is from genome assembly GCF_964271855.1 of Acomys minous. Classification (NCBI taxonomy): domain Eukaryota; kingdom Metazoa; phylum Chordata; class Mammalia; order Rodentia; family Muridae; genus Acomys; species Acomys minous. The sequence goes on along the minus strand of NC_140496.1, from coordinate 71,004,686 downwards.
TCCCCCTTTAAAGAGACCTGCAGTGTTTTTTATTTAAATAATTTATTCAGATTACATTCTGATTGTTATTCCTTCACTTGTATCTTCCAGTTCCCCACTCCTTCCCTCTTTCACCCTATTCCCCTCCCCTAGGTCTGTGACAGAAGGGGACCTCCTCCCTCACTATTATCACAGACTAGCAGGTCTAATCTGGATAGCCTGCTTTTCCTTCCTCTGAGTGCCACCAGGGCTCCCCACCGAGGGGAAATGGCCAAATAGGAGGCACCAGAGTTTATGTCAGAGTCAAAACCCAACATTGAAACTGTGGAAGAACCATAGGCCTCTGTAAGTCTAGGACAGTGAAGTAAAGTGAGTCTCCTGCATGAAGCAATGGTAGATTGTAGAGGGAGATGTCAACAATCTTCTTGATAAAAGCTAAGCTTCTGAAAGGTGAGGTGGTAAATATGACTGAGATGTAGTCCCTTGGCTTCTAAACTTCTTCATTCTTATTGGTGACTGGGTTTAAATATGGCATATGTACTGTGTTTAGTAGAGGTTGTCAGTAATTAACCACATATATAATAGTAACCCTCTAAGATTCGAGTATAACTGGAAATTCCTATAGCCTAATGGTAGCATAGTTGCCATAATATCATAGTGAAACACATTGCCTGCAATGGAAATTTTGGGGGTACATAGCTTACTCCTCTGCCAGTCATAGAAAAATACAGCATAAAGAGTTATATATGCTGTACAATACACAATACGTGATTATTATGCCAGTGACTTGGTTCCTTATTGTCATATGAAAGTACTACTACAGTTTCCTAACCTTTGGCTCCTGACCCTGCATGGAGTTCCATAACTGAGTGAGGAGTCTACTCAAATTGTGACAACAGTAAAATGTCTCTAAGTGGACAATGGTCAGAAAATAATGCAAAAACGGGTTCACAATGACCATGAATTGTTCCGGGAAGTTTTCACCCTGTTGTTGCTCCTGAATTTACAGCTTTGGTTTTGAGCACAGGGCACTCACACTTTGTACTGAGCATGCTGCTACATCTGACGAGGCTGCTGGGTGCTGCATGAAGCAGCCTTCTCAGATTAGAGATTACTTTATGTTATAAATTGCAGTGATTTCCTGCACATTCCAAGAGTCTTGCCTTTAGAGAAATATGGCTTATTCCTGAAAAATAGACTTTGAATATTTTCCTACAGTACTAACTTAAAATGCATCAAATTAATATATATGTATTGTCTTAGAATTTTTGTTTTAAAAAAACTGCTTTTTAAGTTTCAGACTCGAGAGTCTCATTAGAACAGTCTCAAATGAAATTTGGCTGGACATAGGGATTGAATTTCCAACAATTTCTGAAATAGCTTCAAACATACTTCTGATGTTTTCTGCTATTTATGTGGAGCAGCGTTTCAGCACCAAAAATTACCAAACCAAAATATCAATCAACTCTTAAAATGTTGAAGAGGCTTTGCATTCCATGATATCAAACATTCAATCAAGATTTAATCCTTTACATAAAAATAAACAGGCATACTCTTTTCATTATGCGAACTTGACTTTGTCCTTAATAAATGGTAAAATCATATGTATATGCATATATGTGGGGGGCATATAACTACTACATGACATGGCATAAAAGGGCATCAGAAAACAATTTGAAAGAAGTGATCTCCTACTTCTTCCATGCTACTCTCAAAGATGGGGGTCATGTTTAGGTTGTCAGGCTTGGTGACAAGGACCTTTACCTGCTTAGCCAGCCCAAAAGTTGTTTTTAAAAATACACACACACACACACACACACACACACTTTTGGCATATAGGTTAATTTTGAAAGAAGCTTCAACGGCCTGTAATAGTATACTTTCCATCATTTTAAAATGTTAAATAAGGCCTCATATTTGACCACTTCCCCTGGATGGGGAGGCCTGGTGGCACTCAGAGGAAGGATAGCAGGCTACCAAGAAGAGACTTGATACCCTATGAACATACACAGGGGGAGGAAGTCCCCCTCAGTCACAGTCATAGGGAGGGGAGTAAGGGGAAAATGGGAGGGAGGGAGGAATGGGAGGATACAAGGGATGAGATAACAATTGGGCTGTAATATGAATAAATTAATAAAAATGTTAAATTAATGATTATTTTTAAAAACTTTCAGAGCTGGCCAGCAAAATTCTCTCTCCCCCACTCTTTCTCCATATATACATATACATATATTCACTGACACACATATATACACATACATTTATATGTGTGTGTCTGTCCATCGGTATGTGTGTAAACATGCATATATCTGAGTGTTGCAGCAATAATAAAAAGACATTTATATAATTTCTGCTCATTCTGTGGTTTTTCTTGCTGTAGGTAGTTTATTGTATATATGCATAATAATATAAATACATATGTAAAAAAGAAAAATAATTTAAAAAAGAAAAAATATTTTTTAAAGGAGGACTAGGGGTTTGGAACATAGCTGAGAAAACTAAGCACTTACATGTAGGCTTGAGGATTTGAGATGAATTTTCCAGAATTCATCTTAAATGTTGGAATGGTAAGGAAGATATGCTTCTGTGATTCCAGATTGGGAGAGGTTGAGACAATCCTGAGTCACATTGTTTGGTCAATCTAGTTGAATTGACAAACTTTTGGTTCAATTAGAGAAGTTGTCTTAAAAAAATAACTTGGAGCAAGATTACTCAGTGTTGACCTTTGTCCTCCACATATACGCACATACTTATATACATATGAATGCATATATATTCATATATATCCAAAAGATGTTTACTATGAAATAATATTATGTTGGCACCAGGCTCATACATGCATGTTTCTGTATCCTTGATTGCATTAGTGTTACCTCTGTTTGATTTAATCACCTACAGTCTTATTGACCATGGGATTCAAATCTATCAGCCAGGTATAAATATAGATAGACAATGACATCTCACAGGGTTGAGAGTCATAGTAAGCTCTTAACTGGGTTTGTGTAACTGTACTGCATGATGTTAACACAGTACAACTTCCACCCAGCTATGCACTACTTAGATAATTTTTCTACCCTTATGTAAATATGAGCATATTTAATCATTTACATTTGACTATTACAGTATATATATATTCACATACATAAACACATATGCTTATATACCTGCTGTTTTGAAAATAAAGGAGATAGGAGTTATTTTCATATTCACATTTTCTACACTTAATATTTTAAACCTATAATTTTGAAAGGAAAATGCTATTTTCTTTGACAAAATAAATATTTAAAATTGATTTAAAGGACAGTTTTAGCTATTTGGCACACAATTTTACTGTAAGTTGATGATATAAGAGCAGTTGAAGATGTTAGAATCTCTTTTGGCTTTAATTTTATATTGGGATTCAAGTAAATCAAAAGCTGGGTCCATAAGATTGCTCAGTCCTAAGTGGACCTCCATCCAAGTATTGCAACCTGAGTTCAACTCTAGGTCCTGCATAGTCCAGAAAAAAGGCCACTCCTGCAAGTTGCTCTATCATATCCACATGTGTTCCCAAACACATAAGTTAATGTAAGAACACTGTAAGAGTAAAACGCTGATTGAGAGTTAGGCAGCTACTTAATATGAAGGAAGCTGAAATTACAAAGAAAATTTCAGATTTTACTTCTGTATAGAATATATTTCATACACACACACACACACACACACACACACACACACACACGTGCGCGTGCGCACGTGCTCGCAGGAGAAAGAGAGAGAGGGAGGGAGAGAGAGAGAGAGAGAGAGAGAGAGAGAGAGAGAGAGAGAGAGAGAGAGATCAACACTCATTTGTTAGAACTCTTTGTATGTCAAAGTGAGAAATCATCTTAATATCAATGTTGTATTTAAAGGTATTAAATTGTAATAGATGATTTTCTGGGATGACTGTGGGACACTAGGTTTCAAACTACCCCTCATTCTGTTAACTGCTCATCCTTACTTGATGCTGTCTGTCCAGACTTTAGAGAAAAGTAGCAGGTCATTTTAGCTTTGATGTCTACTTCTATGATTTTTAACAAAAAGAATTATAAAAATGACCTATGCCATTAGGTGGGCATCAGAGAACACATATGCCTTTCTAATTATTCCTCTTAAGGTGTTCTTTATCTCCCTTCTATCCTTTCCTCTTTTCTTTTTTGTTCCTTGTCTTTCCTTCTTTTTCTGTTTCTGTTTTCATTATACTCTTTGCTTCTTCTGTTGTCTTTCCTATTTCATGCTTCCCTTCCTTTTCTTGTCCTCTTCCTCCTCCTCTTCCTCCTCCTCTTCTTCCTCTCCTACTTCTTTTTAAAAATTATTTCATTAATTTATTCATATTACATCTCAATTGTTATCCCATCCCTTCTATCCTCCCATTCCTCCCTCCCTCCCATTTTCCCCTTACTCCGCTCCCCTATGACTGTGACTGAGGGGGTCCTCCTCCCCCTGTATATGCTGATAGGGTATCAAGTTTCTTCTTGGTAGCCTGCTATCCTTCCTCTGAGTGCCACCAGGCCTCCCCATCCAGGGAACGTGGTCAAATATGGGGCCCCAGAGTTTGTTTGAAAGTCAGTCCCCACTTTCCACTCAATTGTGGAGAATGTCCTGTCCATTGGCTAGATCTGGGTAGATGTTCGAAGTTTACTGCACGTATTGTCCTTGGCTGGTGCCATAGTTTGAACAGGACCCCTAGACCCAGATCTGCCTATCATAATGTTCTACCTGTCACATTTCTTCTTCTTCTTCTTCTTCTTCTTCTTCTTCTTCTTCTTCTTCTTCTTCTTCTTCTTCTTCTTCTTCTTCTTCCTTCTCCTCCTCCTCCTCCACCTTCACTTTTCTAATCTTCTTCTCTGCCTTTCTGTCTGTCTCTATATCTGTGTCTCTCTGTGTGTCCCTCTCAGTGTCTATTCCTCTCTTTGTCTATGTCTCTCTGGCTCCTTTGTACAGGGTGTCATAGTGTAATAAAGCTGGCCTAGAATTCTAAGACACACTATGTAACTCAGGTCAGCCTCAAAATTACAGCAACCCTCCTGTTTCTGGCTCCTAAATGTCACACTGTTAATTTATTTTCTGGATCACATAGTATTGACATCTTATCTCATTATTTTCATTGCTCTTGATTTTCCTGTTTATCAGGTTAGAAATATCTGCAACCTTAAAACACTGAAGATACAGAATTTTGATGAACAGGTTATTCTAAATAAACAACAGTGGAAGGTGTAAACGTTTTTGTTGATAAGAGCCCTTTAATCATTTTGTAATTTTCACTGGAAGGAAAGCATCTAGGTCATAGGGCTCTCATGGAGGAAATATGGCTCATGTGATATTTCTGGAGATATTTTGGTTGTCCCAATAGGACAGAAAAAGACCAGAGCCTAAAACAGGATTGATTATTTGACTTAAAGTTGGCTTCCAAAAGATATCCCCATCACCTAAACCCTAGAACTTGCAATACTGTCTCATTTGGAAAAAGGACCTTTGCAAATATAAGTTAAAGATCTTGGGTTATGTTGACCTCATAGTATCCAGGTGGGACCCAAATTTTAAGAAAGTTCTTTTTCTAAGAGATTTAGAAGGTGAAAGACATGAAGTATAGGAGATGATATCATTGAAAACATGAGGCACTAGCATAACTGCCACAAGCTACCAGAAGCAGGAAGAACCAAGAGTATAAAATGCCCCTAGAGGCTTCTGAAACGCTACAGATACCTGCACTGCCAGCACCAAGCCCTCAGAACTGTAAGAGGATGAATGCCAGAACTTTTCAGGGACTGAGATCAGGTCAGTTTGTTATAACAACATAGGGAGCTCATATAGGTACACTAGACAGCCTTGTGTCTTCTCCTGCTTTCTTCTGGCGCCTGAGACCCTGTTGTGGATTTACTTCCTCCATCAGTACTGAGCTTCAAATCATGCCTTTTCACCCTTCATGCTGCATCTCTGCTGTAGCTGTGTGCAACGACCCAGCCCTCCTGAAGGCTGAGACTGGGTATCCAGCAGAGAGCTCACAAGTCCCAGAACTGAATGTTTTTAATTATCTCCTGGACCCTGCAATACAACTCAATGTTTCATAGTAAATCAACACTTGGTCTTAACAATATATTAGAAATAATTTTTATATAAATGAAACCTTTGCCATGTTATTAGAATACGCTCAGTTTTATGGGAGCACAATCAGGAGATACATTAAGAGAAGATTATATTTTGTTTGGTTTATGAAATTTTACATAAACAAGTTAATGACTTTTGAAATTCGTTGCTGACTAATCAAGTTTGATTTTCTGGCAACAATGAATGGCCTTCAGTCTTAATATTCATACTTACAATCATTCCCCTCTAGATACGAAATCCTTATTACTTAAATATTTATTTCTAGTTTTGAAACATATTCCTATTTCAGAATAGTTTACATATAGAATTTGATTGCTTTATTTTTAGACTGGATAAATGGATTGAGCTAGAAATGATCATAATGAGTGAGTTAACCCAGAAGCAGAAAGACTCAAATGGTATATACTCACTTATATCTGCATATTAGCCCAAGGGGCATGTCCCATGAAAGCCTTCACTTACCAGGAAACTGAGACAGAGGGGAGGACATTCTAGTGGGACTCTAGAGGAGAGAAGCATGGGAGAATGGCAAAGTAGAAGGATCCAGAGGGTCCTAGAAGCCTACAAGTAGAACATTATGAGAGGCAGATTTGGGCCCAGGGGTCCTGCTCAAACTAAGGCACCAGCCAAGGACAATACAGGCGGTAAACCTTAAACCTCTACCCAGATCTAGCCAATGGACAGAACACTCTCCACAGTAGAGTGGAGAGTGGGATATTACTTTCTCACGTAATCTGGTGCCTCACCTTTGACCATGTCCCCTGGAGGGGGAGACCTGGTGGCACTCAGAGGAAGGACAGCAGGTTACCAAGAAGAGATTTGATACCCTATGAACATATACAGGGGGAGGTAATCCCCCTCAGGAACAGTCATAGGGGAGGGGAATAAGGGGAAATGGGAGGGAGGGAAGAGTGGGAGGATGCAAGGGATGGGATAACCATTGAGATGTAACAAGAATAAATTAATAAAGGAGAAAAAAATTTTTTTGATGTTGGTTGGGTATGTTGTGTGTGCAAATGGCTGACAAACCACACCTGATACTGATATCAAAAGTGAAGTTCTGTTACTGACCTTTTTCACTATGCACTTAATTCCCCCTCCTTTTTCCTTATGTAAAAGCAGCACTAATTCTATACCCCAACAGTCTGCTTTATTTTCACTAGGTGATTCTGGAATACACAGTAGGTAAAAGGAGCAGTCTGAAGTCTATCATGTCAGTTCAGGCTGATAACCCCAGCTCTCATAAAGTGGAAACAGGGAGATCAGGAGTTCAAGGTCATGCTTAGCTACATAGCAGGTTCCAGGCTAGCCTGCAACAAGCTGTTTAGGGGTTAAAATGAGAGAGGATAGATATTGATTCTCACTCAGAGTTTTAGACTTACCAAGATAGAAAAGGTGTTTTCTACAAGGTTGCCAAGTGCAATTAGCCAAAACACCTTTAATGTAACAATCATATAATCCCTGATTGTTTCGTGGTTCTTCTTGCTGTACGTAATTTTTCTACTTGCATGTAATAAAATAAATGCATATGCCAAAAAATAAAATCTTAAATAAAAAAAGAAAGAAAATTTCTAAAAAAAAAAAAAGACAAAATGAATTAATGTAATATCCAAAAGATCAACGATAATGACATTCTGAATGGAGTATATGTAGTATAAATGCAACCTTCAGCCCTCAAACATCGTGAACATCAAGAATATAAAAACCAGACTTAAAACCATGGTTTGTTGTGTCAGTTTCCATGCTTTTTTTCTCTAGTTAGTATTTTGTAAGGCTTTTTAATGTAATTTTGCTTGCTGGTGCTTTCTTTGATGGTGAAGTCCTTAGGGATTAGGATCATATTTAAATAATTCTCTTTGTACAGACCTTGATAGAGCACAATTGCAGAATTAGTACTTTAAAATTCTTTTTGATGATGAGTGAAGCTATGCCCAAATCCCTGTTAAAATATCACCATATTTCTAAACTACATAAAGGCTATATATAAACCTTCTAAAATGGGACAATTAGTAAAAACTAAGATTCAGAAAGGCCTATGGGGAGTTTACAGTTCTAGTGAGCATTTACCACCATCCAGAATGAATGTTTATTTTTCAGAGTTATTGGCATTATAATGTTAAACTATTTGAAAGGAAAACAGCACAATGGCATAGCCATTCATAATGGTATTATTTTATGAGTTTACTTATTTTTTTTCATGCAGAGCTTCCTTGTGAATAGAGATAATATAAACAATATCAGTGATTTATTAGGGGACACAGTGGGTATCCTTTGAATAAAACCGAAGCACACATCTCAAGGGCAAAGCCATGATCTCAAGCAATTGAGGGGAAATATATTTGGAAAAATAATAATGAAAAGTAAGAGGTATGGGTGGTAGGAAGTGAGAATGAGATTTTTTTTTTATTTAGACAGAGAATGCTAATAATATTTTTAAAGGAAAATCCACCTAGAAGAGCAACATTCAAGTTTAGGCTGAATTGAGGTTTCATGGGAAAATGTTGGTCTGTGAGTGGAGCATCAAGGCCTCTAGACCTGTTGGTGGCCATTGGAAGGAGGATTTAGTTTAAGGATTGTGATGGCGTGTGCCCCTCTGTAACATTAGCACCAAGGGAAGACATAACGTAAATTTAACAAGCTCTAAGATTTTACTTTTAAGAGTTACCCAGTTTTAACCTAATTTGTGATTGACGGGCCAACGAACATTATTTGAGTTTGAGAACTTAGCATAAGAAAACATCAGGTTGCCTTGCAGAAGAAATGTTTTCATTAGAATCAGGGCATCTAGTTCAATGGGCTGCACACAAATTAACTTCTCACATTTTAAGTTACTTATTTGAACTCCCTTATATCTTCAATCTCCAATACCACTTAACTGGATAATTTTTTAAAAAACTGTGTAAGTTCAATGTCCAAACTGTATCAATCACACTGAGTACATTAGTTATTAGTATTAAATATGTCACGGGTAGTGAGGTTTTTGCAACAAGGTTTGATAGACTCTCAGCCAAAGTGAACTTGTTCACTGAACATCCTTGGTTATGGCTGGCCATCTTGTCCTTCACATTTATTCTACTTACTGCTTGGGCATTGATCTGTACAATTATACATTTGTAGCATTTTTTTCTTGCCTGTATCACCCGTATCTTAGGCATTTTCTGCCCTGGGGCTTTTGTACTGTAACTTTTGGATTGTTAGTGTGAATCAGCAAGGATATTTGTTCTCATACATGTCAATCTGAAAGGTGGTTAACACTGTAAATTTTCATCAATGGGAAACATGTGCCAAAACATGACTTGGCAAAGGACTGACAGAAGGCGGATCACCTTGTGCCACTCACTGAATCTTTACAACAGACCTTTGTGCTAAATTCCATTATTATTATCTTACTTTAAACATGATTAAAATGAATATTTAATGATGGAAAGAAGAATGTGCATCATCCCTTAGTCAGACATTTAGTATGTGACTCACATGCTTACACACAGAAGAAATGCAGCAGGCATGTGTGTGTGTTGGCTGAGTGGAGATATGCAGGGGTTGGGAAAGCCACAGTGGTGTGTACAAGGGATTATGTTGGGTAAATGATGTGCATGGCATGTGGTATCTTTTAACTTAGTGTGATTCAAGGGGCATCCAGATAGTGCGTTCTATCTACCATCTCTCCTCTAACACTTCGATGTTAGCCCTTTAATTTTTTTCCATTTAGATGTTTTTATGAGGCCTTCATTATCTGTCAAAATATAGAATTGGAAATTATTATAATTTAAGCTAAAAATGTGAAAGTTGGACACTATGTAAAAGAACTGATTTTTAAAGAATAAAACTTCGTACATAAATAAGAAAAACACAAAAAGGCAACTGAGCCAAAAGAACAAATTGAGCCACAATGTCAAATTTAACTTTAAACTATTCTAAGGTTGTCCCTACTAGTAACTATAAATGGTGTGAAATTTCAAAGAAAAAAGTTTAATTAGCAGGAAAGCCTTCTCATGTGAATAATCTTGAGAATATTTAAGTGGCAAAGCAATTTGTACAGCATTGCTCTAAGTTTAGCTTTCTAACTTTAGTTGGGATATAAAGAAATAATTATATATCTGGTTTAGTCATAATTGCACCATCTTCTCTCTCATGAAATGCCACAGATTATATAACTACAGCTATTGATTTTCCACATCAGACATTTTAATTGAAAGGGTAAGAGGAAGCTGCATCAGCATAGTTTGAGGTTACTAATTTTGCATTAAATAATTTGAGACAAAAAGTCTCTCAGTAGACAAAAGGCTAGGAATTTTATTAGAAAAAAAAACACTTCTTGGAAACATAGTATTGCATTCATGAATCAAGGAAATAGTTTTAAAACCCGTGCCAAAGTAAATCATGTGAACTTCACTAATCCTGATTTATAAATAAGAATGTTTTACCATTATTTGATTCTGTACATGTTCGTTTTATAGGCCACACAAGATCCTGGTGCTACTTTGTAGCTGACATTTTTAACGGACATTGATATCTAAGATAATAAGATGACAATGGTGTCAAGATGGTCATTAGTAGCTATTGGCATTCAGAGGCTACATCTCAATCTTCAGCCTTAAAACTCCTACAGAACACAAGATCAATGCTCCCAGTTCAGCTGTCAATAATTACAGATAGTCCCTGAATTACAAAAATACATATGAAATGAGAGGGACTAGCATACATCAAACATTATTAAATCTAGGCATTGCTCACAAGCTTAATACAGCTCTACATGCACATCCTCAATATATCGAGTAATTGCTGATACGCTTGAGCTACAAAATGAAATTAAACATATAAAGCTAAATATTTGCAGTGGAACTTTCCTAATATTCTAATTATTTTTGTCAATATTTCCCAAGTATGGAAATTACTTACTTTTTCCCTTTTCAGAAATAACTGGGACATGCATAATTAAATAAACAAACCTTGAATTGCCAATTACATATCACAGTGAACCAACATCTGTTGTGTGACTTTTCTTAGGGAGACATAGGCAAACATGTATTCATCACAGATGGGGTACCAATGATAGACCAGAGAAATGATTCCCTCTTGAGTCTAGCCTTGTGAATCAATGGGCCTATTTTAGGATACTGGTGAGAGTTTCCAGATCATGAATAAACCCAAAGCAGGTGTTTTGCAAAAAAGCCCATCCAGGAAATATGATACCTCTTCGGAGTTGCATGCCTGAGTTATCTGACCATCTTGTTGAGAGTTCCATCACTGTCTCCTTTCATCAAGCAATCTTTTGTTACATACACAACCTTGAAAATGGAGCCCTGTGAATTTTGGAATTTTTCTAAGCTTCCTAGTCTTGTAAATTTGGTGAGTTTCTTGAACCTTTCATGTGTGATTAACTTCCTGAGTCTATAATTCTCCCACTTACCTCCAGGATAGACGATGCTTCGATTTCATGGAAATAGCTATGTAACACAAGAAACAGTTCTTAGCGTGCAAATCTGCAATCCTAAAACATGAAGAAGCCTTCCTGAAGGCTTAGTCTGAATTGGGTTCTCTATCTTTGCTCCCATAGCATATGTCTTAGGATTTTCTACAAGGTTTTTAATGCCATAATTTTTTTTTTATCACTAATCATCTGTGCCTGCTTGCAACATTTTCTACTGTTTCTCATACTTACCACACGTATACTTTCCCTCTCGTTCGTATCTTACGCTCTTTTGCTTTTCCCATTTGCTCAAAAGTTCAATTTATTTATAGCTTTAGCTCTAAAAATACCTACAGGATATACATTTCCCCAATATGTATCTGACAACCAGGTCTGCTTTTGCACTGGAGTATCCAGGCACCTCAAATTGCTCATGGGCTAGACTGGAGGGTGTGAGCTTAGCTGGGGCAGGAGGGTATATGCAGGATCTTGGTCAGAATGAGTGCAGGAGAAGCAGCCTTCTCTGGAAACATTTTTCAGTGAAATAGCTCTCCTTATTGGGAGTGGAAGGATGCATAAACCTTGGGGAGTGGGTAGGGGTTTTTAGGGGTGAGTGTAAATTATTGGCTCTGGTTGAGATGCTGGGAATGCTTCATTTGCATAAACAGGAATTATAGGTGCTTGCTAGACCTGTGCTTATGCAGACAGAGAAAGTTTAACCTGAAAGCTGGCCTTTAGGCTGTGTGACTACACTGAGGGTAGAAGAGGTGAAGTTCCGATGGGTATGTGCTCTGGGACATGCAGGCCCAGAGCAGCGAGCTCTACTTACAGTCTAAAGACAAGATATTTGGGGTTTGGGGGTGTCTCAACTTTTCTCTTGCTCCAGGCTGGCTCCCCAGATTGCACAGTTTACCTGTTCCATATGTATCCTCCTGTCACTGGCTGGGACCTTATTGGTGATACACTTCAACTGTATGTTAACATAGCAGGACTATTGTTAAAAACACAGCATCTTTTCCTGCAATTGGCTTCCTAATTAAATCATAATAGGAAATATTAATACAAACAAAGAAACATCATCAAGAAGATAACTCACCAAGAAGACTTGTGGGAAAAAAAACTAGAAAGAGGGTGGAGAAGGAAAAATAAAAACTGCAAAATGAATTCATCCATCATACACACAAAACATTAACAAGAGATTCCCCAAATAGGAAGTAAGTTGTCACATCATATTCAAAAGCTTATGACTCTTTAGTAATAGAAACCAGAGATAATGTGAGAGCTCAAATTCTAGAGAAATTTTTCAAAACTTATTTGTAAAAAGTATCAGTGACAGTATGGAAAGCTCAAATAAATGGAGTAAATGGGGAAATTGATTAATGGTCTGAAATAGAAAGTTAGCAAACTAGATGAAATGTTCAGTAATTACATGGAGAAAAACTATTCTAAAATGTAGGATAAAACAATAAAAATTAACTATCAAAAAGAGAAGTCATAAAAAAAACCTCAATTAATAAAACAGAGCAAAACAAAAACCAAGCAAAACCAAGCAGAAGACAGTCTACAGTAATTTAAAAAATATACTCAGTTATTTAGAGCAAAAATAGTCCCAAACTAAAGAAGTAAGTGTTTTCCTAAACACAAGGGACATCTCAACCGAGATAAATATGACCAAAAAAGAACCTTTCCTCATAGAGTATATTCAGGTGTCAAAAATACAAAACAAAGGAGCAATGTTAGAAGCTACAATAGAAAAATAGTAACTACCACAAAAAAAACAAACTGTAGAAGAATGGAAGAATGTTAACATTAATGGCTGTTCTGGGAAGAGATCAAATCAAAGACCTTCTAGATCTATGTGATCCAGCTGACAAGAGATCACATCCAAAAATCTTCTAGGTCTGTGTGATCCAACTGGAATACAATCATGCCTTTAATCCAGGAGACAGAGGCAAACAGATCTGAGTTCAAGGCCAGCCTGGTATAAAGCAAATATCAGGTAAAGGAAAGCTTAGATCCAGGAATGGTGATACATGCCTTTAATTGCAAATGGAGATAAAGCTAGTTTGTAGAAGGAAGCACCCATATTTGAAAATGATTTCTAATTGAGTGTCAGAAAATATGAAAAATCAGAGATTTGACAAAATAGGATAAGCCCAGCTCTCAGGAGATGAAAAAGGAAAGGCAAGCTTCATTTTTTTTAGATATTTATTTTTAAAAATATATTTTATTAATTTATTCATATTGCATCTCAATTGTTATCCCATCCCTGGTATCCTCCCATTCTTCCCTCCCATTTTCCCCTTACTCCCCTCCCTTATGACTGTGACTGAGGGGGACCAAGAGAATTAACCTAATAAAAATGACCATCTTACCAAAAGCCATTTACAGATTCAATGCAATCCCTATCAAAATACCTATCCAATTTTTAAAAGACATTGAAAATTCAATTCTCAACTTCATATGGAAAAAAAACTCAGAATAGCTAAATCAATCTTGTACAATAAAAGATCCTCCAGAGGAATCTCCATACCTGATCTCAAGCTGTACTATAAAGCAGCAGTAATTAAAACAGCATGGTACTGTCACAGCAACAGGCTGGTTGATCAGTGGAATCAAATTGAAGACCCAGATATGAATCCACACATATATGGTCACTTGATTTTTGACAAAGAAGCCAAATCTATTCAATGGAAAAAGGATAGCATCTCCAACAAATAGTGCTGGTCTAACTGGATGTCTATGTGTAAAAAAATGCAATTGAATCCATATTTGTCACCATGCCCAAAACTGAAATCCAAGTGGATCAAAGACCTCAACATAAAACCAGAGACACTGTGTCAGTTAGAAGAAAAAGTGGGGAAGAGCCTGGAGCATATTGGCACAGAGACAACTTCCTGAACAGAACACCAGCAGCCCAGGCCTTAATGTCAACAATTAATAAATGGGACCTCATGAGGCTGAGAGTTTCTGTAAGGCAGGAGACACTGCCAACAGAATGAAGCAACAGCCTACAGACTGGGAAAAGATCTCCACCAAGCCTCCATCTGACAAAGGTCTAATATCCAAACTATATAAAGAATTCAAGAAATTAAACACCACCAAACTAAATAACCCAATTCAGAAATGGGGCTCAGAAAGGCAAGCTTCTTAAGAGGCAGTTTTTTTTTTCAGAGAGAGGAGGCATTTTTACCAGGAGAGTAATAGAGAGATGGGTTGCAGAGAGAGAGAACTCAGGTGAAGATGAAACAGGACAGAAAATGAGAAGAAGCCAGAAATTTAGAGCTGATTGCTTTGTTAGTTTGATACTAGGCAGAGCAATTCCAGGCCAAGAGAGAAGCCAGATTAAATAAGTCATCTGGGAGAAGAGTTTGAGTAAGAATGGCTGAGTTGAACCAGCCAGTTCAGAGCTCAGAAGTAACAAGTAAGGGTGAGCTTATTAAGTAGTGAGTCTCAGTGGTTATAACATTCTAGGCCTAGTTTAGGTAGTACAAAGGCTAAAATGCTGTCTTTTTAAATTGATGGAAAAACGAGAAGATGTTAGGACAAGCACAAGCGAAGGCTCTGCATGCTACCATGTATCTATGAGACACTCTGTGTAACACATACAGGATTCGTTCTTCACAGTCCCATAAAAACATTTTTTAAATCTGATGACATGATATTCCAGCAAGAAAGCCTGAATGACTAAAAACATATTAGAACAATTACTTATATCATATCAAATCACATTGTAATAAAACTACAAATCAACAGAAATAACAAATTATTGGAGATGAATTAATAGCTTTTGAGTGAGCTATGAGAGATTAAAGAAATTAGGGAGGAAACTAAAAAATTCACGTTCTGGAACCAAGTTCATGTGATAGAATGAGTTTCCAGAAATTCTGGAATCCATCTAAGGCAATTCTTTCAGGAAACAGCTGATATTAACACATCTCAGCATGTCCTCAAATACATAAGGAAAAAAGTTTACCACTCTCAGTCTACCTTGTAAGTATTGCCCATATACTTGAACTACATAAATATACAATAATAACAACAATGAAGATGATGAAAGACAATTTTGCTGATAAATATAGACATAAAACTTTTCACCAAATGCTTATAAACTGTATTCAGAAATGCAACATGATATCCAAGATGGTTTTATCCAGAAATGTCAAGTTGGTTTAACATAAGCAAACAATTGTATTCTAGCTTACATGTAGGTTTAAAGACAAATTATACAATTATTGTGGCAGAATTGAGAAAAGTCTTTGAAGCTTGTTTGTTTTTTTTTTGTTTTTTCCTACCATTTTAAGGAATATGGTAGAAGAACAGATCTTAACATAATAATTACCACATATGACTAACTTGTGGGAAAGTACTTTAAGTGAAAGGAATCAAACACTATATTTGAAATCTCTATAAACCAAGGGAGCCCACTGCTTCCACTCTCATCCAGTATTATGCTTAAAGTATTAAATAAAACAATAAAATAAGATAAAGAAAGAAAAGTTATATAAATAAGAAAGGAAGTCAAATCATTGCTACTTGCAGATATAATCAATAGTCTTATACTCAAGACTCTAAAGATTCCACAAGAAAACTCTGAGGCCTTTCAGATAAATAGGAGAATACAAATCAACATATAAACATTATTAGCATTTCTATGGACAGACTTTCTAAGAAACTTAGAAAACTAAACAAACAAATAAAAAAATCCCAGTTTACTGTAGCTTCAGCAAACATAACCGTTACAATAATAATGCAGAAGTTGCTTCAAGGGATACATTAAACTAAGTAGGTAAAAGAAAAGACATTGACAATTAAAACTTTAAAAGACTGAATAAAAAGGTATTTAATAAGTCACTAGAAGATATAAAGCTATTGGTAGAAGACTATGAAGATAATAAGAGTATGAAAGAATTCTAAAGTTTCAACACAATCCCTATAAACATTCTGATGATGTTGTTCACAGATATAAAAACCAGCCTAAAAGACTTATTAGAAAAAAAAACAGTGAGTAGCAAAAATAATAGTAACAAGGAAAAACAATATTGGAGTTATTACAATACTAAACCTCAAGTAATATAATCTTATCTCAAGGAAAAAGACAGCTTGGTACCGGCACATTAATAAATAATTAAATCAAAGGATTAGAGCATATTATGCCTTAGAAATACACTTACATAGTTACAATCATCTAATTTTGACAAAGCATAACTAGAGAAAAGACAGCCTCTTCAACAAATGGATCTGGGAATAAAAGCATATCCGCCTACATGACGATAGAATTAAATCCATATCTCCCATCCTGTGGTGGGGGTGGGGTGGGGATCAATTCTAAATGGATCAAAGATCTTAACATAAGATCTGAAAAACTGATCCAGCTAGAGAGAGAGAGGAAAAAAAAAAAAAGGGAAACTTTTCAGTACTTAGACACAGGGAAGGACTCTCTGAAAAGGACTACAACAGCACAGGAAATAGCTATAAAATTGACAAATAGGATTACATTAATTAGAAAAGTTCTACTCAAAGAGATTTGCCCAGTCTCAATATAAATCGATTGCCTTAACTGTCAGCTAATAATGTGACATCCAAAGCCCTTTCTCCATGCTGGAATTTTTAACTCTTGACTTTTAAGAAGTTTTGTGCTTATAACATCAGTTGCCAAGAGTTCTTGGGTGTAATAGCCATGTAATATCCAGATTCTGGCTTTTCACTGCATTCATTTTCATTCCCTAACTCTTCATTTTCCTCAAGTTTTCTTCTGTGATGTTTCCTTAGCCTGAAGTTGTGTGTGTGTGTGTGTGTGTGTGTGTGTGTGTGTGTGTGTGTGTCTGTCTGTCTGTCTGTCTGTCTGGGTGTGTGTCTGTGTGTGTGTGTGTATGTCTGTGTGTGTGAGTGTGTGTGTGTGTGTGTGTGTGTGTGTGTGTGTGTGTGTGTCTGTCTGTCTGTCTGGGTGTGTGTCTGTGTGTGTGTATGTCTGTGTGTGTGAGTGTGTGTGTGTGTGTGTGTGTGTGTGTGAGTGTGTGTGTGTGTGTGTGTGTGTGTGTGTGTGTGTGTATACAATATCAAGTTGCTGAGAAACCACTACCCTTCGCAACAAGGAACTTTTTTGACCAATGCAGAGATCAATACCAGTCTAGGGATTGAGGTGCATGTAAACATGGTTTTTTGTTTTTGTTTTTTTGTTGTTGTTTTTTTTTTTTTTACCTCAAATGTGGTATGTGAAACTGACTCATGAGAGGGTGCATGACAGTTGTCCACTAGAAAGGGGGCATGGTCTTTGCCAGTGGAAAAAAAAATCCTGTACAGACTATTAGGAGAGTATAAATTGTCTAAATAACCAAGACCAATAGCTTTTGCCTCCCTTCAGATCACTTGGCTGCACATCTCTTCACTTTGAGATGCTCCTAGAAAGAAAGATGTCCAGAGAATGTTTTGAGGTTCCTGCTGTTGCTTGCTCCTGCTGCTGCATTTGACAAAGAGTAGAATTGACTCAAGAAACTGAGTCTAAAAAGGTCTACCTGTCCTGTCCCTATTAACCTTTGTTCTCTCCATTCTAGTGTAGGTGTGTTGCAAGGGAGGTTGAGGCATTAAGAAACCCTAAGGAAAGCAGGTTTAGAAATGTCAAACCTATAACGGATATAAACACAAATACATAGAAGGAAGTCTGACAACATTGCCTGAGCAACGTGATATATGTATGTATGTATGTATATGTATGTATGTATATATAGATATATACATACATACATATATATATATGTTCTATAACTTTCTCAACTACAGTGCTGACAATGTTTATAGTTCCAAAGCATGAATTCTCCCCTGTGAAGCAGGCCTCAAGTCCAACCAAGAGAGTGGTTTGTTGCTGCCATAAACAGTCTGCTCAGTATTGCACCAGTGGACAGGTTTGCCTGGCAGCTAATTATTCTAGTATGCAGGATCCAGAGCTGGGTGAGACTTGATGTCATTTCTCCCCAGTAGCCTACATATTACTTTCTGTTAATATGATAGCTAGCAGGGAAGGAGCATTCCTTGATCAACTGGAGACTGCTTTCTCTAAGTGCTATAACTAGAGCAATGGTACCTTCAGCAAAGGTCTTACCATCTAGAAGCCAAGGAGAACAGTGATAACAGTCTCTGTTGTTTTTGCTCAATCTGGGGCCACATTGGCCCAACAACTTTCACAGAGGTACTCTGTCCCTAGGACTGAGATTTTTCAATTTTTAACACATGCCTTCTGGCAGAAGCACGAGAGATATCTTTATTCAAACTGATTTTCAAAAATGCTTTTTAATTAGATTATGAACAAGAGGATTTTGCAAAAACTTCTTTATACATCCTTAGTGTGGGTTCGCGCGACCCTTGTCACTATTCTAATTAAATATGAAGCTCTATGTGGAGTCCAGCTATAAAAACATATGTGGCAGAAATAAGATTTATTTTTTTTTTAATTTTGACACCACAATGCTTTTACATTATGTTCCATCCTTCCTCTCGTTTAAAGTTCATAGACTATTATTTTATTAATTTTTGTCACATGCAATTACCTTTATGTATATACATATATATTCCAAAGTATACTCACGCTAAATAATGTTACTTGTATATATGTTTTCAGGGCTGACCATTTGGTATTTGACAGCTGTTGGTGTGCTTTTTTCAGGAGAACACTATTTCTTTTTTTAAAAAATATTTTTTATTAATTTATTCATATAACATCTCAATTGTTATCCCATCCTTTGTATTCTCCCATTCTTCCCTCCCTCCCATTTTCCCCTTATTCCCCTCCCCTGTGACTGTGACTGAGGGGGACTTCCTCCCCCTATATATGCTCATAGGGTATCAAGTCTCTTCTAGGTAGCCTGCTATCCTTCCACTGAGTGCCACCAGGCCTCCCCCTCCAGGGAACATGGTCAAATATGGGGCACTAGCGTTCGTGTGAAAGTCAGACCCCACTCTCCACTCAACTGTGAAGAATGTCCCGTCCATTGGCTGGATCCGGGTAGGGGTTTGAAGTTTACTGCATGTATTGTGTTTGACTGGTGCCATAACTTGAGCGGGACCCTTGGGCCCAGATCCACCCATCATAATGTTCTTCTTGTAGGTTTCTAGGATCCTCTGGATCCTTTATTTCCCTGTTCTCCCATGCTTCTCTTACCTAGAGTCCCAATAGGATGTCCTCCCCTCTGTCCCACGTTCCTAGTGAATGAAGACTTTCATGGGACAGACCCCTTGGGCTAGTGTGCAGATATAATTTTTTGAACTCTCAGCATGTCTTAGTTGCTTATGGTTCTTTGTGAAGGGATGAGCTGTCACAGCTTTCTTCATCAATTTTGGCATGGTTATTGTCACTGTAATTGTTCTGCTCATGTTTAGGGAGTCGTGTAGATGAGATTTATGAATGTAGTTTTTGACATTGCTAAGAGACATGAACTCATAGAAAATTGCCTAATCCTCTGGCCTTTCTTGTGCAATGTTCCTTGAGTGTTTAAGAGGTTCTTTTTAAACTAGTAGTGTAAATTTTTTGGTGTTTCAGTTGTTATTTGCATTGTTAATCACTTGGTACTTTGAGTGTATTTCTATTTCATCTTCATTTCACACTATGTTCGATCTATATTTCAAGCAAAGTTGAATAGATAACAATTCCAAGGTCTCCAAAAAGATGTGTGTATTATGTGAACTGAGATAACTCTATATAGCCCATTGTGCTTTCAGTGTTCATAACACATACTGTGCATAATATCATAGCATCTTTAGAATACAAAATTGCATAATAGAAGGTCAATTTCATGTTTTAAATTATCTCAGAAAATATCAATATTTTATGTAAATTAGCAGCACTATGTTATCAAGATAATAAACATTTGATTTTTTGTGTACTTCACATAAGCTTCTGTTATTCTACATAAAATAATATCAAAAGGCTTAGCTTTTTATGGTAAGTTATTTCTACTTTGAGACATCCTTAGCATTTGATCAAACCACCGGACAGTTTTTTTGCTGTTTCAGTGCAAAACCAAGTAACTGAAATAATGAAAAACTTTATCTTAAGATTCATAATTATTTTTAAAACTGGTTCTTACTAGCAAAGGACAATGATAATTATTTAATAGAGCTAAAGCACAATAAATAACTCTCCTATATGATCCAAGGTAGTTAGAATTTCCTCCAAGAAAGAAGTTGGCAAATTATCAAAACACGGAGAATTGGATGAATGTTAAAATAAAGCAATAATATCCCTTGCAAGGTAGAATGGCTTCATATTTCAAAGCTGGAAACCACACAGCTCTGAGGACATTCCAGCCTTGGCATTCTTTCAGAAGTTTTATTTCTAGACACTTGCCAAATTATTGGGAACTTTCTATCCCCCAAAATAGATCATTATAATGTCTTCAGTAAGAAGAGCCACTGTTGAATTAATGCCAGGTTTATCTGTGCTTTTAAAATTATTATGAGTGTTAGCATAGCTATTAATAACACACTTTGTAGCTTTCAAAGAGCTTTCATTTGTATTGTCTTGTCACTACTTTCAGCAACTCAGAGACACATAAAAGGCTTGCATTATCATGCTCATTGTATTTGTGAGAAAATGAGTCATATAGACTAAGTGATTTATGTTATTTATCTACATTACCTCTACGGGCTCCAACATTTGGGAGTGGGTCGGGGAACAGATCCTATAGAAGTGAGGGGGAAGAGTGAATGATGAATGTGACCAAAATACATTGTGCACATGCTAAGTTCTTAGATCTAGGAGAAGGGAATAGGATGAAAGCAGGAGGGAGAGAGGAACAGGAGGATACAAAAGATGGGATAACAATTAATCTGGATAATTAATTAAATAAAAAATGAAAAAGAAAAAATAGTTAAAATATTAAGAAAAATAAAAATTTTAAGATATATTTTTGTTTTCTACTTTTTTTCAGGAGAAGATACAAAAGCCCAGAACAGTAAAAAAAAAAAAAAAAAAAAAAAAAAAAAAAAATGCACTTTCAGCTAGATCTATCTTGTTTCTAAGTTTGAACTCTTCCCTCTTAGATTCCACATCATTTAATCCTTACACCTTCTTAATGAAGTAAGTAAAATGCTTTTTTAAAAAATAGTTCTAAAGGTGACTTCAGAAAAGTAATATTACAAAGAGAGACAGGTTGCACATTTGGCATTCTGGCTGGCTGAGCATTCAATTTTGTTGTCATCAACAATACTCTTCAAATACACAACTAAACTTCCCATCTTAAGAAAATTATTATATCAAATACAATTGGAGGTTTAGCTGAAATTTCTTTCAATTAGAAAGTATCATTAATTTGTTTTTCTTTTTGTGTTCTTTTGTGTATATAGGAAGGATAAAGGCATGGCTAGGATATTAATTGACTATCATAACTAAATAAATGTTTTTAAATAAACAATTGTTTAAATCTGAATAACTTCTATGATTATTTGAGAGTTTTTAGTAATTGGATTATTCTTATGCTCTTATTATGAGCCCGTTTCTAAGCAACATATTGAGCTAACCTATGAAGAAGAGAAAGGCTTTGAGCAAAACAATACATAAACTAAATTGTTATAATTAGGGAACATCACACTATAAATCAAGTTATGTCTTTCTTTATTAATCATGTTATGAGGCAAATTTCCACTGAGCTAAGAACAACTTCATATTGACGTTTTGGCTTACAGAAACCACAAACCAGAGCATTGTTGAAAAGATTCACATTCTTTGTTAAGTAAAAAAGAGTATCTGGATACTTTTCTTTTGAGCTATTTCTAACAATTATGATTTCAGATTACAATTTACTGTTCTATGTCAAAAAGGCATGTAATGCGAACATCCAAGTCCAATCAAGTGATGGGAACTCAACAACTTTTCCAGATGAATCACAAATTACAAGTTCATCTATTGTAGTGGCCATATTGCACCAAAGAGTTTGAATAAAAGATGGTTAAAGAACATAAGAATAGATGTAGTATAGAAAAAGTGAAGCTATTTTTATAGTAAAAACTATTTCTTTATTTTTAATGCAACGGCATGCTTTTATTATGAGCAATACATTTTTAAAACTTTGTTATTTTCAATTTGTTCACTTTACATCCAGATTGTTCCCCCTCCCTCATCTTCCCCCAGTCCTACCCTCCCTCTTCCTCCTTTCCGGCCCCCAGTCCTCAGAAAAGGGCAGCCCTCCTCCCCCATCATCTGACTCCAGCCTATCAACTCTCACCTGGATTGCCTGCATCCTCTTCTTCTGTGACCTGGCAAAACCTCCCTACCAGGGGAAATGATCAAAAATTGGGCTTCAGAGTCCATGTCAGAGGTAGCAAAGGGAAGTTATTTTAGCATGTAAGTATATTTTAATAGATGGACTATTATTTTCTTTTCATTTGATACTGCATCTAAAATAAATAAAACAATATGCAATACCATAGATTAAAAACAATAATCTCTATTAGGATATTTTAAAGAAAGAATAAATTATTGTATTACTGCTCCAATTACTAAAACTACAATATTAGACTATTGTTCATGTATGAAACTTGCAGAAATCAAATGATAAATTTCTCTTGATGATGTTAAGATAATGCAGGTAGCACTATTTTCAACAAGAATGATCACACAATTTATAATAACTCATGATGACTTTTGTTTATATTAATAAACATAATTATTCTGAGAAGCCTGCTGATTGTAAATATCACATTTCATTGTTCTTCATTTTAGGGATTCTGTCTTTGTGTAACCTTGAGTGTCCCAGATTGCTTTGTAGAGCAGGCTGACCTCGAACTCATAGAGATCCACCTGCCTTTACCTCCCTGACTGCTGGGATTAAAGGCACATGCTACTAAGTCTGGTTTACACAGACTTTTAAAATAATCAATGTTATGCTTTTTGGCACACTGTTTAAATAGTAATTATTTTTCCAAAGAAATTCGACAACCACTTATTGATCAACTGCCACCGGCATGGTTACCTTGTAGATCTGCAGAAATAAAGAGATAATGCTGAAAGGGCCTGTAGCTTCCAGGAATCCACAGCCCCTCCTCATTTTAAAATTTAAGCCTCACTCCACGAGATGGAAGCCATACATAACATATATGGCAATGCCAAATTGACCAAAAACCTGAGGTTCTAGGTCATGGGAATTGAAGAAAAACCTACTACTATTATTTTGCTAAAGAACATGGGATTAAAATAACATCTAGTAATATGGTTGTACCCAAAGAGCAGGACACTACACAGTCTCATCAGGGAATTTTCTTCTGGGAGTTGATAAGTCACAAAGAGATCCACAAACAGACAGTGCAGGGAATGAGAGACCTTGGAGCAATCAGTCTCAAGTGAGATTTGTTTATCAAACTCCTCCCTCTCAAGGCTCAGAGATCTATGTAGAAGAGGAAGCAGAAAGACTGGAAGAGCCGGAAGTGATAGATGAGTCCACCAAAACATTGTCATTTAGACAGAACAGAACAGATACACAAATGAACCCACAGAAACTTGTAACAACATGCACAGCTTCTGAACAGGTCCAAACTGTACAAAATCCTAGCACTAAAGAGGATGTGGACAAAAAATTCCACTGGTAATCAAAATGCTATTTGCAATAGAAGTTTGAATAGGAGATTATCAGTTTTCTTTAATAAATTTTCAGTAGATCCTATCAACCACATTACATGCCAAGCCTCATGCTCATGAGTAGTTGGCCAATACTTAAATTTTTCTCACTTTCTTTCTACCTATCTTTCTTTCTTTCTTCCTTTGTATTTACTTCTTGTTTTGTTTGGTTTGAGAACGTTTTGTGTTAATGGTTTTCTTTTATTTTTAATTTGTTTTGATTTTCCTTTTTGTTGTTGTTTCCCCAATTTTTATTTTTCTGTTTGAAAGAGAGAAAGAACATAAAATTGGATGGGTAGGATGAAGTTGGGTGGTGTGGGAAAGATCTTAAAAGATTTGGGTAGGAGAAAATATGATTGCATTATACTGTATGAACACTTAAAAACTGAAAGAGAAATAAAGAAATACACCTATTAAGCAAATACTTAAAGGGCATATAGTTTTACAGATAGATGCAGCAATAATTCTAACTTGAGATTCAGTGGTTTTCCATCTCTGTTATAGAAAATGACATAAATACAGTGTTTTGGAATTCTTCAAGTAAGAAATCTAAAATGAATCTCATGGAACTAAAGTCAGAATTCATAGCTAACTTTATTTTGTTTTATATGGACAGCCTCACAATGCTTCTGAAATTGTTTTTTGAATTCACATTACTCTTGTCTACACTTTTCTAATTGGAGGCTTTCATGATCTTACTCATCTAGGGTTGTGTTTCTCATGAATTGCCTAGGAAAGACCTTCTTGTAGTCTTCAGGTTTGACAGCTTGCCTGCATTCCTTGCTATGACTTCCATTTTCTTCTCCTTCTCCTTCTCCTCCTCCTCCTCCTCCTCCTCCTCCTCCTCCTCCTTCTTCTTCTTCTTCTTCTTCTTCTCCATTTTTCAAAACAGGGTCTCTCTGTGTTAGCCTTGGCTGTCCTGGACTCAGTTTTGTAGACCAGCCTGGCCTTGAACTCACAGCGATCTGCCAGCTTCTGTCTTCCAAGTGCTGGGATTAAAGGCATGTGCCACCATGCCTGGTTGACATCCATTTTTAAAGAAGCAGCAGCATCACTATCGCCATGGATCAATATCTTTCTCACCTCATAGTTTTACTTATAAAGACCTTTGCAATTGCACTGGGTCCAGCAGAATGACCTGTCACAAAATGTGCATCTCAAAACCTTTAACATTTGTCCACAAATTTTGGAAATTCCTTGTTTTTAATAGCTGAGTAGTATTCCATAGTGTAAATGTACCACAGTTTCTTTATCCATTCTTCTATAGAGGGACACGTAGGTTGTTTCCAAGTTCTGGCTATTATGAATAAGGCAGCTATGAACATGGTTGAGCATATGTCCCTGTTGTGTAGTAGTACATCCTCTGGGTATATTCCAAGGAGTGGAATAGCTGGGTCTTGAGGAAGCCCTATTCCCATTTTTCTGAGAAAGCACCAGATAGCTTTCCAAAGTGGTTGTACTAGTTTGCATTCCCACCAGCAATGAAGGAGTGTTCCTCTTTCTCCACACCCTCGCCAGCATGAGGTGTCAGTTGAGTTATTGATCTTAGCCATTCTGATGGGTGTAAGATGGAATCTCAGTGTCGTTTTGATTTGCATTTCTCTGATGACTAAGGAGGTCGAGCATTTCTTTAAGTGTTTCTCAGCCATTTGATATTCCTCTGTTGAGAATTCTCTGTTTAGCTCTGCGCCCCATTTCTCTATTGGGTTATTTGGTTTGGTGGTGTTTAATTTCTTAAGTTCTTTATATATTTTGGATATTAGACCTTTGTCAGATGAAGAGTCGGTGAAGATCTTTTCCCAGTCTGTAGGCTGTCGCTTTGTTCTCTTGACAGTGTCACCTGCCTTACAGAAGCTTCTCAGCCTCATGAGGTCCCATTTATTAATTGTTGAAGCAAAAAGAGCTAAATGGTATATACTCACTTATATCGAGACACTAGTCCAAGGTGTACGTCCCCATGAAAAACTGTACCTACCAGAATAGTGGGTAAGAGGGGAGGACATCCTACTGAAACTTTAGGTGTGAGAAGCCTGGGAGAAAGAGGAAATGGAAGGATCCAGTGGGTCCTGGAAAACTACAGACGAGTCTGGGCCCTGGGGCCCTCCGCAAACTGTGGCAACAGCCAAGGAAAAAATAGGCAGTAAAAACCTTGAACCCCTACCCGGACTAGCCGATGGACATTCTCCACTGTTGAGTGGAGAAGGAGATCTAACTTTCACACAAACTCTGGTGCCCCATATTTGAACATATCCCTTGGACGGAGATGCCTGGTGGCACTCAGAGGAAAGATAATAGGTCACCAAGGAGAGACTTGATACCGTATGAGCATATTCAGGGGGAGAAGGTCCCCCTCAGACACAGACTTAGGGGAGGGGAGGGGAGTAGGGGGGAAGTGGGAGGAAGGGAGGAATGGGAGGATACATGGGATGGGCTAACAACTGAGATGTAATATGTATAAATTAATAAAAATGTATTAAAAAAACAAAACAAAACAAAAAAAACCTTTAACATTATTGTATGCTCACTTCACATGTGAGATAAAGACTTCAGATCTGGGAAGTCAGATGTGGACAACTTTTTATTTTGTGCTTATACAAATACTTGGCTAACTGTGCAGAAAAGATTGGTATTCACATTTAAAACTTTTATTAATATATTTTAACTATAAAAACAATAGATTTCCTCCTCCTCCTCCTCCTCCTCCTCCTCCTCCTCCTCCTCCTCCTCCTCCTCCTTCTCCTCCTCCTCCTTCTCCTCCTCCTCCTTCTCCTCCTCCTCCTAGATAGATTCTGTTCCTAGGGGAAAACCTAATATTATCTTTTAAATTTATTTTTTAAAATTTATTCACTACATCCAGATGGTATCCCCCTCCCATGGCTCCACCCTTCTTCCCTCTTCCCCCTCCCTCCTTCCTTAATCCTAAGGAAAAGCAAGTCCTCTTCCCCTACCTTCATGCCCCCCAGCCTATCAAGTCTCATCAAGACTGCTTGGATCCTCTTCCTCTGTCGCTTGACAAGGTCACCCTACCAGGTGGGAAGTGATCAACCAAACAGGCAACAGAGTCTATCTCAGAGAGAGCCCCTGCTCCCCATATTAGGGAGCCCTGAGCTGCCTATCCACTACATTTGAGCAGGGTGTCTAGGTGCTCTCCATATATGGTCTTTGGTTGGTGCATCAGTCTTTGCAGGTCCCTTGGGTCCAGATTTTTAAATTTCTTGGTCTACTTGTGGATCTCCTGTCCCCTCCTGGTCCTTCTATCCCCCCACTCTTGCATAAGTCTCCCTGTTTTCTGCCCAAAGGTTTGCTGTGAGTCTCAGCATCTGCACTGTGACATTTTCATGTATACATATAAAATGCTTTGATCACAATCACTTCTTATTACTATTTTTTTTTGGTCTCCTGACCCCATTTCACTGGTTCCTTTCTTCTTTCCAAAAATCTCCTTTCTACTTTCTATATTTATTATTTTTATGTGCACAAGTGTTTGCCTGCATGGATGTATATATGCCATATGTGTGCCAGTGTCTGTGGAGGCCAGAAGATGGTGTTATATATCCTGGAGCTAGAGGTACAGGGAGCTGAATCCACTATGTGGATGATCAGAGTTGAAAATGGGTCCTCTGGAAGAGCGATCAGTGTCCTTAACCACTGAGACATAGTTCAAGCTCCCTCTCTTTGCTTTCATATTGTCTTTTTTATTTACATCTTGACAACTATATTTCAAATATAGATACTAATATAATCCTCAATTCATTATTTAGTTAATATTTAGAGGATGTTGTATATGTTTTCCTACGTTTATATATTTTGCCTCCATGGATTCACGGCATGATGAGACTGCCTGTGCCTGCGGTAGGCAGAAGGAGGCATTGGTTCTCTGGAACTGAAGTCAGTGTGGTGTGCTGTAAAACAAACCAAACCATCTGCAAGGGTAACAAGTGCCCTTAACCACTGAGCCATCTTTCTAGCACTCATATGGATAATCTTAATCTTTTCATATTAAATTTTTAAATGTTTTCTGGAAGATTATGAAGGCCAAATCTTTTCTTTTATGAAGGCCAAATTTTAACATATTAAATAAAATAAGCAAAAAAAATTCTCTCGTTATGTTTCAAAAGAAGGATGCAAATGTATTAATAGTGAACCATGTAAGTTAACTGAAGCACGTACATATTTTCAAATCACTGCCATATGTCAACTATCTGAACTTACTTTAGTTTTATTTGCAACGTTCTACTGTCAGAAGGCCAACCCAAGTATGATAGACCCGTAATTAGGAGTTATAACAGTCAAATTATAGATTTAAAAGGAATAACAAGTATTAAGTCACTCAATAATTTTTAAGTTGTTCTGTAAATGTTGTTAGATTTATGAAATAGTTGCGCATTTCTAACCTGAAACTTCACATGGAGTAAGCCATACCCACAACTCACTCTTCTACTCAAAAAATACAAGGACAGCAAAAGAATCAGTTTATTTTTTTCCTGTTCTTGTCTATCATGGGGGAATAAACGGTTCCATGATGGCAGGTAGGCAGCAGCTTGATAGAGCTCTTCAGTCAGGGTTCTTGTGTCAGGTGACAGAGATACGAAGTGAGGTGCGTTTCTTCTCACTTACCAGTCAACCCCAGGTACATTTCTATCCAGGACTGAGCTCTCACAGCAGCCAATCCAAGATTCTCCTGTGCTTCCTTAAACAACAGGGACCATTTACTAGACCCTGCCATGTTGTCAGTCCAGGTGGTGCTAACATTGGATAACAGGGTCTTATTTGATATCTACTTATTGGTTATAGTCTTAAATTCCCAAACATGATCAAACCATTATATTTCTTTATTTTTCTCAGAAGTTTGGATTTTTTGTTTTTATATTACTTCTGCTATTATATATTACTGTATAAAAATTAGTTGTCCACACTATTCACTTTCTTTTCTGTCAACCAAGAATTTCATCATGTGTACTATCCATGTATAAATGCTTTTACTGACCTTTTTTTTTTTTGTTACTGTGATGATTAATGGTGCTAAAAGTTCAGTGGAATGTATAATAATTATACATCTATATTTTTAAAATTATGTACCTAAATCATACATTATTAGTAATAATATGTTTCAGTAAGTTCAATTTCATGTATAATTATATTTTTGTATATGGAAATGACATTAAATGGAAATTCTGAGTTAAGGAAAATTCATTAAAATTCTAGCACAAGAGAGGATATGTTTTCCACAGTAAGACTTCCTGAGGGGAATCCACTTCCTTCAAATTGTGCACCCTGTGAAAGTTGTAATGATGTTTTGCCTCATTTCTTCATCTCTAAAGTGAATTCACCCATGGAAACTGTTTTGACTTTGTTGTGCTTAATACGTAAAACATAAGGTTTTCACTTCATTATATAAATTAGGACACCAACAGTCTATTCAACTTCACTCTTCTCAGAGGATGAGTACAGTGAGGCTGTCAGTACGGAACAAAAGTCGCATGATCTGCAGGAACACTCTCGTGAGTGATTTTGCCTAAGAGGAGCTGGGTAAGGCTTAGGAAGACAGGTTTGTCCCTGGTAACAGTTTCCCTCCATCATCCTGACAAACCCATTTATTTATTCTCTTTGTATGCAGCTGGTTACAAGGAATTTTTATCACTTCCTTTCAGGAATTTCTTATATTTCTTATAAAAAGTCTTCCATGAGGTGAGGTTTTTTTTTTTTTTTTTAAATGCCTATAGTAAACCCATCACATACTGAAAATGTGTTACTTCCTGGAATATTCTTTCCAATGATATTTCACACAAGGCATGCAATTGTAAGCCAGTGCTCTATATCAATGCTGTAAAACTAAATAGGAACTATAATTACTATATTTAGAGCCTAGTATGAGAGAAGCTGCCTAGACATCTGTCACAGAGAATAGCCAAATTAATGAAGTTGTAGAATCTAAATGTTATTAATATCTAGGCTCTCTGGATAAAAAGCCCTGTAGCCTAAATAGGAAACCCTGTGGATTATGTACAAGCATTTTCTGGGTCCCAAGAAGTTAAAATAGTAGGTAATGCCCTTTATTTCTTAGCCATGTATCTTTAAGATGCTGGACTTGACCCTGACTGCTCCTATTAATGGTCATTTTAAAATTTACACAAGAATCTACTTCCAGAGAGAGTAGCCTATTTTCTTCTTTATATCATAAGAGGAGACCTGTTAGAATGGATAATTATTTCAAGATTTTCCTGTGCCATGTTTTTAAAAAATTCTGTATATTTATAATCTCAATCCAGTTACTTATTTTTAACTTGTGTTTTTGTACTGAGTTCTACAGGGGAATTTGAAAACACGTTTGCTTTTCTGAACTTTGAACATCCTGGAAACAGTGATGCCTCAAGAATATTCTTAGGCTCGTTTTAGTAGTGGAGCAATTAAAGCATGGATTAAATCTGTTTAAAGTTTCACATAATTAGTAAGCTGAGCAAAAACGGTCTATTGAAATCTCAGAAATGAAATGTGTGTAATTATTACATATGCACAAGATGTAAACAGAAAAATTTAGTTAATTGTCAATAAGATCGAAGTCTCCAAAACTTTTTACTTCTCTGGATCTCTTGCGCTTGAAAATATTTAGTTAGTATTATTTCCTAATTTAATTGGCATACAGACTTACTGCACTAAAGCAGAAACAGTCACATGATTTTTTATTATTTTTACTTCTTGAGGTGTAATTACATCATTTCCCCTTGCATATCTTTCATCTAAATGCTCCCCTATATCCCTCATTTCTCTCTTTTAATTCTGTGCCCTCTTTTTAAAATCAATTGTTGTTATATGCATATATATGCACACAAAACATATGTGTATTATATATACATACATATATAAATATGGAAACTATGTGTGCATATATATACATATATATATATGCATTCCTTAATATAACCTACTCAGTATGTACACAATTACTTGTGTGTATGTTTTCAAATCTGATTTTTAGAGTTTGGATAAGCATTTCTCTAGGATAAGCATTTCTCCTACTCTTGGGCTTATGTAGCTGTCTACAATTGTTGCCTAGTGATCTTTCCTCAGTCCACTTTAACATGTCAATTGTTGTTGCCTTTTTCAGCCCATGTTTAGGAACTCATGTAGGAGACACTCTATAGCTTTGGCTCCAGACATCACTAGGCTAATAGTGTCAGAACACTATGGATGTATACATGTACAAATCAATAGGAAGCACAGAAGATAAAAGAGTTTGCTTTGAGATTGTGTCTCTATGTGATTTCATTGTTTATTTATTTAGCTTATTTTTGAGATTATATTTTGATTACATTTCTCCCTTCCCTTTCCTATGTCCAAACCCTACCACCCTACCATATATCTTGTCCTGCTCTCCTTAAAATTTTCCGGGGGGGGGGGGCGGGACTGGAGAGATGGCTCAGCGGTTAAGAGCACTGTTTGCTCTTCCAAAGGACCAAGGTTCAATTCCCAGCACCCACATGGCAGCTCTCAACTCTCTGTAATTCCAGTTCCAAGAAATCTGATCTTCATAACAATGTACAAAATAAAAATAAATACATTAAAAAACTTGCATAGGGGTTGTGTTATCTTTTTTATTATGTTATTTTTATTAATTAATTCATTCAGATTACAACTCAATTGTTCTCCCATCACTTGTATCCTTCGTACCTCCCTGCTTCCTGTCCCCACTAGGTTGTTTTATCTTGATGGTTTTATTCTGAAATATTTAGTTCAATGCACTACATTCATACATATTTAAGAGAGGCATCGAATTTATCTTTTCCTTTAATCCACCCAAAAATAAAATTGTAATAAAAGAAATACTGAAAAATAATGGCTGAATATAATTGCTCATGATCCCAAATTCCCACATGATTTTTGTAATGTTCACACTACACATAAGGCCTACATAGAGTCAAAGTACAGTAAACAGTTATTTGGAACTAGAAATGATTTCTGTTATCTACAAAACAGAAATTTTAAACTACATATCAAAATATTTGGTACATCTTTATTTACTATATTAAGTTTAGAAAAACAATAAACCTGGCTATATTTAAACATAAAAGAAACTTGATTTTTATCAACTCTGAACTAATTACTAAAATGGTTTATTAAAGCCTTTGCATACTACTCTATGCAACCTAGAGTGAAATCAGAAAATCCTACAACATTTTTTTTTTGCAAGATATTTGATCTCATTGTGAACTCTGAGACTGTGAGCTATAAAAACCTGTTTCTTGTTTGGTGTGGTTTACCCCTAACACACATCTTTAATCCAAGAACTTTCTGTTTATTGTAAACATGTGTGGATTATGGTGTGGATCAGTCCTAGCATACAGTTTTAATCAAAAAGCTTTCTGTACACAGGATTTAAAGTATTTAACCCTATGCCACCAGGAAAACATGAATCAAAATGAATTGAGTTTTTATTTTTTCAATACTTTATTTTTATTTATTATTTTTATTAAATATTTTTTAATTTTTTACATATAACTTTATATTAATACATATATGTATAGTAAACTATCTATAGCAAGAAAAAGCATGACACAATTTGGAATTATATAAAAGGTGCATTTTTAGTGTTTTGGCTATTTGTATTTGACAGCCTTGATGAAAACATTTTTCCTATCTTGGTGCATCTAAAATTCTGAATGTAAATCAATCTTCATCACATCTTGTCATTATTAACTTAAAACATCTATCTAGACTTAAAAACATCTTAACCCCTAAATAACTAAGCTTCACTGTAAAACTACCTGGTCTTCACCCCTATCAGAGACTTGAGAAGGAATAAAATTGATTACCTGAGTATGCAAAGAATGCAGGTTGGTAGCTTTCCAAATGAGAAGATGACAGCTATCAGAATAGCTAAGATTAAAACCGAAATGACAGCACATCTGACAAGGATATGGAGAAAAGGGAACACTCCTTCATTGCTGGTGGGAGTTGAAACTTGTACAACTACTTTGGAAATCATTCTGGTGCTTTCATAAAACTGGGAATAGTCCTACCTCAAGACCCAGCTATATCACTCCTGGACATATATCCAGAAGATGCTCCACCATACAACAAAGGCATTTGCTCAACTATGTTCATAGCAGCTTTATTCATAATAACCAGACTCTGGAAACAACCGTGATGTCCCTCAAATGAAGAATGGATAAAGAAATTGTTGTACATTTACACAATGGAATACTATTCTGCTTTCAAAAGCAAAGAAATGTTTAAATTTGCTGGCAAATGGATGGAACTAGAAAAGATCATCCTGAGTGAGGTAAACCAGACCCAGAAAGACACACATGGTATGGACTCACTTCTAAGTGGATATTAGCCTAACATAGATGTCCTCTGAGAGACTTTACCCAGTAGGGGATCGGGACAGATACTAGGACTCCCAGCTGCACTCTGAGTGAAATGCTGAGAGACTCATGGTAGAGTTGGGAGAGGGAAGGAACCTTAGTGGTCAGGAATTCCACAAGGAGACCATTAAGTCTGGCAGATCTGGACCCAGGGGACGTGCACACACTGATGCACCAACCAAAGATATTGTAAGTTGAGAACCTAGACCCCTTGTTCAGAGGTAGCTGATGGACAGCTAATTCTCCACCTGGGGGAAGGTGGGTGGGAACTGCCTCTGACATGAATTCTGGCCCATGATTTGATCTTGTCATTTGGTGGGGCAGCCTTGCAGGCACACAGAAGAAGTGGAGCCAGGTTAACCTGATGAGAGCTGATAGGCTGAGGTCAGATGATGCGGGATCAGGGCAGATGCTGGGACTTGCTGCTGGATGCCCTTTGGAGTGCTGAGAGTGGTATGGTAGAATGGGGTGGTGGTGGAAGGACTCAGAGAGTTCTAGAGCCCCACAAGGAGACCATCAAAGCTGGTGGATCTGATCCCAGAGGTCCTGCACGAACTGTTGTACCAACCAAGAACAATGCATGTTGTAAACCTAGAGTCGCTGTTCAGCTCTAGCCAATGGACAGCACGTTCTCCAAGGTTATGAGGAGAGTGAAAACTGCCTCTAACATAAACTCTGGTGTCTCCGATTTGATCACTTCCACTTGGTAGGCCAGGCAGGCACAGAGAGGAAGGGGAAGCAGGCTATCCTGATGAGACCTGATAGGCTGTGTGACCATATGGTGAGGGAGGAGGTTCCTTCAGTTAGAGGTCTAGGGTAGGGGAATAGGGCAGAAGAGGGAGGGAGCATGGGAGCATGAAGATAGGAGGGAGGGGAATAACAATTGTGGTGTAATGTGAATAAATTATAATAAATAAATTTTTTTAAAAAAGGAGTTGAGTAAGAAAGGAAGTATCAGGGATTAAGTAGAGAGGAAGAGCATTAAGTTGAAGAGTATTTATGACAGCATGAAATAAAAGAAGGAACTCTGTAGTTCTTTTAGCTTTTTGGCTTTATCTCTTGGCTTTTTCCTCCTGAGCTGTTGGTTGAGCTGGTAGGCCTTTTTCTCTTGGTCCTGCAGCTGAGCTAGCAGGATTTTTGGCTTTTAGCTTTTGGCTTTTCCTTCTGGGACATGAGCTGAGTAGGAAGGTCATCTGGGTGCTTTCTCTGCCTTTCTGAACTAACAAGTTTTCACCCCAGGGTCTGTCTCCTGAGAGTCTTTATTAGTAAAACCAAATGGTTGGGATTTTCTTTTTATATAATAACAGTTTTTTCTATGTATGGTTGTTTGAAAATAAGTACACCCCTTACTCCAAATTAAATGAGTATTTCTTTATTCTTGTATAGATCAAATGATATAATAAGGGGATGGCAGATACCTAAGAAATCTGAAGCCAACTTATATATGACAGAAAAAGAAACACTATAATAGGGATGTGTGTGGAATGCTACAAGCCAGAGGAGAATGGATAAACATCTTAGAAATGTTAACATTTAAAAGCCATAAAATAGAACATTTACAAACAATGTGTGCTGGAGTAGATGAGTACTTGCTTTTGATGAATAAAGAGAGGTATTTGGAATGAGGGTGGGTTATGGGTTATCATAAAGAATGAGTTGTTTGAAGAAAAGAGTACAGTGGTCCTGTGGTAATGTGCTATGAGGTGTAAGTGATGGTAGATAAAAGTAGATGGATTTTGGATAACTTCCTTGAGGAAGACTATTTCTTCCACTCTTGGCATTCATTAGTTTCCTTTCTTTCTTTCTTTTCTTTTTTTTTTTTTTTTTTTTTTTTTTTTGTATAGGGTTGAGGCCTTATCTTTCTCTCATCCACTTGCTCATGTATGTAAGCAGTCATGTTGGTGAGACTTCTGACATTCCTAGGAGATAAATGTAGCCAGTCTAGAAAGCATATGCATACAAGTAGCATTTTACAGACTTAGCACTTTATATATATATATATATAACAATTAATGAGAAGACACTATGAGTCTGAAAGAGAAGCAGGAGGGCTATATTAGAAAAGTTGGGTGGAGGAAAGGAAGAAATTAATTATATAATTATATTATAATCTAAACAAAATAAATACTTTAAATACACATTGGTGATCTTAGCTATTCTGGTAAGTATAAGGTGCAATCTCAGAGTCGTTTTGCTTTGCATTTCCCTGATGACAAGGAACGTTGAACATGTGCTTCTAGGTCATTCAGTATTCCTCTGTTAAGAACTCTCTATTTAGCTTTGTACCCAATTTTTAAAATTGGATTTTTTTGTTTGGTGGTGTTTAATTTCTTGAATTCTTTATATATTTTGGATATTATTCCTTTGTCAGATGTAGAGTTGCTGAAGATCTTTTCCCTATCTGCAGCCTTTCGTTTTGTTCTATCGACAGTCTCTTTTGCCTTCCAGAAGCTTTTCAGTTTCATGAGGTCCCATTTATTAATATTTTATTTTAGGGCTTGAACTATTGGTGTTCTGTCGAGGAAGATGTCTCCTGTACCAATGAGCTCATTTACACAATGGAATATCACTCAGCTATTAAAAACAAAGAAGTCTTGAAATTTTCAGGCAAATGGATGGAACTAGAAAAGATCATCCTGAGTGATGTAATACAGACCCAGAAAGACATACATGATGTATATTTATTTATAAGCAGAAATTAGCCATATAACACAAGATAACCACACTACAATACACAGACTTAAAGAAACTAAATAACAAGGAGGGCCCTAGGGAAAATGCTTCATTCTTATTCAGAAAGGCATATAGAATAGACTCAACAAGCAGCTGAAAAGAAGGAACAGGACAGGAGCCTATCATAGAGGTCCTCTGAAAGACTCCACCCAGCAGAGCATCCAAGCGGATGATAAGACAAACTCTGGGGTGGAGCACAGGGAGTCTTATGAAAGAGTTGAGGAATAGAGGGGCATGGAGGGGTCAGGGGCTCCACAGGAGACCAATGTTGCCAACAAATCTGGGTGGAGGAGGGAGTGCTGTGAAAATTGATGCACCAGCCAATGAGCACGCATGGAAAGACCTAGACTATTGCTCAAATGTAGTAGATAGGCAGCACAGTCTCCCTGTGGGTCCCATAATATGGGGAGTAGGGGCTACTTCTGTCATGGATTCTGGCCACTACTCATTAGTTACTTCCCCCCTGATTAGGCAGCCTTGCCGGGCAATAGAGGAAGAGGATACAGGCAATTCAGGTGAGACTTAATTGTATGAGGTCAGATGTTAGGAGAGAAGAGTTCCCCTTTTTGAGGACTAGGGGAGGGAGAAAGAGAATATGAGAGAGAGAGGGTGTCACGGTAGGGAGCTACAATTGAGATGTAAAGTGAACAAATTTTTAAATATTTAAAAATAGATTGATGAATTCAGTCATGCTGTGGCAAGCCTAAATACTTATCTTTAACACACACACACACACACACACACACACACACACACACACACACACAATTAGGTCAGTGTTGAAGACTATGTATAACTTTCTTTGGAAAGTCTCATCATATTTTCACCTCATCACGTATCTTTTCCCACACTGTCATATTACAGAGTAATGTATAGTAACACAATAGTAAGAATAGAGGACATTGAGCTGGGCATGGTGGTGCACAACTTTAATCCTAACCCTGGGGAGCCAGAAGCAAGGAAACCTCTGTTAGTTCGAAGCCAGCGTTCTCTACCAAGTAAGTCTATGACAGCCAGGGCTCTGTTACACAGAAGAGCCCTGACCTGAAAGAAAAATAAAGAACGTTAAAAATCATCATAAATGAAAACAAATATAATCATAAGTTACATAATACTTTAAAAAGTTATATATATGTAAATACATGTATATATATATACAAATATATATAATTCAAGATTATATTAATTATGTCCCAATTAAGCAGAGGTCTGAGGCAGTTACTAATCACAGAAAATAACAGGGTCTAGATTTGAATCTAAGGATGCACTGAAATTTTTCAAAATTATACTATACTCCTATGATGAAGAGTATCTTATTGCTAAAAATCTTATGACACTTTAAGCTAATTAAACTACACACAATCACACTGAACTATCTGCCCATCCATTCTTTTTCTATGGCAACAGAGATGAGACGGATACAGTAATAATCTGTACAGTACTAATATAGTACAGTACTGTACAGTAATAATATAGATCTTTTAGGGTAGTCTGTCTCAGTGACACAACTGTGCTGATTAAGTCTTAAGTTCTTAGCTTTACCATAGTGTTCATAAACCCATACCATTTCTATCTATTTAAGTTGGCACCATATCCATTTAAGCTCTTGATAGATCCACACTCCTGGGTAGACTGGTAGAGTAAGAAGATCCGTGCATTAAGATAAGTCTTCTGAAGGCATGAAATCAATCTGCCTTGTGAGTTTGGAAAAATATAGTTTAGAATTAACACTAAAGGCTTTGCCCTGATTAGTGGCTTTGAAGGAAATATATCAAACACCTACGTAGGTACCTGACACACTGAAGAGATTGAATTTCTCGCTATCAGTTCTTGAGTTTCATTACTTACTAAGTTGGGAGGCTGAGTTATGATGGTAATTTTTGATGTCTTCATGAGTATAAAATGAACATGAGTATGAACATATTCATGTGGACATGAGTATGGACATGTCTGTTTATTCCACACATGGGAGACAATTGTATCTCAAACAATGCAGAACATAAAGCTACAACAGGGTGAATCTTTCTAATATGTGAGCTCAGAAAGTGTTCAGTATTCGTAACATATTTCTGGGTGGAAGTCCTTTGATAGTAGCATTGTATTCCCAAAACCATTACCAGAAGCAAAGGAACTGGGGGGAAAATCCAATCACGTTTGCCTACAGAAAGTAAAGCCTATGTATTGCCTAGAGCTGAAGAGGGGAAACTTTGCTTAAGATCCCTTTAAAATTATTCTTATTTCTAAGAAAGAGGATATTATTTTTCCAGATAGCCACTTTTGTGCCTCGTAAAAATAGAGGGCTGCAAATAGCAGTGTTCTATAACCCTATGCTGTAAGGCCTAGAAGGGAATTGTGAGAAAAGAAGTAAAAGCTGCCTGAAATGGATTGATATGAAGTGGCATTTTCCCCTAAAATGATTTTCACTTGTCTTTCATATTTCTGAACGAAATAGAAAAGCACCTCCTCTCTATTAATCTATAATATTTCTTTATCCGCCTTTCAAAAATAATCCAGCAAAAGACAACTTTCAGTATGGAAGAAGACTTTCATGTCACTCCAAAGTTTCCGTATGAAGCCCTAACTGATGAAGGCAGCCCATCTTTTAAGATGTGAAGAATTGAGCATTGGGTAAGAGGATAATCAAGTTAAAGCTGGCAGTTCTGTGAAAATTTCTCTTTTATGTGCCTCTGAGGTGACTTGGTTTTTCTAAAGCCTTAAGTTTGCACCTAAACCCCTTTATTTTATTCTTAATTTCCCTTTTCCAACTGACACAAAAATTAATATGTATAGGGTGCAATTTGCAGATTTTTAAAATGTATACATTGCATAATGTTAAAATTAAGATAAATTATATATTATATGTGACATATATAATCATCTTAAATATTCAGCATTCTTTCTGAAAAACATCATTAGAAACTTTCTTTTGCGTGTGTGAAGTACACAGTATGTTATCATTTGGTATTGTCACCGTACCACCTAGAATTTCTTTCTGTTTTCCAACTATAACTGTAAGTAAACTTCATTATAAATTTTACTCAGCTCGGTGCCAACAAACATTATTGAAAAGAACTGAGCTGAGTGTTGAGTAGTATTAATTATTAGGCTGGACTGTAACATCTTTGTAATTATGCTTTCAAAAGAGCACACACATACAGACAGACACCCATATTGAAAATTGAATAATTTATGGTGGTAACCTACAGAAAATATGAAAGATGATATTTTCTTTTTATTACATATCTTTTGACATTGACATAAAGCCACAAATATCTTTACAGAAACCGTTTAAAAATTAGTTGTAAGAGCCAGTGAGGTTGCTGACACCACGCCTCCAAGACCTATGTTGAACGCTGAGACATACATAGTAGAAAGAGTAAGACAAGTCCTGTAAAGTGTCCTCTAATTTCTAAACATGATCCATGGTCCACACACGACAAATACATGTAAAAAAAATAACCTAAAAATTAGAAGTAAGTCGACATAGAAAGTGATATCAAGGTAGAAAAAACTCCACTAAATCAGACTTTGTTTCTGTGTTGGTCATGGTCATGTCTCCAAATATTTTCATCTCAGAAAATATTTAATAACACTTGGGTGAATAAATAAAATCATTAAGGAATCAGTGCCAATCAATTTAGAGGCCATCTTTAGAAACTATATAAAGTGTTCACTTGGTGTGAGAACATCTGCATTGTTAACATTTCTGGCTATTGTCATAGAAAAAGGCAAATTTTCAAAACAATGACAAATGCATGTCTTTGGAAATACAATGACTTGTTGTGGAAAAACGAGGAAAAAGTAAGCTCCTTGAGTTTGCTAGCATAGTTCCTCTTGCATGATTCTGGGACCATATTTTATACTAGATGTTCAAATTGAGAGGAATATCACTTGTCTTCCTTTGGGAAAAGTTTTACTGGGAAATGTATTGATAATGCTTCTGTAGGATATGCTTTCTTTTACTTAAATTCATAAGCACCTTTTCCCTTCACATGACAGAGAATCTGATAAGAATCACCAAGCCTTAGGATCTGAGGATTACTTGTTGCAGTGTCTTCACACAGAACTCCAGAAGTAAAATGTGTATTAAAGTCAACTAATAAGTTATGGAGATCATGTAGGTGAGGGGCACTATATGTATTTGTATTTATACATAATATGTTTAATTTAATGTGATATCAAGGTAGAAGAAACTCCACTAACACAGACTTTGTTTCTGTGTTGGTCATGGTCATGTTTCCCTATATATATTATATATTTTAATTTTTAATGTATGTGTTTTTGTCTGGATATGTGCACATTCATGTGTGAGCACCCAAACATTCTGGCCATGTACAGCAAGGTAAGAAGGTATTGCTGTCATTCTTTTCTACACTCCATATGTTCCTCTGAGGCAGATGCTCTTTCTGAATCTGGAGCTCATATTTTTTCTGCTGGACTGGAAAACTGCAGGTCCTATCAGATTTAATATATTTGCTATGCCTGGAGTTAGTGTTACAGGCACTATGGCACTATGAGGGGCTTGGTTTATTACACTGGTGCTGGTGTCCTAACTCTGATATTCATGATCTCATGTTTCAGCCCACATGTACATAGTTAGAAATGATAATTTCTACTTTTGGAGATTGTAGTGTTATTACATCATCCCTCACCTCCCCTTTGGTCTCTTTAATACCTCTCATGTCTCTATGAAATTAAATGGCCTATTTTTAAATTGTTGTTACATCATATACCATACAAACATACATATACATACATACATACATATGTATGCATATGTGTGTGTGTGTTTTCATAAATACTTAAATACAACCTGCACTGTCTGTTTAAATGCCTCTTGTATGTTCAGGTTATCGGGGAGAATGTGAGAAACAGTCTTCCTTTAAAGAGCACACCAATTCATTATCTAATACCAAATGATTAGCTCCACATATGTTTAAATTCGTTCAAAAAAAAAAAAAAACCAAACACATAGGGTAGATACTTTTAAGCTCAATTTCTGTTTAACTGAGGCTCAGAGGTTTTAGCGTGTCTCCTCCAAGGTTAGGATGGGAATGACTGGACTGAGGTTCAGATTCTGCTCAGTGCTGATCTAAGCGAATTTGCTACTGAGGCTGTTTTATTTTGTATCATTATAACACTCTCCATTGTTTCAGTGGCTTCCCCTTGCCAGCTTTTCCTCCTGGATAAGGAGGGTGCATATCTTGGGAAATTCTGATGGAAATTAGAGTAAGATCTTGAAATGCCAGGCCACAGATTATACTCAAACTGTCGCATGCTTTCTTGCTGTGATGTATGGGCCTGAACTCATTAATGACAGATTCCTCGCAGCAGCAAGTGTGCAGGTAAAACTTCTTAACTAAGCAAATATTCAATCATTGTGGCACTGTTAAATGTCATAAGCGTTCCCAGTGTAACCATCATTTCATTACTTTCCTACATTTGGACGGGTGAAATCAGGAAGCATTAGAGTAATGCCAAACCCTACCAAACTACACAGTACAGATCAAGGCATTTTTTAAAGGGAAAAAAAAAAAACCAAAAACCAAAAACTCCTTTTGCGTTACTACTGATTTTTTTCTTGATTCTGATTCTTTAGTGTTAAAGGACTAGGGACTTTCAGCTGGGTTCATCTGAATGCAGAGGAGAAAGTGGTGGAGGGGTGCTTTTCTCTCTCCTCCTCAGTCACTTTGGCAGTCTCTCATCTGTCTGAACCCCTCAGGCTCCAGGAGCTTGGAACCCTGCCACCTAGCAGGCTCCCTAGACAGTGTAATGAAAGTTAATGGACCTCCAATCCAGGTAATTCACATGAATTAAAAATAACTTAGGAAACCATTTAGTGCTCTATAAAATCAAAATTGAAAACACTATTGCACAGAGGTCAGAATGGTTCAT
The DNA here is from genome assembly GCF_964271855.1 of Acomys minous. NCBI lineage: Eukaryota > Metazoa > Chordata > Mammalia > Rodentia > Muridae > Acomys > Acomys minous. The sequence goes on along the minus strand of NC_140496.1, from coordinate 70,962,574 downwards.
TTCAAACATTCTGTCATACAAAATAAATTAAATTTGTTTGAAATACCCCCAAATTATCAGAAAGTCAGAAGAAGTAGCATTCTCCATGTTATTTTTTTTTACAGAATTAATTGTTCTTACATTATTTTCCTCTAAAGATTTTAAGAACTTATTTTAAATGTATTTATTAAATATAAAGTACACATAAAATATTTTTTCATGTGATAAATGTTTGAAAGTTATTTTTCCATTTATAATAATTTTGTAGAAACTAAGATACAATACAGAATATAGAAGGAAGAAAAGGTGACATTCATGCAGAAGCTACTTAGAATAAGAGGCTGAGTTACCACTGAATTTTCTATTAGAAGGGACATAATCTTCATGCTGAGGCCCATTTTTTTAATGTTCTTTTTCTGAAATGGAGCTACACTTAAACCAACCCTAGGAACTACAGGGACTTCCTTAGAAAGCTACAATTCCCACGTCTACATTTGCTTATTCAACTAGAGAGTATGTATTAGCACCCAGAGGTCAATACTGTGTGAGTTTGTGTTTAATGACTCTGCAGCATAGTCCACGGATAACCAAGGGATGGCATCTCACACTAGAGGGAGGAACTACGGTACTGGCCACAGGCAACGCATAAATCTTCTGAGAGTTTTCTAAAGGGAGCACACATCAAGAAGGACACTGCATGGCTGAGTGAAAAAATACACTGCTGAAGTTTTAATCCTGACTTTGCCACATTCTTGCATTTGACCTTTAGTGTTTCATGTTTTCTTTTTTACAGAACAATAGTAATAGAGTCTACTGCACTGTTTGTTTGTTTGTTTGTTTGTTTGTTTTGTGTGTGTGTGTACAGTTTCCTCTTGAGAAGCCTATCAATTCCTATATGGGGATATTTACAGTCCAAATGTTTATCTATCTGTCCATGTGTGCAGCATGAGTAGGTAGGAGGCAGAAGGCATGAGCGGTAGGTATAAATATTAAACAGACATGTAGGTTGGACCTGAGCCTTAAAGAAGAGTCAATTTATCTAAAGGGGCTCTAGATGGTAGGTAACCTTAGAGGAGATTGTCATTAGACTTCTTACTTTATACAGTTGAGAAAATGAAAAAAGTTAGCAACATTTGAATAACTGTCCCAATGGTATACGTGGCTGAGCCAGGCTCCAGGATTTTTATGAGGCCATCAATTGTGTGTTAGCTTTGGTAGGGATTATCAAAATAATAGGGCCTAAAGGAATCATTCACACCAATGGGAAGATGCATATTGCAGTATCTCAGGGGTTTGCATACACATTGGTATTTGCTTTGTAATTATGCTTTGTAATTAATGGTGATATATACAATTCAAAAGGCTGCCATGCAAAGCATAGTTTTATATGGGGTTGGATTACAAGGGTTTTTTTTTTTTTTGGTTTTTGGTTTGCTTTTTAAATTTAGGCCACTTTCATGGATTTCTGTCATCAAATTATCTCAACAGAAATAAAGTATACTGTTTCTATTTTATGATTTAAAATATTCCAGGGCTGGAGAGATGGCTTTCTGGATGATTAGCATGTACTATTCTTGCAGGGCCTCTCTGTTCAGTACTTGGCACCCATATGAGGCAGCTCTTAATACTGTATCTTCAGGTCTAGGGGATTTGACCATTTCTCTTAGTCTATGGGAGAGCTAATGGGAAAGGCTAATCTTCTTGGATTATCTAAGAAAGTAGTTTAAGAATCTTTTAGAAGCTAAATGGACAGTAAAATAAATAGAATCAAAATACACTAATTTCTCCTTGCCAAAAAATGTAAGTTATCAGCTGTAGACAAGTTCCTTTTTGTTGCTGTTGTTCTCACGTGGCCCTTTGTTCTGGAGTGCTGGATGCATTGCCTCAACATAACCTGGATATATGTGCATGTACCACAGTGTGGGGACCCGGGCCAAATATGTGGGGACCCGGGCCAAGTTCTGCCATGTCAGAAATCCTGTGCTCAGGCTGTAATGCTGTGACCTTCGAGTTGCTGACCTTTACCTCACCATGAGGTCTCGTGTTCTAGGCTATCCTTGGACTATTTACCTTTGAAAGAAGTAGAGAAGTCTCAACTTGGACCCACCCAGAGGATTTAGGAAGTTCTTACAAGGAACTACTCAGAGAACTAGGAAGTTCTACAGGGAGCGATTTAGGCTATTTGCATCCTTGCCCCGGGGCTAGGGCGAATGAGGTAAGAATAGATCCTATTGACCTTGCCGTATATATGTTCCTGAGAGTCGGCAATAAAGTGAATCTTGATCAGAAATGTCCTGACTTGATTCGTTATTTCTCGCGACTCTGTATCCTACTTTCTTTTTTTTTTTTTTTTTTTTTTTTTTTTTTTTTTTTGGTTTTTTGAGACAGGGTCTCTCTGTGTGGCCTTGGCTGTCCTGGACTTGCTTTTTAGACCAGGCTGGCCTCGAACTCACAGCGATCCGCCTGCCTCTGCCTCCCGAGTGCTGGGATTAAAGGCGTGCGCCACCACGCCCGGCTTGTATCCTACTTTCAATCCCCACTCCCTCTTTCAGGTGAACGCTGATTCGATTTTTCCCGCGGAATGGGACCCAACACCATAGACATGTTTGTTGCCCACAGAACTCACAAGAAGTCATTGGATTCACTAGTACTAGAGCTATAGATGTTTTTGAGCAACCAAATGGGGCTTAGGAACTAAACCCAAGTCCTCTGCAAGTGTAGCAACTGTTCTTAAATGCTGATCCATCTCTCAGTCCCTGCTTGTGTTGCTATTATGAGTGTTATAGGTCAGACGTTAAGACCGATTAAAGGGAAGATGTTTCTACCTCTCCATAATATCTGGGTTTGCATAAGATTCAAAGATTTGGTGGTAGATTCTCATGAAGACTTCTTTGTCTTTCTTCACATAGAAGCTGGCAAGGACATTTTGCTTGGTATAGTAGCTAAGTCATGTAGCTAAGGCTGTTAGATGGATCATCTATAATTTCAACTGGGCTTCTTAACAACACAGGACTCAGATTCCAAAGCCAAATATTCTAGCAAAGGTAAAATAATATATGTGCTAAGTTATCTTTTATTATTTTTATATAGATATTGGAAAATGTTATTCTCTCCACATTCTCTACACATTCTCTCAGTCAAGGAAAATTACAGATACCCATCTGATTTTCAAACTGGAAGGTAAATATCTTACTTCTTGGTAAGAGAGTGCCAATGTTCCATTGCCATATACAGCAGGAGAGATATTGGCTAGGTCATTTCTGGAAATATGGTCTATATTCTAAGTATAGTAGGTAGATAAACTGGTTCAAGGAATTTCGATTGCTTTGCTTGGTTTGGGTAAAAATGTATACAAAGCAAGAAAAGAATCCTTACCACTCTCAAACAGTGAAAACATTTATGTTTGAGTAAATTGCATGTCTATCCAAGATTCCACCCCTCACTCCTCGGATACGTGGAGAAGGTAGACAGGGTCTTGGGGGAACTTTGCACTGAAGAACTAAGGTATGAAGAATAATTCCTTCATTAAAACCATGAATATACTCAGCGGGGCCAGTAATGGCCAGGTGCCAGGGATTTAGGAGAGCAATGGTTTCAAATCCCGGAAACTAAATTCTTCCACCCTGAAGGGCTTTAGTTATCAGGTCCAAAGCCACTGTGTGCGTGGTCTGTGGTGCACTTGGGATGTCCTTTGTTCCCTTCGGGTAACATTGCTTGATTATCTTCCTTCAGACTTTGTCAAATTATATGGTAGCTTCTGCTGCCTCTGTCTCATTTTTTCCTTGAAAACTGTATGTAAGATGCTGTACTTAATAACCTTGCTTGGCATGAGGCATTAGCTTGTCCAAGACCCCCTGATCCCAACCATGCCTATCTTCTTTAATTCGTATTCCCTGGTCCTCTCTCTCAGGAATGTGTCTTTGAAGAAGGATCTGCTAGGCCAGGTCATCTATCAACAAACAGTTTACTAAAATTTCTTCTTCTCATTACATATCCTTTTAAAGCAGACTTTGAAAACGAAAACACAAACGCACCCCTTTTCTGGATCATAGGCCCCTTCCGTACTGGCCTCGTCTCCATATCTCTCTATATCTCATATTTTGTCCACAATAACTTCTGCAACAGCAAGGGGGAGATCTGTCCTACTGTGTGCCTTCTAGCCTGTGTTCAAGATTGTTTCTAATGTTTCTTTTTAGAAAAATTTTAAGGTATGTTGAAAAGACATTTTGTATATAATACTTTTATCAATTTTTTGAGAACTTCAGACATTAAATTTTGAATAGATTCCTGGCCCTCTTCCAACTCTTCTCAAATCGTCACCACCTCTATACCAACCCAAATTCCCCACCCCCCAAGACACATACACCCCATTGAGTGTGCCAGCTTTTCTAGTTTATACAACTATTCCTGGTCTTAAGAATGTCCTCGTTTCTGCCACAGACAGAATTTTGCTTAAAAATTGGCAACCTTGGATGCAGGCAGAGTCGACAGCCAAACTTTGCCAAGACAGGGTAAGCAAGTCCTCAATAGTTCCTGCCTCATAAATATGTCAGTCAGATAAATTGGGCCTGAAGATGATGCTCCAATGTTACAGGTTTAGGTGATTGTTCATGAAGCTGTCGTTTTCTCATTTTGGAAGCTGATAACCTACACTTCCTGTCTTCTTAGATGATCAATTTTATTCCTTCTTAAGTCTTTGATGGGGTTGAAGACCAGATTGTTTAGTTTTACAATTAGGCTAAGTTATTTAGGAGTTAATATGATTTAGGTCTAGATAGATGTTTTAAGTTGATAGAGATGAGAGAATGATAGATAGTGATTTACATTCAGAATTTTAGATGCACCAAGATAGGAAAGATGTTTTCTTCAAGGTTGCCAAATACAAATAGTCAAAACACTAAGAATGTAACATGTATATATAATTCCTGATTGTGTCATGGTTCTTCTTGCTATAGGTAGTTTAATATATATACACATATATACACATGTATATATAATCTGTGTGTATATAATAATATAAATGTATATGTAAAAACTAAAAAATATTTTTTAAAAATCTGTATTTAGTAGGGCTATATTAGCAGGAGTTGAAATGTTTGTAATGATGTACATTCTAAAATACTATTTAATAAATATGTACTTGTAGCTGGAAAAAAACAAAAACATTATGAATATAACATTTATATAATTCCTGATTATTTCATGGTTCTTCTTGCTGTAGGTAGTTTATTGTATATATGGGTAATAATATAAATGTATATGTAAAAAAGGAAAATAATAAAAAATTAAAAAAAAGAAAGAAAGAAAGAAAGAAAGATCTGCCCAGGAGTATGGGTGATATATTAAGTGTCTCCACATTGCTGAAAAATAAAATTGTCTCTTCACTTTGGAACCAAGTGCCAACAGGTATTTTGCTAGGGATGGAATTTTATGCTAACCTCCCCTTCTTCATGCTTGGGGAAAAAAAATGCATTGCTTTAGCTTATCCAGGTCTTATGCAAGCTGTTAAAATCAACCACTGTGAGTTCACATTTATATCAGTAACAGAAACCACTGTTGTTCCCCATAAAATCCCGCTTAACTTTGGCTTACTGTATCGTCTACATTCTATACAGCACAAGATTAACCCTGACTCCTGGTTGTAAATTAACTTTGTTAGCATTTGACATGAAAATAGAGTCGAACAATCAGCTCTGTCTGGAAGCTTTAGCAGAACATTTGAAGCCGGCTGCTACATCTGTTTCCTTCACTGTGATAGTTCCATTGCCTAGCACTGTATATGATGAAAAACAACATTGAATAAGTATTTGCTGAACAAATGAAACAATAAAAAAACAGAAATTTCTGTTTCCTTAAGCAAAATGAAAATAAGAAGCCTTAGTGATGAACAGGTAGTTTGCTGGGGTACTTAGAGTGCCGAAGATGCCTAAGGTTTGCTTTTTACCTTTAATTTGCTTTTTTACCTGCATTTTTATTTAATGACTTAGATTGAGAGACTATCTGAAAATCGTTCTTTATGAAATCTCCATTATATATATAGTTCAGATATAAAGGAGCAGCAGATTATTGCTTTACAATCAGTCTACCCTCAAACCTATGAAAATGTGATTATAATTCAGGGGCAGGACCAGTGATTTCAAATTTTAAATTTATTTCTTAAAGGGAATTGTTGAGTATAGTATAGAGTGTTTCTACTTAGGACGGGATATAATATAGGAGTAACCAGACACTCCATCTCCAGGAACATTGTTTTTCCTGTTTTTCTATACTGATATTTTAAAAAGTTACAACAACAAATTATTACTATAATTGTAAAAGAAGGAGCGATTGTATTATGATAACAAGCTGTTTAGATAAAATCTTAACAATTTTCTGAGTCTTTGTTCATTTTGTTTCCAGGGTACAAGTGCATGGTGGCTTTTGTTGTTGTCTGCTTGTTTTCTGTTTGTTTGGTTTTGTCCTTTTTACTTATATTTTAAAAATATCCCACATGCCATCAATACATTTCTGTTTTGTTTTGTTTTGTTTTCTTTTTTCCTTCAAACTCAAGTATAATGGAGCTAAAGTTCAGCTGTTACAACTATGTCCATTCTCCACACTGTACTGGGAAAGCAGAGCTATTCTAAGGCAGGGAATGCTATAGAATATGATCTCTGCATAATATAAAATAAGAAATAAAATGAGAGCGTAAAATCAGCTATTATTACTCAAATTGTTATTTCCTCCTTCCTTTTCTTGGGAGAGTTTGTTGGGTTTTATGCTATTTTGCTTTCATCTTGAAGTCACCTTTTATGTCCCTACTGACTCATCTTTCTCATGTACTTTCTAATTTCAGAAATGCTTCTTCTCAGGACACAGGGGGTCAGGAAACAATATTGAATTTTTCATCATATTTTATGCAGAGGATTTTATTCATTTATGGATTTATAAACTTTAATTTTATGTAAAATAATACCCTGATCTAGAAAAATGTGAGAGTTAAAAGAGAGAAAAATTACATGTCTTAGATCTGAAGGAAACTTATATGTTCACAGTGACTGGGATATAACTATTCAAATACAAAACTGAATGAGTATATGACCAATAAATGGATGAGCGAACATTTGTGTTCTTTATTGTACATGTCATCATATTGAATTGCTTTAGAATTTTAGTCAATTTATTAACTGTAAAAAGAATTGTATTGTTTGAATTTTGTATCATGATAATGGCATTGGTATTGAGTAGCTTGGTGTGGAATAGACAATAATACAAAACACTGAAATGGAACTATAAATGATTGCCAGTAAAATACCATTTTGTTATTCTACATTAATCATAGGAACATGGAGCAGATAAGGTGCACAGAGGTCAACTTCTTATTCAGTGCCATCCAGCTCATAACCAACAGAAGATTTGAAAAGAGCTCTTCTGATTAAGGAATATTTATAATTTTATGTATATGTTTGCAACTTTATTCACAAATCTATCCCATGCTTTTTAAATATAACAGTCAGTATAACCATTTATTAAATTGTAAACTATTGTGTGGAAAATGGTATTTGAAAAGCTTAATTCCACAAACAGGCAATGTATCTTTGACAACCAGTAGGTTGCACGTGGATCTCCTTTTCTGCTTAGAAGTGCCCTTATCACCTAATAAAATGCATGGTATGTAGACGATATATGGAAAACATCTTCTAAACTGAAATATCAAGGTCACAATGCAGTGACCTGCTCAGAACAAGACCTTTCTTTGTCCTTTTCTTTCTAATCCGTAGAAATCATGAGTAGATTCCTAATGCATTTTAACTCAGTTCACAACATTTCATGGTAAGATATGCCATTCCTCTCTTCTGGCACTCTGCATCTTTTCTTTTATTCTTAATAGTAAATAATGTAAATTATAAATTCATTAGCAAAATTTGTTTTATTCTTGGTTTTGTTTTGTTTTGTTTTTTTACATTTTATCTAAATGCTCTCTTTAGCAAAGACATATAAAAATCAAAGTGTCCACGAGGAACAGCTGCTCTTGCAGAGGCCTGGATTCTGTTCCAAACTATTTGTAACTCCATTTCCAGGCAATCTGACATCTTCTGGCCTCTGTAAGCATGGGTGTATATGTGGTATACATTCATACATGCAGAAAAGGCACACACATGTACATATACATACATACATACATACATATATACATACATATGTATATATGTCATTTTAAAAAATAGTTTCAAAGCTAACAATGCTATCCTTGTTTTCCTGGAATTAATACACATTTCATATCAATTTTTACCTAACCATGTTTTTAAACCTTTGAAACCTTTCCTCTATTTTCATATACAAGAGACCCTTGTCTCTACTCTTCTTCTGTATCCAGATCTCCATTTTAAACTTCTGTATTTCATTGCTTTCAGTGGGAACTATCCCACTCAGAGTAAGCTCCTAACACTGATCTGGTCATGGCCTACTGCAGCTACCTCTACCCACTGATATCACAGGCTGCAGTACTTACCACTCCTTACTGACCAGCCAATCGACGAAGATGATTTTGCTGCCTCTAAAAACAAAATGGTCCCATCTGTGGTCCTATGTTCTTCTCTAGTCTCTGCTAGGAAGGCTGGATCTCAGAGAAATGCAGACTCACTGTTCCCTCGTCACATCTCAAATAGTTCCTTACCATGGGTATCTCTTGACTTCCTGATAGATAAAAAATATCTGGTTCTTTTGGGTTATATTATCATTCCCCAAGTAGTACATATAGGACACGTAGTACATATAATATGTTTTACTTGTTCCCTTTTATGCTCTCTCTTTCTCCCCATTATTATGTAAACTCTTGAAAGGCATGATTTTATGAACTCCATTTCTTGCTTGGCCATGAACCTTTTAACTTCTGTTTGGCACTTGGCAATTACTAATTAAATACTGCACAATAAGCACACATATTTTCCTTGACTCCAACACTTTTCAATGAATTGTTCCTCTAGTACTTACATAGTCTTTATCAAAGATATAATTTCCAAATAAAGTATAATATTAGACTTTTACCTTCACTTTACATTTATTGCTATTTGCATAACACTTGCCACTAATGCAAATTTGGCACAATGTATATCTTTTAAAAGGCCAATAGAAAACAACAGAGCTCTTTATATTGTTATATATTTGTATGTACATATTATATGCATTTATATATATGTGTGTATGCACTGCATACATGGAGTTTATAGGACAACTTACAATTGTCATTCTTTCCTTCCTCTGTGTAGGTTCTGTGTATTGAACCTTCATATTCAGGCTTGGCAGCAAATGCCTTTACTACTGAGTCAAGTTACAGTCTCTTAAGACTTCTTTCTGTTTTGTTTTTTGTTGTTGTCGTTTGTTTTCTTTTCTTGTCCTTTTTTCTCTTTGTAGCCCTTGTCTGTCCTGAACTTGCTCAGTAGACCATGCTGGCTTCAAACTTAGAGATTTGCCTGTCTCTTCCTACTGAATGTTGTGATGAAAGGTGCACACACCACCACTCTTCTTAGAACTTTTTTGAAGACTGTTTCTAAGCAAGTTAGCTTTTTTATATCCCAGATTTAAAGGAGTCCTTCAATGGTCATTAACCTTCCTCTGTTGACCCATTTTGCTTGCCTGCATTCTGTCTTCTGATGTCGCTCAGACATTTCTGGACACCAGGTGGTGCCTTGCTGGCACTTATTCCCATAATTATCCTCAGTACAAGTGTTCCTTTATGGTGTGCACTCAGCATATGTTGTTTGTGGTAAAAAAAAAAAAAAAAAAAAAAAAAAAAAAAAAAAAAAAAAAGGAAGTTTCGGCCATCTAGAGCTAAAGATTCCTGGGGTCCTTGGCTGTCTCATTCATTCTCTCAGCTTTGGAAGTGCCTTCCCAGCATATAAGTTTTGCTTGTCCCAGTCGCTCAGATTTTGTTGTCTCTGTCAAAGCATGGGTAACAAGGTCCCCTGAGGCTCAAAGGCACTGGAATGCCTCTATCAGGTATTCACCTAAAGCGTGCTCCCATGCTGAGAATCTACATGTGAGACAGGAAAAATCCCAGATGGCGCATCTCTCTATCTAGGATGAATTTCCTGCCCACCTGCAGTTCTTGTGGAGAGACAGGCACTGGAGAGAGGGGGTGGCTCTGATTTGTTCCACAGTCCTAATTTCACTGCCTCTTATAATGACAAAGCTTGCCTCATCCTGTGAAATCTCAAAAATGCTTAAAGGATTCTTTAGAAAACAAGACATTTAAAATAACAGTTAGGGAAAGCCTTCAGTATAGATATTAAATCTGGTAACTTTTGAGATGAAGAATTAAATTTCATGTTACTTTCTCTCTCTCTCTCTCTCTCTCTCTCTCTCTCTCTCTCTCTCTCTGTGTGTGTGTGTGTGTGTGTGTGTGTGTGTGTGTGTGTTTTTATATCCTGCAAAAGCTAAAACTGTGTGAAGAAATGATTTCATATGGGGAAGCAAGTGGCTACATGTACACTTTATTAAGAGTTTGAACGTTGTTACTCATTCAAATGTTTATTCAAAAAATTTAGTTCATAGCTTATTAGTGGTCAGGCATGTTATACATAAAATCTGAAAATTTATAGTCTGTGTTCTCCCTCTAAAACATGTATTTTGGAAGCTTTCTTGACATACTTGCATAGCATGTGAATAGCCTGACACTTGGGAGATTATATGAAACAGTTGAGGGAGATGGAAAAACTTAGTAGTCAGAGGACATCAGTTGTCCTGAAAGGCTGAAAGGCTGCTATGTGACCCTGCAGTAGACTTAATTCATGTTCCTTCAGTAGGAAAAATCAGAGAGAAGCAACTCTGCAACCTCTGAGTAGAAGATGTATCAAGTAGTCTCAGGAAAAGATGGATTTCCTTAAGAAGTAAAGAGGTTCTGCAAGGTTTTTTTGGTGAAAGTAAAACAAACACAAGTCTTGGAGGTGCTGTTTTGTTTTATATTGGTATTTAAGTTGTTTTATGTATTTGGATGATCAAACTTCATGTGACATGCATGTCATTACCCCTATTTATATATCCTACATTATTTTTACCATGTAATTTTAATTTATAAATAGTCATAAAAGCATTAATTTCTAGCTCACTATGAATCAAATAATTGATTCAGTAAAATATTTAACCATTTCCCCTTGGTGGGGAGGCTTGGTGACACTCAGAGGAAGGAGAAGCAGGCTATCTGGATGAGACCTGATAGGCTGTGATCATATGGTGGGGGAGGAGGTCCTCTTCTGTCACAGGCCTAGGGGAGGACAATAGGGTAAAAAATGGACATAGGGGGAAATGGAAAGGTACAAGTGAGGGGATAACAATCAAGATGTAATCTGAATAAATTATTTAAATAAAAAAAGGAAAAAAATTGATTGAAAACTCATGGGTCTGGGGATACTTATACAGGTCCAAAGGAATAGAGTCAGAAAGAGTAAATGTATCTTTATGTTATGCTCTAAAGTTTGCAATAAGTTGCACAAAGTGGCTCTTATCTAGATATAAACCATAAGAATTGGAGAATAAATAATTCTGTTACAAAAATAAACAGGACTTTCATTTCTAGTGGCTTACTTACTTTTCAGAACTATAACAAAGCCACGCTATTCTCAGTTCAGTGGTACATGGATTAGTTTTACAGTAGAAATCTCTCCGCTCCTGTCCGTTCCTGTTCTCCCTTCTCGCCTCCTCTCCTCTAAAGACTTCAGAACAAAGATCTTACCGTTAGTAGCACACCGAGGTGCTACCACAATTGTGTTTGCTAAGTGCACAGCTTATGTTCAAACTAAAACATTTTACGAGTTTTAATTTTGGGATTACAGTACGACATCTAGAGCTCTTGGGTGTTATTACTAAGTGTTCCCTCTAACTGCTTTCTATTTTCATACTGGAGAAGGATGTTGCCTATACAATTGTGTTTTGTTTTGTTTATGTACCACGAAGATACAGCTCTTGTTTTCCTATTCATACTGAAATATCCATTGCACTGCTATTTGGAACGGTCCTTTACAGCTCTATTATTTTATGGACTTCTTAGGATATTTTCAATTATGACTAGGCAATTGCCTGTCATGACTGGTAGCTATAGGCTGAACTGTCCTTTGATGCATGTTACACAGTATGAGGACTTTTAAATTATTTCCCTCCCACAGTTAATGAATAAATTACTGGAGAGTGATCTTTGAATAATAGAACTGCAATAAAAGAAGCTATACTTCTATCCTTGCTTTGTTCTTTTAAGAACAAAGGAGAAAATCAAGAATGACCTTTTAGCCTGTTGGCAATTAGGTTGTAACCTCCCTTTTGCTTAAAAATAGCAAATGTGGTGAACAATTATTTACCACTCTCACTGTTTGTATAGTCCCCTTAGGTGAAATGATCTGTGAATGTCAGAGCTTAGTAATATGCAAAACTGTTATGTTTCTTCTGTGTTCTGGTGCCATATACCCTTCCTGAACACTGTAGCATTAAAATTCACTGCTGGTCAAACACGGTTGCTGCAGTGATATTTTGAAGACTTGATAAAGCTTCACCATTAGTTGACTTTAAGTTAGACAAGTTATCCAACAGTTTGGACGAGTCCACATTAACTGGTTAAGAATTCCTCTGTCTATAATAGCTTCTCTCTTCCTGGGTTTCAGCCTTTCCTTCTTGATAGTTTGGTCTAAGATAATTTTTTTCAACAAGGCTATCCTGGGCTTCCTGTTCGGTATACTTCTGGGACTAATCACTTCCTGTTTCAAACACATATGTATATATCGGTTGTTGCAGAGAAAAATGTTCTTGATACTGTCTTATTCCTCAGATACTATAGAACATAAGGACTGCATCTGAGTTGGAGATAGTCTGATCACTTTACAATATTGACTTGTTCTGAGTTAATGAGATATTATACTAAAACTCTTGCTTATTATTTTAACATGGAAATGTAGTATTTATACATTGTACCTATAATTTATTCTTAAGTAAAACAAGAATATATATACATATATGTATTTATCTATGTATGCAAGCCCAATCATATCACATAATATAAATCTACATCTACATCTAAGAACCTTGAAATTGTATTCATTTTTTTGAGTTCTCGTTTATGTTTCATAATATTTAGTCTCATTCATTGAGTTTTTTAACATTTATAATATTATATACACATATGTATATAATAAACTACATACAGCAAGAAGAACTATGAAACAATCAGGAATTATGCCACATTCATAGCATTTGGCTATTTGTATTTGGCAACCTTAAGAAAATGTCTTTCCTTTCTTTGTGCGTCTAAAGTTCTGAATATAAATCAAATAATTAATTTTATTTCTTCTCAAGTCTCTGACGGGGTTGAAGACCAGATAGTTAGTTTTGCAATTAAGCTTAGGTGTTTAGGGGTTAAGATGTTTTTAGGTCGAAATAGATGTTTAAGTTGATAAAGAAGAGATATTATAGATATTGATTTACATTGAAACTATTTTATTGGAGTGTGAAAGAGAGAATTATGATTATTATTAGTACTAGTATATTCAATAATACCTTATCTTGTTAAATTAATAACATTTCTGAATAAATGTATTATCTCAACTATTATCAGTTTTAGACTGAGATAAAAATCATTGCTTCATTCAAAGTATCATAGTAAAGTAAGAAATAAGTTTAAATCAACATTTTAAAAGCATTTTCCATTTTAACATTTTCATATTTTCCATTATTCATATTAATAAGGAAGTAACTAGATTTCTCATATGTGATTTGCAATAATCTTAAAAATAATTTAAATGAAATATGTATAAATATAGAATAACCTTAAAAAGTTTTATGTAATAACTTTAAATTATTCATGACTATTTCTATGTTATATCTTTTCTTGTATAAAGTTATATTTGTATAAAGTTATATTCTTGTGTACAGTTGCATTTATTATATAGATGATGCTTAGTAAACTTGAGATGTAATAGTCAACTTGTAGCTGTTATTTTTGAAACTCCATTGACAAGAGTGCAGTTTTTTTAATACAAACAGTTTCTATCTTGTTAAGCAAATAAATACTATTAGGAGTTCATTAATTTTATCTTTAAGTAAACAAATAAACAAGTTAATAAGAAAACTAAAAGCTTTTTAAAAGAGAATTGCTTGATAGCATCATTTAACCTGTGTTTTAAGTAGTTGACAAAATTTGAGTGGCAAAGCTACAAAGATCATAAGTGGTGGTTTGCCAGTCAATCAATTGTTCATTCTTAGTTATTTAGTAATTTCAGCCTTTCTTCAATATTGTATTTAATATTCTGTACTGCACACTATAAATATTGTTATTAAGACCATAGATTGCAGAGATGAAGGACACATGCCTATATTCCATAAGGTGCTACAAAATACATTTGATAGGGAAATAGTGGGCTATTGTGTAACAATAAGATACAATTTATATACAATAGAGACAGTGCATGAAAGCAGAAATAGGGGAAGAGTGGAAGAAGAAACAAGTTATGGTAGTAGGTGATTAAAGATGATCAATGTTTATTATATATAATTGTAAATTGTTATAATAAAATCCATTATTTTCTATGGTTAATAAATATGAATAAAATCTAAGAAAGTATATTTATGATGATTTTACAAAATATAAGTATACTGGATATAGTGAGATGAAAAATGCAGTTGCTTTGATATACTAATTAAAACATACTAGTTCTATATTAATAATACAAGATAATTTATTTTTATGTGAAAAAAATCACAGCTAATTATCTATTCTATAACAACACACTCTTATTGCCTCATTTGTCTTCAACATATGTACTAATGTTTTGATGAACTCTCTTAGAATAGTTTGGTCTTATTTTTAAACATATTTTCAAATGCAGGAAATTACAATTCTTATTAATTTAATGTAATTCTTAGGAATTATTATGAATTCTTAATGTTAATAAATCTTAGATCATTTATTTTAAAGACTAGGAAGCTTTGTTAACTTAAAATGTTTTTTTTTTTTTTGGTTATCAGATTTGAATATTATCAAAAGAAATTAAACATGATGATTTAAATGAGTCCATTTCCTTTTTGTCAGTTGCTATTATAAGCATGGTGTACCTGTGAGTACTTGTCATTCTTGTGCCTACCTGACAGCGATAAATTAAAAGGGGTAGATTTGGGCTCAGGCTGTTGAGGCTACAGTACATGAGAGGAGGGAAATCTAGATGGAGGAAGTGCCCTCTGGCTGTAGTGGCAGGAGTGTGACACAGTAGCTGGTCAGAGTCTTGATGCAGAAGCAGGAAGAGCAACTGTTGGATGCAGTCCCAAGTCTATAACCCTGAAAGACTAGCTCCTAGTGACTTACGTCTGCCAACCAGGCACTCTGTAGAAGGTCCCCCAACAGCTTCACGATGTCAGGATTAAGTGATCCTGTAGGTGACTTTTCACAATCAGTTCATAACACATGGCATCCTCTATTCCATAATTATAAAGAGCATCAAGCAAAGCTTAAGTCCCCCTCCGTTTCAGACACTGATATTTCATTGAGAAGAAGAGAACAATAAAGCATGCAAGTAGAAGCTCAGAATTAAAATTGATCATACTGGTAAAGACACAAGATAATGTAGAATTAGATTTGATGTTAAATAGCATGGATGTGAAAAGGCATGTCATTTCTAGCCTTAGCTCAAAGTAAGATGGTATGTTTTATACTAGAGCCTAACTGCACATCCCAGTATTAGCATGTATTAGTTGCATGGTTTGGGGTGAGGGATTGAACCTCGCTCTGCCTCTTCACACAGTAGGTGGCTAACAGTATTCTCTGAGCCCTGGCGTGGTGGGAAAGGTTAGCTAGATTTCCTCACGTAAGCTGCTTCAAACTGTGTCTGGCTCAGGTAAGTGCTTCATGCTATTCTAGTATTAATGAAGGAAAGGAAATAAACAGAGTTAAGGATTGTGGCCCTTGTATCTGGAACATTGTGGAGTTTTCACAACGGGCCTGAAAATTCATATGAAAACCAAATCATAGTTGACATATCAAAAGTACAAGCAAGAGTATTAAAAGGTGAAGCATGCAAAGTTTTAAGGTATTGAAACTTTGGAAGGAAGCACAGAAAAATGCAACCAAAACTAAGAATGTAGAATCCATATACTTTATCAGTTCTGCTTCTCAGTGTCATTTGACTGTTAAAAAATAGCTTAAAATTAAAATTAGTATTATTTACATTCATTATCATGTGATATGGCTTAAGTGGGGATAATTTATGAAAAATTATTTTTGTAGTATAAGTTCTGTTATCTCTTTATGCTTTCTTTCTAAAAAAAAATTATCAAGAAGACCTAATGCAATAGGTCAGCTTTCATTTATCTTCTAGAACATTTGAGTTAGGGGGCTGGAAAGATGGCTCAGCAGTTAAGAGCACTTGTCACTATTGTAGAGGACCCACATTGGATTCCTAACACACACATCACAACCATATGTTAACCCCAGTTCTGAGGAACCTTACAACCCCCTTTGTACTCTATTGACCCCAGACATTCCTATGGAACATTTACACATAAGCAGATAAAATCCTCATACACATAAAATAATTAAATCTTTAAAACAAGATTTTGAGAGAAATTAGAACTTCTGTGAGAGATTTTTTTTTTTTTTAATCTTCATGTCTACCATTAGGACTTCAGTTAAATCTAATCATGGAGATTTTATTTTATGGATTCTTAATTTACTCTAAATAAATATTTCTTCAAATTATTCATGACTTTTTTTTTAACAGCTGATGCTCATATTTCGCTTTAGAATTGTCTACTTTTTTCCTAAGTTATATTGAGATGTATTTGTGCGCATGTCTTCAGTTTATTTCATCAAGGTAAGGCGTAAGCCAACTGGGTATCAATTGTTTTGTTGTTCTTTGTTTTCTTTTTTTGAATACATATTGTAAGTTCTTTGTTATCATCAGTATAAAGAAAATGTGTCTTCAGTCTCAGGAGTTATGTGACTATGTATTCCAATGGCAATGAAAGAAATAAAATACCCCGCCTGCCGTTTTAATTGTAAAAATGTAGAAAGTGAGGACAGAAAATTTATAATTCTACTGCCTAGAATCATAAATTTCTAAAGTTGTTTTTATAATTTATTTATCTTATTTTTTATTTTTGGAGTAACATGTAGTGTTACTATTAAAACATTATCTAAATTCAGCCCTTCTAAGTTATTTTCCTTGTGTGGTTTCCAGGCCACCCTTTATTTTTTTCCTCCCTATTTCACTACCTGCTTTTTCACGACCTTATTTTTCAGATTTTTTTTTTGTCATCTTCTTGCCATCTGAACGAGGCTGTGAAAAACAGATAACCAGACCTTATTTGGTGGTTGGTAGTTCCCAGTTGAACATGAATGTATTCAATCACATAATTTAAAGCATATCATAAACATGCTGAGGTTTCTGAAAATTATGTCATCTCCATAAAATCTATTTATGCTCTTTTCAAGTTACAACCCTTTTCACACTGTGACTAATGCTGGTCCAGTTAACC
Organism: Acomys minous; assembly: GCF_964271855.1. Taxonomy (NCBI): domain Eukaryota; kingdom Metazoa; phylum Chordata; class Mammalia; order Rodentia; family Muridae; genus Acomys; species Acomys minous. Next base: position 70,945,108 of record NC_140496.1, on the reverse strand, counting down.
CTACAGTAAACATCTTTGTTTGCAGTTAATCTTGCTGTATGTATTTTACTGTATTCATGTGCAATAATATATATATATATATGAGAAAAAATAATAAATTAAAAAATCTTCCTTTTTTCATTCTTAAAATTTCTACTTTTAAAAATATTTCTTTTTAATTTTCTGTGTATACATGTCTGCCTGCATGGATGTCTGTGCAGCACATGTTCACCTGGTGCTGTATGGAGGTCAGAAGATTGTGTCTGATTTTTCTGGAATGGAAGGTACAGAAGGTTGAGAGCCATCACCTGGGTGCTGGGAACCAAACGCCGAGGGTCCTCTGTAAGAAGAGGTAATGCTGAGCTATTTCTTCAGCCTTTGCTCCTGATGTGTGTTTTGGACAGCTCCACCCCGCCCCCCACACCTCCCTGTATTTTACCTACTTTTTATGGCTTACAAGGGGATGAGGGTAATATTTGTAGAACTGAAATTTGCATCATGAAAGTCACTCTCTTTCGGAAAGGCCTGGATGCTTGCAATTTGCACTGATGTAACGTCAAATCTTAGAGTTTTAAAGGTCGTCTGGAGTGTGTCCTAGAGAATCTCCCAATCTTGAATGTGTCAGAAGCTCCTCCAAGCTCACTGACCTCTTCAAGTTCTCCAAACACAAAGGCTAAATTCTCCTGAAAGCTTTTTTTTACCTTTCTTCCCCTTAGAACTCACACTGTCTTGTTTCTTTCACATTTCCACTCAAATGTCATTTTCACAGAAGCCCGTCATGACCTCAGAGGATAAAATCACACACCAACTACAATCTTCGCCTTTACATACCTTTGAAAAGATGACTTGTTCTTGCCATATCCATTTTGCTAAGAATAAATGTATTTGTATTTAAAAATTGCCTACTTAAATCTCTCAGAAGAATAAGAACATTGTCCATTTTTTGAAGGTTTGGAAAAGTGGATAGGTCAGGAAATGTTGTCAATAAGTACTTACTGATTGGACAAAGAAAAAGAATCTTCAACTTAGTTAGTGAAAGCTCTAGCAAGTTATGTAAACTCTGTGCATTCCAGTTACAAAGGAAATCTAACTTGCAGCATCTACTTATAATGAAACAGTGCTACACACTAAAAGGTAACAGCTACCATATTTATGAAGCAAGAGAGATTAATAAGTTCTGAAATATTAAGATTTAATGCTGTGCATATATTGTTATTTTCAATAAGTTTTTAATGTAATAGTATAAAAGGAAGGAGGAGGCTAATCTAAACATTAGCAAATATACTGAAATGTAATGTTAAAACTCTGATTGTATGCAGTTTGGATCTCATAAGAAACTAAGTTGACTTAATGAATCATCCGTGATTACTTTATTGTCACAATAATCTGACATTACCAAGAGTTTCAGATGTAAAGAGAATGATCTACTGTCTGTAAGTGCTTCAGAATTCTAAAGACTTTCATTTCTCCCCTCTTCTACACTTAATCATTCTGTAGCCCTTTATCTTGAAAAGTCAAAAAGGAAAAGAAAAAAAAAAGAAAGGTCAACCATATTCAAGATGTCAAAGGTGTCATTTCCTCTGCAAACATCTTCAGATCTTGATAAATCTTGAAATATTCTGCATTGATAAAAAAAAAAAGAAGGTTTCCATCCAAATCATAAACTACAGCATCTTTCAGTTTTAAAATAAGGACACAGTCTGGGACTGAGTCAGCAAAATGATCAAAATTCAACTTTAGCTGCCTTAACTGACAGGAGAGCTAGAGTTGGTTTGGACAATAGTTTCCTATGTTTCTGTCCTTAAGGATGAGGCAGTTTATAATGTAAAAGGAACAGTGGACTGAGGCAAAGATTTTCTTCAAATAAAACCAAAATGTGTAAATATTTAAAGGACTTTAGACTATTGGAGGAAAAAAAACTTTAAATAAAAATCTAGCTCATCACTAGATGACCTCTTTGCCTTTCTTTTGCTTTCTTCCTCATTTTATTTCTCACCAACACTCTTGATTAATAGTCTCCACTCAAACAGTTCCCTTATTTTCCCCAGAAACAGCATCTTCAGAACCAGGGTTCAGAAAGTCTGCTTCTGTACAGACCAGAGGAGGAGTGGCTTCCTCTTCCCTTTAGTGACCAACTTATTTACGTGTCATCTTCTTCACTCATTAACACAATACTTTCCAACTTTAAGTTTCCTAATATTTAAAGTAGGTCTTAGTTAGAGCTAAAGATTTATTTTAGAGCAACACAAAACACATTTTGTGAATTGATACTAATAATCTGACTGTAGAATTTTGATAATTTATTTAAAAGAAACATAATAGTTTTCACGAACATAATGAGTGTATTTACATTATGGGGTGCTCAATAAATTTTTGAGCATCTCTTTGGGAAGAATTAGAAAAGGTATGCAGAAGAACAGTAGAATTAAAACCATATACAACAAATCATTTTTATCTCAAATTTTTATCTAGAAAATAATAAAAGCACAAAGCTCAATAAGATGAAGAGTGAAGGATGTTCTAACTACTTACCAGTTTGTGTCCATTTCTAATAATGCATTCATTTATTTCATGGGTCATATTAAGTCCTTTTCAGGAGAGAGAGGGGCCGCCAATATTATGATTATTCTAGTATATTATTTTGGAAAATTCTGGAGGGGAAAATACTCTGGGCCCTGACAACATAGGAGATTGGCTACTCTCATAATTTATGTTATAATCTAGCTTCAGAATTCAATATGATAGCTTCCAGCCAATGTGGCTGTTTGCTCTTAGACTAGGTACAGTTATAACAGCGGGTGATGTAAATGACAGTTTTGTTTATTTGATTGTTTAGTGTGCACAAGAGTTTTGCTTGCTTGCATGTCTGTGTGCCACGTGCATACCTGGTGCCCTCGGAAGCCAGGGAGTATTCAGATTTCATGGAACTGGAGTTCGAGAACGCCATGAACTGCCTTGTAGGTACTGAGTATTATTAAACCTGTGATCTCTGGAAAAGCAGCAAGGGCTGTTAATGACCAAGCCAACTCTGCAGCCTCCAGTTGTTAAAGCAAGTGTGAATATATCAATAATGTTTTCATTAACGACACCCTGAAATGATGGCCTAAGGAGCATAGTGAGATAACACAACACAATGCTAAAACTGTTATTTGAAATTTTTAATTTCAAAGTGCTGTTAGAAAACGGCTTTATCACATCTGATTCTACTGCTATATAAATAGCGGACATCTATTTTCTGAGAGAGAAATTGACACGCCACGGCTTCTGGCAGGGACTTGGCCTTCTTCCAGTTTTGGAAATGAATTTTTTGTTGGAATGGGGCTGTGCTTAATTGTGACGTGTACTGTATCCTGCTCCTCTACTCTAATGGCAGAAATCAAGAATGCTGACAGCTACACTGTAGCTACAAAGTTGAAGGCATTCAGTACCTGGTGCTTACAGGAGAACTATGCGGCTGCTGCTTTAGAGAACTCCTATGCTGTCTTGCCTGCACTGCTGCTTTGCTATGAATTAGACAAACCACTTAGGGAGATCTACTGTTTAGAAGAAAACAGACCTTTGGGTTTATCCATGATTCATCATATTTTCAGAACTTTATGAAGGGCCAGGCACTTGATATAATTTGCAAAGTATAGTTAGTTATGTCCAATAGATACCAATAGATAGGATAGAGATGATGACCTAGAATTCTATTCTCTGGTTTCTGTGAGCCATCTGAGTGGGACACTGGACCCAGAAGATTCTGTGAACCATATACATAGCCCCATTACAGCATCTGAGAGCCAAAGATAACCAGAGATTATTGGAAGAGGAAAGATTGTCCAACGAGTAAGTGACCCACAGTCAGAAGGAAGTTATAAGTGTTGGTGTACTATTAATTCATAGTAGAGTGACTGTAAATTACAATAATTTCTATGAAATTTAAAAATAGAAGAAAATATAGTTACTAATTTTACTGTAAGGACATGGTAATCATTGAGGGCATAGATCTGTTTAACTTCTTGATGTGAACATTGCATACGATGTTTTCAAACTTATATGCATGGCATCTTGCTTAGATACACAGTGTTTATGGTTTAGTATAACTTAAAGAATATTTGACTTAGATATAAAAGATAAATGAAAGTGTCACAAATGTGATACATATGATAGATCAGTCTTCTCAGATTCTGTGATGTGGAGAGGCATCTGAGAGCTTTGAGGGAGAGGAAGGAGAGAGTCTTAAATAGGAAAGAAATGGAATGTTTCAGTTTGTTGACTCTTTTCTGTTTTGGTCTGCATAAACTACATTGTGAATATTTTATTTTCAATTGAGGGTTTATTTTTAGGATATAGTTATATTTGATTATATATATTAAAATATATATTCCAAAATAAAATTTAAATGACCTTTAGATCATCCACTTAAAATATTTTAATGACACTACTATTACTTCTACAATTAAGAGCTGACATAATTGCTCATTCATTAAATAGAATTATGACCAAGAGGTGAATTCTTTACTAACATATGCTATGGAAGGCAATGAAATATTCTGTCAATTTCCACTGCAAGAAATTCTGCAAATTTAGCTATAGAAAGACAGAATTTCTCATATGTGTAATATTTATTTTAGGAATAGTATGAATGAAAGTTTAAACTTTCATAGTACAGATGAATAAATGTAAGCATAAATAATTCCACAATAATATATATTTTGTTGAATCAGCTAATTTCATTCCATTTCTGGATATATTATACATTAGTTCTTATTTGTAATGAACAGGTAACATAAATACTTTACTTTAGGTTTATACTATGTATTGATGATTTTATAGCTTTCCAAGGTTTTCTTAACCTTTCAAGAATGGCTCTGACTAAAAACAACTGTACTCTAAACTCCATGTATGCCACACATGTGCGGATTGTCTCAATAAAAGACAAATAGGAGTGTATCTAAAGAGTTGTTGCTTGTTCCTTTTCTCAATGAATAAGTGGTTTTAGCCTAACATAGATGTCCTTTCAGAGACTCCATCCAGTGGGGGATTTGGATAGATGCTGGGACTCCAGCTAGACTCTGAGCAGATCACTAAGAGTGGTGTGGAAGAATGGAGAGGGAAGACAGAAGGACCCAGAGGGGTCAGGAGCTCCACAAGGACCACATCAAGGTGCGGATGTGGACCCAGGGCAGGCTGCACAAACTGATGTATTAACCAAGAGCAATGCATGCAGAGACGCTAGATCCCTGTTCAGATGTAGCCTATGGACAGCTCATTCTCTATGTGGAGGTGTGGGGATCAGGGACTGCGACTGACATGAAATCTGGTGCCCACTATTTGATCACTTCCCCCTTGGCAGCATGGCCTTGAGAGCACAGAGAGGAAGAGGAAGCAGGCTATCTGGATGAGACCTGATCGACTGTGATCATATGGTGGGGGAGGATGACCCCTTCTGTCAGGACTTGGGGAGAGGGACAGGAAAGAAGAGAGAAGGAGTGTGGGAATGGGAAGACAGAAGAGATGGGTGTAATGTCAATAAATCATTTAAAAAAGTTTGTACTAGGGCTAGAGCTGGCAAGAAAGATGCCGAAAATGATACCACCTTTCCAAGAGCTAATAGTCTGTCCAGTCAGACAGACATGCATACTAGAACTCGTAACTGGATGCCATGAGACTACGTGGAAGAAAGCAAAGGACTGAATGGGTGAGTCTAAAGTTCACGAAAAGAAAACATAACAGAAATTAGGAGATTGTAACTCTACCTTGCAGGCATATTAAGCAATATTATTCATAAACCACAAGAAGTATTAAACTTCTCAGAGTTTTTGAGATTAGCACACGGTCCCTTGTGAGAGGAATAAAGACAGACAGTACTATCTCTACAGTTCTCCTGTCTGGTAAGAGGGTTCTAGTTCTATCTCTCCCTTTTGTTTCTGGCAATTTTACATTTTTTAATTTGTCCAATTCTCTTACGATAACAAAATTATGTTGGTAAGTAGCTAGACTCAACTATGTCACGTATTGCCCCCCAAAATGTCTTTGTATCTGTTCTGTGGCTGAGAAGGTATGTGTACACAACCGTGCATTTAAGGGCTGGCCCTAGTACAAATTGCTGCCTGGTAACAGTAGCTGTGTAGATCTTGTGGCAGAACTGGGGATTCTCTCAGGTATAGTGAACAAAGCCTTTAGCTGACAGGATTGACTGCTGAAAAATAGAAGCCATTTAATGAACACTTAGTATTAACGTTCCAATAATGTACTTACTTTATCAGAGTTCTGAAGACAGCAAAAAGCCAAAGGCAAGGAAAATTAGGAAACAACAAAGGGATAATAGACAGGCTACATGGCAAATTGAATACAAATGAAAACATTTTTACCTTCACAATAAGTGGAAAAATCAGATTAAATCACAACAAGAAGAAATCTTCTTAAAAATAAAAATGGCAGCATCGTATTATAAAAATATATTTGAAAGATACATATTATGTTAGTAATAAAATATAAGATACAAGATAAGATAATAAGAGATATCAGGCAGCAGATATTTTGTTGTAGATGAGTTTATTAAATGAGCATGGGGAGAGAAGGAAAGGAGGAGGGGTACCCCAGTGAGAGAGGGAGAGAAAAAGAGAGAAGACAGAGACAGAGAAAGAGTAAGAGGTAGAGAGAGAGGGTTGGGTGGAGGAAGAGAACGAGGCCAAGAAGAGGATTTGTCATTTTATATAGCTCTGGGCAGGGCCACGCCCTGTGGCAGGTAAGCAACAACATCACAGGTAGGCAGACTGAAGGAGAATGCTAACAATATACATAAACATATGTACATATACACATATACATATGCATACATACATACATGCACACACACATATACATACATACATACATACATACATGCATACATACATACATGGTGCCTAGATAGTTGGGATATGTGGTGTTTTTATTTATTTAAAAGTTCCTTTTAAGTTTATATAATTTTGTAAAGTTTATTGTTTAATAATTGTATTGCTGAATATAGTAAAAAATCATAAAAGTTAGCTTGGCACAAAGCAATGGCCATACAAATTAACCGTCAGCTAATGAGTCTTGTGTCCTTTTTTTCCTTGAAAGTTAAGAAAATTATAAAGATAAAATGTTACATGAATAGGTATCCCTGGGATGAAACTGGATAATTAGGAAGTGACAAATTGCATTGTAGTTCTTAAAAGGTTAGAGACTATTAAAATTGGCAAATCACCAGCTCTGAGTGTCACATTTTCAAGGAATGGTAAGGAAGTAAGAGTGGAAATTAGAGAAACTTTAGACATTCCTCTTTCACTAAGTGTATTTAATTCAAGAAATACCTCAAGTGAAAAAGAAGGCAGGTGGTAACGTAATGCAGGCATTTAAATGACAACAGAAGAAAATGCCAGCTCGCAGCAGGAAGGGAGCCAGTTGACTAGAGAGTTGTGATGATTTATGTTTCTAAGTGAATGAACCAAGTGAGTCAAACTCAGGAAAAGGTACTGGTAATTGAATTTTAGATGGCTCACTCTACCTTTAATTTTGAGTTGATAGTATATGACCCTGTTTTCTAGGAACACTTCTAAACGATCTGCTGGAATAATTAAAAACAAAACACAACCTACTGGTTTTACTTAGTATGAATGCCTCTCAATACACATTTATTATGCATGCTATATTTTTGTGGAACATCATATTTGCATTAAGAATTAATTGACACTTTACAGTGATATGGAGCATTTTTGAAGGGCACTATCCTTTTTATTTTATTTTATTTTTTTAAGTCAGTGGTTGTTTCTGACACTGTGAAGTGGTAGGGATTTCTGATGTCGCTGGTCCTCTTTTACTTGAAGAAACAAGTTAAAATACTTGCTGTTTTTCCTTATTCATGCTCTTAATATTAAAGTGTATGTTATTCACAAGTTCTATAACACTACAGTATAAGGTTGATTATATATACAGTGTCAACACGGGACAAGGCATGGGAGAGAGAAGGGTAGTTAGGAATGTTTGAAGGAAAGAAGGTAACTGAGAGAAAGTAATGTGATTGTATTTAAATTAAAAATACTTAAGAATTATACTTCTGAAATTCTACAAATGCATGTTTCAAATATTACCACTAGAAAATAAATGTGAGTGTAGGGTTATGGATATATCAATTACATTGACCATTAAGATGCATACCATGTACATTCAAGCATGTACTGTACATTGTGCTGCTCAGTACATCTCATATTTGGGGCAAAACATGTCCATTTTTTCCACCTCCCTTGTCTTAGACTTGCTATTAAAGTGCAATTTCCAAAAACACTAGAAGTGCTCTGCATTGTCTACAGGCAGCATTGGAGGCTACAGTACACATGAGTTTAATACTTAATTCTGATTTTCCTCTTAAAAAATACCAAAGAATGAGGTTTTTAATTCCTAAATACACTAGACTGAGAAATTCAAATATAAATCAGATAAAGTAGATTTAACCAAAGCACAACCTTCTAAAAATGTGAATCTGCCTCTTCTTCTCACCTATTATAGTTTCTAAAGCAGTCAGATTTGTATGGGAGAATGGGGAAATAGAAGGATCCAGAGAGTCCTAGAAACCTACAAGAAGATCTTCAAAGCTGGCAGACCTGGACCCAGGTGGTTCTGCTCAAAGTACTGTACCAACCAAGAACAATGCATGCAGTAAACCTAGACCCTTTATTCAGATCTAGCCAATGGACTGTGCTTTCTCCACAGTTGTGTAGAGGGCGGAGACTGACTCTAACATGAACTCTGGTGCCCCCTATTTGATCACTTCTCCTTGGTTGGGAGGCCTGGTGGCACTCAGAGGAAAAGTAAGCAGGGTATCAAGATGAGACCTGATAGGCTGGGGTCATGTGGTGAGGGAGGAGGTCCCCTTCTGTCACAGACCTAGGGGAGAGGAATAGTGCAAAAGAGGGAAGAGGGAGAGACTGGAGGATACAAGTGAAGGGATGACAATTGAGATGCAATCTGAATAAGTTATTTAAATTTAAAAGAGTAGAAATGGACAAGCACATCTAAAACTCATTGTTCACTCTAACCAACAACAGCAATAATGTGTATACATAATCAAGTGATTACACATGATAAAAACTGTGTTAAGCTCATGATACATTTGAAAAAGCTATGATTTTGGTGTTTAAATGATTCTTATATGAGGAAACTTATCTTCAGAGTCATTAACTGACTTATCCAGAGTTGGGGTTGGCTAAAATATCTGTATCCAGAGCTTCAGTGTAAAAATCAGACATTTAAACATGTTACATGATGGCATAGAAAGGCTAGCAGAAGTCATTAAATCAAGACCTCGTCATCTAAATTAGTTTGTCAGTGTCTTCTAGAGTATAGAGTTTTAATGATTAGACTTGATTGAACTATGTGGTTCCTGTTAAATAGCAGATAAAGGCATGAAATATATATAATAAGATAACTGATTGATTAAATAATTGGAATGAGCGAATGGTGACAAAGCTATAATATATAAATGCAGGATTGTTGGAAGGGCAACAGGAGGGGGAGGGGAAGGGGAAGCATGCTCCGGAAGTGGGGGAGAGTGGGCAGGGAAGTGGGAAAAGGGTAAGGACAAAGGCAGGCAAAAGGAGCAGTGAAACAAAAATGTCTGGTTTGTGTAGTGAGTCGATGGGATAGAGGAAGCACCACACCTAGGTTGAGGTCCTGCAGGAGGACCTAACTATAACATATAACAACTTATAAACTAATAAATTCTTATTAGAATTGAGAAACATTACTTAAACATTTGTATTAGATTCCCTCATATTTTCCCAAAAAAGAAAAAAGAAAAAATTCACACAAGACATATTCAAAAATCACTCAAACTACATCAATAGCGATGAGCTTAACTTTTCCCATAGAGGCTGTAATTGCTTCTGTTTTAATGTGTCATAGCCATTATACTATTGCTATGAGGAGACATCATGAACAAAGCTACTTATGAAAGGAGGCATATAATTGGGTAATTGTTTATAGTTTTGGAAGGTTAGTCTATAACGAACATGGCATGAAATATGGCAAGAGCAGGCATTCATGGCACTGGAGGAGAGTCTACAAGGCATGAGGGTAGGGCAGGGAGGGGAGGAGGGAGGGGCCAGTGATCAGGCTGATTAAGTGATTAAATAAAATAAATAATTAAAAAATCTTATTCTCGACTTGGAGGAGGAGGAGGAAGAGGAGGAGGAGGGAGGGAGAGAGAGAGAGAGAGAGAGAGAGAGAGAGAGAGAGAGAGAGAGAGAGAGAGAGAGAGAGAGGTGTAGTGTGTAGGGCCCCCTGGCTTGGAATTTCTCAAACCTCAAGACTCACTCCCAGTACACACTATCTCCAACAAGGCCACACCTACTCCAACAAAGCCATGCCTCCTAATCTTTCTCAAAATGGTCAGTAGACCTGGGGATTAAGCATCCAATTTATGAGCCTATGGAGGCCATTCTCAATCAAACCACCACGATATGATAGATATATTCTTTCTAAAACTATTGTGATGCTAAAAATAAAGTTTCATGAATTATGGGAGGAATAAGATTGGGAACAAATTAACAAAATCTGGTGTGGTTGTGAGCAAAATTTACTAAAGATACCTGATAACTTGAAAATTTACTTGAGTAACATGGAGAGACATCCATATATTCATGAAATGAATGGATGTGTGGGGGGAAAATGTATAAAGGTTGATCCTTGGGGATTATGGATGCAGGAAGAAGCAAAACAGTAATGTGATTGGCATTTATACTGTTACAGAAATAAATGGGATATGTCAGGAGTACAGAGTAAGGCTAGATTGGGTGCCAGACGCATGTATAGCAAATGCGCAGTTGGAGGGGATGTCTTTGACTCAGTTGCTTGCCTTTGGATCTCTTTCCCCTAGCTGGGCTGCTTTGTGTAGCCTCAGTGGTACATGATGTGTTTAGTCCTTCTGCAAACTGATGTGCCAGTGTGTATTAATACCCATGGAGGGAGCTCACATTCACTGAGGAGAAGGGGATGGGGGATGGGAGATTGGCGAAGAGGGAGTGGGCATGAGAGTGGGACAGGTAGGAGAGGAAGGAGGGGTGACAACCAGTCTGTAAAATGATTAAATAAATTAATGAAAAAAAGATATAATAGTCTAAAAGTGAACTTGCAAAGCACCATGATGGAGGCAATAAAATTTTCCCTGAAGTTTGATTTTATAAGACAAATAGGTTTTGTAACCTTTAGGTAATTAATTCTGAATTTTTGAATGAAGAAGCTAAAAAATAAAGCTAATTGATAATTGCATGTAATTTCACATCTAGCTGTAAATGGATGAACTTAAATTAAGCATACCAAATGATCTACATGCTCTGTAAATTGCAGTAGCATATCTAAGAAGGATACAGGGCCTCACAATCTTCTCACTGTGTATCTGATTACATCATGTTGAGGACTTCTTTTTTAGTGAATTATTTATAAGCGTTATTTTTCTGATAAGGAAATTATTTTTAAATATTTTTTGTCTAGCAAGTAAAATGAAGCTAAGGATAAAAACCACCAGAATCAATCACTTAAGGATAACATTCCCCATTATACTAAAGAATGGTGTAATAAAAATGCATTAATAATGCTACCATGACAGAAGATCTGAACACGCTTGTAGTACATGAGATGGAGATGTGTTACAAATAGTGATTGCAGAGCATTTGTCAGTAAAAAGCAAGCTTGCTTGTAAGGTTGCAATATAATAATCAAGCTCTTTATGTTACTGAAATGTATAACTTAGGAAATGATCCAAGATAATGGGCATGAATTACCTCAAAAAGTCAATTTTCAGCGATAATAGGCTTAAAAAACAAACTTAATAAAAGGAAACCAGATAACAATGCATGTATCAAGAGTGTATAATTCCAGAGATATTAGGTTAGAAATGCTGAGTTCATTTTCTTGTCCTCATAATCCCATTTCATCATTACACCCCCCATTTAAAAATAATTTAAATTTGCGTTCACATATGTGAGTGTGTATGTATGTGTGTGTGTGCCATGTGTCTATGGTTACCTGAGAAAGCAGAAGCATACATTGGCTCCTTTAGAGTTACCAGTGACTGTAAACTGTCTAACAAGGGTGCCGACAGCCAAACACAAGTCCTCTACAAGAGCAGGAAGTAATCCTAATCGCTGGTCAATCTCTAATCTCCAGGGTCTCTTTTTCAAACCCGTAGCAGCTACATTTTTATATACCAAGTTTCCTAGTCATCTTTAAAATAATATTTTCTAAATATCATTAAAACTTAAATAACTGACATTGAACAGTTACTAAATGCACTATAAATATTGATTTGGATGTGTGTTTATTTCACTCAGGATGCTGGGTTCTAGAAAGAAGGATATTGCCTTGCTCATCTCTTACCAGTCACTCGGACAATGACTGGAGCACTCCCTTATTTTTCCTCTTGCTCTTGCTCTTCCTCTCTCTCATTTCTCTTCCTTCCTCTGTCTCTGTCTCTGTCGCTGTCTGTCTGTCTGTCCGTCTCTCTCTCTCTTTCTCTCTCTCTTTCTCTCTGTCATCTCTCTCTCCCCCCTTTTCTTTTCTCCCCATGCTCACTTAATAAACCTCATATAATCTTTTAAAAAGGTAAAAAATATACCCATATTAAGGTTTTAACTTTCACTATCTAGAATTTGGCTACTAATTTTCATTTATTTTCCATTCAGTTGGAATTTACCAAGTTTTAGGAATGAGCCTACCTGATTCAAAACCAGCTTGAAGATGCTTGTGTTGGCTATAGTGTCCATGAAGTGAGTTGTGGAAGGAATGTCCAGGAGGTAAGCAAGCGCCACAACATGAGGATGGAAGGAATGGAATGTTGGGAAGCCTTGAGAATTCTGTGCCTTATGAGGCATGGGAAAGGCTAGAACCAAAATAAGATCATTGGATGCTTGTGTACCACATTAAGATTATGTAACTGATAGAATAATAATAATTTTTGATGACTTATTTGAAAAATAAGTGAAAAACAGATTTAGGATAAGCTATACAGAATATCTACTTATAAATACAATGTATTTTCAAATATTCATCAAGAAAGCCTCTTGTTTCACTGATAAGATAGGTTAAATACTGAATGCACCTCTACCACTATTACAGTTCTGTTTCTTCATTTTTACAGAAAAAATAAATGAAATGGTTGCTTAACCTTGCTTTTTACTGACAGATGCTACCTGCTCGCAATCTGCCAAAGGGAGGAAACTGGAAACTTTGCCCTCCACTCAAGCAAAGTGAGCTTCTCTTCCTTGGGTGATTTAACTCTAAAGGAAACTAAGTAAAAGTCAGTAAGAAACATCACTGTGCCAACATTGTGGAAGCATGCATCTTAGTTTTATAGAATTCAGTAGAAATCACAGGCAGAAAGTGGAAACTAATCAGATGAAACTGTTTAGAGATAGAGTTTCAGTACTTTTTCTCATTTGCACAAGAGTGTGTTCTATCATGTGGGGAAAGTAGAAAGAATGGTTTCTAAGGCAACAAATTAGTAGAAGAAAGTCAAATCTGTGTCTGCTTAAAGGCGGAAGAGTACTAAAAAACATCTAATGAATCATGATGAGTTTAAATGCAAAGAAACCAAATGGAGAGGCAAACTTCCATGAGACAGAAATGGTCTCAAGGCTACAGCAGCAATGGGAACTTCCTTGGGACTCAGAAAAGTGGTTTGGTGAAAAACGTTTATGGAAATAAATCTTCAAATTCTTTGAATGATAGTTAAACACCTAAGCTAATGAGAATTTCTTTTCAGGGACAGATTTGTTTCAAAAGAGTTAAGACCATACAATATGAGCTGATGGACAAAGCAAATACTTTGAAGAAAGGTATTCAAAAAGTAAACTTCTGGAGAACTGGCTATTAAGGCATGCTTTTATTATAAGTTGAACTGCAATATAACTGCTTTACAAAGGATGCCAGAGGTTTCAATATAAAACTCCTATTAGAAATGGTTACTCCATAAAATTAGCTATTCAGGTCTTTGAGCATCTCACACCATCTGGCAGACACGTGGTAGGCCAGATGTCCTGTGTCTTTATATGGAGTTTAGAGTCATTGGGTATCCAACCAAGCACCACGGACATCTCATTTTGGAGAGAAGTTACCACATTGTTCATTGGATCAATTTGCTTTATATTATCATTAGTTCAAGGAACATAACAATTTTAGTGGTAGCATTCACTCCTGTATAGTAAAGCCCTTCATAGGTAGATCATCCTACATTCTATGAAATATGATTGTGAGGAAGGATGCTTCCTATCAGCTTTAGATTTGCCCACTGAGAGGTAATGGTAGGGCAGCAATGAATAAGGATAGTAAAATGTGTATATTGCATATTTCACTTTTGGTCTTTACCAAAAGTCTCAGGACACCTAGGCAGGTCTCTCAATGGGACCCCTTTCTGCACATAGGTAGTGTCATTTCCTTCCTGCAGCCTTAGCAGTTGGCTGCTCCTTTATGTCACAAGCCTAGAGTTATTGTTCTATTTCTTTATGATTTTACTTGTCTTTCTTATATTTGACTAACTATTTATCCATTAAATTTCTTTGCTTTTATTATTTACAGTTTTCCAGGACAGTGGTATTTAGGTTTCTTCGGACTAGAATTTAAAAAGTCAGCTTATGAAAAAATATACATGATGTGAGATTATCTATTTAAAATTCTAACAATTTTACCTTTGGTTTTGACAGGTCCCCTTAAGTAATGGCTTTCATAACCTGGTCATATTTCATACACAACTTTCTTTTAATAGGGTACAGTTTAAGCTGTTAAATCAAAAAGGGAATGTATAAGTGGAAGATACGACATTGGTTTAAAGAAGATACAGTTTATTTTTTCATTATGTAAAAGCAAAAAAATCAGTCATCTGTAGCTCCTGACAGAGGTCTATCCCTGTTAGGCACACACACAGTTTCTACATTTGGATTCACCGGCTGCTGAGCACAATGTTTTATTGCTTTTGTTCCATTCAGTGAAGAAACGGAAATGAGGAAAATGCATAGCCGTTTCAAGGAAACGCTGTAGAAATTAGATAACATGTCAACAGGGGCATTGCTTAGACAAGCGTGAGCTCCATGACAGGGTAAGGTCTTGGGAGGATGTGGGGCTGATTCTAGCTAAGACTCGTAGTAGTGGGTGTCATGGAGACTAAAGAGGCCACTTTCTACCCAGACGGAGAGGAACACCAACTCACCCACAAAAACTTCTACCCAAAATTTACTCTGCCTACAAGATACGCAGGGATAAAATTAGAGGCGAGAGTGAGGGAATGTCTAACCATCGCCTAGCCCAATCTGAGTTCCACCCCATGGGGGAGAGCCAACCCGGGGAACTACTAAGGATACTCTGCTATGCTTGCAGATGGGAGCCTAATATAGTTGTCCTCTGAGATGCCCCACCAAGCAGCTGATCCGAACAGATGCTGAGACTCACAGCCAGACAATAGGCAGAGTGTAGAAAAGTGGAGGTAAGGGTAGAAGTACCCAGAGGGGACAAAAACTCCACAAGAAGACCTACAGAATAAACTGATCAGAGCCCAGGCATCACTCAACGACAATGAATACACTGGACCTAGGTCCTTTACTCATATGTATCTGATGAGCAGCTTATTCCTCATATGAGTACCCTAGGAAAGAGAACAGGCACTGTCTCTGACATGGACTCAGTTGCCTGTTTTTCATTCACTTCCCTCTGGTGGGACTACCTTGCCTCGCCTCAGTGGAAGAGGATGTACTCAATGTTGATGAGACTTGATATGCCATGATGAAATGTTCAGGGAGTGCTTTCCTTTTCTGAAGAGTAGGGAAGAGGGGTAGGGGTAAGAGGCAGGGAAGGTGGGACTGGAAGTAGGGGAGGGAAGGGGCTGAAATAAAGATGTAAAGCTAAATAAATAAATGAATGAATGAATGAATACATAAACTGTGTATACTTGAAAAAAAAAAAAGAAACAGATGTAAGCTGAGAATTGGATTGTAATTGTAACAATGATATTTGATCAGGCTCCTTCCCAGGGAGCTTAGTGTTTTTCATTCTGATGTCTCTAAAGATATAGGTCTTAATTAAGTCTGATTACCTTCTGTTTAAAGAATATGGGAGGATACTAAATGAGTCATTCTTTGGAGTAACATTCTTTAGTTTTGGATAGTTGCACTTATTCTTTGCTCTTTTTAAAAATTAAAATACTATCTTTAATACTATATATGCCAACTACAGTTTCCTTTTCTTCCACTTCTCTGAGCTTCCTCTTCTGCCTCGACTCTCCCTCATATCCTTTCCCTTTTCTCTTTCTATTTCCACTTAAAAAAAAAAAAAAGAACAGGTTTCCAAGAGCTGAGAGCCAGACAAGACAAAACTCAATATATTAAGACAAATTAAAAGCTGAAGTGAAAGTGTCCTGTTTCTTTAAAAACTCATTTGCTATGTGATGTCTTCCTGCAAACTGTTATGAGAGGGCTTGTAATGCTTTGCTAGAAGGTAGCTTGTGAGAAGACACGTGGTATTTTTCTGGTAGCTGTCTTGTGATGGGGCATGTGATGTTTTGCTGAAAACAGACACATGAAAGGGCACATGGCATTTAGAAAAAATATAAATAGAACCCCACAGACATTGAGATGATGTTTTTTGCGTTATTATAGCTTGCAATGCTTAGCTGGTGTTCATTGGTCTTTACTTGGCAGAGAAAAATGTCAGAGATCTTCTCATAGCATTCTGGCTGATTCTGGCCACTTCCACTGACTCATGATGATACAACAACGCCTAGCTGTTTCTCCTGGATTGTGCTGCCTCTACGATTCATGTTGCTGTTTGGTGTTTGCTACTGGACTGGACTGCTGGTGTGCTGACAACACAGAGTGGAATTGGCCTAGAGAACTGTGTCAGAACAGGTCCACAGCCCCCCTTTTTAAAAAACCTTCGTTATTTCCTGGTTGGTGGGCTTGAAGGGAGGTAGAACTGTTTAAGAATTGTAAATAATGTAGATTTAGAAAATTCTCAGCATATAGAAAGCCCTCATATCAGTGTTGGAAAAGACAGCCAAACGGGTGGGGAAAAGTCTCAAAAGCAAGCAAAAGAGATTATTTTTCTCTTTTAACAACAAATTCTTTGCTTTAAATATTTATTACTAACTTTGGATGGAACACATTGAGTGATTCTTACTTTTCTATTTGCTGCCTCAGGCATCAGTATACCAATTATTTAGTTGGTTGTTTTGTTTGTTATTTGTGGTTGATGGCAATGGATCAATGAATTGGAAAATAAAGTTCCTCATACTAAGAATCTGTTCTTCCATTGAGCTGCTTTCCTAGCCATAGTCTGTACACTCAGCAGTTATTTCATAATGTCATTGTTTCAATAAGACAAAGAAACAAACAATATGACATCCATTCCAGATATTGGAAATAATGAAATATAACTAATTCATGCATTCTAGAAGCTTATATTGCTTTGAGCTCATAGCTTCTCTCTATATTTGGCATGGCTTTCAATGATCTAATATTCTTTCTTTCAATTACTTTAATTATAACCAAAAAACTTTACATCATAAAGACTTACATTTCAAAAGATTTCCTCAATGGTTGCTTGGAACTTGAAGAACATGATTTCATACAAACAATGTAATTAAAACAGTGAATTGTAGTAAATCCTTAACAGAACCAATGTGCAAGTAAAATTTTAACTGCGGCTTTTAGAAGCAGGGGTGTAACAAAATAAAATAAATTTCACAAGAGATAAGAAAATTTTCTTTCTTTTTTTATTGAAGAAAACATACTCATGTATGTACATATATATTAAATATTTTAGAACTCTGTATTACCTTACATCTCTACTGCTATGGTAAATACCATAACTAGTAAAGAACTCAGGTAAGAAAGGTTTTCTTTCATGTTAGACATCTAGGTAATAATCTTTCACTGAAAAACCGCAAGTCAGACACCTGGAGGCAGGAGCTAAGGCAAAACCATGGAGGATTCTGCTTTCAAGATTGTTCTTCATGCCTTGTTCATCTTGCTTTCTTATGCAACTTAGAACCCAGAACCACTTGCCCAAGATGGCACCACACACAGTAAATTGGGTTGATCTGGTATCAATCAATCAATCCAGAAAATGCTCTACAGAGTTATTTAATGCTCAGTCTGATAGAAGCATTTTCATAATAGAGCTTCCTTCTTTCCAGATGACTGGGGCTAATGTCAACTTGTCAAAAAACTAACTAGTATAAATTTCCATATCACCACATACAGCTCTTCCACATCCTCCTAGTTTAAGGCCACTTAAAGGGAAAGCAAAAAGTAAAAGTAAAGTAAGAGCCATGCCTGCCCACCTATTACATTCTTACATTTCCATCTGCTCAGCCAGTCTTTCATCATTAAATTGATTCAATGTCCTGGTGATAACAGACAGTAAGAAAGATGTCACACGATTGAATAAATTGTATCACTGGTGCACCAAAAAAAGTATCTCCTTGACAACCAAAGACAATCTTTCCTTTTTAAGGATAACTGTTCTCTCGATTGTATTTAATAGAATTTTAACAAAAGTAGTAAGCACGCTAAAAGAGATGAAAAGTAGGTGCACCAGAAGTTAACAGTTGGAACAATATGGCTTAAAACAGCTCCACTGAGCTCTCTTTACCTTTTAGGTTAAGGAGAGAAGGGAAGACAGGGTTTCTCTTAACTCCATATCATAGTACAAGAAACTTTGATGTTTTCTGTTGTTCTACTGATTCCATCAATTAGGAAGAATCACAACCAGTTTTGTAGAATGTTTATTGCCCATGTTATAATTTCATTTAGATTGATTATAAACCTAAACCATATCTTACTTTTCCTCTACATTTTTCTTTAGGGTCTGCACATGAGGACTGATAGAGATACACAGTGAGGTTTTATCAAAAGAATAGGAAGATGTCTCTAGGCTTGTTTTTACTTTAAATTATCTACCTCTTTACTCATTTATTCAGAATTCAGTAATAGACATGTAGCTCTAACATGGATTTTCTACTTCTTTGTACGTAGGTATAGCAATGTGTGAAATGCTTTTAAGCACAGATCTGTTTTGCATATACCTTTGTGTCTTGTTTGGTTGGTTTTCTCTTTCTCAGTGGTGCTATTACTAAAATATGTCTTTATGCTCAGGAAAGGGACACTAAAGGGTGTGTGACAGTCAGCATAAAAGCCAGTTTCAGAGCAGGAGGCACAGAAAAGTAAATTCCACATCAGAGCAGAGATTTAGGTATGAACATGGGATTCTTATTTCTGCCAGGAAACCACCTCCCTCTCTATCTCCTCTTACACTTTAAAGTACTACAGTGTTATTTTGTGGGGGAGATTCATTATTATACATTTTAGGACTGTTCTTAGTGTTTATTTATTTTGAAGATAATTATAAGAAATATGAGGCTCAGGGTTGGAGAATAAGAGGGAGAAAAATGAAGACCAGATGCTGGCATAAAACTATTCTCATAGCACCACTTTCTTTATTTATTTAGATCTATTCCTTCTTTCTCTCCCCTTTTCCTTGCATTCTTCCTGCTTTTCTAACTCTTAATGAATTGTTACTAACCATATGCTTCCTTACAAGAGTTCTGCCAGATTCTGGATACTAAATAATGAATCCAAAGGTCTGTTTCCTGTCTTAAAGATTGACACATTCTAATTGGGGAAGAACTATAAACATAATTAGGAAATAATTAAACAATAAGTTTATGATGATTTTTCCAAAGGAAGGAAAGATCCCTCTGCTCCATTTATTACTGGATTAAACTCCATGCAAAAGGAACAGGTAGAGCTGAGGCACAGTGGGAGTTTTCAAGGAAGAAAAATAGTGCAGAAATGTAGTCCCTTTATCAAGATGAGCAATGCAAGTAATATAAAGTGTCAGGATGAAAACATCACATTTTGAATTTTAAATCACTGTACTACTGGGTCTAAGACATGAGGTAACAGTGTGATGTGCAGTGAGCAAAGAGCAGGCAGTTTATGAAGGCTTTGTACACTGTATATAGGAGTTTCAGTCTTGTAAGACAATGACGTATTCTGGAGCCTTTGATTCTGAAATAACTGCATTTTCAGTAATGGTCAGAAAGATTATGATGATAGCTGTGGCGACAATGTACATAGGCTGCTTGGCATAGTAAGGCAGTTATTCACATTATAAAATATAACTATATAATATAAAATACATAATATAAAAATACCATAAAATACCTTAAAATATCCTAAATAGTACATATTGAGCACCTAACCTAGCCCATACCAGGCCTTAACTAAAAGGTTTACAGCATAGATTATGTGAACTGTGGTCACATCACTGAAAACTGTTGCTTCACAGCCCAGCATTGTCAGAAAGTATCATTTTGCTACTTCTAGGGCAAGACCAAATTCCAATTCCAAGCAGAGTTTTCACAGAATGTATAATATGCTCACACCACCATAAAGTCAAAAATCTTGAGACGAACCACTATAAATCAGAAGCTATCTGTGCTATGAAAATATGCCAGAAGAAGACAGGAGGCATCAATTGTTCTGGTCCGTGCAGATGAGGGTCTGAGCCAAAGCAGTAAAACCGGATTGCAGGGGAGAGACAGGTTTAAGTCATTTTCACAGTGCAAATGGGGAGACTAATGATTACTTAGATATGATTTTAAGCCAAGGGAGGAATTTAATAATATAGGTGTTTCATTTTTGCTGTTTTCTCCCTAATGCAAAAGTGTAAATTACAGACAGACACTATTTGTAAAGACTGTATAAGGCTAGGTCTCCATTTTCAAGCGTCTGAGCCAAAAAATTCTTGTCTTCAAGTCAGAGAGCAGCACCATTGGTTTACATATCTTTTATAGTGAGGCCACATTTTCAGTCACCACGTGATGTTCAGAAAACCTGCAGTGAAATGACGACTGATTCAACTGGTATATATGTTTTATTTCAATAATAAAGCTCTTTGGAAGTCTGATAAGATCAGCATTTAGCAAGACATGGAAATGTTCAAGGAACTACAGCTGGGCTGGCAGACAAATCTATTTGGTGGTATTGTGTTTAACTTTTAAAAATTGTAACCATCAGGCAAGTTTTGGTATGGTTAAGGATTCTAAAAATAAATTCAGTAATATTTTGTTTTAAAATGTTTATGTGCCAACAGATTTATCATTTTGGCTTAAAGCATTTACAAACTTATGAAATTTGGTATATGCACAAATAAAGTTTTCTTAATTTATATATTTATGCAAAAATAGAAATATAACATTAACTTTGAAGTAATTTTACAATATTAACATTTGAGTCTATAGTCAGTTAATTTCCAAGATTTGGTTTGTAATTATGTGAATATATGTGTGCCTCTATTGTAGGTTTGTGATTTGAATGCAGTGTCTGAAGTAGAAAGAAGTGGGAGGAAGAATACTGCAGCTGAAGTTACAGGTGATTGTGAGCTGCCTGGCCTGGCAATGGGACCTAGCTTGGGTCTTCTGCAAGAGCAATATTGTTCTTCTCATTTATTTCTCTAGTTCCTAGTGCTCTTATTTGTTTGTTTAATTGTATTTTCTCTTTATAGATCTATACTTGCATTATAACTAATTTACTGTGTGTGTGTACATGAGTGTGCATGTGTGTGTATGTGTGCATGTGTGTGTGTGTATGTGTGTCCTCATGCACAGGTGTGCATGCAAGAGCACATGAGAGCATTGGTCTGGACATCAGGGGACAAGTCGACGGTTTCTTTTTTCTACTTTGTCCGTCCAGTGATTAAACTCACATTGTAAGACCCAACAACAGCAAACATTTTTACCCAGTGAATCATTCCACAGGCCCATAATAAGTACTTTTTAAAATTCAATGCAAAATTTGTTTCAAATCACTAACATTTAATTTTACTGTTTTCTTATTCTGTTGAGAATGTAATGACAATAAGGCACCTGCTGTTTCTTGGGTAATTTTTTTTTCCATCCCAATGGAAAACAGCTTCCTGTTATTTCTAGAAGGGTGACTTCATGTTGAATCCTATGCATTTGTGAAGGCAAAATTTCTTTATGATAATGCTGCTTGTTTTCTTATTCTTCATAGATTTTGGTGGCAAAAACTGAAACGCATTGATCGAGATGGGAAGCTGCAGCCCTCCTGCTGTGTGAAGAATTGTAGTCTCTCCTGGACTATTTTGTCTGGCTGTAATGCCTGCCATGTTTCTCTGGTAATTCTTCAGATTAGACTTTAGGGCACTAGTGTGGAAATGTTTTAGAATGGCGAGTCTGCTCATTAATTTTCAGATACAATTCACATAGCCCAGAGAGGATTACAATGCTAGACAATGTAGTACATCCTGGCTAGCACTCAGGCATTCTGATGCCCCAGTCTGGTATTTTCCCAAACTGGTCCTTAATACTGAAAATCTGTAACTATGAAAGTAATGCTTTATGTAGTTGCTATTGGAAGATATACATGTATTGCTTAATCATATTATCTAAGGGCATCTCTATGTTAAGGCTTACTACCTTTTCTTTTGCTCAGGAATCTATACACTACATTGAATTTAGACATTTTTATTTTAAAAACAGTTTCCATATGTATAGTTCTCAAATATAGTCCTTCAAAAACCACCTCAGAAATACCAAATGCTTTCTGAAAGAAAGTTGGAAGAAAAATAAAACAGGATAGAATTTCTGGTCTTGTGAGTTTCACAAGAGAATCACACATGTAAAAATGACTGATAATTATGCTGTCTAAATATTTTAGGAAAAATAAAATAGACTCACACAACTATATCAAGGTAACAGCTTGCCTAGTTTGCACTTGCTTAGTTGCAAACTTCCATAGCAGTGAACGCCTATGCGCTTAGGAAGGCCATTCTGAAGCCATGAGCTTCACTTAGGGTTTTACACTCTATCATAATCCTCTTATTATTTTGAAATTATAATATAATTACATTATTTCCTTCCTCTTTCCTTTTCCAACTCCTCCCATGTAATCTCATTTTTTCTCTCTCCTTCTCTGTTTCTATCTCTCTCAAATTCACAGCCATCTTTTCTTTAAGTTTATATATGTGCACGTGTGTGGGCACACACACACACACACACACACACACACACAACTTTCTTACTCCATATAATCACATATGTCTTGCATGTATATGATTGTGGTATGCATAAAGTCTTACCAACGTCTTGGGCACCTAAACATGACCTGAATAAGGCTACCAACACAGAAATGCTAATTTCTGCAGGGGGAGTTCATAAAGCCTCAATCATAAACAGAGAAGAAGAACTACAGAAAACCAATGAATGTTGCAGTCAGAGAAAGTCTTCATCAAAGAAAAGCCCTCAATCAGCTGTTCAGTATCAACTTGCCAGTTATGTCACATTTTATGCATTTATCTACCACAAAAAAAATTTGCAAAGAAAATATGATAGAGTTGAAACTAGAAAATAATTTTATGTCTTCTTTCATGCTTCATATGTCTTTTTCCCTATTTTCTGTCCCTCAGCATTCCCTAATATTGATCTTTCATGAGTTTGTTTCTAAGTGTTGTGCTATATTCTTAATTTTCATTATTTACTTATCTATTTTTCAGGCTAGAATACAAATAGGAGACAGAACACGCATTTTATTTAATTTTTTTGTTTTCTGTGTTTGGATAATATTGACTAACATTTTACCTTATTAATCCATCTATAGTCTTTTAAATGTTATGATTTCATATTTAGGGCTGAATGAATATTAATTGGTTTTATAAATGTACCAGATTTATCCTTACCAATATAATCTGTTAGTGGATATCTATAATGTTTCAGTTTTCTTGCTATAGTAAATAGAGCAGCAATAAACATGGATTTGTGAATATCTCTCTGGTAGGCTATGTAGTTCCTCTGGGTATATGCCCAGGAATGGAATAACTGGCATATATTCCAATAAAGTGTTTTTTATTTTAAAAAGAAAAGAGAAACGAAGTTCTGTAAGTCTGTATTAGTCCATGTACTCCAAAGAAATAAAGATTCAGAGCTGATGGACTTTAAGTGTATGTATTTATATATATATATATATATACATAATATATGATGTATAACATATATATTACATAATAATACACTTATATACACATAATATATAATATACATATATTATGTGTGTATATGTTTGTATATATATGTAAACTCTGTCAATTCTGTATCCTTATCTTTATATATACATAAAATATATAGGCATAATATATATTATGTATATGTGTGTGTGAGAGACTGAGAGAGGAGAGAGAGAGAGAGAGAGAAGAGAGAGACTTTATTAATTTCTACACAGACTGGGTGAGTTTGAGAGCAACACACACTGTACAGCTAGATTTTCTTCCTTCAGTTTATAGCACAAACACCAATATTTTTTGAAGCACCCTCACACGCCCATCCAGAAATGCATCACCAGAAATCTAGTAATCCCTGTAGTTTAGTAAAACTGATACAACTATCCATCATAGGAGCCACAGAAGCTTAAAATGCATTCTTCCAGGAGGGTCAAAAAGCTGGCTTGACCAATGAATGATCTTCCGATTGTGAGAATTTAAAAAAAATGATCTAGGTAAGATGGAAAGATAGAGTTAATGAATGGAGACACTAAATGTGATAATGTTAGGTAATAGAGTATCTTTTGATACCACTACAAAAGCAACTATAAAGGAATTCGATAAAAAGTGATGAGGTCACATTATAAAGGTTTTCATATGGAATGCTATATATATACTTAAGATTATAAGAAAAGCAGATAGGAAACAGTCTTGATTGGCTTTTTACTTTCTGAGGGATTTTCAAATTATAGTTTCTATCCACCTTTCAGAGAACACAGGGGTTTTGGTCATTTGCTTAAGCTTCAAGTTAAATATGTCATATTTTTGACTTGCTAATAGTTAATTCTTCTCATTGCTAGATGTACAAATTATCTTATTAATTTAGTGACTAATACAGGATAGAAAAACAAACTGTTTATTAAAACAATCTATTATTGTTGAAACATTGTAACCCACTGCTGGGATGCCATTTCATGTTTCTTTTCCTATTACCAGCATGTTCACATGTGAAGGCAGCTTCCAAGTGCACAGATTGGTTAATAAGTGGGTAACCAGCTTTACTACAGGTTTCAGTACTTTGTACAAAGTATATTGTCTGAAGTCAACATGCTAATTATTTGCAAAAGTTATTACTAGACTGTAAATGTTATGGTATTGTTCCCAGCTTGGTAGAGCTTTGGTTACTGAGATTATTTCAAGAGGTCAAACATTTCAATTGCACCATCATACTTTCATTTCTTTGTAGAAGATGTTGCAAAAATGCTTCACTTTTCATAATGACAAACCATCATGAGCTCTTGTCAAAAATTCTTTTTCAGTGTAGGAGGCACCATGATGTCCTGTTAATGTGTTCTGCTTTTGTTAAATTTCTTTCTTTTTTAAAAGATGTATTCTTTTTAAATTTTATTTTTAATTTATACATTCACTTTGTAGCCCTCTTCCTCCTTTTCTCTCAGTCTCTCCTTCCCATCCTCTTCCCCGTATACCTCATCCTCTTGTTCACAGAAAAGGGGAGCCCTACCCTGAACCGATCCAAACACATCAAGTTGCACAAGCGCTGAGTTCTTCCTCATCCCCCGAGACCAGGAAAGGCAGCTAGGTTAGGGTGAAGAGCTCGAAAGCAGGCAAAAGAGCCCATGCTGTAGATAGCACGTGCTCAACTTTGGAGACCCATACAAAGATCAAACTGCTCGTTGGTTGGCTCAATCTGAGACCTACTCCGTAGGACAGAGTCAACCCCTGTCACCATTAAGGATACTCTGCTACGTTTACAGCCAGAAGCCTAACTTAACCATTCTCTGACAGACCTGCCCTGCCTCCAAAAGCCACTGATCCAATCAGATGCTGAGACTTACTGCCAAGCTTCAGGTGGATCTAGGGGTCCTGTGAAAGAGTGGGAGGGAAGAATAAAAAGACCTGGAGGGAAGAAGAATACTGCAAGAAGACCAACAGAGTTGACTAACCTAGATCCATGGGGCTTACAGAGACAAAAACACCAAACAAAGAGTATTCATGCACTGGACCTTTGGCCCCTATACATTTGTTACGTTTCTTGGTGGGAGACATTAAGTCATCCCAACGGCTCTCAGCCTTCTGATGGTGCGACCCTCCAATATAGCTACTCATGTTTTGGTAAAACCCAACCATAAAACTATGTTCATCTCTTCATCACAATAAGTTAGTGTTGTGGATCATAGTTTAAATATCTGTGCTTTCAGATGCCCTTAGGTGACCTCTGTGAAATGGTTATTTCAAGGCCCAAAGCAGCTGTGACCCACAAGTTGAGGACTACTGCTTTAACCCAATTCTCATGTTTTAGTTTATATAACTAATTATTAATTCTACTTTTGTGCCGAATTTTCTTGATAATTTGCAAATACTATATACTGTTCTATTATCTATCCATGCTTGTCTATCATTTTCATCGGTCTCATTTATCTATCTATCTATCTATCTATCTATCTATCTATCTGTCTATCATCTATCTAGCATCTACCATCTGTATGTCTGTCTGTCTATTTTTAATTTGATTCTGAGGTCAGGAGTAAATTGGCAATCTCCTAAAACAGATCTGATTCTCCATAATTTTGGACCAAATTATATATGTTATATATAACATATATATATATAATATATATATAATATATATAAGAAAATTAAATAGAAAACAATCAGGAAAATACCTTCTGTCTTTCAGAGTCTCCATTTGTATCTTTTGTTACTATTAATGTTACCGATTTCCCTTTGGACCGTGTCAGGAGGACTCTTGCTCAATGGAAAATTCAGAGACCCTGCTTTCCTGGTTGATTATGACTTTGACTCACTCTGCAGGAAGCCAGTATGGGGCTATCAACACCTACTTTTTTGCTTTACAGATGGAAGCCAGTCAAGTAGCCACACCCCCACACTCAATGGGAAGCAAAGTATTTCATTAGCTGAAATTAACTCCCTATCGAGGTTTCTCCTGTGCAGACAGTTGCCATTTGGACACAGTGATGAGGAGATTGTCAGATAATATTTAGGTTGATATTGGAAGTGACAGAAAGATACTTCTACATAATCATGTGAATTGTGCATAATTATCTAGCTAAGCATCAAAAATGCTTTTGGATTTCAGAATACAGTTGGATTTAATTGTTCGGCATTAGAGAAATATCCTGCAGATGTGAAAAATCATAGTAAAGAGAAAACAAAAAATTCAATACCTAAAAGTATATTTGCTCTCTCCTTTTTTTTATTGTTATTCTGGGCAGAGGAGTCTGCAGGAAACGTGAAATGTTTTGCTTTGTGTTTAGTGAAGAGGTGTGTGTGTGTGTGTGTGTGTGTGTGTGTGTGTGCGTGTTTGTGGCTTTCTGACTCACAGGCAACCTTTTTCTAGTCTCAAAATATCAATGGTATGTCCAGGATAACAGTAGTCTAATTTTTAGCAAGGGAAATGCCACTTAGAAATGCAAGTGACCATCGCCATAGAAGATGTGAACAACTTATGATTGATGCCTATAACACAATAATATGCTAGGAGATTTCAGAAGAAATTGTGTCACCAGAGGGAAATGCCAGAACTTGAAGGCAGGCACCAAAGTCAGTCTGTGAGCAAGGATAGTATGTCTGGAAGAGTAGTGAGAGACCCAAGGAGAAGGCACCTGCAATGCACAGGTACAGGAAGGTAAACTGAGCAGAATGTGAGGGAAAGAATGTAAAAACAAATAGGAAGGATGGAAAGAGATTTTAAAAAAAAAACTGTAAGTTAATAGAAGCACAGCTATAGTCAAGTAGTCATTTTTAAGTCCCAGCGAAAAATCTCAAGAACTTTACAAACAATTAAAAGGAGAGAAGTGAGGAAATAAACTTAAGATACAAAAATTCTCAAGTGCTAAATACAGTAGTCAATTTATATTAGACTTATTTGTGCTTGTTTGTACTTTCATTAGTATTTTAAAGTAAATTTACCTAAGATATAATTAGATACTTAGAAGCGGCTCTCTTTTGTGTTTAATGTCCACTTCAGGGGCCTTGACTTGGTGCTGTCTGCCAAAGCGCCCCACGTAAACAGGTGGACTGCAGTGACCATCTGGTCACTGGATAGAAGCCCAGGACAACACATACGTTGCTGGCATTTAGCTGCACTCACACCCTGCTACCTTGTGGAGAGGGCTTATGGAAATGGCAACCTAGGAAGGGATGGTTACACTCAGGTACAAACACAAACACAAATGCCAATCCTAGAATTGCCACACCAGTGAGCATTGCGATCAGCCCTTTCAGCTGTCTTTGTGGTGCAGCGTTCTAGCTACTGCCAGAAAATTCCATCTCGTACATCTCCCATATCTTGTATACGTTACTTCCTTGATGTATATATAACTAAACAAATGCTCAGATAAGTTAGGAACTCCAGAAGATTCTAAAGTTAAGTAAAACAAATTTAACTTCATATGATAATTTAAATGTGCTATATTTGTTACATATTGTATAGTCACTAAATTTAAAAGATGTTGCCTTTGCCATGTGTTTGACTCCATAAAGAAAAGCCTGTTACTTATAAACTCCTTCTTGAGAATCTGAAGTTTCATTTTACATTTGCTGATAGATTGACTTGACATTAGAGTAAAACACACACAAGAAACACTGAAAGAATCCAGTAGGTTTTATTTATATATTGATGTGTTTATATACATATATACATAAAAACATTGTTTCTTCAAAGAAAAAGAGGCCATGAATTTGAGAGGAAGCAAATAAGTGGGTGTTCTGATGGTTTGAGCAGAGGATAATGGTGTGAAACAGTTATGTTTTAATTTTTAAAAATTAGAGATAAATGCAAATATTTTAAAAATCATATATTAAATTATTTTTAATGAAAAACAATGTTTTATCAAGATGAAAGGCAAAAAGTTGCATTTAGAGCCTCCTAGCTCTTAGGCAATCTTTTTGACATACACATTTAAAACTTTCTTTGAGAAGGAAACATTTAAGGTGTGGAGGGAGGGAATTTGGAAAGGACTGGAAAAAGAAAGGAGAAATGACAATGATATACTGTAACTTAAAATACATAAAATATTAAACAAATGCTAAAACAAACCAAAAACAAACTAACTTTCCTGAGTAATCCACTACTAATATTACTTTAAATAAGTATAGCAAATAGCAAAATTAATATTTACCCTCTGGGAATTTGAAAAGTAGTCTGCAACTATATGTTTTAACAAATGTACTAGAGGCAAAGTAAATATTTTGTATTAAAATAGAAGAATCTGAAAAAGATTTCTCATTAAAAAGATTCACTTGAGAGACTCAATCAAACCATTTGCTCAGGCTGAAAATATAAATGTAACAGGAGAAATTCTCAGAGTTAGTAACTAACTGATAACAGTATTATGGTCACTTAAAATTAATGTCTGTGTTCCTTCATCAAAATGAGGTCAAACTTAGATCTATCTGGAAGTGTGTTTTTCCCTGATCATGTGCTATGATTTTGAATAAACACCAAAGGAGAACATTAAGCATTAAGAGAAGGGGCTAGATTCAGAAAAAAGAGAAGGAAAGTGTATTTTTCCTCTCTCATAAGCACTGGGACTTAAGTAATGATGGACAAGATTTACTGAAGAAGTCTTGCTCAGTATGAGGGAATTTATGCCGGGTGCTGTAAACCTAGGCCACTCCCCATGCTGGTGAGGCCATAGGAATTAGTAGAATTCACCAAACCACTATAATTTCTGTCTCCTTTCTACGCCTGCTTCTATACTCATAGATAGTGGCATCTCTCACCCTTCACCAAAGGAGTATTTTTTGCTGAAGCAGATGGAAATCATTATAAAAAGCCACAGCTGGTCAAACTGAACTGTGGAGTGCCCAGACAGCTGATAACATCTACAACACAGCCTTCTATCCAAGACACAGAGGATATTGCAGAGTTGCAGAAGAGGAGGCAGGAAGCCTAAGAGCCAGAGGACCAGTATGGGACATCTGCTGCCAGACAGGCTTCTGTACATGACAGGGGAGCTGTATGCGGGAAACCCTAACAATATGTTTGCCCATACAAGACATAAAACGGACACAAGCAACTGGCATGCTAATGTAGATGGGGGAACTTTCACAAGGCTTCATTCCTAGAGGAAACACTGGAGGCTACTAATGGTTACTTAGTGATGAAGAAATCAGTTCTCCCCAGGGATGTGCCTGCCCCCTCATAGGCTAGCCAATCCTAAAACGACAGCCTTAAATACATATAAGAAACAAAATATCATCTCAGTGAGCTCTTTATAAATTTGTATACATAGCCATAAGTATATGTAACAATTATAATTAAAGAGTAATGGCTTCAATGAAGTATAAAAATAAAACGAGAAAAGGTGACACTAATGAAAATAAAGTGGAAGTTATAGAAAATAATATTAAAATATAAGAAGATTTTTCCAGAGTTGTCCCCTGGATGGGGAGGCCTGGTGGCACTCAGAAGAAGGATAGCAAGTTACCAAGAAGAGACTCGATAATCTTAGAGCATACATAGGGGGAAGAAGTCTCCCTCAATCACAGACATAGGGGAGGGGAGAAGGGGGGAAGTGGGAGGGAGGGAGGAATGGGAGGAAACAGGGGAAGGGCTAACAATCAAGATGTAATATGAATAAATTAATTAAAAAAAAAAGAAAAAAAAAGAAGATTTTTCCAGATGAAACCAGCTTATAACACATAGCAAAATATCTATTATTGAGCATGAATATAGATTAATATAATTTGCCCAATATTAGAAGAAAAAGATGATTACATATAGAGGAAAAACTTAACGATATTCACTATTCTGTTTCTCTCTCTCCTTCTCTTTCTCTCTGTCTGTCTCTCTGTCTCTCTGTCTCTGTCTCTGTCTCTGTCTCTCTGTCTCTGTCTCTCTGTCTCTGTCTCTGTCTCTCTCTCTGTCTCTCTCTCTCTCTCTCTCTCTCTCTCTCTCTCTCTCTCTGTGTGTGTGTGTGTGTGTGTATGTATGAAGCAATGCAGTGTTAAGTACTGCATGGTAATATCTTCAAAAAGTTACAAAAGAAAGAAAATGCTACTTACAGAGAAAATACCTTTCAAAGTTTTGGTAAAATAATAATGCTTTTAGGTAAATGTAATTAGAGGATTCATAAAAATTAAACAATCTATGTAAGTGAAAAGATATTAGCAGAAATAAAATCATGTGAAGGAGATAACACCACCACAGGTTATGTAAGTACAGTATTTAGAGATCATTATGTTATAAGAGATGATTTAATCACCAGTTCTACAAAGGTCAACATGGGACTATCAGTTCCTTATGATTGATAATTTTTGTCTTTTTCTGCATTAATATACCTGTTTATTATTAAGGATTCGCCCCCTCTCCGTGTGTGTATGCGTGTGTGTGTGTGTGTGTGTGTGTGTGTGTGTGTGTGACTCTCTTTGATGCAATGATGAACATTATGTGCCTTGTACAGTATGGCTTCTGTGTTAAATCTTGCTTTAGTAGGCAGTTCAGCTTCTGATGTGAGCGTGTATAG
This sequence comes from Acomys minous, assembly GCF_964271855.1. NCBI lineage: Eukaryota > Metazoa > Chordata > Mammalia > Rodentia > Muridae > Acomys > Acomys minous. The sequence continues at coordinate 70,913,570 of NC_140496.1, read as the reverse complement.
ATTTGCTTTCATAAGTCCTGAGATGTGACTCTTCTGACAGAAAACGCCATTCCTTTGTATTTTGCTGAGTTTGGTGTTAGAGATCGCATGGGACATACTGAGGAGATGTGACTGTAGATCAAGGTTCTAGTACAGCAAGCATTAGGCGTTTCTGGGAAACGTTAAGGGGCAGCCACTCTGGCAAGTCAGGAGCAAAGACATTCTGAGTAGGCCTTTGCCTAGATCCACTCAATCTCTCCCTGGCTTCTCTGTGTTTCCTTTCATGATGTTGCCTTGTACTCACACAGTTCATCTCTCAGTCATATGTTTGTTTCTCCTGTGTGCTTCTGAGCCCACTCTTGCTCAGTGATCCTGACTGCACTGCCTGGCAGCTTCAGTTTCCTCAATTGAGAGCTTCACATTCCCACTCCTAGCCCTGACTTGTCCTGCTTTCACTACAGTGAGGAAATGCTCCTTTGGCATAGATGTGGGCAGTGGTTAGGTCTACCACTGAGTCTTGCCACTTCTGGCAATCTAGCCTTCACCTACTTATTGTCAACTTCTTAAGATCACTTTCTTGCTTTTGATTACTATTAGCCGTTTATAAAATAGGAGTGTATGCTTGCTGCTGTTAGTTCCAGTGTGGGGTAAAAGAAAACCAATTCTTTGTTACCACACTGGTGCTGATTTTTAATTCAGACAGAAATATGTGATAAATTCTAATCTGCTTGTTATTATTTTCCCTTTTCCCCTACTTTCTCAAATTCTGCTAAGTTGTTTACATGTTGTAAAGAAAAATCTATCTTATATGATTATTTTAAAGAACATTAGTTTTGGGGCTTGAGAGATGGTTCCATGGTTAAGAACATGGCCTGTTTTTTCAGAGGACCCGAGTTGAATTCCCAACACCCAGATGGCAGTTCATGACTTTCTGTAAGTCCATATCCAATAGATCCAACATTCTCCCACAGAAGTACATGGGAGCAAAACATAAATATACATGAACGTAAATTAAATAAATCATTAAGAAAGAAAAACATTAGAAAACATTAATCTTTAATATATGCTCTTTAGCTATGAGCTATTACTACATAATATTTTAAAGTAAAGTATAGAATTCATGGTTTCAAAAAAGAAAAGAAAAGAGGTCACGAACTGGAGGAGTAAGAGGGACTACCACAGGAATACAAGGAAGTAGAGAAAGGGCAAAACTGATGTAACTACAGTACTCTTAAATTAAGATATCAATAATTATGTTAGAACATTACTTGAAAAATAGTTAGCAACTGTAAGCATTCGAATGCCAATTAAGTGGTAGAATGTGCTGTATAAGCCACATAGTTAATATTAATTTACTGAAAAGTCAGTGCCTGTTTGCTTAGTTAGAATGAAACTTTCAAATTGCTAGCACATCACTCCATGAAGGTGGCATTCTTTTCTATGTTACATTACTGAGAAAATGTGTGATTGAGAGAAAAGAAACACACTTCAAGTGTGACAAGTTTTTTTCTTGCGGTTTGAAACAAGCTAAGTTATTTGTCACAATTTCCTATCATGTAGACCACATGATATCTGTGGCAGAGGTTAAAGATTATATTTTTATAATGTGTGAACATTATTATGTCAATACGATTTCCACAGAAAGTTAAATCAACAATTTAAAACAATTTTAAATTTTTCATGTATACTTCATTAGTTGGATAATTTTCTAATTACATATAATTAATAAAATATCCCCAAAAATCCCTACTAGGTAATAACTCAAATGAGGCTACTATGGTTAACATAATAAGAAAATAACCAATGTTTGTCTATATATGCAATTCCTACATAGTTTTCGTGGCTAATAGTTTTGTTCTCTTGTAATTGACATTCTCATTTGCTCTCTTATTTTGATAAATATTAGTTCTTAAAAATATTTGAGACAGATATGGTGGCATACACCTTTAATCTCAGCACTCCAGTGGCAGAGGCAGAGGCAGGGACAGGGACAGACAGATTTCTGTGAGTTCAATCTGTGAGTTTAAGGCCAGCTTGGCCTACAAAACAAGTACAGGACAGCCAGGGCTAATACCCAGAGAAGCCCTGTCTGGAAAAACAAACAGAAACAAACAATGCAAAATCAAAAAACAAAACAAAACAAAATTTCATCATACCCATCGCCCTACACCAAATCACCCCAGACCTAACTCTCCTTCCTTTACCCACTTTGTCTCCTTTTGTTAAAAAACAAAAAGCAAAACCCAAACCATCCGTTATAATTCATTTGGTCAGCATGTACTTTGGATTTAAGGTCTTCTAAGGAAAGTTCTCTCTCTCTCTCTCTCTCTCTCTCTCTCTCTCTCTCTCTCTCTCTCTCTCCTCCCTCTATGTGTTTTTGTCAGCAGCTTTTCAGCTAAAGTTGAAACTTCTTTCCCATCTCCCTTTCCTTGTTGGGATTTTCTCTTGCCTGAGCTTAGCCAAGTCATGTGCATGCAATAAGAACTGGTGTGAGTTCATATGTGCAACTGTTCAACTCTGTGTGGAAAGCCCTGTTTCCTTGCTGTCATCCTCTGCCTCTGATTTTAAAACAATCTTTTTACCATCTTTCCACATTTGTCTTCAATTCTTGGGAAGACTATGCATGATACAGATGTCCTATTTAAGGACAAGCATTCATAGTCTTTTTCCTTTTCTTTTTTAAAAAAAATTATTTTATTAATTTATTCTTGTTACATCTCAATGGTTATTCCATCCCTTATATCCTCTCATTCTTCCCTCCCTCCCATTTTCCCCTTATTCCCCTCCCCTATGACTGTTCCTGAGGGGGACTTCCTCCCCCTGTATATGCTCATAGGGTATCAAGTCTCTTCTTGGTAACCTGCTGTCCTTCCTCTGAGTGCCACTAGGTCTCCTCATCCAGAGGACGTGGCCAAATATGAGGCACCCGAGTACATGTGAAAGTCCACTCAACTGTGGAGAATATCCTTTCCATCGGCTAGATCTGAGTAGGGGTTTGAAGTTTACAGCCTGTATTGCCCTTGTCTGGTGCCATAGTTTGAGTGGGACCCCTGAGCCCAAATCTGCCTATCATAATGTTCTACTTGTAGGTTTCTAGAACCCTCTGGATCCTTCTACTTTGCTATTCTCCCATGCTTCTCTCATCTAGAGTCCCAATAGGATGTCCTCCCCTCTGTCACAGTTTCCTGGTAAGTGAAGACTTTCATGGGACATTCCCCTTGGGCTAACACCAAACATTATAAGTACAACAGATAGATGCAAATTTAATTTTTCTGCCTTTTGATTTTTGCCCAATGTTTTATTATCTTGTGTATTTATTTTTACTCAAATCCTGTGCTATTTCCACAGCAAGCTATAACCACATAAAACTTAACATTTTTCTTCCTTTGTTTTTGGTATCTAATTAGAAAGATAGCATATAATAGATTAGAGCCATATGTGAGCCATGTCTCCTTAGGCATATGCTAGAGCAGAAAGAAATCATTAACTATAATGAACCTCAAATTTATTTCCATTAATATAATAAGGTAAAATTAGATTTTCATTTTTGCCTTGAGAATTATGAAAGAAGCAAAAATGAGCTCCTGTGTGGGCTTGATGGTTGATGTTGTAAGTTATGTTGGCTGTGAGATTGTTGCAAAATACAGCCAACTGCTCTCACAACACTTGACAATACAGTTTCCTTATATTGCCTCAAAATTTTCTCTCATGAATTTTTTGACTAGTAATTTGACAGTATATTTAAAATATATGAGCTATGCATTGTCAACTACACTTTGCTTTCCCACAAGTGTCTATTTGCAAGATCTCACAGAAGGGCCATCCCTTAGGTATAAAATCCTTGGACACCTAGGAGAAATTTGGACCTGAGTAAAGAGCAGAGGAATGGTATACCTTCTCTTTCTTAAAAAAGGTGCTGGATTTCCTCCAGTTAGTTTATGATTTTGTACAGTTGTTACATTAAGAGAGAACTTGGCTATATCCACCTCTGCATAAGATTAGTGAGAAAAATAACAAGAAACTGGGGGGAAACTTAGGCTTGCCTTTGAGCACACATGAGTGTTTCAATGTTGACTAAATGTAGTTTGCAGAATGTGAGACGCTCATGATCCAGTATCAATGACATTTCCTAACGTTTACTGGTTTTTCTGAAATTTCCTTTTCCTTTTATTCTCACTGATACCTGGTAGTTTCCTGAGTACCCATCTTCCCTCAAGGACCCTTTGCACACTCTATCACTGAGCATGCCAGCAGAAAATTGTTCTCAATATTAATTTCCATTTTCAGGTAATTCTTTCTCCTTTATAATAACTCATTCTCATCCTTGGCTATCAAATTTGCTTCTTATTTCTCTGAGAAGATGATAAAAAGTTACTTGCGGCATTTCAATGTGTTCACATGTCATCCTCTAAGCTTTTAACTCTCTTTATACTTCATATTTTTCTCATCATTTTAGAATGGTGTAATTTATCCCATTCAAAAAATAATAAAACAACATATATTTTATTGATATAATATTCTCTAATTATATTCTATTGCTTTTCTCTGCCCAGAATACATCTTAAGACGTCATATTATTTATGTCTATTCCACCTACTGCTCCTGTCTTAAGGAATAATTGTGTTAAAGATATTATTAAGATAAGAATTTTATCAGAGACCTTTAGACCTACGTGTTCACAAACAAACTCATTAGCTTCTCTACTGCCATTTCCCATCTCAAGAAACATATTTCTTTCTTGTTGCTCAAGCCATAAAAGTGGGATTGACTTCGAGATTCCATTTGTAGCTTCCAAAATTACCTAGTTATTGTCACCCTCTCTCTAATCTGTCTTTGGCATTCAGATTACATCATATTCATAGCAAGAAATATGGTTCTTCTAAACATGAATATTAGGTGATGTTCTAGCTAAGCTTGAATTCCCTAGGCTATCCTCCAATTTAGTCCAGGATCCTTAAAGATCCCTTTGGGCATCCGCCTGGCTGACCTGTTGACTTTCTCTTCTCTATTCTTGGCAGCCTCCTTTTACTGATCCGGTTAATGTTTTCTCAACCTCTTGTCTTTCCTCAAATATGCTACAGGCACCTGTGCTTCATTGAATTTGTAAAAGATATTCTTTCCTTAAAAGTTACTCTCTTACTTATGTTTGTATTTGATGAACTATCACATTAACTGTGAAGTCCTGTCACAAAATGATCTTTGCTTCTTATACTTTGTTTGCCTAGCACACAAAACACCAACATCTCATATACATTTTGCTCCTTTCTCTGGTTCATTTTTAACTACCCCATAGTTTTTGCAAAGGGAGACTTGTGTGCTCTGTTGATTACTCAAGTGTCCTTAGATTTAGTACTGCCAAACACATGGCAGACAATCTAAAAATAGCACTTGAAAGGAATCTCAGGCACTAGTGGTGCAGTTATGAAATGGAGACTGGTGTCAAACTTCTATAGCAAGCTTGTTCCATTCATTGTTATTTTCTACATAACACACCGGCATATTCTGGGTGGCGTCAACTAATAACTCTTAATTTTAATTTAATGTTATAATAGAACTTTTCATCATTTTTGAGATAATTGGGCTTTTAAAGTTAATGAACATGGGAATTGAGAAAAAGTCAAAAATAAGTAATTTCCTTTTAGTTCATAATAAATCAATAATGATATAACATTGGATATAGGATCTAAAACTAATATGAAGTCAGACCAAAATTTTTGTGATAGCAAACTGGAGGTTCAGTTAATAGATTCACTTTGTATCTAGTTAGGAGCAAAGTAAAATATCCTTATTTGCCAAGAAGTAATATATGATGCCCTGAATAATTTTGTAATATTTTAAAGATTTTACATACATATAATGTCTCAGTATATATTTGTATTATCTATCAATCTATGTATCTATTCCCATATAGCTTTATTACACATATATGTGTGTGTGACTGTGTAGAAAATTGGTCTTCTGCAAGACCATTAAGTACTCTTAATCAGCCAACCATCTCTTTTCTACCATGAATAACATGTTCAATAGCTGAGCTGCACTTTGTTGTGAAGATGTAGAACATAGTACTATCAGCTACAAATATCTCGAAGACTCAACCTGCATGATTTAGACAAAGAAGGTAACAAACAATCTTAATGGACACACAGAGATAGTAAGCTAAAATACAAAAAATTTCGATGCCTGAAAGAGGTAAGTATTTACAAAGTTAACTATTTAAAAATATAACAAGTGAATTTTATAGCCACACTTGGTTACATAGGTGTATAGATATAGTTTAGCATTACTGGTGCCATAGTTAATTTTATTTGTGAAGTAGGCTTAGCAGTAGACTACACAGATATTTTGTTAGATTTTTCTTGAAGGTTCTATGTGGCTATGTGGTGGAAGTTTTAGGTTCTTTAAAACCTCAGTTATGTTATGTAAACATGTCTTTGCTTTAATCACAAATGTGCAATGTGGGTCAGCCTCAGTTTGTTCACAACTGATAACTGCTTTCTAAGAGAGCACCTTATCTTTGTCAGCTGGTAACTGCCTCATGAGGAGGAGGTGAGGTCTTTGCCTATTGAAAAAAATATTAAAGCCAGGAGAGGGTGCATGGGCTCTCCTAAGAATGCTTAGAAGAGACAGTCAAAAGAGGAAGTGAAGGCTGTGGCTGGATTTGTTGTTGCTGACTGAATATCCAAACCACTAAAGAGATAGCTATTGCCCCAGAGAACCCCAAGGACCCTACACAGCCGGAAGCTGCCAAAGAGAACTACACCTCTTCTCCCCACCTTTCTCTCCTACCTGGTGTTGGAGTGTAGGAAAGGATCAGGGTGTAGAAGGGAGAAAAAGGCTTAAGAACCCCAAATAAAGTAAGTGTTTAAAAAATTGAAGCCTACAAGGTTGCTTCTAGATAAACTTCACAAAAAAATTTTATATGTTGTAGATTTTGTCTTGGACCTGATAGATAACAATTTCTTTGCCATTTTATTTCACTAAGAGTTCTCTTCTTTTCCATCTGCATCAATGTCTTTTTTTTTTTTTGACATAGTTAGGAATAACAGAAGTCAAGTCACATAGAAAAGATCTTCGTCCCTTCACATTTTATTTTAATACTCAGTGATTTCCAACATGTGGTTTCCTTTTACTGCATTAATCTTTCTTTTTTTTTCTTTTTTTAAAATTTTATTTTATTAAATTATTCACATTACATCTCAATGGTCATCCCATCCCTTGTATCATCCCATTCTTTCCTCCCTCCCACTTTCCCCTTACTCCCCTCCCCTATGACTGTGACTAAGGGGGACCTCCTCCCCCTGTATATTCTCATAGGGTATCAAGTCTCTTCTTGGTAGGCTGCTATCCTTCCTCTGAGTGCCACCAGGTCTCCCCATTCAGGGGACATGGTCAAATGGCTAGGCTCACAACCATAAGCATTAGTCTTTCTTATCTTCATCGCCTAGGTTATCTTTCTTTAGGCATCTCTTCCCATATAAAATCTTTCATAATCCTAATCTCTCCTTGTGTTCTATACAATTTTCTGTCATCTGATATATTATCCATTTCAGATACAAATAAATGTATGATGGTCCTCCAGTAGAAAATATAGTGAGCTTTAAGAGTGTAGCAATTATATACTTTTCAAATAAATCTCAAACTCCTAAAACAGAGGTCCTCTTGAGTATTTGATTAAAGCTGACTTTGGGGTAGCTGAAAATAGTCTATCCCATGGGATAAGTGAAATAATTGTTAATCACTCATTGATAGAGTAATGAACTTGTTCACTTTACATTTTAATAGATCTATTTCTTTTTTATTTACATATATGCTTTACCTGCATGTATGTTCATACACAATATGTATGCAGTTCCCATAAAGGCCATAAGAGTGCATTGGATCCCCTGTAACTGGAGTTATAGATGTTTGGAAGGCATCATGTGAGTTCTCTGCAGGGGGAGCAAGTACTCTTAACCTCTGAGCCATCTCTAGCCCCAACTGTGCATATTTTTAAAGTTAAAATTATTCACAAAGATTTAAGATTAAGTAAACAAACTAAACAAAAGAAATGTGTTTTGTGGTGTTGTTGTTGATTTTAAAGAGAGAAGCCTGTACACATATCATGGAATGTGATTAAGCAGTTCCCAAATGCTCCCCGCATCTGGCCTCTGAAGTACATATTTTCCCTAAACAATTTACTTTAAAGACTAGCCACTGCCTTTGTTTAATCAGATTTTGACTGGTAAATGGAAGATGAATAAGTCTAAGCACTCTGATACTGAGTCATAAGCTTGGCTCTTTATTTTCACATGAGAAAACTGATGTAAGCCATTTGTCAACAAATGCTTTGAAAAAAATTTTTTCAGTAAAAAAATTAAATGTCAACCACTCAATTTGTTTTTAAAATCACATTACTTATTTGTTTGTTTAGTGGTGTGTGTGTGTGTGTGTGTGTGTGTGTGTGTGTGTGTGTGTGTGTGTGTGTTTCTGAAAGCACACACTAGCACATGAGTGTGTGTAAGTCAGAGGTCAATTTGCAGGAGTTAGTGATTTTCTAGCTCATGGGGAACAGGCTCAAGTTGTCAGGTCCAGTGTCAAGGACATTTATCAATTGGCCCCCTTTTTGGTCCATAATAACTAAATTATTACAATTGAAATTCTATGGGCAGAAATAAGAGCAACAAAACCTTTGTAGGTTATAAATATAAACTAGGGAAACTAACTTATAATGAAATCCAGTTAGTTTTATGTGTACTATTATGTGTGTTTTAAGCATTTGTTTCATTTCTGTAGTATTTAGGTATTCTAAAATTTTAAAGCTATTGTAGTTTCTATGGTCTCTCAAGTCTTGTCATTTAATTCAAGCCATTGAGTTACTTTGCTGTTATATTTTGTTATTATGACTTTTTATGCACTTTTCATATGAAAGTCCCATGAAGGTACAGGTTCTAAAGACTTGTTCACACAGTGTAATACTCTAAGGGAGTGGTAGGAACTTTAAGAATGGAAAATGATTGGCGGCTTTAGCAAACTTGTGTGACTTCTATCTCTTTTTCATGCCCTGACCTTGAGGTGATCAGCTTTGGTCTACCAAATGCTCTTTGCCATGATATGCTGCCTCGATATAGGCACAAGAGCAGCTGCAGCAATCACATATTGCAGCTGCTAAAAACTGTGACTCAAAAAATGAAACATACTGTTTATAGGTTTATTGTCTTGGCGAAAATTTTATACAGCAACAAAATCTGACTAAGGTAAATACTCATATAGTAACTAATTATTATTGTATGTATTAATATATGTATATTAAGGTGTTACTTTGCCATGTGAATCAAACAAATTACTACAAACTTGGTGGAGCATCAAAGGTTGTAAGAGCCAGAAATCAGAAAGTACCAGTCCAACTGTCTTAAAGACATGATAAAGCTGCTTCCCTGATGAGACCACAGAAGCAGTGATTGGATTGTCTGCACAAAACTAGCATGAGATCAAACCAGTCAACATATCATGGGATGGGTGAGGGACCTCTTGAATCCCCACCCTTAGATTAACAACATTTAATGGTTGGTGGCTTTCAGGTAATGAAGAGTTAGTTTGCTTTGAAGAATGGCTCTTGAAAGATTGACTACATGCCTGTGGATGGTCCCATAATTATGATAACAGCAATAGCATGAATTAGACTAATCTTAGGAAACCAAAGAGGACATGAATTTGAAGAATGAATCTGGAAGGAATTAGAGAAAAGAATTAATAGTCAACAATAAAGAAATTCATTGTGTTTATGTATGATCCGCCCTCAAAATATTACAGTTTAAAAAACAAACAAACAAATTTGTCATATTATTCTTCAAAATGAAAAAAAATGTGTGATTTAAAATTCAAGAACTTTCACAGCTGCATTATTTGATGAAGGTCCTATGGAGAAATCCATTTAATCAGTTCTCCATCTTCCAGAGGCAAATTACACTTAATGGTTTGTAGTCCATTCCTTGGTCAAGAAAGGACATTTCTCTATTTGGGTTGGTCATCTCCTCAGCCCTGTCTTACTATAAGCCTCTAGTGTTATTACAATTGTTCTTATCAATAACATTTGATGAGTGTTAGTTCACTGTGAATTCCATCATCATATCATCTAAAGATTTTCAATTTAATGAAATTATAATCTAACAAAAGATTTTCAGTTTAGCCCCATGTACAATCCACTGTTATCTGTCTAAGAGAACTTATCCACAGACGAGGAATGAGCTTCTCAGCATCATCGTATGTGGCAGAGTTCTGTGTGTTATAGCATTGTGGATTTTTCTATATATATTTATCAAAGAACAAATTAACCTAATAGTAGAAAATATTTTTGAGAGATATGTTCAGTTTGAGAATTTCTAATTATATCTGACTAAAAATAATTTTTAATACGAGAATTCTAAAGAGGGCAGTATTTGACATGAGAGGATCCTAGTTTTATATTATTATTATATTTTATCTGTAAGTGTATATATGTGTGTGAAGAGAGTTGATTCTCTCCTTCCACTCTGAGAACTGGATTTCAAACTCAGTTTTGTGGTGAGAGCCTTTATCAGAGCCTTTCTTGAATACAGAATTGAAATGTATGGGTTCTCTCTGTCCCTTTATCAATGAGTTATTTGTTTTCATTTTGGTAGATGAAGACAGTAGAAACATTATGACACTCACTTATTTTCCAATCAAAAAATTTAAAAGGTGATGAAAGGAAAAACACAGAGTAAAAGTCTAACATTTAACATAGCTTGAATTCTCATTTGTTAATATTTTTTTGGCTATATAAGTTTACACATATAGTAAATCTAAAGAGATTTTACAATAGATTAAATATGATTTTTTGAAAATAAAAGAACGTATATTTAGTTTTAATTTAAATAATCTGGGAGGTGGGGGCAAAATAAGGCATGTGGAATAATGGTGAACTGACTATATAGAGTTAATGTTTGTCATTTTATTAAAGATGGCATTTTGTTATTCAATGTGCACATTTTGTGTTGCAGGGAACTGAACCAAGCAAGACTTTCATAGATTGCCCAAAACAAGGTTACTAGATTGTTTCAGAGGTAGTTTTAGGTCTCAGCTTTCTTCACTACTAATTTCACATTGATTCACTTTGCTCTAACTTTTTTGTTTCCTAATTAATGTATGCAATTCCCTGATTTGATATGGTCTCTCTTTCCATTATTTTCACTTTATATGCTAAATTAATACTAATTTGGTTGTGCCTCTTGAGAGAGAGAAAATGTGTCTTTACCAGTATGATTATGTACAAATGGACAAGAGGTAATTCAGTTTTTATTGCTTCATTCTTTGCAAATCAAGATGCAAGTCAAGAAGAGAAAAAGTCCTTAAAAATGAATTCATTTTATTCTGCCTTCTATTTGTTCTTGCTAGGAACCATTAAAAGGTTACTTGGACTATGGAAACTTCCCTCCTACTGTGAGTATTGACAAGTGAGTAGCAGCTATGTCTCAGGTTAGTGAATAGGTGGATGCAGTGTTGGTACAGGGAAGTAGGTGTTGTTGAGTAGTTTTGTCTATCTATACATGTACGGGGTTCAACCACTCAAGTCATTAGTAGGTGCAAACAAGCACCTGCCTTAAAGTCCTTGTTCCATTCCCCCCACCTCTTGGTTACCCAAAAATTTTTCTCATCTCCACATTTCCTTTTGCCATGTTGACCAGGGTAGAAATCACTTTATAACCCAGTCAGGCCACAAGCTCCTTTCAGTCCTCCTGCTGCAGTGCTGCAAAGCTGAGATTATAGGCATCAACTATGACAAGCACCTCTTATTTCTTTTGTGTTTAATTGTGCTTTTGTTTTATTTTTCTACTGTACATAAATTGGTTTAAAATAGCATTGTTCCTTAAAGTTCTAGTCTTCATTTTAGGTTAATTACTAGACCTGTAGTCTTTTCTTGCTTTGATTGACAGGAAACTCATGATGCTCTTTTCACCAAGGAGACATCAAGAATGAATTTATTCCTTATCTTCAACTATCATCTGTTCATTTTTGACTCATTATACTAAGATCTCTATATTGGAATTAGTTTTATAACTCTGTATATTTCTTTATGCTTATCCTTAAATGCTATAAGGTATTTGATAATCAAACTGGAGTTACTGTATTCTACTCTTGTGTAACATAAATTTATAGATAGTAGAATATTTCTGAAACATTTTATGAATTGTAAATAAAATCTTTAGTGAGTTTTGAGCCAGGTAATATTTCAGTTTGATTTGAACTACAGAAGTATCAGCTAAGATCCAGTCAATATATCATGAAATGCATTAGATGTAAAAACACTAACCACTGTTACTAATTCCAGATACGCAATTCCCCACACACCAATAGAGGTGGATCATTCACAGAAGTGATGGCATCGTTGTAAGACAATATCTCACCAGTGGCATTTTGTTACCAGTGCATCAACACTTTGAGTACTCACTCTCTATTTGAAGAAATCCTGACACCTGTAATTGCTCCCTCTAGTAATGCTATTTAAATCACCATGGGATAATGCTTCTTAATCATCTTCAACTTAGTTGAAAATATTAAAAGGATTGTCTATTTAATTCATGCCCTCCTTTGGGGTTGTCTAGATAGCTGGCTGTTTATTTGTGCTGCTTAAACAACTTTATTACTGGCATATCTTTTCAGGGCATATTAACCTACAGAGTTAATGAGAAAGCTTGGGCTATCTGATATTAGTGAGTTATAATTCAGATGTACATTACTATAGCTACTTCTTTAATAACTAGCTATTATGCTTTATAGTGCTGCTAGGCTCAAGTAGTAAGATCAGAGAAGCCTTATCTTAAATTAGATGACTTCATAGAGGTCCTACATTTCAGGAACACAGTGTAGAAGAAACATTTTAACAGACTAGACTTTTGAAGCAATAAGTAATATGCTGATTTATCAAACAAAGCTAAGGTATTATATAAGCTAAGAGCAGTCATGAAAAACACACACATACCTGAACATATGTATGAGTGTACTCTCACACACATTTATATATAAAATGTTTCTATTTGTGAACCTAGGTAAATAAAATGGACATTTTTTAAAGACAAGAAACCCAAACAAGAAATAAATAGATATGTGACACGAAGGTACATAAAACACAGAAGACAAAGTCACAAGTCCATATATAGTGCTTCATGCCAGAGAGCCTGGGCTAAGATGTTGAGGTGGAAATGAATATTCATAAAATTTTTTTAAAGAGATGATTTTTCAGCATCAGTCAAGATAAGCTAATACAAAATTTCTATGATTTTAAAACAAATGTCCTAAAATCAGTCTTTCCTCATCATTAATATATCATCTAATGCGAGAATTTATTAAAAAGAGATCACAGTAACATACCATTTAAAACAGAATTTTAAAGCATTTAGCTATTACTTTGTGTGGTGCTATTGAGGCTTTAGGATCTGGGAAAATGGAGCTGATAAATGAGAAGGACTAAAGTCTCATGGAATAGTCAACTTTACTTAGAGCATTAGACAATTAATAATCTAAGAGTTAAGAGAAATAAAGTATACAACCACAAGAACAAGCCACATATGACAAAAATAAGTCTTTTCCTAAAAGTCTATAAGTAAATAAATAAATAAATAGCAATACCAGTTGTAGTGAATAATGTGAAATAAACTCATTCCTATCTGCTACACTTGGGAGGGGCACAAAAATATATTATAAGAACAATTCTGTGTTTTTTTTTTAAATGAGTTCACATGACTATAATCTTTCAGAATACTCCTTAAGCAATTGGCTCTGTTCTTGGGCCATGCTTTGAATCCATGGTTTATGTATTGGTTTATTTATTTCATAAATACTGAATACATGGGTCAAGAGCTGAGATAGTTATTAAATAGCAAAACATAAAAGATTGGCTAAGACATAGAGCACAGGTGTCGCCCTTCATATTTAGATGGAGGAGAGTTACAGGGTGGTTTTGGGTTAGTGTTTGTAGTAATTGCCATGGAAGTCTAAGGACTGGAGTTTCATCACCAAATATTCACACTTAAATGTAGGACATAGCAGTCTTGGGGAGACAGAACCAGGGGGTGAGGTGCTGGAGTCTGCCAGGCTGGGCTAGTCAGATGAGTGAAACCCAGCTTCAGTGAGATATTGGTCTCAAAAATGCCAAGGAGGTGTTCTGTGTAAACTTTCCTGTGTGCATGCATGACCTCATGCACATGTGCACAAACAGTAAAAGATACATAATATGACAGACATCTTATGATTTAACAAAGGAGATACAATTGTACCTTGTAATGAATGCTATGTAAACTTTTTTAAAAAAAGGAGTCATTAGAAATTGTTATGTAAACTTGGGAGGGAAAGGAAATCCCCTCTTACTCCCCCTCCTTTTTGTGACTGACATAGTGTTCATGGCCTAGACATACAGAGAGATAAAGCATGTTTTTTTTTTAAATTAATAGATGTTATCTTATTGGGATTACTTCTTTTTGAAATGCAAGGAAGATTCCACAGACCTTATGGAAAACATAATATTTGAGCTCCATAGTAAACGTAGGTAAAATCTTGACATATGGGCAAAAAAGAAAGCACTTTCTAGGGAAAAGGCAAAACCATTAGTCCCAAGGTATCCACAGATTCCTCTACATATGCGTTTTTATCCTCTTGAAAGTTTGGTTGGAGAATCATGGAAGGCCTGGCTTGTGTTATACACATTACAGAAACTTGAGTATGGAAAAAGAAAGATAAATACTAGGAAACATTTTATTTCTATTGTTCTGCCAGTGTGGATTGTGGTTATTTGAGACCAGGTCTGGCTATGTAGCATCAGACTAGAATATAATGCAAGATTCTTATTTCCCATTCTCCCAAGGACTGGGAATCATGCATGTATTCCACCATGCTTAGCTACAAACCTTTTTGAAGAGATTTCAACAAAAGTTTTGAAAATGTTTGTTATTGCCATTAAAATTACATCATGTTTCTTGGAGAGCTGGTTTTAATGATAGTCCAATGTCTAGAACAATCTACAACAAATATCTCAGACCATGTAACTTTCATTATTGTGTAGTGCTTAAGCAATTTGAACTAATAGTATCTTTTCAATACTAGTTGTTCATGAGTAGATTAAACAATTTTATTCAGTTGTTTTTATGTATGTTATTTTTCATAAAATTTATATAAATTGGGCTGATAAAAGAGGAATGTACTCATAAACTCCTCAGGTGAACATACTATTAGGTGAAGAACATGAGCAGACATGTTACTACAGACACTGAGTGGCAACATCATGCCAAGAACTTTCTACAGGTGTCAATTAAAGAAAGTAGGAATATAGGTACAAGTAAAGGAACAGAGAGAAAAAAATCAACAAAGCAACTTTCTTTGTAAATGTAATTCTTTCTCCATGACCTTCTTGCATGGAATAATTTGAGAATCAATGTCTGAGAAAAACTTCTTTCCTCACCTTGTCTCTTTAGTGTCACATTGTATCATTCATCACAGGGTTTTAACTACTGCCTTGGTTCCATATTGTGTATAGTCACAGAACTCAATAATTTGTGCACTGGCCCAAAACAGTGTAAACTAGAGCTTAGATTTTGTGTGTGTATATCCAGTTTCCTCGTGAATTGCCCACAATTAGCCTAAATGCTTAAGGTTGGCTTTGAAATTAAAGAATCATTTGTATATTGTTTTTCTTCTAAAAAAACATATAAGAAGTAGCCTGTGCAGTATAAATGCAAAGCATATTTTGATGAGATAAGTTTATTTCCACAAAAACTGCAGTCTCAGTATGAGGAACTATTTACACATTGTTTAGCATTCCTAAAAGCCAAGAAAGACTAACAGCAGTGTATCTTTGTATGTATTAATATTATCAATAATTTTGTAAGTCCCACTGTTATAATAATAGTACAAAGGTATGAGCTATAGACTAGTTAATTGACTATGGACAAGTTTAACCATAAGGAAATAAAAGACAATTCTTATGATTTCATGCTCTTTCTCTGCATTCATACTAGATAAAAAAACAAACATATTTTAAGACCTATATATTGTGTATACGCATGGCAAATATCTTTGCATGTTTGTGTGTGTGCCAGTGTGCGTGGGGGAGTGTGTTTATGTGTGTGTGTGTGTGTGTGTGTGTGTGTGTGTGTGTGTGTGTGTGTGTGTGTGTTTGTTTTGTATGTGTGTGTGTTGGGCTCTGACTAATTCAGGCCATCACAATGAATCAGAAAGCTTGCCCTTTCTTGGCTGGGCTGCTTGAGTTGGCTTGCCAGCATGGGGTCTGCCTGTCTCCATCCTTAGCTATGGTTACAGGCATGTGCAGGGATCTTGGACTTTGATGTGGTTTCTGAGGATTCAAATCAGGTCCTTATGTTAAAACAGTCAGCATTCTTACTCACTGAACCAAGGCCATCTCTCCAGCTCCTAAAAATTATATTTAAAAATTATCTTATAAATGCTTTAGATTCAATGTACTGTACTACAAGCAACAACAACAACAACAACAACAAAAACCCAATTAATAAATATTTGCCACTAAAGTGTTAACTTTATATTTAAAATAACTCTAAGTTTTTATTAACAAGTGTCATACACTGAATTGATAATGGGCCACTTCTTGTACTAAAATGTTCTCTGATCACATGTAAACCATATGTATTCAAATTGAACAAGGGTAATGTTTAAACATTCTTTGCTATTACTGGAGTACTTTAGACCAAATTATTATTATTATAATTATTATTCATATATGCAAATTTGCTGATTATCTCAATGACTCAATATAGTAACCTTACCTCAACTACCAAGACAACAGCTTGCTTTTGTGTCTCTTTTCTTAACCATACTTCTTCAAATTAAGTTTTTATTGGTTCCATGTAGAATTTTATTTAATTAACACTTCAGTAACTCAGGTGTCATGTCTTATCATATAGTGTTTAGTTTTATTCATGTTTTTGGTATATTTTCTTGTTATAAAAAAATTAAGGCTTATCTAATAATTTCCAGTTTTAGAAAATTCTTAAACATGTTCTTACTTATTCACAAATTATGTGCTTTGGTGTGGAGTCCTCTCACATACCTCCTATATCGTTTTAGTGAGAAGAAATCTTTTTAGAGAATAAATGAGTTTTCACTCTGCTTTTCAAAGGGAATGTTTCAACAAATAACACATTTTGCTTGAAGTAGAAAGTTTGGCCCTCAGAATCACTATGGAGATAAGTGATCTGTCAACCTGATGGGTGGCTGGAAAAAAATCTGAATCCAGGCATCATGTATGAGGAGACAGGGGAACAGGACTCTGGTATAGAGATCAGCCAATTGGAGGCTCTGATTTCTAAATATGGGATTAAAAACAGCATGATATTATCGAAGAGTTTTATCCAAATAGTTTTATCGATGAGACAGTCATCCTAGAGTGCAACAAAGACATTTTGATAATATCAGTCTAGGGAAACGGCTAAGTTATTTGTGTTTTATATATTTACTGTGTAAAGTGACCACCAGAGTTTTGATCTTCGCATGATGGGCCTCCTGAGTACCAATAATCTCAGCGCAATCTGGAGGTAGAGACGGGAAACTCCTGGCCAAGCTGGCTAGCTGGATTAATCAAATCAGCAAGCTCCGAGTTTCCTAAGTAGAGAATGTGAAGCAAGATCAAGGAAGACACCCTACATTAACCTACATTAACTTCTGATCTCTACATGGGCCCAGGCACACATGGGTTTGCACACTCAGTATGTATCTGCCCATCCTCATATGAACATACACGTACACATGCACACAAAAGATTATCTAGGCTCATAGTTTCAAATTAGGGTTCCTCATGTCATGTTTTCACACAATGCCATGAAAATGTACATATATTATCAATAGAAAAGCCATGAACAGAAATTATGGGTCCAGGGTGTCTCCCTCTGTCAGTGAACAGAGCTCACACAAAAATCAGTTTCAAAGATACAAGAAGTAACTATTTAAAAAGAAAAATGAAGGATATCAGTGCAATTTTAACCTTTTCAACTTTCAAGAAGAGAAAGAAATCATGTCTATTTTTCCAATGTAAAAGTTCAATTAGGTTATAGAAGACATAGACTGAGTGAGAGTGGGAATATTTTTGCTCTTTCAAAGTCTAGATGGGCAACCTTGAACTCTACATATTTATTATCCCAGGTGTGTGACTACATATAGTCTTGCCAAATACCATCAATTCATACTCTGTTCTAATTTAGGCTGCTCATTCTGAATAGAGATCGTGAAACATTTAGCAATATAACCATTGCAAATCCCTTAGTTTCCATCTCATTCATATGGCTTCCATGCATTTTTTTTTTTTTTAGAGAAAGAATTTCTAAGTGTCTATGCCATTTTGGATAGAACAAAACATTTTGGTCATAGAGATTATTGCTGAATCATAGTTACAGTTGATTTTTATGTGAGCTAGCTTCATGGTGATAAGTTGAAAACATTTTTTAAAAAAGATGTTAAGATATAATGCATCCTCAATTCAAGCAGTATTCCCTTAGCAAGACAATTTGCAAAATATTTATAGCATAACTGCTGTTTTTTTTTAAAGTCTAGCACTATCAAGGATATGTAGATATGCGCACGTCACCTTTTTGAACTGTTCCCCAAGTGGGACTTCAGTGTAAATGCTCTGTTGGAAGCCAATCCTGGCATATTTACAACCTCCTGTCTTCTTAGTTCAGCACTGCACAGGAGAACTCTCTCTGGTTCTGATTCATGGGAATTGTGTTTTCCTATAATGTTCAAATAATGATCTACTTCAATTTTTTTTAAAAAAGACTAAAGAAACCCACTTTCTATCAAGGTCATTACTGAACTCAATGTGTTCAGTTTAGAAGCACAGAGGTGCCATCTAGCAGCCACTTTCAGGAATTATCTACCCTGATTTGCTCCTTTGTCCATTAAACTGAAAATTCAGTGAATTTGTACAGGTTTCAGGTTTAGCATTTTACTAACTTGGTGATGTGGGGTATTGCCTATAATTCAGAAATTTCATTACTATGGAACTGATTGGCATCTCTTAAAATAGTCAGTGGCATATGCTCTTTAGTTTATGCTTTTCTAAAGGATCTGGGAGCTTGTTAATTAGACTTTAATTAAGAAAACATAATTCAAATAAATTTACTGAGAAAAAAATCAATATTTCTATATGAAAATACAAATAATTCATTACTGACAAATTGCCTTCCTTTGGCAAGGAAATGCTAATCTTTCCAATTTGTTAGTGTGTTAAATGAAAGAAAAGAAAGTAGGCACATGTTAAAAGTCAAATAAAGTCCAATTGCAAGGGAGGAGGATCCATAAACCAAACATTATATAGCACTAGTGACAGTAAATTATCTATGTAGGAAAATTAAATAAACATACAGAGATTCTGAATGGTACTATCTGATGTGTGTAGAATCTTATATCTTAAAAAATATGTTCAAATTTCAAGAATCGCCTCTGCCATTTCATTTGTATCTATCTATAATTATATTTACATTTACAGTAAACACAAGCAAAAGATGATAGAGAATTAAAGAAAATAAATGTGTTTTTAAAATTTCTGCTGTGATAGTATTCACACACACAAACACCATCTGGTTAGAATTTATAACTATTTCAGTGACAGTTTTAAAGAAATGGTTGTGTATCTCCACACTGCAGCCATGTGAATTACTATAATGCTGTACATTTAACTTTAATTTCATCAATACAACTTTTTACAATTCTGTTATTTAAAAAGCCAAACTTTTAGCTAGAGCGTGACTAAGTTAAAGTTGAAAGAACATGTCGTTTATCACCTGATTGACAATTATTTTGAAAGCCCACTGCTACTATTTGCAATGTTCTGTTTGGTACCATTGTGGTAACCAAAAATAGTTGGGTGAAACATAAAATTAGTTTCTATTTGCTTTCATAAAAGTGATATTTTGTCTACAAACCCAAAACATTTACACATTAGATTACTTAATAAAAAGTTTTAATATTATCTGTTATTGCATGTAATACAGCAAAATCCTATGATACGGTCTTTTAATGCTATCTAAAAACATCTGGAGACTGAGGGCAGCTTGAAAAGTGAATAGTTTTCTTTTCTCCCGTGAGTTTCTCAGCTCAGTGCTTCAGAGTTCAGGCTGACCTAATTGGAAAGTTTTAAATCACTGAATAATCAGATATCTCATAAAAAGTAACAAAGATCAAATCAACCAAAGCATGGATGCTTACTTGGGGAGTTATCTCTCTGCTTAATAAATTATTAAAAAGTAACCGCCAGTAGTTATGGTATTTACACATTAAGGATCCTAGACACATCCAATCACATATACAACTGTCAATAAGAACCCACTTCTTAAAAAGTAAATACTTTTACAAGATATTCTAAATTAGATAGTTGAGAAAATGTAGTCACAAGTTTTAGCCAGTATCTTTGAGAGTCAAAATGATATATGTCACTATGGATGCAGAGACATAAGGGAAAAGTTAAAAATATACAAACAAAGTGGCATGATTTATCTGGTGTAATATGCTTTACCTTAGTATATAACATGCCATTAGGCTTATTAAGATGGCTTTCACACATTGTTTGAAGATTTCAGAATGTCAGTGTCAGGACAACTATAGGTTTAAAATAATATTATTTTATTTTCTTAAGATCTCTCAAAATATAAATTTCCTGCAATATTTTTATACCATTATAATTTTACACATTTACTAGGATGGGCTTTAAAATATCATAACCAGCTTTAGATTGTAGTTAGTTAAATCTCAGTTATATTAAATTGTTTCCTTTAATTTCAAAATGTCAACCTTTAAAATAACTTTAAAGAGTTCAAAACACAGCATCGAATGGCTTTTATAATATGGTATACTTTTCCCAATCATGTCACATTGCTGCTTACCAGCTAAGTATGTAAAATAATAAATGCTTTCTGTCTCTTACTCTAGCTGTTGCCTTATCCCTTACTCTAGAGAATTATGATTTTCTTAGAATGCTTGTCTTTTAGAAATGACCACCCTTAATACGCTTTCCTCATACATCGCTGAAAACATCATTTTCATCGCTCTCTGCTTTGTACTAGGTGAGCTGAGCGTTCACTTTCATTGTTGGATAATTTACAGAGTTCCACAGCTATATCGTAACTCATCCTTTCTATTGCCCTCCTTAGTTTAACAGGCTTCTCACTTCCTGTCTCCTAAAGCAGATCACCAGAACTTCCTCGGGGGTTCCCTAATTTTCTTCAGCAAAAGAAAAGGAACACAAAGTCCCTCGCACAACCTCTCTTGGCTATGCAGATAGTGTAGCTTTTCTGTTCCGTCATGGGTTACAAGCAGCCTCCCAATGTTTTGGACACAAACCGCAGCACGTCTGCGATGGGAGTATTATTGACCAGCATCAGCTGGGAAATGCTTCCCTGCTTCCAACAAAGAGACCGTTCACCATCTAACACAGGCTTATAAACTGCATTGTTTCTGCTGCAAACTCCCTTGCGTGGCCCGTCCTACTTCAGAAGAGAGCATTAGGCAGCTGGACAGCGAATAAGCTAAATTCCCTGGAGAACCGCATTGCCCGCTACCCACATACATTATCTTCACTCTGGTCCCTCCCCCCTCACACCAGGACTCTACCTTAAGAAGCTAGCCCTCTGGTAGTTCACCTTGTTATCTTCCAAGCAGGGTGGATGCACCAGGCACCACGGGGTAGCTGAAAGAACAGTCTCCACATGCCGTTTTGGACCCCTCCTCACCCCATCTTGATCAGGTCATTAGATTTTACACATTTATTTCAAACCAGTCAAAAAATATATTGCCCTTACCTTGGAAGGATCTAATCCAGCAAGTAAAGACAGAAGAAGGAGGTTGAGAAGGCTGGACCTCGCCTGCATTCTGATGTGGGTTTTGCCTCTCTTTACTCTGTTTTATGTAGCCACTCCACTCACTGCGGAGACCTTCCCCACGTCAGTTGCACTTTCTGCCTGCCAGTCAGAGCAGAGTGGAGGCAGAGGTGGCAGTGGCAGCGGCAGCAGCGGCAGCAGCAGCAGCAGCGGCAGCAGAGGCAGCCGCCCTGGGGGGCGATCATTCCGCAGGCATCTCAGATTGGGGAGTCCGGGAGCTCAAAAAGCTGGGACCGGCTGCGGAGGGTGCTGGCCGAGGTGCTGAAGCGCCTCCACCTGGTGCGTCTGGGTCTACCCTCTCTCCTCCTGGTAGATAGCCAGCCCACCTCAAAAGTTTTGACCCAAGAAGATAAAAGGAGTAACTGCTGAGAGGTGTGGAGACCTGAACAACGGATATGACATCACTACAGCTCCTGGGGTTTTGTACGTGATGGTGGTGGTGGTGGGGAGTGTTTTGCGGGAATTTGTTAACCAAAGGACTCTTATGCTCCGTTTCAGCCTTTGCTGGCAACTTGAGCTGCAGAGAGTCAGCTGTACACAGTATTATGAAACAGGCACTGCACTGGAACCTTCTGTCATTGACGAAGGATTTGATTTCAAATATAGTGCTCTAGACAAAGTTTTCAAGTGGACTGTCAACGTAGTTTTTTCTTTTCTATTCAAGGTGTATGTTTTAAAAAATTACAGATTCATTTAGTTATTTAGAGATATGTATGGCTACTTAGGAATACTTAATTAGAAACATGTTTTGGATTAGGCAGTGTGCCCTTCTTTGGGTTTAAGACTGGAAGCCTGAAAATACATTCCAGGAATAAATGCAGGGGCTTTATGTTTTCCTTTAGTACTTTTCATTATCCTCTCAATTGAAATACCTCCCCCCATCCACACATTAACATCCAGAAATATAGTTTCCTGGTCATTCTGAATTGTGCTTGTATCCGAGGAAAAAAATCTATGAGGGATACCAGAGTAAATTATTCCTAAGCTTTGAACTAACCAAAAGAGTTTTGTTATCCAGAGCTGAGTCTTGGGTGGATGGAGCTGATCAGCAAGGAAAAGCAAGATCCTCCCACTCACTGTGAGACATGACTACACCTAGACAACATTGTTTGTCTGAAAATAAAACAATGTAAACATTATCAATAAGAAGAACAGGTGGAGAGGATTTGAGAACCATTAGAACAAACATCCTCATTCAATTACAACTTACCTTATATAGCTTCTATTGTTTTTTTTGTTTGTTTGTTTTTTTGTTTTTTGGTTTTTTTTTTGTTTTTTTTTTAAGAAGTAACATTTTCTCAGGATTAAGGTCTGCAAAGCAGTGCTATGGACCTAGTTTCCCCTTAAGCAGAGAAATCGGTGGAGGCATCAGTCACATATGATCTGCAAAATATTTTCTAAAAGCTTACTAAAACTACTCCATGTTCAATGTAAAATCCACAGGATTCAAATGTGTAGACAGCTAAAATTATGACAATTCGTATCATACTATTTCTTTTTATTCTGAAATAATTCATGTCTGGATTTGTGTATAATTACTTTGGTTCTTTTTTCCTACAAAATATATGTGACATAAAGCTAACTGTATCTGGAATTTTATTTTGAAGTGGTGGATTGTGCTTTATAAAGAGACCACAGAATAACAGAGAGGGGGTAGGATTACTTAGGGTTAAATGATAAGCCAAAAATCACAACTAAATATGTAATTTCACATTTTGTGATAAAAAGATTAAAAACAGCTATTTTTAAACTCTAGACTCATGCTCATACAGTTTGTGAAAACTTTCTAAAGCCTATTTATATCTAGTTTTTTTTCAAATTTACAACTTAAAAAATCCATTCCTACTCCACTTTCAGTGATTCATATGTACAGTTAGAATCTTTATTCTTACACTTGTAAAAACATTCTATGAGACTAAAGAGTTAAAAATCAATTTTTGAATTGATGACAGTCTATGGAATAATTATTGTTTATTATCTAGTCCTAAGTGAATGTAGCAAAATCACATGCATGTAATAATTTTATAATGTGTATTCAGTTATATTTCCTGTTCCTAAAGTATATTTTACTATTTTATTAAAAAACAAAGACCTTCTACCAGAAAATGTAATATGTTCTTTGAGGTATTAGAAAATGTACCTAAAAGACACAGAAAATGTAAGATAAAACATCATATAAATTGTAAACGTCAAGATCAACAGGTATTCTTGTAATGATATTTATCTACCAGAAAAAAAAATATTTTGAGCTCATGGGTCACTGTATCAGTAGTTGAAATAAGAGTTCTGTATGGACATTGCCCTTCTCCATCTTTGTGTTTTCTGTACTCTGCAGCACTGGAGTAGCATTTGTAACAAAGGGTTAATAAAAACTAAGTGTATGAAAGCTTGCCAGAAAGAACTGATGGGAAAGGATGATGATATTCTGAGATCTAAACTAAGCACTGCATGGTAATTATATTACAAATGAAAACAGATGATCAGAGCGTGCTTACAGCACACTTCTTTAAGAGAAGCTCAGTCATTTGTAGAGAACAATCAAGTTCAGTAATAAATCAAAGCTGCACTAAACCTGCCACGACACAACACAGGCTCTAAACAAAGCAGCAGCAGAAATTCGCCAGCACCTTACCTCCCTCTGGCTCCCTGCTAAAATAAAACAGCAGAATGGCTTAATTTCTCCAAGTAGACGTCTCTTCCTTTTACTTAGTCATTTGTTTTGTAGCAGAGTCCTATCCCATTTCCATACAATCAATTTAATGACATTGAGGTCACACTGTGCAGTGTATCTGTATATAGCCATCTATGGAGCATTTCTAGCGTAAGGGAGAAAGGCCATGAAGTCCTTTCTATTTTGTCTTATCTCAGTTAATCCAGAATCATTAACTTATGGAAAATAGATGAAGCGTCTATTTTGTTTTTCTTGTGATTTCTGATTGGTGACTGCAGTCAACTTAGAACATATAAAATATAACCATAAAGTATATAAATATATAGTATTTATAAATCCTGGATTTTCAGTGGATACATGAAAGTATTACATACTTATATATACACCTTAAAAATTAGCCTGCTATTCCTACCAGAGATACAAATTATTTTGAAATCTATACACCATTACCAAAAAAATTAGTTAGCACCATAAAAAAGTTAGCTTCAAAATGATTTTGTATTCATAGATATTACTAAGAAAAGTTGATGACATTAAAACCTGTTTACTTGATATTACAAAATTCTTATATACATTTATATTTACATAAGCATTTTTAATATTTCATTATTGTTTGGATGAGAGTCTATGATATATCCCCCCTTTTATGGTACCTTAGTATTTTAGATACATCACAGTATATTAAAAAACTATACTGTTTAGATTTAATTTGTTACCTAACATTGAAAAAATTAACAGTCATCTAAAGGCAAGACAAATACCAAGGTATGTGTTTTTTTGTTTTTGTTTTTGTTTTACATAAGTGAAATTGTTGTTATCTTAATTCCTAATGTCCTTGACTTGTAAAGTCCTACCACACTTTTCCTTATTATACACTCTGGTTTTCTATTCTTTCAGATAATAATTTTTGTTGCTTGTTTTTAAACTATTTCTGTCTAATCCTCTACCTCTCCTAACTGTTCTAAATTAGGACTCTGATAAACATCTATTAACACATTCCTGTTATATCTACTTTTCACTTCATGGTTTGTTCCTATATTGAAATATATTCTGAGAAGGATCTTTTGTGCTCAAGCATCCAGAGCAATGCCTGGCATTTTCTTGTCATTTAATCAATAATGATTTAGTGATTAAATAAATGAATGAGATAATTTTCCAATTACTTCATATACAGTATTTACATATGCAATGTTTGCTAGATACCACTGATTAATTTCCTCTAGGCACCTCAAACTTAGTATTTGAAGTCAATATTTTATCTCTAGTGTATGAATTTGAGACATGATTTTTCCCTATTGCAAAGAGACCTGAAGTTACATAAAGACTGAAAAGACCGCAAGTTAGAAACATCAAGTGAACAAGAGAAAAAATAGTATTTTTGTTGTTGAATTCTTGTTTTATATAACCTAATGATTAACCTCTGCAACCATTTCTTTTCATGAAAGGTAAAATTTAAATACAGCCTTTTAAATGAAAGGAATGAGTAATGGGAAATGGAGGGTAGGTAGCGGTTTTTGAGAAAACCAAGGTCAAATGATATTAAGGGCTGGGCATATGGCCCAGGGACAGAGCCTCCCCAGCATGTTCTAGGCCCTAGGATTGGTTCTCAACACCATTCAAAGTAAAAATAGATTATCAAAAAATGAAATCTATTAATATATTATTTGTGAATATTAATTTCATGAAGTAAAATCATTCTTGTATCAAGTATTCAAATTTTAGCCAGTGTTACTAAAACCATTAATTTTCTTTCCTCTTTTCTTCAACTTGCACGTATATCAGTGTCTTCATGTGTGTGTGTGTGTGTGTGTGTGTGTGTGTGTGTGTGTGTGTGTGGTATGCTGTATTTGTGCAAGTTATGGTGTATTCGCAGAGATCAGAGCACTACATTTTGAAGTAAATTTTCTTTTCCAACGTGGGATCTTCTGACTGAACTCAGGTTTTGCCCCTGAGCACACAAGACTCAAGGCATTTATTCTTTATAATGTTCTCCTCTAAAACAGTGCAAACACTTTCCCTAATAGAAATCTTAAATCATACACTTTAGGGTCCTTAAATTCCTTTTTTAAATTAGTATATATTCGCTGTGTATGGCAGAGAGTAAGGAGCACGTGGCCTGCAAATATTAATATAAATTATGCTTTGAACACATGCTCCCCAAATTCCTGAAACCACTTTCTCACTCTCTCCATACTTTAGTCTTTTTTGTTTCCTAGAAAGTTTCACTTTCAGTTTCATATCATATTTAACACATGATTTTCGGTGTCTATATGAAGTTGTAAGATCAGCAAATAGGAGAAAACATGTAATATTTACCTTTCTGAGGCTGACTTTTCCAATTATTATGATAGTATCAAGCTATAATATGTTCCTGCAAAATGGCACTTAATTCAGTTTATGGCTGAAAAAAAATCCATTGTGTAAATGCACCAAGTCTTCATCAATTTCTCTGTTTTATAGACACCTGGGTAAGGTCTTAACTTGGTTATTTAGAAAGGTGCAGTAAATGTGGTTATGCAATTATTTCTGGGATATGATGACTTAGTGCCTGTTGGGTAAATATCCAGCAGTGGTTTAACTGGGCCATAGGGAAAGTTTATTTTTAGCATTTCTGTGGAACTTCCATACTAGTTCTGACAGTAGCTAGACTAAGTTATATTTCTGCAAGCAGTATATAAAACTTCACTCTTTAAAATACCTCTGTAATTACATTTCAGAACTTATTGGAAATTATTAGAATACTTCCTTACCACCAACAAGAAAAAGATCAAAGTGGTTAATAATTTATTTTTTTGTTTAAATGAGCTTTATCAAAAATTTGAGGTTATAGAATCATCATTTTTAACTGAGTGTTTTGAACACTACAGGAGAAAACTATGCATCACCATTGACTAAATATTCTTGATTATAAATATTAGGTAACAACAAGTGTTATGGAATGAAAAACAAGTATTGTAAATCAAGTCTAATTTTACTTTAATCTATGATGTTAGACTAACTAAAGCAAATAAAAATGCTTATTTGACAATAAATTGGGCTCTGAAGACAATATTACTGGCTTGGCAACTTTGTTTCTTTATTTTTTTTTTTTTAATACATTTTTATTAATTTATACATATTACATCTCAGTTGTTAGCCCATCCCATGTATCCTCCCATCCCTCCCTTCCTCCCACTTCCCCCCCCTACTCCCCTCCCCTATGTCTGTGTCTGAGGGGGATCTCCTCCCCCTGAATATGCTCATACGGTATCAAGTCTCTCCTTGGTGACCTATTATCTTTCCTCTGAGTGCCACCAGGCATCTCCATCCAAGGGATATGATCAAATATGGGGCACCAGAGTTTGTGTGAGAGTTAGATCTTCTTCTCCACTCAACAGTGGAGAATGTCCATCGGCTAGTCCGGGTAGGGGTTCAAGGTTTTTACTGCCTATTTTTTCCTTGGCTGTTGCCACAGTTTGCGGAGGACCCCAGGGCCCAGACTCGCCTGTAGTTTTCCAGGACCCACTGGATCCTTCCATTTCCTCTTTCTCCCAGGCTTCTCACACCTAAAGATTCAATAGGATGTCCTCCCCTCTTACCCATTATTCTGGTAGGTACAGTTTTTCATGGGGACGTACACCTTGGGCTAGTGTCTCGATATAAGTGAGTATATACCATTTAGCTCTTTTTGCTTCTGTGTGAACTCACTCATTATGACAATTTCTAGTTCAATCCATTTGTCCACAAATTTTGGAAATTCCTTGTTTTTAATAGCTGAGTAGTATTCCATAGTGTAAATGTACCACAGTTTCTTTATCCATTCTTCTGTTGAGGGACACGTAGGTTGTTTCCAAGTTCTGGCTATTATGAATAAGGCAGCTATGAACATGGTTGAGCATATGTCCCTGTTGTGTGGTAGTACATCCTCTGGGTATATTCCAAGGAGTGGAATAGCTGGGTCTTGAGGAAGCCCTATTCCCATTTTTCTGAGAAAGCACCAGATAGCTTTCCAAAGTGGTTGTACTAGTTTGCATTCCCACCAGCAATGCAGGAGTGTTCCTCTTTCTCCACACCCTCGCCAGCATGAGGTGTCAGTTGAGTTATTGATCTTAGCCATTCTGATGGGTGTAAGATGGAATCTCAGTGTCGTTTTGATTTGCATTTCTCTGATGACTAAGGAGGTCGAGCATTTCTTTAAGTGTTTCTCAGCCATTTGATATTCCTCTGTTGAGAATTCTCTGTTTAGCTCTGCGCCCCATTTCTCTATTGGGTTATTTGGTTTGGTGGTGTTTAATTTCTTAAGTTCTTTATATATTTTGGATATTAGACCTTTGTCAGATGAAGAGTCGGTGATGATCTTTTCCCAGTCTGTAGGCTGTCGCTTTGTTCTCTTGACAGTGTCACCAGCCTTACAGAAGCTTCTCAGCCTCATGAGGTCCCATTTATTAATTGTTGATGTTAAGGCCTGGGCTGTTGGTGTTCTGTTCAGGAAGTTGTCTCCTGTGCCTATGAGTTCCAGACTCTTCCCCACTTTTTCCTCTAACTGGGTTAATGTCTGTGGTTTTAAGTTGAGGTCTTTAATCCACTTGGACTTGAGTTTTGTGCATGGTGACAAATAGGGGTCTAATTGCATTTTTCTACATGTAGACATCCAGTTAGACCAGCACCATTTGTTGAAGATGCTGTCGTTTTTCCATTGAATGGATTTGGCTTCTTTGTCGAAAATCAGGTGAGCAAATGTGTGTGGATTCATCTCTGGGTCTTCAGTTCGATTCCATTGATCCACTAGCCTATTGCTGTGCCAGTACCATGCTGTTTTAATTACTGTTGCTCTATAGTACAGCTTGAGATCAGGTATGGAGATTCCTCCAGCGGATCTTTTATTGTAAAGGATTGTTTTTGCTATTCTGGGCTTTTTGTTTCTCCATATGAAGTTGAGAATTGTTCTTTCAATATCTACAAAATATTTAGTAGGTATTCTGATAGGGATTGCATTGAATCTGTAAATTGCTTTTGGTAAGATGGCCATTTTTACTATGTTGATTCTTCCAATCCACGAACATGGTAGATCCCGCCATCTTCTGATGTCATTTTCAATCTCTTTCTTCAGAGGTTTAAAGTTTTTTTCAAATAAATCCTTCACTTGCTTGGTTAGGGTTATTCCTAGATATTTTATATTGCTTGTGGCTATCGTGAAGGGAGTAATTTTTCTAATTTCTTCCTCTGCCTGTTTGTCATTTGTATATAGGAAAGCTACTGACTTTTTTGAGTTTATTTTGTATCCTGCCAATTTGCTGAAGGTGTTTATCAGCTGTAGGAGTTCTCTGGTGGAATTTTGGGGGTCACTTATATACACTATCATATCATCTGCAAATAGGGATAATTTTACTTCTTCCTTTCCCATTTGGATCCCCTTGATCTCCTTTTGATGTCTTATTGCTCTGGCTAGAACTTCAAGAACTATATTAAAGAGGTATGGGGAAAGTGGGCAGCCTTGTCTGGTCCCTGATTTTAGAGGGATTTCCTTGAGTATCTCTCCATTTAATTTAATGTTGGCTATTGGTTTGCTATATATAGCCTTTATTGTGTTTGGCTTGGCAACTTTGTAACCTTTAAGAAGGTTATATAAGAAATGATTTTATGGCCTCAGTACAAACTTAGTTTTTATCTACTAACTGATCTGATCTACCCAATAATCATGTTATTTCCAACTCTATGATTGTCTCTTAATTTTTATGATAAATTAACAGCTTCACATCATAGAAGTTCTAGAAGATAATAAAGTGTACCAAACTTTGCTATAGCTCATAGAGTCTGCCATAGGAGCAGCATGAAATTCCAATGGCTTTTAGTGGTTCATAGAGTTTAATGTCCAGTCCTTTAGCATTTTTGTCAGAAGGTAAAAATGTAGACTGGCAAGTCTTTGGGCTAATAAGACTATGCCATGGGCCTTTTTTCTAATTAACTTTAATAACCTCAAATCCATGAATCCAGGTTCATCAAAGAGATGATCATTTATATAATCACAGGTGAATTTCAATAAGAATGCAAAGATCCTTTCAAAATACAAATTTGATCCTTAAGAAATCCTTTAGTGGCTCCCCATTGAGTTGATGATGAAAATATAAGTTCCTTAGCAGAGCACACAGGTTATGTGTGTGGATTCAGGTCTCCCTAGAATCACCTCTCCTGTGAGATGAAAATATTCTAGTTCTCTTGATCTGCTTGTAACTCTTTACAGAATTGCATGTACTCTTCTCCATAGGCATTTCCATAAACAACACCTTGTTTCATTTTTTCCCCATCTTCTATGTTTAGTTTCACATTTTAACTCACCCCCCACCACTGCCCTTTCAGATTTTTTAACACAGCCTCTTCTCTGACATACAGCATCTGTTTCTCTGTGGCACTTACTGCTTTTATTGGTAATCATGAATCTGAACCTCCATTTACCTCACTAGCCCTGGGATACTGTAATATAAAGAACCATGTATTTTGCACCTCTTCCTACAATCATCAACACCCTACCCAAAGTGACCACTAAGTAAAAGATTAATTATTGAATACTTTTTTGCATTTATATTTCATAAAAACACTCTGAGGACAGGAACATAAAACTTGTTGTTCATCTGAAGAAAGATTATTTTAAAATAAGAAAGATTTTGTCCAATTTATGACATCACCAATGAAAGACAGAGTTAGAATAATCCCTCTAAATCTTATGATCTCATCATAAGATTATTATTTGTCTAATCTATGCTGAAGTTAGATAGAACTGTGCACATTCACCATTAATGATTTTTCTAAAGAACATTGAATACTGAAAAACAAAATCAATAATACTGTTTATATTTGATGAATAAAATGTTTTAAAATGCATGGTTTATCCTAAATAACTATCACCATCAATGGAATCTCAGGCATAGATTCACAATTAAAAACCAATGAAATTTCTGTATGCTATGATTTTTAAAATATTTCACCCTACTTGAACAATTTTTTTCAAGGAAACCAGAACAAGATTTATTTTCCTTGGGACAGCATTGGCCTTATCAGGATACATTGTAATGATAAATTGGGAGTTACATAACTGTGTATATAGAATAGAAAGAAGAAGAAATATTAGTTTTACTTTCTGGCTCATGAATGCATTAATGAGTGTTGGAGATGGAAAAAACTTAAGGAAAAAATAACACACATACACCCATCATGCAAACAGGCACACAAAAATTTCTATAAAAAAGCAAAAAGAGAAATTCAGAAACATGTTCTTCCTCTCCAAAAAACTAAAACAACAACAACTATAACAACAAAGCAGAAAGAAAAGATGTAAGAAATCATCATCATAGAAAGTAAAGGACTGAAGCGGGCATGAATACTTGTCTTATGCTCCCATTAATCTATGACTGGATCATCATTTACATAATTTTTATCATTCAAAACATTTTGTTATGAAGATATTTGTAGTAAAAACTTAGCTTTTGCATATTTTATATTTTAATATTTTGTATAAACAGTGACCAGCAAAAAAAAAAAAAAAAAGAAAAAAAAGAAAAAAAGAAAAAATCAGCAAGGATGAACATGAGTAGCTTATAATACAAGATAGAAATTGAACCAAGAAATTTGTGAATTGTAGATATTCCAGGTAAAGACAGGATAAAGAAATTATCCTGTCCATCTACATTTCACTTGAATTTAGTATTTTAGGATAGGATTCAATTCTTTTCAGGCAACAGGTACTTCAACTAACAAAATTTAGAAAGATTTCATTTAAAAAATTATCTATTTTTAAACCTGTCAGGATGGGAAAGATCAATAGCACAAGGGACAGCTCACACTGGTGAGAATGTGGAATAAGGAGACACTCATCCATTGCTGGTGGCAGTGCAGACTTGTACAGACACTCTGGAAATCAGGATGACAGTTTCCCAGAAAGATGGAAATTGATCTAGATCAAGATCCAGCTATATGATTCTTAGACATATACCCAAAGGATGCTCTGTACTAACAGAAGAACACTTACTCAATCATGTCCATTGCTAATCTATTCATAATAGCCAGATATTGAAAACAACATCTGTCCCTCAGCATAATACTCTGTGTGCAGTGACAAGGTTTAACTCACAACCCAACCTCCCAAGTACAAAATCTATGGCTGCATCTTCCCTTTTATCCAATAAACCCTGTGAATAAACACCTGTTCCCACCCACTCTGACCCAGTCCAGGAGAGGAAATCTAGGAAGTAAAGTCACAAGTCAGCAAAGATTACACAACACAAAGTCACTCATTGGAACTAGCTCTGATGGCTCCCAAAACTGTGCAATAGAGTCAGAACCTTTCAGCCTTGAGTACTGAGGAACTTATCACTGTCCCCCAACCCCACCCCCCCACACACAACTGGCTTCTCCCTGTCACTTTCATCCACATGTTTTGGGGGAAAGGTCAGGTATTGTTCCACATGCAGGATATTAGCATGAGGGAAATCAGCAGTCTGGAAGTCAGTGACTTCTGGAAAAGGGGTAGGATAGATTCAGGTTTTGTAGAGCCTAAGTTCATATAATATGAATGAGCTCTCCTAAATATATAATAATACACAATGAAAACATAAAATTAGGCACAATAGTAAGCTTTAATTTAGAATGAGAAAATAAAAAAGTGATTATTGCTTTAAGGCTGCCAAATAAACTAGTGTCACAAAATCCAGAAAAATAAGGAAACATTATGAATGCCTACCTTACTTTATAATTCCCTCTACTTGCTTACTTATTATTCTATCCTCGCCTCTGTGGCAACCTTGCGTAGAATCATCTAGAAACAGGAAGGTACTGCAGTTCCTTCTGCTGCATGATTTAATCAAATTTTGCCTTTTAAATTATGGGTTAGAAAAGTTACTTTTAACTTCACATTCAGTTGAGCTATGTGTGTAAGTGTGATGTAAAATGCCAAGTGTTGGTCTCTCTATATATGTGAACACACTTATATGTATGTACTTTTATATACAAATAAACTTAAGTCTTTCCTCTAAAAAATGGACAAAGATAGATGAACAGTATTTCATCGTGTATTATTTCCATCAAAAACAAGGAAATCTTGAAATTTGCAGGCAAATGCATAGAACTAGAAAAGATCAACCTAAGTGAGGTAACCCAGACCCAGAAAGACACTCATGGTATATACTCACTTATAAGTGAATATTAGGCAAACATAGATGTCCTCTAAGAGGCTCCACTTAGTGTGGGATTGGGACAGATACTGGGACTTGTGTCAGGCCTCTGGGTGAAACGCTGAGAGTTATATAGAAGAGTCAGCTGCATGGAAGAATAGGAGAGGGGTGAGGCGAAGGATGTCAGGAGCTTGACAAGGCTGTCAGTGCTGGTGGATATGGACCCAGGGGCCTGCACAAACTGATGCAACAACCAAGGACATTGCAAGCAGAAAACATAGAACCCCCTGCTCAGCTTCAGCAGACGGACAGCCCATTCTCCACATGGGCATGGGGGTTGAAGAGCAAGAACTGACTCTGACTGGAACGCTGACGCCTAAGACTGGATCCCTTCAAATCTGCCCTGAAGGACCACAGAGTAAGGGGACGCAGGCTGTTAGAAGGTATTCAGAAGGTGGGGGAGGATGTTCCCACCTGTCAGAGGTCTAAGGAAGCGGAATAGGGCAGAAGAGGGAGCGAGGGTAGGAACCAGAAGACAAAAGCAAGGAGACAGTAATCAGGATGTGTGTAATGTGAGTGAATTATAATAATTTTTTTTAAATGGATGAAGAATGTGTGATATGCAGTTGAGTGGAGAATGGGGTCTGACTTTCACACATACTCTGGTGCCTCATATTTGACCATGTCCCCTGGAGGGGGAGACCTGGTGGCACTCAGAGGAAGGACAGCAGGTTACCAAGAAGAGACTTGATACCCTATCCAAGGACAATACAGGCGGTAAACCTTAAGACCCTACCCAGATCTAGCCAATGGACAGAACACTCCCCACAGTAGAGTGGAGAGTGGGATATGACTTTCTCACATACTCTGGTGCCTCACCTTTGACCATGTCCCCTGGAGGGGGAGACCTGGTGGCACTCAGAGGAAGGACAGCAAGTTACCAAGAAGAGAAGATACCATATGAACATATAGAGGGGGAGGTAATCCCCCTCAGGAACAGTCATAGGGGAGGGGAATAAGGGGAAATTGGGAGGGAGGGAAGAATGGGAGGATACAAGGGATGGGATAACCATTGAGATGTAACAAGAATAAATTAATAAAGGAGGAAAAAAAATAATGTATCAGAAAAAAAAGAGAAAGATTTAAAAATTAAAAAAAAAATTAAATGGATGAAGAATGTGTGATATGCAGTTGAGTGGAGAATGGGGTCTGACTTTCACACATACTCAGAGGAAGGACAGCAGGTTACCAAGAAGAGACTTGATACCCTATGAACATATACAGGGGGAGGATGTCCCCCTCAGGAACAGTCATAGAGGAGGGGAGTAAGGGGAAAATGGGAGGGAGGGAGGAACGGGAGGATACAAGGGGTGGGATAATCATTGAGATATAACAAGAATAAATTATTAAAAAAATAAATTAATTAAAAAAAAAGAATGTGTGATATGGTACTTTACACAATGGAATATTACTCAGCTGTTAACAATGACCTAGGCAGGCACGTGGATGTTGAGATGGAATGCATAAAGTCACTGGAAGGGATGACTAGAACATATGTTACGGGTGTACTAGAGAGTGGGACGACAACACTGGATTATCAGGTGGTGAATGGGAGGGAGAAGGGTTTGGGGTAGACGGAGGGAATGCCGGGTGAAGTAGCTAGGGTGTAGAGGCTCTTGAGAGGCGGTATGGAAATCTACTGCAGTGGAAACTCACTACAATAGACGAAGGCTATCCTAATGAGGTCTCAAAATAACGGGGGATGCAGAGCCCCAAATGGAAATGTTTTGTCACCAAATCAGGCTTGTACCTCACTTGTTGAACTGGATGGTATCCAATTGAGTTGTTGATTTGACTTGTCCAGCCTTGATGCCATGGTTTTTGTTTTAGCTTATTCTAGTTTTATTTCATTATGGTGTTCTGTTACCTCTTAGAAGCCTGTTTTTTGGTTTTTTTGTTTTTGTTTTTGTTTTTGTTTTTTAAATAAAGCGAGATAGAAAGGGCATGTATCTGGAATGAGAAGTCGGAAGGACCTAGGAGGGCAAGAGAGAGGGGGAAACTCTAATTAGGATATATTTTGTATGAAGAAAGAATCACTTTTAATAGATGGGGAAATAAATAACCATTTGCTTAATTCTAATAAGAAGACTCAAAATATCATGGGTAACATACAACCCTCTTTTTTGGCCTTTTTGCCCGAAGTGGGAACTAAGAATGGGCTACTGCATGTTTTGCTAGAAGGGAATCAGCACAGGTTAGGATGACCAAATAAATTTGAGTTCTGTAAAATAGCACTTGATTTCCCATGCTACATATTTGATCAAATTCTGATGTTTAGTAAGGTAATGGAATAATCAGATAGTCTGAAGAAACATTGGAACAGAAATATAATTTTTTTTCCAGTGTAATGGGTCTCAAGAGGCAAAGGTATACTGGTTTTAGGAATGACCTGAAACTACCAGTAGAAAAGACAAAGTGTTAGAAGTCAATTCTGTTCCTAATTCAAGAGAAGCTGCAGTCTAGATTCAACTCAGCTTATTTTCTAGACTAAAATCCAAGCAGTTCAGCAATTTATCTGGTTAGATTACCTGAAGGACGACAATGTCACACAAACCACTAACGCTTGTAAACATTATGCCAAGTCAGTCATAAATTTTCTATGTAATTCCAGAGGGAAATGTAGAACTGAACTAGATATCATAACTGAATACTTATGAAAATAAGGAGTATAAACAAGTACCTTAAAGTTATTTTTAAATAACTGATGAACGAAATAAAGAAAAAGGAAATGCACAAAAGGAATAAGTGACTAAATTAATGATAAAATAAGATCTGTATAAATCCAATAGATATTCACAAATGTCAAAAACATAAGCTGGACATGATGAGACAGAATTTTAAATATAATATTTTCATTAATTATTTGAAAATGTATATAATATATTTTTACCATATTCACTCTCTGGTCCTCCCATAGTTCCACTTTCACTACCCTATTAACTCTCAACCTCATAGCTTCTCTTTTGTTTTAAAATAACTGATATTGGCAATGTTGTGCTGATCTAGGCTTTGGATCATCATTGGAGTGTGGTCTGCCTACCGAGGATCATGACCTTAAGAAAGTAACCTGTGTCCCGTTCCCTCTGAAGCCATCAACTAAACGACTGATAATTGTAATCTCATGGAGGATCAACATTAGTTGGATGTAGGGCTGAGCTATAAAGTAACTATAAAATCTTTAATAAGTTACCAAAGAAACAAATTAAATTACAATCCCATATAAGACTCACAATATATTGTAAACATGTGAAATGGTATTAGTAAAGTCATGTATATTTCAAAAGGGAATATGTACTATTGTGGAGAAAAATAAATAAAAATGGAAAACAGTGGCTTTCAATAAGATGTATGGGCTGCTGTCAAGTATATGGTGTCTTTGTGTTTCTGATGTCAGTCACCAGAATTCCTAAATGGGTAAGTAAGAAAAAAAGAAAATCAAAATAAAACACATGGCTCATGTAATAATCAAAATAAAATAGTAAATATTTAAAAGATGATGTCAGACAATAGAAAACTCAGTGTACATTATAGTCCAACCATTGACAAAGTGCAAAGACAACCTCAAAAATAGCTATTTCCACAGAAAAAATATTCTCAACATTAGACAGAAGACACTTGGCAGCAAAGTATCATCATTGAATTGCTACAAGAGTAATTGTTTTTTCACAATTTAAATTATGTTTTAATTTTTTGATATTTTCATATATTTATACAAAATATTATCATATCTACTCCCACTTCACCACAACTTCCCTGTAAGAATTTAGCACATCATCTACTAATTTAATTCTCAAACTAATGTAGCTGTTTTCCTCCTTCCTTCCTTCCTCCCTTCCTTCCTTCCTCCCTTCCTTTCTGCTTAACTTTTGATAATCATGGCTAGTTGGAGCTATCTACATAAGGGTAGGCACTGGCATATGGGCGTGGACAGGCCACCAGGGGACACATAAAGAATCATGAGGAACCAACCCTTCTCTGCATGTTTTATAAAGCAATGCCACAACAGATAATAAACCTCCAAGCAACCAGTTTATTTTTTTTAGTCTAAGAACAAAGCTGATTACAGTAAAAATTTTGTCATGATCTTATTAAAGAGTAGTCATTATAAGGTAGTGATAGAAACCCAAATAGAAGTGAAAAGAGTCTGAAAAGAATAAAATAATATCTATGAGCACAAGAAGGCTCAACACACCACTATCAGATACAGAAAATGTTAAAATACACTCATCCAAAATCAAAGACTTGTTGGGATATGTTTAATAATACAGTTAAAAGTAAGATAAATTACTGTATCTTTCTTTTTTCCCATATATCATTAAAAAAAACATTTTAAAAAACAAAAACAAAAAACAAAATTAGGCAGCAGTGGAAGCAGAAATAAACAAGACTCCAAGCAAAATAGGGTGGTTTCATGTGGATTCAGTTCCCTAAGTAACAAAATCACAAGATAGGTTTTCTGAAAACTCCAAAGTGTGTCTTTTATGAGTGGAACTAATTTAAACATTCAGAAACCAAATTCAATAGTGATGAAAGGTATATTTTGTTAAGTCTATGTACATATTTTATTTACCAATATGGATAGTATTTATACATCAGAAAGTATATCTCAGCAGTCTGAGACTCTTCTCTGACCTTAGTGAAATGACATAGACGTTATCATGTTCCTGATGCCTTGGGAGCTAAGCAATACGGTTCTAAATAACCCGTGCCTCAAAGGGAGAAACAATGGAGAAGATTTTATCATCATAATATTAACAATGAAGATATATACCGGATCATGGACATACTGTTTTCAGGAATAAAATTCATGCATCAGAAACAATGGCTAAATATTAATATTCTCCTTTTCAATTCATAGGAGTTAGTGAAGGCTGAAATTAAAGTACAGAAACAATTTTAAAAAGCAGAAATCCATCCATGGTAATATATATTTAATAAAAATTATCTTTCAGTCCAAATTATGCTCTTTAAATTTATTGATAATTTTATATTCCAAGAATGACTAGTAACTCTATTTGAATGTCCCCGAGTTCTTCAGAAACTTAACTGACTCAATAATGCAAGTTACATTTTCAGCTCCTTTCTACAGGGCAATTTTAAAATGCAATGTTTAAGAATGATAATTATTTGAACTTTAGATTTTACTGGACTTGTGGGAAATTGAATGTGTGTGACATGTCTCTGTGATTGAAATAAAATACTAATACAAAATAAAGTGATGTTTTATGTTCATTTTATATTCATAACTTTAGATGATCCATTGAGAACTTTGAATAAAAATTTTGAACATGCGTTTCAACTGGGACCATCACATGAGCACCATCACACAGGTATGTCATATTGTTTCAGCTTTCAAAATTTTTGGATGTTGCATTGAATCTTTAAATTTAATCTACATTTAAAATTTTCCCACCATTCAATACAAAAAAGTGACTGTATTTGACAGTGGCCATATTTAAAATAAAGAAGCAAGTTGGGCAGAAAAAGGAAGAGTCTTTTTTAAAGGCAAATGAAAGGTGACAATTGATGGCAACTCAGAAAATAACACTTTTCTATGGGGTTATAGCCACTTAAGATTTGCTGACATCCTAGTGAGTCCCCCCACCCCCACATCCATAGCACTGAGGTCATCCATTATAGGACTCAATGATATTAGTGATAACACTAATATAAAAAGAGGACAAAGGGGCTAAAGATGGCTTTTTGGGTTAAAGAGAGATCAGTGCTTTTCCTGAGAACTTGGACTTGTTTCACAGAATAAATATGGACACCCGATACTGTCTGTAACTCTACTTCTGGGGAATTTGGTGTCCTTTTTTAGTCTCTGCAGGCACCATGAATGCACACTGTACACATACATGTATGGAGGCAGAACGCCCACACAAATAAAAATGAATACATCTTAACAAAAGAAGACAGGAAGTTAGGAGAAAGAAGAGTTGTGTTTCAGAAGTTTTTCAGGATATTTGATCATACTGTGAACCACGAGATTTGTGTTGTTTAGTGGAAAAAACTGAATCTAATTTCTTTCCTTTTGTTTCTTTGACCACATCTACTAACAAACCACAACCAACCTCCCTGAATGATGACAACCACCTACCCCACCTATCATGGCTATAGCATTTATATATCCTCTGAAAATCTCCCAGAATTCCTAATGTCAAACAATCACAGCAACTATTTGCAGCTGGCAAAACCATGCCTCTGCTAGGCCATGAGGCAAGTCATATCAGCTGCTATGGACAGTCCAAAGCAGCCCATATCCCACACATGGGATGAAAATAAAAACACATTTTGATAGTATTTCTGTGTTGGCTAAAAAAACCCCCAAATTTTCAGAATTCTCATGACAAAAAATAGCTTTATAAAGAAGTAAAATTTGAAAAAGTAATAATGTATCTCTCAAAGATACTGGAGACTCTTTCAATACAATGTTATTTGGCAAACTGAGAATATGTAAAGGGACTTAATAATTACTGTTGTATGAAAACATTGGATAATTAAATAATTTATTCAGGAGGATACTTGGAACCTCCTCCCTAAAAATGGCAAAAGAAAAAATTAAAAATATTTATCAAAAGATGACTCTAGAGTTTTTGGAAGCATTGAAATATTTTTGATGTTTATTTTGTCAAGTAAAGTGATAGCAATTTTAAAAGTACATATACTTTAATTTTTTCTATGTTAGAGAGTTTTAAATAAAATGTTTAATGATCATGTCTTGTTTCTTTTAATTATTCTTTCATATGATAGTAAAAAAATCTGACTTGAAGAAAAGTTATATACACCAATACCACTGTAGTCAACTTCTATCTTCTGCAAACTTTTCATATATTTAATTTTTAATATGTAACAAATATGACTACTAAGCCACCAAGTTGCTAAATATAATCATTAAATACTGTCAATATTTTTAAATTTTTATTATTATTTTTTCTTTTTGTAAATGTACATTAAATTATTACACATAAATACAATAAACTACATACAGCAAGAAGAACTACAAAGCAATCAGGAATTAAATAAATGTTACATTCATAATGTTTTTGCTATTTGTATTTGGCACCTAGAGGAAAATATATTTCCTATCTTGGTATGTCTGAGATTGTGAATGTAAATCAATATCTATCATATGTCATCTCTGTCAACTTAAGACATCTATCTAGACCTAAAAACATCGTAAGCCCTAAAAAACTAAGCTTAATTGCAAAATTAAATGATCTGATCTTCAACCTTATCAAAGACTTGAAAAGGAATAAAAATTAATTACCTGACTAAATCAGAAGTGAAGGTTAACAGCTTCCAACATGAAAAAATGATTGAGACAATTTGCTGCTTGAACAGCCACCCCAAACTCTCTATAATGTTGGAGCATCATCTTCAGCCTTCTGACCCAATGTATCTGATGGACCTATCCGTGAGGCAGGAACTATTGAGGACTTACTTACCCTGTCTTGGCAGAGTTTGGCTGTCAACTCTGTGGCCAAAATCAGGGCATTGGCCCAGTTGCTTGCTTGCCACATCTGAAACCATCTCCATAATGTGGTTCTTTGATGCTCATCATCTTTGAGATAGGCTGTGTGTTGGCAGGAGTTAACCTGTCTTGCTGTCAAAGGATCTTTGTCATTCTATAGATAGCTAAGGTAAAACAATTAGGTAAGGTCTTCAAAAACCTCAGAAACCTACAGAATATGACATTTAATGGTTTTGTTGTTAATATTTTAATAGAATTACCAGTTTGATAGTAGTAAGTGTTTGCTAGTATTTCTTTAAATATTTTCTTCTTTTTAGAAATTAATTAAATAATTAACTTTACATCCCAATGATAGTCTTCTCTCTCCTCTCATCCTAATCTCTCCTTCCTCTCTCTTTCCTCTTATCCCCTCCTTTAATCCCCAGCTCACCCCAGCATATCGTCACATCATTACCGAGTGTATCCTCTTCTACTGTGGCTGTCAAGGCAGCCCAGGCAAGGGGAACTGATAAAAAAGCAGGCAACAGAGTCTACTTCTGAGACAGCCCCTGCTTTCCTTACACATGAATACCAAGCCGCCCATAGGCTACATCTGTGTGGGGGACCTAGGTCTAGTCTATGTATGGTTCTTGGTTGGTGCTTCAGTCTCCAAGGCACTCTGGGCCCTGGTTAGTTGGCTCTGTTGTCCTTCTTGTGAAGCTCTTGTCCCTTCCTAGTCCTTCTATACTTCCCCAACTTTTCCACAAGACTCACAACGCTTCGCCCACTGCTTGCCTGTGAGTCTCAGCATCTGTTTAGATTCACTTCTGGGTGGAGTCTCTCAGAGGATAGCTTTGCTATACTCCTGTCTGCCGTCACAGAGAGTTAATAGTTAATTGTGTCAGGGGTTGACTATCTACCATGGGGTGACTCTCAGGTTGGTCCAGGCTTTGGTTGGACATTGCCTCAATCTCTGCTCTATCTTTATCCCTGCATACCTTATAGGCAGGGTAAATTTGGGGCAGAGGTTTTTTTGTTTTTGTTTTTGTTTTTGTTTTTTTTGTGGATTGGTGTTCTCCTCCCTCCACCAGAGGTTCTGTCTATTTAGAACATGTCCTATTCAATCTCCATGACCTCTGCTACTAGAAATCTCATCTAGAGTCACTCCCATTTTCTGCCAGAAGCCTGCCCTGTCTTAGGTCTCCATCTTGTCACAGAGATGCCCCTCCCCATGGTCTCTCTTCTCTCTGCAGGCCCTCTGTCCTCCCTCCTTCCTTCTCCCAGAGTCTGACCTCCATCCTTATCTCTCTGCTCTCCCTCTCCTACCTTGTTTCCTTTCTTTAACCTCTTCTGCTGTCTATTCTATTTCCCTTTCTGAGTGAAATTAAAGCATCTTCCTCTGGGCCCTCCTCGTTACCTGTCTTCTTTGGGTCTGTGAACTGTAGTATGGTTCCTTTCCTTCGATTTTAAATGGGTTGGGTTTTCTGACTGATCAGCCTAGTTGCCCAGTAATCTTTATCAAAAAGTTTTCTATTAGTTCTATAGCATAAGTAGTGCACACTGTTCAAATTTTAAGTTTGTTTGTGGAATGACTGTGACACACCTTATGAGTAGAGAACATTCTAATCCTTGTTAGCTATTCATCTTTGAAATTTTACATGAAAGTTATAGAGAGATGCTTAACGGGTTAACTTCGAGGAAATAAATTCACATATTTTAAGAATACAAGTGGAACACTATGGTCTGACCATGCTCCCTACTGCTGTGTCCTTGCAAATCTTTAAGGATTGAACACAAAGAGGGGGAAAGGGAATGGGGAAAAGACAGTGATATGATAAACTGAGATTATTTGATTAAGCTTTATGATATAGAAGCTGCAATACCTCAGAAAATCAGGTTTTCTATATATAGTTGAATAAGTTGAGTCGAGGAACTAGGTTCAGCACATCTTGGTATGAGCAGTCTCCTTAGAGAGAGGTCTTTGGGCTGTAAATATCCAGAGTGAAAAAGAACAGTGGTCATTTTCTGCCATCCCTCTGAACCTCACCTTGGGAGGGAATCCTTCGTCAATTTCTCATGGGTCTACGGTTTTGGTCCTTGATACTCTGGGTCATGTCAATAACCCATTCAGGACTTCACACATTCATTCAGAGATTCCTCTGCTCCCCACATACTACTGTATATAAATTCACACATCTCATTTTCTCTTGATTTTGTTATCATTTCTAATCTTTAAATAGTTGTAGATCTTGACTTATTCCACCAAGGTATTGCATTACAAAAATACCTGTCACTATAAAAATGACACACCTTTATTTTTGAGTAGGTATTCTAACATATTTTGTATAAAATATATTGAAATGAGAAACTACTGGGATAGAAAGAGTGAATAATACTATA
The DNA here is from genome assembly GCF_964271855.1 of Acomys minous. NCBI lineage: Eukaryota > Metazoa > Chordata > Mammalia > Rodentia > Muridae > Acomys > Acomys minous. The sequence continues at coordinate 70,869,974 of NC_140496.1, read as the reverse complement.
AAATTGTAATTATTTTATCAATAATAAATTATAGTGAAGCTATTGTATATTACTTTTTATTTTCATTTTTAATTTTTCTTTTCAAAATTAACATACACTGTTCTTTGATTATATCAAATCCCTTACCTAATTACTCCCCGATCCTCTACCTAATTTGAGTCTTTTGTTTTTCCTATGTTCTCCATACAACCTTGGGTGTGACTCCATCTACTGGAAAAGTAGTTCACAGCCTTCCTAATGCTGTGACTCATGTCATGGTGCCTCCCGCAACCTTAAAATTATTCTTTTGCTACTTTATAACAGTAATTTGGCTATTGTTGTGATTTATTATCAAAATACCTGATATATAAATTATCTGTTATACAATCACCACAGAAGTGTGATCCACAGCTTGAGAAACAATGTTGACTCTAATGAATTCACCAGAGGCCACACCCTTAAATCTCTCTCTCTCTCTCTTTTTTTTTTTTTTTTGGTTGGTAAGTACCACAGACTTTATTTTTTTTATATATTTTATTAATTTATTCATATTACATCTCAATTGTTGTCCCCCTCCCTTCTATCCTCCCATTCTCCCCTCGCTCCCGCTTACCCCCTACTCCCCTCCCCTATGACTGTTTCTGAGGGGGATTTCCTCCCCCTGTATATGCTCATAGGGTATCAAGTCTCTTCTTGGTAGCCTGCTATCCTTTCTCTGAGTGCCACCTCCATATCTTAGCAGCTATCAATTGCCAACAACTCCTCTGCTAGTGATGGAGTTCGTTCTCACCACCACATTTCACGCTTGGACATAGTGTACTTCGAACTTCCATAGATATTTTGCATGCTGTTCCAGTTTCTGTGAGCTCATATGAGCTATTTCCTTGCAGTTTCAAACAAAGCACTGTTTTTGTTTGGCTTGGGTTTTGTTTCCATATACAGCCTCCTGCTCTTCTCCTACAATTTTTCCAGTCCTCCTGGAAATGAGCCTTGGGAAGAGCACCTGGGACATAGATGTCCTGTTTAGGGATGGACAGTCTATAGTCCCTTGTTCTGTTCTTGACTAGTGGTTCTCTGTGTTAATCAACATCTATTCCAAATAGAAGCTTCTCTGATAAGAGATGAGAGATGCACAAATCTGTGCAAATAATGATAAACCATCAAGATTCTGTTATTATTACAATGATTTATCAGACTAATAGTAATATTTTCTATCTTAGGTCTATGACATATCCAGTTACATATTACTGGCCCATACTGATTCCAGATATCAGTTTCAAATTGTAGGACTGGTATTAAATCTAATCAGAATGTTGCTGGTTACTCTTATAATGTTTGTGCCACTTTTGCTCTTGCCAGGCAGGTATTTGTGGTAGCCCTCAAGATTCACAACTGGGTAAGATTGGCGATTTTTTTTTCTTCTCCTTTTGTAGCATGCATAGCACACTGCAGCACTATGAAAGCTACCCTTTAGTGACTGTAGTCCCAGGGGAATACCAGCTTCATTTCTTTGCCTGAAGTATTTGATGATCTCAGGAACAGGATCTTACTGTCAAGTTTTTGATAGACACAAATATCATTGTTTATATCAGGGACTAGCCTCTAATGTAGGGATGTCTATAAGGCTTACTATCCAACAACTCCAAAAAGGTAACTCATTCCTGTTAATGAGCTTGTTATTTACTGGCCTGTGATATCTAGTAGGAGCATTATTGGGTGATTCTATTTAAACTCTTTTAATATGTGTACGTATATATCTAGGAAGCTTCTATAGCATTAGATTTCTATATGAATGCTTCAAAATGTCCTTAGTGTTATCTATCCTTGCCTTCCCTACTCTACTCTTTCCTCTCATCCTTCACTCTGTTTAACCCCTTCTTTTCCTTTATTCTCCTTTAATTCTTTTTCTGATTGTTCTCTGTTTTCCATTTAAGCCCTTCCCTGATGACGCTTTGCTAATTTCCTCACCTTGATTGGTATCCCATAAGGAAGACATATATCTGAACACTCAAAGATAATATTCATACATGAAAGAAAATGTGATATTTGTCTTTATAAGCTTGGGTTAATTAACTCATAATTATTATTTCCAAGTTTGTATATGAAACCTGTGAATTTTATGCTTTCATCTTTCTTAACATCTGGAAAATATTATAAGTGTGATTCTTATGTGAGATGGGTAAGTGATCATGTCATGAGAGAAGCAAGGTCATTAGCGTAAATGAAGGACATATATGTCTTATCAATAAAACTGAGAAAAATCCTTCTACAAGTGGAAAATATTTCAGTTATTTTACTATTCTGATGCTCAGTAAAGTTTAAAAAAAAATAAAATACCCACACTATATTTCATAAAATTCATTTATTACTTAGATGAGTCCTTTGAATTTTCACTGTGTTGTTATATGAACAAGTTCCATAATATTTCATGCATTCATTTTATCCAAATTATATAAATAATTGAGTATCATCACCTTAGGGTGTCTTTGTCATACTTACACTGGGAACTGATTATTTTGTTCTGTAAAACTTCAAAGAAGAACAGAGAACTATCCATTTCCTATTTTAATTTGATTTAATATGAAGTATATGTTCAAAGTCAATAAACCTGTAATTTCAATTTCAATTAAATTATAATGACTGTGTTCAATACGTAAACCAAAAAAAATTTTATTGTCAAGTAAAACATCTCAGTGTAGTGAAAATGCTAAAAAGAATTTTTTGTAAAAGCCACAGATGCAACAAAGGAAATGTAATATGTGTTTGTCAAATATGTGAGAAGCATAAATGTTTTTAGCAATTCAAATGTGATCAAGCCTGTGTTCTTCATGGAAAATGGGGATTTTATACAATTGTTTGGTTTGGACGATTGAAGGTATACAATTCATGGTGATAAAATAAGAAATGAAAAACGGTCCTTACAAAAATCACCAAGTATTTTAAATGTGTGCTTGAAGTAAAAAAAACAACTTTGCTTATCACACAAATTATACAAGCAGAAAGAGAAAGTATTTGTGTGTGTGTGTGTGTGTGTGTGTGTGTGTGTGTGTGTGTACATCTGAGTGTGAAAAACAGGGGGGAGGGAGACAGGGAAGGACTAGTGCTCGGGTACAGTTTTGAAAATTGTGAGCAACATGGATAAAATTTTCAGAATTTTGATTTGATTAACTATTATAATGTTACCTAGTAATTCCACAAAAATTTGCAGATAAACAATGGAAATACTTAGAAAGAGCACTGGAACAATATTTGAGAAACCAGTGTATATTTTTCAATGATTGGGAACTATTAAACATGCTGGGGCAGTTGTAAAAGCAATGTCTGACTAAAAACAGTACGTGAATAAAATGTGAAGTAAGAATTGTAATGCAGGAGATGTGAATGAAAAGTTCCAGAGTATAACACACAAACAACAACAACAACAACAACAACAAAAACTAAATTATTAGTGGAGACAACTAAGAAATTGAAGTTATCATAAAAATGAAATCTTAGATGCTTTTCTCGAGTAGAAACTATATCCACACAAAACAACAATGCATTTACACGCAGTTATCTGTATCTGAAGTGTACAACACTGAAAAGTCAGCTCCAGAAAATAAGAAAGATTAAAAAAGGTAACAGTGATGCTGGTCTTTGCCTATCATCCAGCTCTTGGGAGACTTTAGCAAGGCAGGAGAGACCAGTACAAAGACTTATTCCATTGCTATTTCCTTTGAAGATAAAGTGGGACATGAGCTACCTTGAGCAGATGGTCTCTATATGACAATGATCTAAAGCTGCGGCCAAACAAGAAAGTGATTTCTTTTAGGAAGTAAAAAATGTAAATGCACATGTAGCCTGAACTTATCTGGGCATAGTCTTTCCTGGAGCCTTTAGAAAGGAGCCTTTGGCACAAATCCAGTATTCCTTTATGGCAAAAGTCATGCAGATAATAGGAATGGAAGGAGCATGCCTCAACATAATAAGGGGTATAAAGTGACAAACATATATGAAACATGATACTGAATGGAGAAAGCCTCAAACAGCTATCCTTACCATTTGGAACAAGGCAATGATATCTACATCCTCTGAACATTTCCAATAAAAACAATTTAAATAAGAGAAAAAATCAAATTATCTCTATTTAAAGATGATAAAATTCTATATAAGGCATACTAAAGTTTGCACCAAATGACTCTCTGAGCAATTAAGTAATTAGAGCACTGTTGTTGGATAAAAATAAATTACACACAGAAACCAATAGCCTTCCTACATGAATGGCAAATAGATCGAAGAAGAAATCAGGAAAGTAGTCCCATCCACAATAACTACAACAAGTAAAATTGGTTGAAATAAACCCAACCAATGACTCAGAAGACATAAGACAATGCTCTCATGGATTGAAAATATTAACATTTGGAAAATTACTATCTTATCAAAAGCTATCTATGTATTTATTACAATATCATTGAAAATCCCAAAGTTACCCTTTACTGACATAGAAAAATACAAACAAAAATCACATATGGAGCACAAAAGAGCAAGGAGAGCCCAATAGTATCTGAACACAAGGAGTACTGCAGAAGCATCAGCATATATTTTTCCAGTTATATTCCAGGCACAATATTAGGACGAGCATGGTACTGGCATAAAAACAGACAAATAAGTCAATGGAACAGAACTGAATGTTAGATTTAATATGTAAATATTACTGCAGTTAATTTTTTCTCATTTTTAATAAAAATATGTACATTGGAAAAAAGGAAAATTCACAAATGGTCCTGAGAAAAGGATTTCAACATAAAATAAAAATGAGACTAGAATCCTATATCTTACAAAACTGCAAATGGTTCAAGGACCTCAGCAAATTGTCTGATGCCCTGAAAGTGCTAAGTAGAAAAAACGAAGCATGCTTCAATTTCTCTGTACAAATACTGATTATTTGAATAAAATTCCATGTTTTTCCAGAATAACAGTGGCACAGTAAAGAAGACCATCAATAAACAACTGGAATATCATGAAAGTATAAGCATTTTTATAGCAAGGGAACTTTGAAGCAAACAAATAGCAAGTATATATAATTGAATAAAAATATTTCCCAGATATTCATCTGATAAAGCATTGGTATATAGACTACACAATAAACTCAGAAAACTAAATACTAGAAAGAAACACATAATTTTAAAAATGTGCTATTGAACTGAATGGAAAATTATCAAAAGAAGAAATGTAAACAGCAAAGAAAGATTTTCTGGTGTGCTCAAAATCCTTACCCATCAGGCAAATGCAAATTAAAACTATTTTAAGATTCTGTCTCACCTGGGTCAGAATGATCATCATCAAGAATGCAAATGCCAACAGATTCTTGTGTAAATGTGACAAAAGGGGAACTCTGATACACTGTTGGTGAGAGTGTAAATTAGTTCAGCCACTTTAGAAATCAGTATGAAGGTTCCTCAAACAAGCTAGAAATAGAAGTTTTTTTATATGATGCAACTATACCATTCCTAAGAATATAGCATAAGGGCTTTTTATCTTATTACAAAGGAAACTTGGGCATCAATATTTATTGCTCTATTCATACCAGCTTGAGAAACATCAACCTAGATGCTCATCAGCAGATGAAAGAAACAGTAAAAATACATAATGCAATAATACCCAGCTGCAAAAAAAAAAAAAAAAAAGTGATTTGTGAATTTGTAGGAAAATGATGAGCTTAGAAAACATGATTAACTAAATGAAACTTGCAGCACAACATATGGGCTCATGGAGGTCCAGAGAGTGCTGAAATTAACATAATCGATTGACACTCCCCTTGTTTGTACACCATAACTACATGATAAGAGTGTATTCCTGAAGATATCACAACTTTGGCTTCAAGACATAGAAATGCTAATCTCCAGATGTCCTGGTAGGATTTTCCTAGTTTATTAGATTGTTGGTGTTGGAAGATGCTGTACAACCTGGAAAGGTAGAAAAAAACATAACTGTTGTTACCCAATACTGGAGCCTACATACAACAATATTGACTTGCTAAGCAAGATGTGTCTACTGGTATAATAGTGGTACAACTGTTATGATGCAACTAATCTTTCTGATTAGATGGAAGATGTGCTCTATATGGGAGAATTTCATTCCTGCTATTGCTATTCTAGTCAAATGTCCATAGATAATGACATTATAGAGACAGGCTTTCATTTTCTTTTTTCCTAAATGATTATGCTGTCAAATTGTTGTTTGAATATTTAGGTGTATACTCAGTATTGTGCTGCTGTCTGGTAAGAGATTTTTTTTTTACAGTGGGCAGTTGACAGCAGAGAGATTTGTAAGTGGTCACATGCTGAGGATGAGGCTGATTCTCATCCCTAAATGGCACAGGCTTATTAACTACTCTACTGTTACCACCACCAAATCTCTGAGAATGAATGTAAGAGTCAGTGGATAGAGAGGATAGCTGTGCAATTGTGTCATCTGGACATGTGACATTGCTACTGAGCAAGATCTGTAACATATCAAACCATTGAAAATTAGTACACAATGGATAGAAGATTCCCAGACTCTACTCTATGCCCTAATGAGGAACTATTAGTGGTAGATAAAAGCTATTCTTTATTTTTGTAAGTTGCTAGTGATAGACTTCTCGTTCTCTGATACTGGTTCTATAGATATTCACATATAGGCATCATTAACTTAACCTAGTTCATTATCATAAAGAAAAGTAAAGCTGGGAGGCAATGTGTTAAGATTACAGGGGAAGAGTTGGAGAAGGAAGAAAGTGTGGTAGATAAAATCATATTAGGTTATATTCCTGAATGAAACACTGAAAAGAAGACCAACAAACCTGCCCACGCAAGAAAATGAAGTCCTGGATTTCTTGTGCCTTAAAGAAGAGTTTCCTTTAATTTACAAGAAAGAGATAACCTTGTCCTATGTTGATGCCATTACAATGACAGATGGTTGATGGTTCTAAGGTTATTCAACTTTCATGTTATGTGGTTTATCGGTGAGAAATCCTGATGCTCAGATGCAAAGCAATTCCTCAGAAAAATAACAACTTCCTTGAAAATTAATACTAATTTAATCTATCAGTTGAAACCTGTTCTGATTAATTAGTGATATTAGGTATTGTCTAAACTTGGTTTGGGCAATATCTCCTCTTTCAGCTGTAAATGAAAAAATTTTCATCACATGTTGTCTTTAAGGGCTATCTTCAAACCAATTGAAGAAATATGCTATTTTAGTGATTGCAGTGGTGGTTTTGGTGGTGATGGTAGAGGAGGAAGAAGAGGAGGAGGAGGAGAAGGAGGAGGAGGAGGTGGAGGAGGAGGTAGAGGAGGAGGAGTATGTAGTGGTGGTGGCTTTTCTATAGGTTTGTTCATGAGTGCAGTGACTATGGAGACCAGGATAGGGAGGAGGAATACCTGGAGCTGAAGTTGCAGTTACCTTTAGGTGTCTTTGAGATTAAGGATGTAGATGTTAGGAAATGGAATTGGGACCCTTGAAACTGTAGTGAGTGCTCCTGAGCTCAAAGTCATCTCTCTAGCCTACATTGTTTTTCTCTAATTGTGAACAGATTGTTAATGTACATGGTCAGTTCTCCAGCACTCTAACAATAGCTAAAGTAATTTAATAAAGAGTGAAGGGAAGTCCAATTAGATTTGACTCTGCTACTGTCTGTCTGACTAACTGGCTGTCTCTGTCTCTATTTCTCTGTCTTTCTGGCTGTCTATGCCTCTCTCTCTCTCTCTCTCTCTCTCTCTCTCTCTCTCTCTCTCTCTCTCTCTCTCTGTGTGTGTGTGTGTGTGTGTGTGTGTGTGTGTGTGAGAGGTAGATCGATACAAATAGATGATAGATCGATAAGTAGATATATAGATGATATATAGATAGATGATAGATAGGATAGATAAATAGATAGATAGATAGATAGATAGATAGATAGATAGATAGAAACATAGAGACACAAAGGGAGTTTATCTCTATGCTGGTTTTTTTTTTCTTTTTCACTATAAAAAAAAAGTACAGAGCCTAGGTCAAGATAGCAGAGTGAACATAGGTTTTTACTGTTTGTCCCACTACTGAACCTTTAAACACATAGCCTATGTTGTCCTATAAAATCTTTTATAGTGTAAGGGACACAGATCCTAAAGGAATAAAAGAGTCAATAAAACAATACATGATAAAAGGTACATTCGATGTCTTAAGGGTTAAAAACAGAAGACAGTAGAGAGTGATCCACTGGAAAGAAGACAAAACCAGAAACTTTTTTTGTGTTAGCTGAGGGAAGTCTTCCTCTTGTTACTCCAGCAGCAGGTGAAGACAAGGGGATTAATTAAGGATCTGTGTAGAACAACCAGCTTCCTATTCCACTCACACAGTCCTGGCTGACTGATCAAAGGAGCTGGATAATTGTCCTCAGGATAAGCACACACTTACACAGCAGAGGTATTCTAAACATAGAAGAATTATCTTGGGAGGAAGAAAGAAGCTAAGGTGAAGAAAATTTAAGCTGTCAGGAAAATTAAAATCTCTCCATATAGTAATGTTTCACAATCAACACACACACACACACACACACACACACACACACACACTCCACGACTCAGCCTCTCATATTATCATTCTAAAGACTATTACTTGTGCAACAATCTTCCAGTTTTCATACTTATTTTTGTTGATTATTGTCATAGAAAATTTTATACAAACTAAAAATATAACACATAGAAATAAGTCAACAAATCCCATCGCAGGTACATTAAGTTAGAATATTATAGTAAACAGCGTTTTGTATATCTTGCTCTTCTGTGCTGCAATATTACCACAATTCTAAATTTTGTGTTCATCTGTTAGTTTTCTCAAGTGCATTGCTGTTTTACTGGTAATATTAGTCCGTCAGGAATCTTCCATAGCTTTCATCACTCCGCATATTTTTGTTACTCTCTTCTAACTCATTATGATTACAGTTTGTGCAATTCAGTTATACTTATGTACCATTTATCATTAGAGTATTAATCTGATTTGCATACTTCAATATATCATGTTATAAGTAGGATGGACTTTGGTAGTGTTTCGTATTTTGTTATGCTACGGTGGTTAATTCTTCTGTGTGAATCCATGCATATATTTGTGTACACCCAAGGTACAGGATACTACACATCATTAAGACAAATGAACTACTTCCACACCCCAAACCCCAGAAGCTATCAAAAGCCAGTAGCTCCTCAGCTAGTTGTAGGATTTTGTACCCACCTTGTGCCTTCTGTCTGGGATTTTTTCTTGCTCCAGTTTTGAGCATGCTCTCACAATCACTATTAGTTCATATGTGCAACTATCTCAGTGCATCTGGAAAACACTGTTTCCTTGATGTTATTGAATATCTCTGGCTCTTTCTTTTTTCCCTCTTTCCCTCAAGTATCTCTGTGCCTTGGGGAATGGGATGCATGATGTTTGTCCCATTTGGGGAAAAGTATTCCACAGACTGTTATTCCAGATGAGGACGTCTGCATTATATGCAGTCTACTGGTGAGAACTGAAAGATGCTCTGATCTATGGATATAACAATAGTCATTAGGAGTCATTTTAATACTGTGTCTATTTAGTAGAATAATATTAGTGGGTTCTCCCTTGGGACTATTATGGGAACAATAACATACTGGGTTAGTAAAAAGCAATCAAGTGAGCTTTCTGGAGGCAGTCCACTTGGTTCTGTACATCTGACGAATGGGTTCAGGCAAAGCCCCAGGGATTTTTCCTCAGGACTGCTTGCTGCTGCTGTACTGTCCTGCCATGCTTGGATCACATATCTGTTATGGCAGAGACCCTCGCTGCCTACTCTTTCACTTTGATAAAAAGATTTCCTGAAGATTATGCTGAAGCTGTATCTTCATGACGTAGTGCTATGTAAATGAATTGATGATCTTATAATCCCTGATGATGATTTAATAGAATTTATGACTTGATTCAAGTAACTTAAAAAAAAAAAAACAAACCTCCTACAGTGTAACAAAAACTTCTAAGACCTGTGTGGAACTCTATGTTAATTACATTAAGAGGAAAACGAGATTGAAACAAACTAATAATAACAGAAATGCATTAATTCTAGGTTTAGTCCAAGGAAAAGATCCAGGTACTCACCACAATAAGAAAGACCTTATGAATACAGAAACAAAGAATAAATGGTTAATCATACAAGACAATATGGACACCTGTTTCTTTGAAAAACCTTCACAAAAACTCTTGGTTTGAATATATACTGTACATTTGAAATAAGAAAAAGATAAAACTTCTGTTTTGAACTTATAATATAATGAGCATATAGATAAATCCACTTTTTAAAACTTATAATGAACAGAAGTATCTACTTAGATATAGTTCTAATGAAAGAATTTAGAATTAATAGTCCTACCTGAACTCCTTTTTTAATGTAATGATTGTATCTATTTTTGAATGAGGTAATTGTTTACCATACATAGAGTATTTTTGCATTAGATGGTATGAAAACTTAAGACAATTAAACATTATTAAAACTATATGCTTCATCCAAAAATGTATGTCTGTATGTTTATATGTCTGATTGTCTATGTATGTATGTATGTATGTATGTATGTATGTATGTATGTATGTAAGTGTGTGTATCTGTATATATCTACATGTGTATTGTGTGTGTGAAATTGTAAAACCTGTTAGAATTTATTTGTTGAAATCCCCTACTTTAACGAAAAATGTGTTTGTTTATCTGATTATCTATATGTTTTTATGAATGATCTGTGAAAGCTGCCTATGTTTGTGTGAGTGTATTTTTTTTCTTTTTTCTCCTCACAACCAGTGACACTAAATAGCAAGGGTACCAGCCTGAAAGAGAAAGAATTAAAGTACAGTAGCCAAAGCCACCACCCTGACACCTAAAAGTTAAGAGAGTTCAGAGTTTCTCATTGTGACCAGCAGACCCAAGGCTCTAAATAATAATAATATTACCAGCCTGAAATCTTGAGATTTAAGTATACAGAGAGATGTCAAAGAGCTACCAGCTCTTTTTGGCACCCACTGTCAATGCTGCTGTCTCACCTCAGCCACCCCTGCACCCTGTGAAGTAAAAAGTTCATTTTTTTAAGGCCTATGACTATCTAGCTACAGGTTCTCGGCTTTTTGAATATTGTACAGTATGAGTTCCACCTCACGGATCAGGCCTTAGATTCAATAAGGAAGTGTTTAGTTAATCCCGTAAGAGTAGTGGCACTATTGCATTAGTACACATGTCTTGTCAGACCAGTATAATGTTATTTATAATGCTGATTAGATATTTAGAGAATATAAAATGACATAGGGACTTAGACACAATTTGTATGCCTTAATTTCAATTTTTACTTAATTTTTTTATAAAATAATATTTAATCATAGTTTTCCTTCATCTCCCAACACCTCCTGCATCTTTTCACTTTCTTACACACCCAAATTTATTTTCTCTTTTTCTTAAAACAAAACAAAACAAAACAAAAAGAACACACACAGAAAACAAACAACAACAACAAAAAATGAAGTGCAATCTCTGTTTGCCAACTATTCCTGGGCATAGAACCTGCCTTAGTGCATACTTGATATATTAAATGAAACTCCATTGGAAAAAAATTGATTCTCTTTTTTCCAACAGGTATGAATTTCAAATAGCTTCTTGATTAGCAATGGGCTTTGTGTCCATTCATATATTGGTTCTATATTACGGGATGGGCCTAGAATTCAATGAAGTCATTGTTAATTCCAAAATATTTGTACTACTATTGCAGTAGTGTATCATGTAGGTAGGTCACTCTTGAAGGTGGCAGGGTTTGTAACTAGGTGTTATTGATGATGGTATTTCTCCTTTGCAAGGTAACTTCCAGTAGCATTGATGCTGGTCTATAGCAGTGAAATATGTAATGAGGCACCAGCACAATTTATTGACATTCTACAACATAAGTAAGTGGTCTGTTAAAACATACGGTTAATAATTACCAGTGGAATCTAATATTTCTACTTGTTGACTGCATATTTAATACAAAACGGAAGGAGATTTGAGTGATTCCTTAATTTTATAGATAAGAAATCTAAGATACAGAGAAAATAAACAACATAGCACCAATATAACCATGTTAAATAGTGGTAACTGAGATTGGATTCTTGATCCAAAGACTGTGTGCTCCTTTCAAAGTTATATTGCATTATCTATCATTCAAACACATTCTAAAATACGATGCATCTTATATGTTGCATTATATAATGTTTTAATGCCATTACAATATCTTTTATCCAGGCACAACTTTATTACTCAAATACTAAAACCATTTTCCTTTATTTTTAGTTTTTATTTTCAGCTTGATCACTTTTCATACCTATTGTCGCCCCCCTCTCATTGCTTCTAGATCCCATTCTTTCTTCCTCACACCCTCTCCTTCCCTCCCCTAGTGCTCAGAAAGGGGCAAATTTCTCCCCTAACATCTGACCTCAGGCTATCAAATCTGACCTGCACTATCTATATCCTCTTCCTCTGTGGCCCTGCATGACCGCCCCGCCCTGACAGTGGGAAGTGACCAACATGGGGAGGCAGAGTCCATCTCAGAAGTAATCCCTACTCCCCATGTTGTGGGACCCACAGGAGACGATGCTGCCTAGCCACTATATCTGAGCAAAGGGTCTAGGTCCACGTCATACGTGGACCTTGGTTGGTGCAGCAGTCTCTGTTGTAGTGTGGTTATCTTATATTATGTGGCTAATATCTGCTTTTGAGAGAGGCTATACCATGTGTGTCGTAAGCAATGCCTAATAATTGTTAAGGTTATTTTTATGTGACTGTGTTTGTCTTTTCTCTATATTAATCTGACTATCACACAAATAACTGAGACTCGTTTATATTTAATAGTAAGCTTCACAACCAATAACTGAGCAGTTAATAATCAATTTTTAACCCTCTAATCGGGTTACCTCACAGTGTATATCTCAGAGATACTTATACTTTTTAGCTTTCCCTGATCCAGGTCTCTCTCCTGGTCCTTCCTGAAAATATGCCTATGGTTAAATAACCCTGCTTCCTGCTCTGAATCCTCCTACTCTGGATGGCAGAAAGCTAAGCCATATTCTCTCCCCTGCTCAGCAATTGTCTCTATGCTGTTTTATTGGTACACTAGGGGATAATTGGGGAGAAGTATTTATATAACATTGAGACAGCAGATTCTCAGAAAAGGATTACAATCAAACATGGGAAGTATACAGAATTCGGCACTTGTATTCCACAATAACTGTGTGCCTACATATAATCATCAAGGACATCACTGTGGGTAGCTCATCTTTATTCAGTAGTTAGGAACTGCTGGAGTTAAACTAGCTTGATTATTTTCAGTTCTTAAATGATGAAATTTAAAAATAAATTGGCAACTGACTCCACCAAAACCCTCTACTCTGAAAAATACCCTTCTATGCTTACTAAAGGATTATAGAAAGTGGATTTGAACAAAAAAACTCACTCTGGTTTAACCACTAGAGGTTTCATTAGACACATGACATATGCTGTGGATGTTAAAAATTGTGAATCACTTTTGTATGGAAATATTTTCTTTATTATAAAATCTTTAACCTAGGATTTTGCTTGAGAGTAAATATGTAGACTGAAGGAATTTTTTCTTTTTATCCATAATAGAGATGACACTCAGCATCACACATATTCTGTATATGAATTCTACCATTGAGGTACACCCTCAGCTTAAGATGGATATGAAGAGTTGTAAAAGAACAAGGTTGAGGTGAGATTGCACTGTGATATCAATTGAAATATTTTTTGAAATGTAGGAACATGGAATAACTATTGCAGGTTTTTGTTGAGGATATCACAGTGGTCACCCCACTAAGTATGGCATGTATATCATCTTACGATATTCTTTTTGCAATACTGGCAGACATTAGATACAACAAACATTTTAGAAATAGACTATCAGGATTTAGAATTCCTGGGAAGAGATCATATGATTACCAAGGCACTGTGGGAATGAAATTCTTAGATGAACACATGAACACACACACACACACACACACACACACACACACACACACACACATACACACACACAGAAACACACACACAAATTTCTACCTATATTAAATTTAGTATGTGCATAACATGTGTGTAGTACATGTGGAGGCAAGAAAAGGGCTTTGAATTTCCTAGAACTTGAGTTCCAGAGGATTATTAGCTTCCATGTTGGTGCGAGGAAGCAACCCAGGTCCTTTGGAAGAACAGAAGTACTATTAATCTTTGAGCCATCTCTCCAGTCCCTGAGTTTAACTATTAAGAGTTTATAAAGTACTGATATTTTGATAAAGATTAAGTTAAATGATAGCCTAATAAAAGAAGGAAAATCAATATCTTTTCTATTGTGTATCTGTTCATTTTTATATCTTTTTAGTATATGTACAAATTATATAACTTAAAGCATGTTTTAAAAATATTTTGTGGATTTAGAGAAAAGTCATAATTTGTTTATCATCTGCGTTATACCTGGGAGACTTGTATTTCTACTCAATGTGTTCTCTAGGGTGGTCTGTACCTGCTATATATCTTTCATTACACCTGCTTTTTCTACTCCACTGTTTTTCTTCAAGGTATGATTTATGTAAATTGTTTTTGTAAAAATAGGAAAACCAAAGCTGATTGTGACGTCACACCTTTATAATTTCAGTGCTAGGAAGGCTGAGACAGGAGGATTATTACAAGTTCAAGAACAGTGGTTGTTGTAGGAGATTCTATTTTAAAAGTATAGTAAATAAAAAATAAGTAAAACTGGCAGAAGTTGGATTTTAAATTCCTTGGTGACTTCTCCTGTAATCCTTTTGTTAGTGTTTAGGCTCAGGGTTACTGCCATATGATTTAGTAGGAAACATCTACTTTGATGAACTTTAATTATGTGTATTATTTAAATTAAATGGTATTTAGAATCAAACACACATCAATTTTAATTGGTATTGAGACCAAATAAAGACTTGAATGTTGGACAACTCAAGTACCATAATGTATAGAAAACTATTTTTTTTCCTGAAGAATCTTGTTTATTTTTTAATTACAGTCATTAACTTTAGGTACGGTATTTCTTAGGCTAATATATTAAGGCAACTAGTAAGGGCCTAATTAAATCTGTATTGAACTGAATTGAATGTAATCAGTAGACAAAGTAGAACTCATAAGTCTTTATTTCCATTATAGATTTAAAGGGATACCTCAAGGAGCGTGATTTAAATAAAAGCTGCAAACTTATAGACTTGCCTGAAAGTCACACAGCATATGAAGAGACTATGAAGAATTTTAGAAATTCAGTTTGTGGCTGTGTAAACAAACTTGCTATGTTAACTTAAACTCTTTCACTAAAACACTTTGTATTTTTTCTTTTTCAAGATGTCAAATTCATTGTTTCCTTATCTTGATATTGGTTATCTTATTAAGAAGGAACATTGAATAATTAGTACATTACGTTAGTTGAGCTCTTATATGGGATGCTTATGATTTAGTAAGTTTTTATAAAATGTTCCCCAATCACTTGAAATTTATATAATGTAATATATTCAACATTTCTGGTAGAGTAATTACTATAATGATTTGTATAGACAGCTATATATTTAAGGTATTATATGTTAATTTGTATATTTTCATTAATTTTATAGTTACTGATACTGAAAACATGTTAAAATTACTTAATTCAAAAATTCTATTGGCTGTATATCTCCTTTAAAACATGTATGCTCTTTCTCTTATTGTTTTTATATACCTCAAAATTGAATTATATTCAATGCAGTTACATGCTATTGTGTAGATTCATTGTGGCAGTTTGTGAGTTCCTGGTATTCTAAAGGCATTTCTAAGTTTTTTTTTTAGCTATACATTACTTTTGCCTGTGATTTTTGAGGTTTTGAAGAGGACATTGTGCTGTTAGGAAACTGTCATTCAGAGAAAAGAGTATCTCATAAATGATAAACTAGAAGGAACCGTGGTTAGAAGATCCTCTGGATTTACTTTGTGTACTATTCATTTGACAGGCTAAAAGCCTTTGCATATAAAGAAGTGAAATTCCTAAAACCTAGCATACAATTTCTTATACTAGTCAGTGACAAATTAAACAAAACTGACTCCAAATATTCTTTTTTTTTTTTTTTTTTTTTTTTTTTTTTTTTTTTTTTACTTCTGGCATTCCAGCCTTCTTTTTGTTCTTAGTTTTTTTCTGTTCGTTTTTTCTCTTCTAACACACTAATGAAAGTATGTGGATTCAATGATGGCTTCTTTTAAATGCCAATGTCTACCTGAAAGTCATTTTTCCCCTTGCATGTCCCTGCTTTCATTCCCCTGTTTCCAGTTTTAGTTTTTTTTCAGGTATTCTTTAAGTAATCTCCCACAAGAGCCCTGAACTAATTGGCATTGGAGACAACTTCCTAAACAGAACACCAACAGCACAGGTTCTAAGATCAACAATTAATAAATGGGACCTCACGAACCTGAATAGTTTCTGTAAGGCAACGGATCCTGTTGACAGAACAAAACAACAGCCTACAGACTGGAAAAGATCTTCCTCAACCCTGCATCTGACAGAGGACTAATATCCAAAATATATAAATAACTCAGAAAACTAAACACCAACAAACAAAAAAAAATCCATTTAAAAATAATGTGCAGACCTAAATAGAGAATTCTCAACAGAGAAATATTGAATGGCTCAAAATCACCTTAAGAAATGCTTAGGTCCTTAGACATCAGGGAAAAGCAAATTAAAATGACTCTGAGATTCCATCCTACAACCATAAATGGCTGAAATAAAAAACTCAAGTGTCAGCACACTCTGGCAAGGATGTGGAGAAAGGAGAAAGGAGAAAAGAGAAAGGAGAAGGATGTGCTGATAGGAGGGCAAACCTGTACAAGCACTTTGGAAATCAACTTAGGGGCTTTCTCAGAAAATTGGAACTAGCTTTACCTGAAGACCCAGCTATACCACTCCTGGGCACATACCTGAAAAATGGGGGTTTGGTAGTACCCGGGAGGGTCAGGAGCTCCACATGATACCATCAATGCCAGTGGATCTGGACCCAAGGAGACCCGCACAAATGGATGTAACAACTAAGGACAAGCGTGCAGAGAATCTAGACCCTGCTCAGATGTAGCCCATGGACAGCTCATTCTCATGGAGTAGGGAAACAGGGACTACGTCTAAAGTAAGTTCTGGTGCCTTCTATTTGATCACTTCCCCTTGGCAGCAGCCTTGCAGGCCCAGAGAGGAAGGGGATGCAGGTTATTCTGGTGAGACCTTATATGCAATGGCTAGATGGTGCAGGAGCTGGGCCTCCTTTGTCAGAAGACCGGGGGAGGGGGAATAGTGTGGGAAGAAGGGTGGGCACAGGAAGATACAAGCACAAGTGAGGGGATAACAATCGGGATATAATATGAATAAATTATAAATAAAAAAGTAAAAAAAAATTCAATAAGAAGAAAAAGAAATTTAAGCAGAGCACAGAGATCATAGTGCATAGCCAAAGGCACATCAATGATCCATATAGTCGGTGGGTCATCTTCTTACCGGTAGTCAATGTAGCATCACAAATATTTAAAAGTACTATTTGCTTGAAAGACTATGGTTCAGAATTCATGTTTTATGTCATGGTGGAAAATAAAAATCCACTGACCCACCTGTTTGCAGAAATGATACTTCCTTAACATTGAGCATGAATCAGTTTAGACTATTCTATGAAAGACTGACAAATAAAGAAGTGGTCCAACTTCCTTCTTGGAAGCAGGTTACATTCAACATTGTAGGAATAGAGGGCCCATGTCTTGAAGACTCATTAAGTGGAGAAGGCAGAAGTAGGATGGATAGAGATAGACTTGAGGAACTGAGAAAGAAACAGAAAGAAGTTGTAGAAGAAACATACAGCAGGGTCTCCTGGGAGTCTGGAATGAAACGTCTTTCAGGTGACGATAAGACTAACAAAATCTTCTTATTTTATATTCAATGAAAAAAAGAGCTTTGGGTGACTTTCCAGGCAGCTAACTGTCTCTGTCATCTTCTGTTTTGAGAAGCTGCTAACCCACACTCCCTGTATACTCAGGTAATTAATTTTATTCCTTCTCAAGTCTCTGATGGGGTTGAAGACCAGATAGTTTAGTTTTATAAGTAAGCTTAGTTGTTTAGGGGTACGATGTTTTTAGGTCTAGATAAATTTTTTAAGTTGATGAAGATGAGATATTATAGATATTGATTTACATTCAGAATTTTAGACTCACCAAGACAGGTAGGATGTTTTCTTCGAGGTTGCCAAATACAAATAGCCAAAAAAAAAAAAAAAAAAAAAACTACGAATGTAACATGTATACAATTCCTGATTGCTTTGTGTTCCTGTTGCTGTAGGAAGCTTATTGTATATATGTGTAATAATATAAATGTATATGTAAAAATAAAAATAATTAATAATAATAAGACAAATGATGCTGTTCCTAATATCCACATCAATGAGCACCTCATGATAGAGGTCCTTATACATGCAGATTATCTGTAATTCTAGATACTTATAGGTCTGATCTATATGTAGGGCAAAGAACATAATATTTCCTGATGTCTGAAAACAAGTCTGAAAAGGAAACCAGTTAATTCTGAGTAATCTACAATCCAGAGGAAAATTTATCAAGGTTCAAATAAATGCACCATTGAGCAATGGTAAATTTATAAGATATGACAATGATTATCTGTCTATCACCTATCTGTCTATCTATCTATCATCTATCTATCCTCTACAGTCTATATTTTATCTATCATTTATCCATATATCATATATTTATTTCACTGTGTGTACATGTATGTATGTATGTATGTATGTATGTATGTATGTATGTATCTATCTATCTATTTATCTATCTATGTATCATTTATCATCTGTCTATCTTTCTGTCTATTACTCCATGTCTTTGATGTAGGTTCTATAATTCTCTGAATATTTGTGGGAAAAGAACATGAATCATCCAGATTAAAAGGTGAAAGCGTGTCTTAATCTCAGAATAAAACATTCAGAGTCATGAGGATAACCAAATTTAAAGTTAGTCTTAGCTACTTAGTGTAACTATATCTTTAAAATGAAAGATAAATAGAAAGTCTCTTTAAGATCAAAATGGAACTTGGAATTAAGGGACAAATTATCAATAAGAGTTAAAAGCTGTTGGGATTAATTGTCTTCATTCTCTTACTTGATTGGCCATTTTTCTACGGCTTCTACCATTCACAACAGGTCGGAATGGAAGGTGGTATGGCTCTGATCTTGGAATCCTCACAGACGGAATGTCCCAGGGACTTCATTTTAAAACACTAAACTTAATTCCACAGACAGAAAGGCTGTAAAACATATCTGATATAAAACGTGGTAGAATAGGCCCAAAGGAAGATTGTTTTCCAGACCCTGCTAAGATGCTCTGGGCAACCCAAATTGCTTGATGCAGAGAATTCATATGTGGGGATAATCAAGGGAAGCCTGAAAACAAAGTAGAATCAGAGACACTGCAGAATTTCACTATCACAAATTCATAATGGAATTATAAGCATTTACATCTCAACTATCAGAAATCCATCTTGAGAGACTGAGACCCCAAGGGAACCTGTGAAAGACAGGCAAACACTGCCCGAGAGACACTTAAGCTTAATGAGAAAAGGTTTTTACCTTTATGTGCATTGAAACTGGTGGCCACAAAAATGGAACTGTGAAGACTCACACAGTGTGTGAAGGCTCCATCCATTATATTCACAGAGCAGAATGGTAGGGGAAAGTGACATTTGCAAGGCAGACAAGCATGATTTAAAGATCTCAAAATTCATGAAACCAGTAACAACAGTTGTGGAAGCTCCACTAACATCACCATTTAGAAGAAATTCAGGCGAACCAATGAGCAAGAGTTGTACTAACAGAAAAGAAAAGTTATATGTATGGACAGACAACAAGAGAGACAGTTATTAAGCAGTCACTCACACGTCATCCGTTGCAGCATTCTCCACTAGGGTGTTAAGTATGGACGGTGAAGTACTATGGAATCCTACATTTCTTTGCTTTCATAAAACATGCAAGAAGCTGGCTTCCACCCAGTTTACATCTCCACTGCAGCTGATGGCAGGTGGTACTTAGAAAACATTTCTTACACACAGACAGTTTAATATGCAGGTTTTCTTCCCTCAGTTTGACAAGTGGCACTGTAATCTTAATTTGCAGTTGATTGTTGAAGTTACATCAACTGGTGAACACTATTTTCCTGTCCCCATATATTGTTCAAAATTTCTTCCATTGACATTCAGCATTGAAGCAATAATTTTTGAGGCAAAAAAAATTCATCCAATTTTCTCTACATTTTTTTCCTTAAGCCTCCCAGTAGAAGTAATTATCAGATTTATTTGCTGGACAGAGTCTCCTTGTTTTGTTAATTTAGGAAGAATGTGAAAGATCCATGTTCTTGTGAAATTTTTATTCCTTCCTCATTCAAAAAAGCCTGGAGTTCTATTTTTTTATTCAAATGTTAAACTCAAAAGCAGTTGTCCAGAGAGGAATGCCTGCAATTGTCCAAAGACCTGTGAAGTGTCTAGATATGAAAATCACACTGAATCAGAAGATTACTCAAGGCATCAATTCTGTCTGACCATTTTATCGTCCTTAATTGCTACTATATATAACTCACCACATCATTAGCTGTAAGGTTATAGACGGTACTGTTCACCATATGCATCAACGAGAATGTATGATATAAATCTCTGAGATTGGTTTAAAATCCATGTTAGAAAGTATGTGCTTCCTCTTGGGGTGCTTCACCATTTTAAAAATGTAGTATTCTTTTGTCTCTCCCACAAAATAAAGATCCCAGCATCAAAACACAATACCCGCATTGGCAGGTTTTGTTTTTCACATTTCTATTTCACAACATTTACTGTTTCTGCTTTTGTTGCAGCTATGAATCCTCCAGGAGGAGAGACAAAGTGCCACAAATGAGGTTATAATTCAGATTACTAAAACCAAGACTTCCATGGCACCAGCATTTGTCCTGACTACTGAGGAATCGAAACACAGGACTTGGCCAATGCTGATTTTGTGGCACTCATAGTGCAGTGAAGAAACTATGGATTTTAAACAAAAAATTCCAAGGTATTATTTGAATTATGTTCAAAATTCATGTGTAGTCAATGAGTATAGCTCATTGACCAAATGTGAATTCCTGTTTCTATGATAAAACAATCACTAAGGAAGAGAAAGTTTTGTTTCATTTGTAGTTACTTGTACAGCCCAGGACTCCTTGTCCAAGGATGGTTCCTTCCACAGTGGGCTGGGCCCTCTCACATGCAACATTACTCAAGAAATGCTCTGCAGCCTTAACCTACAGGCTAATCTGATTTTGTCAAATGGGGTTCGAGTCAAGCTTACAAAAACTGAACCAAAACACTAATTATAGATGTTTTCCCAGGAATAAAGACATTAGTTTGAGTGGTGAAGGATACATTTTAGTTTCATAGATGCAGAATGCTAAGAAATGTATTTCTTTTTTATTTAATTAATTTATTCAGATTACATCTCAATTGTTATGCCATTCCTTGTATCCTCCTGTTCCTCCCTTCCTCCCACTTTCACCCTATTCCTCGCCCCTATGTCTGTGACTGAGGGGGACCTCTTCCCTCATTATATGGTCATAGCCTATCAAGTTTTATCTTGGTAACCTGCTTATCCTTCCTCTGAGTGCCACCAGGCCTCCCCACCAAGGGAAAATGGTCAAATATGGGGCACCAGGGTTCATGTCAGAGTCAGTCCCCACTCTACACTCAACTGTGGAGAATGTCCTGCCCATTGGCTAGATCTGAGTAAGGATTCGACGTTTACTGCATGTATTGTCCTTGGTTGGTGCAGTAGTTTGACCAGACCCCTGGGTCCCAATCCACCAGCAACCATGTTCATAGCAGCCTTATTCATAATAGCCAGAACCTGGAAACAGCCTAAGTGTCTCTCAAAGAATGGATAAAGAAACTGTGGTACATTTACACTATGGAATACTACTCAGCTATTAAAAACAAGGAAATACCAAAACTTCTGGACAAGTGGATGGAACTAAAAATGATCATACTGAGTGAGTTAACCCAGAAGCAGAAAGACTCATATGGTATATACTCACTAATAATTGGACACTAGCCCAAGAGGCATGTCCCACGCAAGTCTTCATTTACCAGGAGATGGGGATAGATGTGAGGATATCCTACTGGGACTCTAGGTGAGAAAAGTAGGAGAGAATGGTGAAATAGAAGGATCCAGAGGGTCCTATAAACCTACAAGAAGAATATAGTGAAGAAATGTATTTCTTAAAGCAAATTCTGTGCATAGAAATATTTGCTAATAATATAGGAAGAGTTAAATACAATGAATAGAAATCTAGGCAGTGGTGGCTCACTTCTTTAATCTCAGCTCTCTGGAGCTAGAGGAAGGTGGATCTCTGAGTACTATCTCAGCCTACACTTCAAAGTGATTCCCAGTACATCCAGAGAGCCAGGTTCATAACAAAAAGTAAGAATAAAAAGTAAATAATAATAATAAATAATAATAATAATAATAATAATAATAATAATAATAATAATAGTTGTTGTTGTTGTATATTATCTTAAGGTTATCTAGTACCATGAGTTAAGAATAGTTTAAGGGTTGTAAAATACATGAATTAAAGAAATGAATGAGTAGAAGAAACTAAAAATGGTGTCCAGATTAATTATGTTCAACATTTAATGTTACAGAAACAGTTGACTCTTTGAATAGTGTAAAGTTTGGTAAGTATATCAAAATGATAGTTAATAAGGTCATAGAGAGTTTTATATCTCTGTATATACAGCTGAGAGTGGTGACATACACCTGTAATTTCTGCATGAGAGAGAGAATTAGGTAATGTTAAGCCTTCCTGGAACTGTATGAGTTTTCAGAGTCAGCCGGGCCGGGGGGGGGGGGTACATCAATGTACTGCCTCATATGTTTTACTTAGAATCAGTTAGAAGCAAGTATTCTGGTGAAAATTTTGAGGGAGAAGTGAAATATCTATTCTAGGCTACACAGTATAGGTCAAGTCTTATGCATTACTGTACCACTGTGGGACAATGATGCAACTTTTAATTTCTGTTCAAGGGGCTGCTTATTCAGCATGTTTATGTGTGTGTATGTATGTATGTGTGTGTGTGTGTGTGTGTGTGTGTGTGTGTGTGTGTCTGTGTGTGTGTGCGTGCATGCATATTGTAAGGAATTGTATGCATTTGATTAATTCTTAATTAATACAATGGCTAAATATATTTTTCATTCATATTTTACCCATCTTGAGGGGCACTGATGAGTAGTTTTAGAGAAATGAGAGGGTTATATAAAAGCTAATTTTATCTTTGAAAACAAAAGTTTTGGTTCATGACAAGATATGGAAATGTTTACATCAATATATAAAATCATCAGTATTTCACACTTCTATTTGTAAACCTAATGGTAAAAAACAAAAAATATAAATATTATATACCTAGTTCTGTGGGTTGCAGATCTCCTCTGAAATCCTAGTGTTGCTAATGTGATCCTATCAAGAGGTAAGGCTTTTAAGAGGAGATTTGCCGATTGCAGTTCTGCCTTGGGTATTAATGGCCACCAGTTGGACTCTGGAGTTCAAGAAGCATTAGATGATACTGTGCTTTCACTTCCGTCACATGAGGATACATATTCCTTTCTTAGCCGTGGTTCTCAGCCTTCCTAATGCGTGCAAGCGTTTAATACAGTTCTTTGTGTTGCAATGACCCTCACCATAAAATTATTTCATTGCTACCTCATAGCTGTATTTTTGCTACTTGTTTGAATGGCAAAGTAAATATCTGATACACAGATTATTGGCCATATGACTCCTGTGACAGGGCCATTTGGCTATCACAGGGGTTGAGACACACAGGCTTTGAACAGTAGCTACATAGGATGCAGTGTCAAATCAAATCAGCCCTCATCAGACCTGTCAACCTACCAACACTTTGCTCTCAGAATTTCCAGCCTCTAAAACCAGGAGGAAATATATTGCAGTTCCTTATAAATTACATGTTCTAGGGTACTTTATTATCGCAGCATACAACATACTAGGAAAGCTGGGATCAAATCTATGGAGCTGTTCCTTTTTATAGCATAGAAATTTTGTATCGTGTTGATCCTAAGAAAAATTACCAAAATTTCTTAAAATGCTAAATATATTACTTCTTCAACACTTGTAACTAAGAATGTTTTGAGTGAAGAAGGTAATAGATGCAGGATAATATGAAGATGTTATTTTCTGTGGTGTAGTGTGTAAACTTAATGAGTCTGTAATAGAGAAGACCATTTGGAGAGGGATGTTTTTAGTTTTGGTTCTGAAACACTAACCATAAGCAAATACAGATGAGCATGCAAATGCACGCACACGCACACACACACACACACACACACACACATACACACACACATACACACACATGTAAAATAATTCTAGAATTCCTAAAGATTGTACATCATTATATAGCATTCAGTTAATACTTTCAGGAAAGACACTATTAAGAATATAGTTTATACTTTAAAAAAGAAATCAAGCATTAGTTTTTGTTAATGAATAAACTTTTAGCCCACATGTTCTACTAGAAGACACAGGAATAAATGAAAATTACGTAAGATATCAGATCATAATGTAAAAGCTATATCATGTTATCTGGACTCACTTTACAGTTGTTCATTTGGACTTCCTTTCCATAAGGAAATGTATAGTGGGCTTTACTGTGATATTTTTTCCCCTTCAGTGTCTTGGATGAGTCATTAAAGAAGGATTTTTCATTGCCAAGATCTTACTTTATACTTTACTTAATTACTTAATTCATTCTCAGGAACCGGATATCAACTCATTATCTTTGAGGATTGCTGCCTGTACTCTTCATAGCTGGAAAGAGACCCACTCCTGAATTCCTTTTATTGTTTTATCTACATTTCTATAATGGCACATTGCAATTAATTCTGGAATTTGAATTATTCTTGGTTGTGTCTTAAATTCATTAATCAGGTATTTAAAAACAAGATACCTTTTGCACACATGTAGTCATACAATAGTTAATGCATGCCATATTCTCTGCGAAAGAACAAATATTTTAAATAAATTTCTTATGTAGATTTTTGTGTCACCTTCCCCTGCATTTAATCTGTTGAATCTCTAAAGTCACTACCACAATGTGAAGACACTTAAGGTCATACTTCTCTACAGATAATGTAGGTTTAGTGTAATTTTTCCTGTGTGCTTTTTCTTATGATCTACGTATTGTGTTCCCTTAGAAATCATTAGGAATCTGCAACTTAAATGAATTTAATGAAGAAAAGCAAACAGTAAACCTCCAATGACCTATTTTAACAAGCAATGGGATTGTGTTCTTGCTATTCTCCTCATGTTAATAAATTGAATGCTGCTAATCCCAGGAGATCCTCCTTTTTATGAATATGATCAATAGTTCATTAAGGTGTTGTCTTTCATTAAAATGTAGAGTCTATGAAGTAGGAAATGTGAGGCATCCTCTTTCCTGTGGTTGAATCAATGTGGTTAACTGACTGAGGGCCTGAGAAGTGTAAAGTTCAATGGTGACCCAGTGTCCACTGGGCTAACCATTGGCCAGGATGACGTACCTTGTGAAGATGTTGATTTAATTTATACTTCCTAGAGTTCCAGACTTCAGTCGTCTTTTATAAGAGTCTTTCACATCCAAAACAAAAGAGTTCAGTAACTCCATATTTCTCAGCTACATTTTTTTTTTTTTTTTTTTTTTTTTGGTTAAAGAAGAAATTTGTGAAAAGCTATGATTCAGCCTGAGTTTCTGATTGGCCCTTGCCTCACCTTTCTGTGTTTGTTTTTTATAGTCATAGAAGTATTTAAGAAAGAAAAAAACTGTTCTGAAAATGTGTTTTTAAATATCTGTTCTTTCCCAAATGGTTTACCTTGAATTGCTCATTTAATTTCTTTAAACTTCATTTTTCTCACTGGAGAATGGTGACAATAATGTTATTGCAGAATGGTTTTGAAACAGTAAGCATAATATATTTTTCTAATTTAAATTATTGATTTTTTCATGTTGACCTTTACATTATTCTTATAACTAATTACATCGAGGCTACCTTCAAAGTCATCCACTATGTCCATGTCTTGAATGTCCCCTAAGATTTCTGTCTCTACACTCTCTGTTTTCTTTTCTTGCTAGGTTACTGAGACAGACTCAAATATTTATCTGTATTTTAGACATTTACTTACATACAGACAGTTTTGCCAATAACAGATGATCATGTAAGGATACATTTCCACACATCTTCTTTTTAATTGCTCCTTCATTTTTCTCATTGTCTCACTGTGACTCCCAGATAGGTCTTGAACTTCTGAATTCACATAATCATCCTGCATCAGTCTCTCTAGAAGCTAATACTGTGAAGCCAGTGCCTCTCAAGACGTTTGGAAGAGTATTGCATTTTATTTTCTTGTTATTGCTGTCAAAATTCTGCGAAATTTGATAGCTTTCTATATCTGTAGTTTCCCTAAATCATCTTACGTAAAATTTGCTTTTACTTATCTGATCTAAACATGGCTACCTTTTTTTGCTGTATATTTTTGCATACATTTATGAAAACCTACTATGCAGCACCTTTTTTTTGTTTTTGTTTTTTGTTTTTTTCGAGACAGGGTTTCCTCTGTGTAGCCTTGGCCATCCTGGACTCTCTTTGTAGACCAGGCTGGCCTCGAACTCACAGCGATCCGCCTGCCTCTGCCTCCCGAGTGCTGGGATTAAAGGCGTGCGCCACCACGCCCAGCCCAGCACCTTTTACATATTAGCTGTTTATCTTTCTTTAGCATCCACAACTTACTAGCCACCATTTCAAATCTGCTCATTTTTTTTTTATTTAAAGAGTTGCTGTAGTGCTGCTTTCTTTATGGATATCAAGTGGATTCTTGCACAAACCACTTAAAAGAAAATAATTTTTCTTCCAGGACCCCCATTTTAATTTTTATTCTGGTATTGGTTTCTTCCCATACTTGAGGTGGGTCTTCTCATATCAATTAAGGTAATCAGAAAAGTTCTTCAGTTGAGGCTACCTACTCAGGTGATTTTGATTGTGGCACTTTGATATAGATACCAATTATCATTAAAATGAATTGTAATATTTATAACACAATTTAATGTAATATTCTGATGTATAGCTAGATAAAAGATTGTTATAACTTCTGTGAAGAAATTTTAAAAGTAAAAATCATGGCATTCTTGTACCAACACTTCTTACCATACAATCACACACATGCACATGCATGTACATAATTCTTAGATGACAAATAGTAAATTTATTATATTATTGGAATATGCCACAGGGAATATTATTTTTAAAAAGCTAATTTTAGAATACTATAAAATTATATAAATGAGAAAATATATTTGAAAATCCAGTTGTCTGTGCATAGAAAGAAATTTTGAAAGTCATTTGATAATTGATGGCCAAATTTATATTTACATGCATGAATATATGACTCATACACATGAAGCACCATATTACTTATTCTGTAATTAATCACAAATTAGAAAGTGTTGATTTATGATATATATATTCATACCAATGCTTCCACTTTGTTCTCATAAGATTTAAAACTTTAGTATTACTTATCATTAATCATAGGAAACTAAAAGCATAGGAAATGTAAAAGACTCCTGAATTAGAGACCCTTTAAAATAAGATGAATACCTACTTTTTTCCCATTATGATGAAGTAGTAATAATTCATATATGATTCTTAGTTAATACTGTGGCTGAATTATGATTCTACCATTTGTTCTTCTGATTATCCAATGGGATATTGAAAACTAACTACTTTCTCAGGCTGAGCTGTCAGCTCAGAGAAAGGTAACTGGAATGTTTAATTTGACAGCTCTGTTAAGAATTTCCTTTTGAATTTTCAGTGCTTCCATGCCTTACTGGCAGGCAAAGTTTGTCTTTTTTTCTCTAAATGCCAATTTATCATATGTAAACATAAATATACTTAATACATTTATGTGTTTTCCTAAAAATTATGTAAAGAGAAATATAAGTATCATTGGAAAAGTTTAGCATAACATGTTTTAGTGCCATATATTCATAATCATTTAGTTAGATTGAAACTACTTTTGAGTTTTGTGAATCATTTATTTCTTTACTTATGAGAAAAAAATGAATGTACATAAATTATAGCTGATGTCATTATCATCTTAACTCTGCAATTAACACTCTACTTGCTCTTACATATCTACCCTCCCCTTCATTCCTTTATCAATATATAAGCCCATATTCCATTGAGCTGATATAGTTGTGCTAAAATTCTTTTCTCTGTAATGTCCTATTTGGTCCATGGTACTAGCTGGTGCTGGTGTATTACTTTCCCCTCCTCATTATATATTTAATATGTGGAATATTGGGGATAAAAATGACTTCATAGTAAATAGAGTTACTGGGTGTAGGAAAGGACAAAATGGAGAGTAGACAAGGGTAAGAAAAAGTAATAGAAGCCATGCAAATGATTAACATATTTCAATATGGTCAGGCATGGCAATGCTATAATGAAGGCTTTTGTAATTACTATACACTAATAAAATTGATCAAATTTTCTCGTCTTCCGCATAGTATAGTATTTAGATTATATCAAAACTAAATGTTATGCTCTAGGCTATTCTCTTATGCTCTGCTCTTCAGAAAATGTAATGTGTGCATGCACAATTGCTCCAATTTACCTGTGGAGACAGCGTTTCCTGATGAACTTAGATCACAGAGGTTTGGCTCAGCTGTCTGGTCATCAAGCACCGAGGATCCCCATGTACCTTTGCCAGTCCACTTCTTGGATGAAAAGAGCAGGCTGCTGAGCATGCCCTTTAAGTATGTGATCAGAATCCAAACTCAAGTCCTTTGGCCACACAGTAAGCACTTAGCCAAGAGCGCCATCTCCCTAGAATCAAGGCCCCACTTAAGGCATAATTTGGAAAGAAGTCTTTAACTGTGACAAATTTCACTTTAGTTTTTTACATCACTAGCATTGTTTTACATTGAACTGATAGGCGGTTTTTGAGAGCTGGCTTTCTTGCTTGAAGTCTGTTCGATGTGAATTTCAGCTGTCAATCAGATAGTTGGTTCTTGCTCATATTTGAGCTTCCCCTTTTTTGTCTTCCTTTACCAGAGATCTGAATCATCTTCATTTTCTTGTGGCTGTGGCTGTGGCTATGGCTCTGGCTGTGGCTGTGGCTATGATGTCTTGGATCTTGCCCTCTAATAGTGTCAGCTAGTGTTTTCATATGTTCTCCATTCATCTTGATTAACCCATAGGATTCAGACTGCATGGGCTAAGATGTTGTTAAATGAGGAGGAAAAAGAGAAACTTTCAAGCTCTATTTTCCTCACACAAGTTTGAAATCCTCTAACTCTGGTTTCGTTGTTGTCATATTTCTTTAATTCTGAAGGCATTTGTTTCTTTATTGGTTTCATGAAGCTGAATCTCCTTCACAAGGTTACTGCATGATTGTTACATTAGGAGCATGCATGTTCATATAGAAATGAAACTCTCATGGCCTCTTCATGTTGAGAATATATTTTTTCATGCAATATATTCTTATTATGGTTTCTCCCTCATTAACTTCTCTTAGAATTTTCACACAATGCCAAGCATCCAACTGTACAACCTTTATTTCCCTATGTCATTAGAAAAACAAACAGGCATCTACAATACTCCTCATTTTCTTCCTCCTCCTATTACTAATAAATTAAGACAAAATAAAACCCAACATACCAGAATAGAACAAAACAAACAAACAAAAGAGCCTAAGAAAAAGCATATATAGAAGCACACACACACACACACACACACACACACACACACACACACACACACAAACTCTCTCTCTCTCTCTCTCTCTCTCTCTCTCTCTCTCTCTCTCTCTCTCTCTCTCTCTCTCTCTCTCTCTCTCTCTCTCTCTCTCTCAGGTATTCTATTAAAACACAAATATATAACAACATAATATTTAAACAAAGTATTTCTATGGTAAAAGGACAGCCAGCAAAATATTATTAGACAAAATTTCTCAAAAACAAGCCATTTACTCTGTTTTGTTTTGTTTTGGCCATCTATTGCTGGCCATGGGGCCTGCTGTTAAGCATGGTTTGTATATCCAGTGAGACTCCATTGGGAAAAACTAAGTTATCCTTTGTAAGTGCTGATCAAATAGAAATATCTGAGTTAGGAAGGGATAGGAGCTTGTGCCTACTTCAGTACTCAGTGCTGGGACTACCATCTGCTTTAAATGTAGGCTCTGAACCTGCTGCCAGAGTCACTGTCAGTCCTGTAGTGTTTGGATGTACCTGATTTCCTGGTTTCTTTAATCCACACTAGTTCTTTCCACCACACAGTCTTTCTTCTTCCTTTTCTACAGGGTTCTCTCAGAACTGTGGAGAAGGATTTAATGGAGAAATCTTATTTAGGAACGAGTTTCTCAAGATCTCTTCTTTTCTACATGTTGTGTGGTTCTGTATTTGCCTCCATACCGCAAAAGGAAGCTACACTGTTGATGACCGAGGAAGACCCTGACCTATGAGTGTAGTACAACATCTATAAATGTTGTTGGATTGCTACTTTAAATTAGCATATCAGCAGTATTGATCTTTTCCACAGCCAATGGCTTATCTAGTTTTGGGTTCTTGGTGACCTGCGTTGTGTCAAGCATGGTTTCCTTTTCATGGAGTGGGGCTTATTTCCAACCAGAGAGTTATTGTTTATTCCCACAATTTTGTGCCACTACTGTGCCAGTGTATCTGGTAGGCAGGTTTACTACTTTAACTCGAAGAATTTGTAGCTGTGTTTTTCTTTGTTTTTCTCCTTTGGTAGTGGGCAGAGTACCTTACAGTACCATAAACATGAGACAGCAATTGTGAAAGCATGAGGTAGACATGAGCTCAACTTCTTCACATTCAGTGAGTTAAGCAGTTGTTGTTTTTAGCCATAGAGCCTTCACATCAGTTTGTGTGTAGCAACCAATAGTTTTGGAAAGATAGCGGGTTGTTTGAAAGTTTCCTTGGGAAACCTTTAGTGTTAATCAATTAGATGTAGCATATTGCTGGGAGTGGAGGTTTCATCTGCTGGCAAGAGAGGTCTAGTTGGGGCTTTGGCTACCCTGATATGGTGATTCCATTTAGATTTCTTTTGCACATGTATATATTTTTAAAATATTCTGCTATAATAGGTTTCCATATGGCCCCTCAAATGGAGTTTAAGTTTAGCTATCCCTCCCCATACTCCCTCCCTTATCCTTTCTTCCCTTCACCTCTCCATTTGATCCTCTCATTGCTGTCCCACCTAATGGCTATAGTTATATAACCAATTACCGCTACTTATTCCAAACCTTTATTCCAAATGCTAACATCCACACATAATCAGATATATACTGTAGATGCCTTTTGGGTTCTGGGTTACTCTGCTCAAAATGTTTTTCTAGCTACATCAGTCTCCCTGAAAATTCTTTGTTTTGTTTTGTTTTTCTGCTTTTCCAGACAGAGTTTCTCTGTTAGCCTTGGCTCTCCTGAACTCACTTTGTATGATTTCATTTTTTATACAGTTAAATAATATTCTGCTGTGTAATGTACCACATTATCCAATTTCTGGCTTTTAAAAAAATTGATCTTAGCCATTCTGACTAGTGTAAGATGAAATCTCAAAGCCTTTTTTTTGCATTTATTTGGTTATGTATGTCCTTTTTATAGTTCTTTATATATTTTAGATATTAACACTCGATCAGATGTTTAGTTGGCATAAATCTTTTGCTATTCTGTAGCCTGTAGCTTTGTCAGAATATGACATCCTTTTTCATAGGGTTGTTTTTCATGGCGACTTTTAACCTGTGACCTTTTAAGGAGTTTAGAACTCATTTATTTAATATGCTGTATGATAATAAATATTAACTATCTTAAAATAGCTTTTTATAAATAATGCTTATAACTATTTTCTTACTTAAATTATACCTCCACAAATGAAATCATTTGACTGAACCTTAAAATAGGCAAATGTGAAGTAAAGGATATCTTTGTATTTCATCTAAAGTGTATAGGAAATGCCAACCAAAGCATTCTTGGAAGAGCAGAAGTAAAGGAAAACTCATATAGTTTATAGCTAAAGCAGGCATTATGCATGGGCTGAATGTGTTAGCATTTCAGAGTGTGTGTCTATCAACTTCAGTGATAATGTCAGAAAAAGAAAAATTTACAGCTCTAACTTTTTGGGATTTTCCTCTATATTGCACTTTTCATAGTGTAATAAAAATATGAACATTCTAGGTATCAGGGAATCTTTACTAAGAGCAGCACTTTACCATAGTATGTACATTTAAATCAAAAGAGCCATTTATTGGTTTGTTGACATTTTCTACAAAATTCCAACCTATTGTACTGAAACACATGTTTGTTCAGCTTCACATGTTGGTGATTGATTTCTATTTCACATTAAAAACAGAACAAAATAATGGAGCAGAAAAAGCAATTGGCTAAAATGTCTGAATCAGCTGACTTTTATTTTTCATCAAGAATCAGAAAGCAAGTACATCCAGACATTAAAATTTAGACAACCTACTCATGAAATCCCTTTAAAGAAGTACTTTATTTCTTTACCTCATTATTATTATTTGCCATAATTTGTCTTGATTTGTTTTTACAGTGATAATCCAATATTTAGTGCAAAATATTTATGAATTACTAAAAATGTGAAAATTATCTGTGCTCTGCTTGCATATCTAGTAGAAACAGATTTAGAGATTTTCCCTGAGAATAGCAATAAACTTTGCCAGAGAGTACTTCAGAAATGTGTCTTGTGGATTTTGAACAGCCAGTTAACAGATGTGTTTCATGATTATTACAAATCTTAGTCACAAGTTAACCTCAGCATTTTCTGTATGACCAAATATATACTGAAAGAAACAATTTCTGTGTTGTCGAAAATTCACTAATCAAATGTAAGTTGCGTCTCAAGATCTCCTTTACATTTTCTTGTTGTGTGCTGGAGCATCTTCTGGGTATATTCCAAGGAGTGGAATAGCTGAGTCTTGAGATGCTCCAGCACACAACAAGAAAATTTGCTCAACCATGTTCATAGCAGCCTTATTCATAATAGCCAGAACATGGAAACAGCCTAAGTGTCCCTCAGTAGAAGAATGGATAAAGGAAATTTGGTACACTTACACTATAGAATACTACTCAGCTATTAAAAACAAGGAATTCCCAAAATTTGTGGATAAATGGATTGAGCTAGAAATGCTCATAATGAGTGAGTTAACCCAGAAACAGAAAGACTCAAATGGTATATACTCACTTATATCTGCATATTAGCCCAAGGGGCATGTCCCACGAAAGCCTTCACTTACCAGGAAACTGAGACAGAGGGGAGGACATTCTAGTGGGACTCTAGATGAGAGAATCATGGGAGAATGGCAAAGTAGAAAGATCCAGAGGGTCCTAGAAGCCTACAAGTAGAACATTGTGATAGGCAGATTTGGGCACAGGGGTCCCGCTCAAACTAAGGCACCAGCCAAGGACAATACAGGCAGTAAACCTTAAACCCCTACCCAGATCTAGACAATAGACAGAACACTCTCCACAGTAGAGTGGAGAGTGGGATATGACTTTCTCACATACTCTGGTGCCTCACCTTTGACCATGTCCCCTGGAGGGGGAGACCTGGTGGCACTCAGAGGAAGGACAGCAGGTTACCAAGAAGAGACTTGATACCCTATGAGCATATACAGGGGGAGGTAATCCCCCTCAGGAACAGTCATAGGGGAGGGGAATAAAGGGGAAAAGGGGAGGGAGGGAAGAACGGGAGGATACAAGGGATGGGATAACCATTGAGATGTAACAAGAATAAATTAATAAAGGAGAAAAATGTTTTATTTTAAGGAATATGATTAGAGGGCTCCCCTTTTCTGAGGACAAGGGGATGAGGCAAAGGGAGAAAGAGGTGGGAGGGAGGAGGGAGGACAGGGGTACAGTTGGGCTATAAAGTGATTATATAAATATAAAATTAAAATTACAACAAAATAGTACCTTCATAACAGTTCCCTTTGAATGTTAATTAAACACTTGGATAGTCTGAGCTCCACCTTCACTGTTATCTGAGAAAAGATGGTGAATCGTGTATTTCTATTTTGGTGAAGGGAAATAGAGGCAAGAAACTCAGAAGGTTGGTCACAGAGTCAAATCAGTTGTGTGAGTTAATATATATTCTATTTAGAAACAGTACATAAATAAGAGAATATAGTCATAGAAGTTTCTGCTTGTACACCTGACAATGTATGTGTAATTTGCTGTAAA
Source organism: Acomys minous (assembly GCF_964271855.1). Classification (NCBI taxonomy): domain Eukaryota; kingdom Metazoa; phylum Chordata; class Mammalia; order Rodentia; family Muridae; genus Acomys; species Acomys minous. The sequence goes on along the minus strand of NC_140496.1, from coordinate 70,835,604 downwards.
CAATAGTGATTCTGCAGAGAAGATATTGTGATCTTAAATCACATATTAAATCTCAGTATTTCTTTTGCTCTCAAAATTTTCTCAGCTTAAAAACAAGGAAAAGAAAACTTCTGCACGTTTCTGCCACATCAAAATTGAACCTGGTTTCCAGTAAGGTCTATAACTATCTATTTCAAATTAATCCATTTGCTAACTATCTTTGAAAGAAGTGAAGTACGTAAAAATAATGTTAAAAGTAGCAACTTTTAGAAGTGCACCCAGCTAGATTAACTATGGGAGACACATTTAAGGTAAATAAAACTAAAATCAGTGGAGAGTAGAGGAGACACAAAAAAATGCAACCCTTTCCATTACAAATATAAATATCATTAACTGTGTTGTTATGTTAATAAACTTGTATTTATCTCAGTTTACATTTGCCACATTTTAGAACAGTGGATAACAACTAAGGAGAAAATAGCTGAAAAGAGGGAGGGGAGTAAGGGGAAAATGGGCTGGAGGGAGGAATGGGAGGATACAAGGGATGGGATAACAATTGAGATGTAATATGAATAAATTAATAAAATATACTAAAAAAAGTCAGATCATGGCGTGTTGCCATGGTACCTGGAAAAAATCTTACATTAAAATTTCTAAATAAGGAAAAAAAGAAAGAAAGAAAATAGCATGTCTTTAATGACCACCTTGGTTGACTTTTCCATGTAGAGTGCTTACATGGAGATTTATTTATCTTTGGCGGTCTTTGTTTTTAATTCATTACAATATTTAATGCTAAAACTACACTAAAAACGAGGATAAGAACATAATATAGTTTATATATTACATTTTGGAAATAGTTCACTTTTTGAAATCTTCAAAAGAAATCTGAGGTAGAAGTGATCAAACTACATAGTATGAACTACTCAAATAATTAATAAGTGTGTATTTTATAAAAGCATGCCATATTTCATATTTACTTTTTATTCCAATTTATTGTTTTTATTTCTATAAACAGAGTAATTAATCTTTTTTATTTTCTTTATATTTTTCTTCTTTTCCCACTCTCATTATGCTTGGACTCTCACTTCCTAAAGCCTTCAAACAAACACCTTATACCAACTTACAATAAGACCAAGAATATATCATCACATCAAGGCCAAAAATGGCAATCTGGTATGCAGAAAAGGATCCCACAAGTAGGCAAAAGTGTCAGGAACAGCTCCTGCTACTCACCTGTAATATATATGTAGAGGTCCTATGTCAAAGCCATGCAGGTTTGCTGATCTCTATGAGCCTCCATGACTCTTGGGCAGTTGGATTTGTGGCCAATATTAGAAGTGGTTAGCAACTATAATATTCTACATTCAATTCACTGAGACCAGAGTTATAATTTATAATTTTTATCTAAATCCTATTTATGTATTGTGCTTTTAGTATATATTCCTTTTATGTACTGCCTTGAACTGTTTTAATAGTATTAACTATATTTAATATTACAAGAAGTTATTTTTTAAAGAAAGAAAAAGTCTATGAAAGTGATATAAATAAGTATATAATTGTTAAATGTCTATATAATAAGTACCTTTTGTACATTCTTAAATTTTGGCCTTTCAAGAATGCATATTTCTGAACCACTGAATTTTAAAATTGGTTTATGAGTATACGCTAACTGTTCTCTATATCATAAGGATGCATACATTTACCTTGCATATATATATTTAAATATATATATGGCATGCTCATTGCTAGGAAGACTGGCTTTGAAATCATACTTGGTGTCAGTTTCTTCATATGATAATTACATATTTAACTAATATAGAAATGGGAATAAATGTATTCATTTTGAATAGTATCAAGCCTGTAAATTATATTTATTGGATAATATTTATTTGTGTATGTACAAAATTACATGACTTATTATTTCTTATTTTCAAGCCAGTCTCATTAAACAAAACAACAACAACAACAACAATAACAACAAAAAAACTAGTATTGATCAAGGGCTCTAATGGTCCATAAGGTCCTTTTTAAGAGTGCTGACACTAAAAAAAAGGTGATTTATCTTACTCTTTTCATGCAAAATATTTCCACTGGGAGAAGTTTTATCAGTTCTAGTTCAAAGGAAAATATTTCTCTGACATCAAAGAAGTATGTAATATGGAACAGCTGCAGGGTCATTCCTGCAGACTGTGATAGCTCAAATTTTGTATACACATTTCTTCTATGATTTCACATTAAACAGATTCATTTATTATAGAAAAATATTAAACGTAGATCTGGTTATTGGCCATCCACTTACTGTCCAATTATAAAATCCCATAGACTAAAGTCACTGACTTGATGATAAAGCTATTATTTTATATACATGTGAAGAACATACATCAATATATAGCCATGCCTTATGTACATGTTTTGATAATAATATATAATACATTTATAATTATAGATTTATCATATATGTACTTTACCAATATGTAATTATATATTAAATACATGGATAAATATATGTATACATATTAACACATTTAAGTATATGTATATATACATGTGCATGGAATCATATACAATATAGTCACACTATTTAAAAATATGTAACAGTACTTTGGTATTTCATTTTGGTACTTATTGCTTGTTTCTCTTCTAAAATACTAATAAAATGTTTTATAGCCTGTCTCTAGGAAAGTCATTATTGCTTTTTTTAAAGGTGCTCAATAAAATACCCATGTGATGAAAATGATAACATATATCCTGAGGAAAAATATCAGTAATAACAGTATGACTCCTTGTCATTAAAATCCTCTTTATCATTCATTCAGTTTCCTTTTGTAAAAATCTTCCCATTACTACTAGACAAATTAGCCTTTCTGATTTTTATGTGAATTTTGTCTTAAAAGATAAAGGACTTTGACCAATTGCCAGGTAACTCATCCAATCTCTTTTCAGCACCCTCTTAATGTAGTACATTAAATTATTTCTAATTAAGTAATTATATTGTCGTATTCTCTTTTTAAGGAAATGAAAAGAAATTATGATCTGTTTTAAAAGAATAGATAGGAGGAATATAAAGAGGTACAAGTTTTAAAGGAACTGGTTCTATCGCAAAAAGATAACAACAGTAAATAGAAAAAAGTTTGAAATAATATCTTAGTTTTGAAATACAGTTTTCATGTGCAGACTTGGCTCATGGTGGTCTTTCTGGGGACTGGAATACAATTTCACTAGGCTCAACCAGAAACTTCTAATCAAGAAATTATTAATTTGACTTCTGAGAGAAAGAATACCATTTAATCTCTAATGTTAAATGGTCTTTTATTAACCTCTGGTTAAAATGCGGAATGGGGCATGCAAAATAAGACAAACAATAAACTTGTGCTTTGGTTATTTCTAATCATCAAATAGTATGGGGTGCTATATAATTACTACAAATATAAATTTTGGATAATAAAATAAAGATCAGATTTTTTAAGTATTAAAATATCCTAGGTAACGTGTTGAAATTAGAAACATGAAAAAAATGACAGTTCTACTTTTTCCAATGTTAGATGTGACCCTTGTTCTTTGGAAAAGTGAGAAATTAATAATATTTTAAAAAAGAAACCATGGATTTGAAAGAAAGCAAGGAAGTATATGTAGGAAGTCTTGGAGGGACAAAAGGAGAGAGAGAATTGTGTAATTATGTTATAATACGCCCCCCCCAAAACAAGAAGAAATACTGGATGAGAAAGTACTAATAACAGCATTGGGGAGTAAACACCAAAATGCTATAATTTTTGAATAAATCTAAGGAAAATTTTCAACTATTTTAGGTGCTCAAATAGGCATGTTTATTAAATGTTATCCAAAGCTTTGAAATAGAGCAAACTAGAAACCAAAATGACTTCAGTACAGTCCAGAAGGAATGGAGAAGCTAATTCAAATTTAGGGGAGTACACAAGGCACATTGGGTTGACTGCTACTGATCAAACATTATATATGCACATTAGAGTTACTTAGTAACATTTTCATTTCTATCTGATAGAGATTCAGACAGTGTTATCCAAATGTATGTATACTATATCAAATGTATAAATAATTAGTGAAAAATGAGGCCAAATTTTTAAAGGAGAGTGGAATGGGCATATTAGGAAGTTGAGAGAGGAAAGCAGAGGAGTAAATGTCATAATTAAATTATAATTTCAAAATTAAAAATAACTTTAAGAAGATATCCACATGTGGGGACACACTACATGACAACAAATTTCTAGAATCCTAAACAATTTAAGATAGTCATTTTTATCCATAAAAATATTGGACAAGGATCCAAATTTCAGACATGATACATCTTAAATGCTTGACTGTTATGAATAAGGCTATATCTGTATATTAGCCCAAGGGGCATGTCCCACGAAAGCCTTCACTTACCAGGAAACTGAGACAGAGGGGAGGACATTCTAGTGGGACTCTAGATGAGAGAATCATGGGAGAATGGCAAAGTAGAAAGATCCAGAGGGTCCTAGAAGCCTACAAGTAGAACATTGTGATAGGCAGATTTGGGCCCAGGGGTCCCGCTCAAACTAAGGCACCAGCCAAGGACAATACAGGCGGTAAACCTTAAACCCCTACCGAGATCTAGACAATGGACAGAACACTCTCCACAGTAGAGTGGAGAGTGGGATATGACTTTCTCACATACTCTGGTGCCTCACCTTTGACCATGTCCCCTGGAGGGGGAGACCTGGTGGCACTCAGAGGAAGGACAGCAGGTTACCAAGAAGAGACTTGATACCCTATGAACATATACAGAGGGAGGTAATCCCCCTCAGGAACAGTCATAGGGGAGGGGAATAAGGGGAAAATGGGAGGGAGGGAAGAATGGGAGGATACAAAGGATGGGATAACCATTGAGATGTAACAAGAATAAATTAATAAAAAAGAAAAAAATGAAAAAAATGCTTGACTGTAAAATGAAAATGACACACATTTATAATTGCAATTATACTATATGAAATGTTCAGTCAATAGCATCAAAAATGAAATTAAGCTGTACAACATGGCATCTCTAATCCCAGTATACTGTACAGTCTCAGTGGAATGAGTATACGTTTGAGGCCAACCTCAGCAACACAGCAAGAATACACAGTTGGCTTTACTTGATTTCTACCACATTTTCAAATTCACTTGACTTCAATATACCACAATAAACAAAACTTTGTTATACTCTAAAAAAAGGTAGTTTGGAGATACAAAGCACTACTTAACACATCAGTTCATAAAGGCGATGGGTGAATAATTACACAGGAACATAAAAAGCAGAATCAATTTTGAAATAGGGATTTCCTACTGTTAAGAGAAAACAGAAGTTCATTTTACTGGGTTGCTCTATTATTCCAAAGACGCTTTTCTGAAAATTCTTTCCCTAACACCACCTTCAGCAAAAGAAAAAATGATAGACACCCTAAGTATTGGAGCTTCCAGAGACATATTATTAAAATTCACCTTGCATAAGGCAGAAACATTAACTTGCAGAAGATTTCTTTTTACACACAATCAACTGGAGGCAAATCCAGAAAGAAATATTGTCACTACACTTATTGTCCTAGCTATTTGAAATGTTTAAAGAATCATTCATTTGAGGAACATTCCTTCATTGCTGGTGGGAATGCAAACTAGTACAGCCACTTTGGAAATCTATCTGGCACTATCTCAGAAAACTGGGAATAGGGCTTCCGCAAGACCCAGCTATTCCACTCTTTGGAATATACCCAGAAGATGCTCCAGCACACAGCAAGAAAATTTGCTCAACCATATTCGTAGCAGCCTTATTCATAATAGCCAGATTATGGAAAGAGCCTAAGTGTCCCTCACTAGAAGAATGGATAAGGAAACTGTGGTACATTTACACTATGAAATACTACTCAGTTGTTAAAATCAAGAATTCCTGAAATTTGTGGACACATGGACTGAACTAGAAATGAATATAATGAGTGAGTTAACCCAGAGGCAGAAAGAGTCAAATGGTATATACTCACTTATATCTGCAGACTAGCCCAAGGGGCATGCCCCATGAAAGTCTTCACTTACCAGAAAAGTGGGACAGAGGGGAGGACATCTTATTGGGACTCTAGATGACAGAAACATGGGAGAATGTAATGTAGAAGAATGCAGAGGATCCTAGAAACCTACAAAAAGAACAGTATGATAGGCAGATTTGGGCCCAGGGGTCCTGCTCAAACTATGGCACCAGCCAAGGACAATACGTACAGTAAACTTCAAACCCCTACCCAGATCTAGCCAATGGACAGGACATTCTCCACAGTAGAGTGGAGAGTGGGGTCTGACTTCCACATGAACTCTGGTGCCCCATATTTGACCAAATCCCCTGGATGGGGAGACCTGGTGGCACTCAGAGGAAGGATAGCAGGATACCAAGAAGAGACTTGATACCCTATGAGCATATACAGAGGGAAGAGGTCCCCCTCAGGAACAGTCATAGGGGAGGGGAGTAAGGAGAAAATGGGAGGGAGGGAGGAATGGGAAGATACAAGGGATGGGATGACAATTGAGATGTAATATGAATAGATATTAAAAAAAGAAAACAGCATTTTTTACTCAAAAAATTAAAAGTGTGTGTGTGTGTGTGTGTGTGTGTGTGTGTGTGTGTGTGTGTGTGTGTGTGTGTGTGCTTTTCCAATCTGCTCTGTTTTTACAATGTTACTTGCATGTATGTTGTCAGGGCCTGACCAGTTAGTATTGTCTACCCTATTGATGTTCTTTTTTTGAGGGAAGGCTGTTTCTCTCCCCTTCAGGATTTCATAGTTGCCTGTAGTTCTTTGTGTAAGGGTGAGGCCAAGAGTTCTTTTCTCATTGACTTTAGGTTGCTGGTGCTGTTGTCCTTGATCAGCTCAAGATTAGGTAGTCATGCTGGTGAGAAATTAGGAGTAACGCTTCTGACATTCCTAGGAGACAGAGTCTCACAGAAAACTCCCATACTCTAGTCATATATTCTTTGAAAATATAAATGTGGGATATTATTGTCTCTGAAAGGGAAAAAGTGTGAATATAACCATGGAATTGGAATAGAAATAAAAAGGGCATTCTCTATTCCTTAAATAATATTAGACATTACACACATTTTATAAATGTATGAGTGAAATTAAAATTAAAATGATATTAACATGTGAGTGGTTTGATACATGACACCTATTAATAGTATATTTATTATAGTCATGCATACTAGGAATATTTTTATTCGTTCAAGAGACAGCATAATGTAGAGATGTATACAACATCAATATATAAGTATCTCAGAATAAGAGGATTACTGTGGTGTTAAGGAAAGCCTAGACTACCTAGTGAAAGCTTGTTTTATACACCAACTTACCCACAAAAATTTTGACCTAAACATTATCCTGCCTACAAAATGTGCCCAGAAAAACATAGAGCAGATAGAGGTGATTCAGGGAATGTCCAGCCAATGCCTAGCCCAAACTAAAACCCTCTCTAAGGAAGAGATCCAACTCTACAGCTATAAATAATACTCTGCTACGCTTTCAGAAGGAGCCTAGGTAAGTTTTTCTCTGAGAGGCTTCACCTAGTAGTGGGTCAAATCAGATGCTGAGTGAGACTCACTCCCAAACATTAAGAGAAATGTAGGATGTCTTGTGGAAAAGTAAGGGGAGGGAGAAAAGGACATGGAGGTGAAAGAAGCTCCAAAAGAAGACCAACAAAGCCGACTAACCAGGCCCCACATAGGCTTATGGAGATTGAAGCACCATACAAGGACCATTCATGGATTGGACCTAATCCTCCAGCACTGATGTAGCCTATGGGAAGCTAAGGATTTATGTGGGTCCTCTAGTAACGGGAGTGGAGAGTGTCTCTGATATGGACTATTTTCTGCTGTTTGATCACTACCCTGTGGTGGGACTTCCTGGCTAGACTACAGGAGAAAAGGATACAGTCAGTCCAGATGCTTCTTAATGAGCTGTGGGCGGTGGATGGGGTATAAGGGAGGGGATAAAGAGGAAAGGAGAATGGGGCTGGGGGGAGGGAAGGGAAGGGGCTATGACCAGGATGTGAAGTGAACGAATAAATAAATTAATTAAGGAAGGGAAGAAAAGAAGGAGGAAGGAAGGAAGAAAAAAAGGAAGGAAATAAAAAAGGAAGGAAGGGGAGAGATAAGGATAGAGGAAAAAAAGAAAGAGGATGTGGTGGTGGGTAGGCTTTTGGTTTCAAAAATCCCATGTCAAGCCCAGACTCTCTCTTCCTGCTGCCTATGTACTGGGATGCAGATCTCTCAGCTATTTTTAATACCATATCTGCTTATGTGCCACATGCTCCCCATCATGTAATAACAGACTAAACTTCTGTAACTGTAAACGAGCCCCAATTAAATGGTTTATTTTATAAGAATTGCAATGGTCATTGTGTCTCTTTATAACAAGAACAGAACAGTGACCAAGACAGAAGGAGAGGTAGAGAGGGATGTAGCAAGGAAAGATAGAAAAGAAAGTACATTACATGCATTGTATTTTGATTGTAAGATTAATAACAAATATTCTATGAGATAATTTTTAAAATTTAGGAAGAGAAAGGATACATGAAAAATTGCAACTTTAGACTGTTCTAATTAGCTCTAAAGTTAAGAGTAAATTAATATAATAAATTTACAGCAAAACTACAGTTTTAATTGATGTGGCATAGTCTGTTAAACTTTTCAAATTTATAACTATCCTAATTAAAATTAAGGTATTTCTGAGTAGCCACCACTCATTAGCTATAACAAATATATTCAATGATAAGAAGACTTAAAGTAATTGCCAAAGGAAATGCATCAGACAAGATTAATTTATTGCTTTGCATTAAATTATGACAAATGCCAACTTCATAGAGATTATTATGAGCCTAGGAGGGACAAAAAGAAAACTAAAAGACTGTGGAAATTGTTGATGGTATTATTACCTTAACTATAATTTTCATGATAGATAATATTAAATATATGTTAATTATATGTTAATATTAATGCACAATATAATAATAAATCAGTAAGCTCTGTAAAGATTTCTTTTCTAAATCTCTTCATTTTAGTTTTTCAAATATTTACTTAATGTATATGGTTGTTTAGCTTAGCCATATATCTGTGATCTCTATGTGTGCCTAGTGCTTGTGGAAATCAGAAAAGGGCACTAGATTCCCTGAAACTGAAATTATAGATTATTTTCAACCACCATCTTGGCCCTGAGTATTAAGCTGGAGTCATCTGAGAGAACAACCCGTCCTCTTAACTGCTGAACAATCTCTCTAGACCTTGGAATTATTTTTTTACTTGAAGATTTCATAGTTGAGTAAACTTTATTTGAATTTGAATCATTTGCACTCCTTTCACCCTCTAATTTCACCCATGTACCCCTAACATCATATAATGAATTTACCACCTTAAAATAAATATATTAATTTTTGAAATATATGTGTCATAAGATTACACACACACACACACACACACACACACACACACACACACTCCTATTGAGTAAAACTGGTGCTACTCCTATCTACATGTGTTTAAGACTGATGAATTTACTTATGTCTCGGGTCTTATGTCTGACAAGCTAACAGATAAACAAATAAACATTTACATGTTTCCTAACTCTTCTTGGCAATTAACTACCTATACCTACTGAGGTGGGGCTTTTTTTGAAACTTCCTCCATCCAAGGTCACATGTTGGCTTGTGTGGTCTTTGCAGGTCTCATGCAGACAACCATGCTGTTGAGAGCTATGAGAGTGATATCACCATCGTTTCCAGTAGAAACTATTATGTGGTACATGCTGTCCTGGTCGTCAGTCTATTATAATATTTTTTTTACTTATTTTTTCTTATTCCTCACAGGGTTGCATTGTAGATATTCTATTAAGGACTTGGCAACCACTGTCACTCATTCGCTCCATTTAACCAGTTGTGAATTCCTCAACCAGTCTGCAAAAAGAAGCTTTGTTAAAAAGATGTGAGTGCTAAACTTATACATGTGAATGAAAAAGAGAGGTATATTCAATTGTTAGAAGAGTAAAAGAGACTACCTAAACAATATAGACCAGATGCGTATGATTAGCAGGACAGCAATGGCTGCATGTTGAACAAAGGACCAAAAGGTGAGCTTGAAAACACCAGTGTTGGTGTTTCCCAAATGAGAGAGGAGCACACAATGTGGAACACAGGTAGGTCCAGGCTAGAGTAACAAAGCTAATCCACAGAAAAGCTCCTAGGTCCCTGCAGGCATGCATGTGGTCTCCAGAATCTAGCTACATGTCTGCATACAGCACACTGCACTCAGTGTCTCAGACTGAACTATGGCCCACAAAACACCAGAGGAGACATCACAGTGTGAATCACAAGTGGATGTGTCTTCAGGTCATCCTGCTGATCTACAGAGAGGTCCCCTAGTCTTGGCAGGCACTGGATCTCACCTATAGCCACTCACCTATGAGCTGCTCTCAACATCCAGTGAATGGCATTAGAAACTACTATACAATACAAGAGGCATCCAGATGGCTAAAAATGACCTTAAAAACACCAACAAAAAAGCCAAAGCAATAAGACATCTAAAGAGCCCAGTTATCCTAAGGCAATCAGTCCTTGACAATCTAACACAACTGGAACACAAGAAAATGACCACAGTCGGGGCATGGTGGTGCACAGTTTTAATCCCAGCACTTGGGAGGCAGAAGCAGGCAGATTGCTGTGAGTTTGAGGCCAGCCTGGTCTACAAAGGGAGTCTAGGACAGCCAAGGATACAAAGAAATCCTGTCTCAAAAAACCAAAAGGAAAAAAGAAAGAAAGAAAAGGGGGAAATGACTTTAAATCAATTCTTATGAAGATAGTGGGGGAAACAATTAACATCTATAGGGAAATACAAGAAGATAGAGGTAAATAGATTAAGGCCTTTAGAGAGGCCGTGAAAAAGGCCTATAGAGAGGAAATGAATAAATCACTGGAAGAAATTCAGGAAATTCATACAATCAGGTGAAGTAAATCAATAAAATCATTTAATATCTGAAGATGAAAATGGAAACAATAAAAATAAGCACAAACAGGAAAGTGAGAACTTCAAAACAAAAAAAAACAGCAACTATAGATGTAAGCATCTACAACAGATTTCAAGAGATGAAGGAAAGAATAGCCAATGCAATGGAAGAATTTGATGAAACCATCAAAGAAAATGTTAATTCTAAAACATTTCTGACACAAAAGATCCAAGAAATCAAGGACAACGTGAAAAGAAGAAAACTAAGAATGATAGGATTTGAGGAAAGAGAAGATTCCGGGCTATAAGGCCCAGAAAATATTTTCAAGGAAGTTTTCCCAATTTAAAGAAATAGAGGCCTACAAACATAAAAGAGGCCTACAGAACACCAAGTAGAGTAGACCAGAAAATAGAATCCTCCTGCCACATAATAATGAAAACACTAAATATATAAAACACAGAAAAAATACTTCAAAAGGCTAGGGAAAAGGCCAATTAGCATACAATGGCAAACCTATCAGAATCACACCAGACTTTTAAACAGAGACCGTAAAAGCCTGAAGGGCCTGTGCAGATGTCTTGCAAGCCCTAAGAGAACACAGATGCCAGTTCAGACTACTATATCTAACACATCTTCCAATCATCATAGATGGAGAAAAAGAGATATTCCAGGACAAAAACAAATTTAAACAGCTCCTATCCACAAATCCAATCCTTTATCTCACAGAAGTCTAATGTCCAAAATATATAAAGAATTCAAGAAACTAAAATCAAACCAAATATTCCAATTTAAAAAATGGGGTATAGAACTAAACACAATGTTTTAAGAATCCAGAATGGCTCTGGCTTTGACATTGAGTTCAATGGTACAAATGAGCTAAGTGAAAACAACCACTATGGAAGACTTAAAGTAGCTTGTGCTTATGAACGGCAGGAGAGAAGGACATAGTGTGAACACTCCAAAGAAATTTTCAGGCCTGTTACTGAACTTATAGAATGGATTAGAAAGAATGCCATTTAGAGAATTTCTAAAATTAAAGGTTGTACCTTCAACAGATCATACAGATACAGAGAAACTGAGCCAAAGAACTGATTAAATTTCTTGAAGAAGTTCTCCCATTTGAAGATGAACTGCACAATCATGGTCTATCTAGATGTAGTATAAAAATTAAAGTGTCACCTTCCTGCTTTTATCTATTGTTGTTGCTTTCAGGGAGTTGATGTGGGGCTTTATCAATCAGAAAGGATCATGTAAGGCTTTAGCATGAGGCTGAGGACAACTACAAGTTATGAGAACACACATGAGAGAGCTAAATTTCTAATTTGCTTCTTCCCTCTTCACAGAATCTAGTGAAATACCACAGCATTTGTCAATAAAGGAGTCAGTCTGTGAAGAGGTTGTAGTTCCAGAAAAACTTGATGGTTATCCTGAAGATTCACAAGAAAGTACACCCACAGAATAGAATGTGATGTGATATTTTTCTCTATGTGCACCTGAATAGACATGTTGGCTTTTGTAGAGAATCAATTTCCTTCCTTATGCACTCCATACTCTGAAAGTAAAGTGAGATTGTTGAGGACAAGTTCAATTCTCTCTTCAAATTTCATTCAAGAGTTATACACTTGGAAGATTAATTTGGATTCCTAAATTATGACAGACTGTGACCTCCGCAGCAGTGAGGTATATGTTTCTTGTGAGATAGATATGAGCTGCAACCATCATGAAGCACGGTTTTCTGTATGAAGAAGCTGATTTGTAAATGCCATCACTGAGCCCTGATGCCTTGGGACTTTCATAGAGTTCCTGAATTTGCATGTACTAATTGGTTCTTGGCTTTGGGCTTTATGGTGTTTATTTGCACTTCTGCAACATTGTATCACCTACAAAAATAATCTTGTAAAACTATTACTTATTTGGAATTTCTAGGCAAAATCACATTATGTGTTTGTACATGATATGTATTTTTAAAAGGCATTTCTTTAAATTTCTAGGTGTCTAAGAATTGTTAAATTATTAATTTTATTTTGATAATTCAATGTTAAAATTATAAAGATTTAAAAGAATTCTCCTTTTTTGCTTAAGAAATAAAATAGTGTGGAAAGGATGAATGTACTTACAAGGTTTTATTAGTTTATTTCAGTGAGGGATACCAGAAAATGTGTCTTTTGTCATTGCTAAATATGCCATACCTGCGTTTATATTTAGTTGTTCTACATGTCTTTTATAAGAAGAGAATAAGTAGTAACAGTTATTAATCTAAAAATAAAAAAGAAAGAGGAATAACTATTGTGTCTATAGACAAATGGACAAGTAAGAAAATCCATCATTATGGGAATTCCTCAGAAAGCTACAAAATGAACCATGACTCAAGTATACGTCTCTTATGTATTTATCAGAGAACTCTAAGTCAACATTTTACAGAGACTCTTGTATATATTTATTTTATCACAATATTCATAATAGGTAAAATGTTAAAACTATCTAGGTGCACACCAATATGGAATAGATAAAGAATATGTACCATATACACACCATGAATTTTCACAGGCCACAAATTGTTATGTTGTTTGCAGGAAAGTGGATGTGAGATAATGATGTTAATCAAATTGTCAGTTTCATAAAGATATATATTGAATGTTTCCTTCCATGTGTGGTTCCTAGACTTTATAATAAATTTGTAAAATTTTGTATTATTTTATATAATGAAATTAGAAATGCTATTGTCTGAAAAACCAGAAGAAGAACTGTACAGAGAATACAAGTGAACTATTGAAAAGGGGCGAAAGAACAACAGATATAGGAGGAATATGCAGAACACATTTAATTTTCTTGTATGAAAATGCCTTGAGAGAAACCAGCACTATAAAAAATAAATACACATCAATAGAAAAAAATGTAGAACAGAGAAACACAGAAAAGAAAGAGGAAAGAAGGATGAAGGAGAAGGAGAGAGGAGGGAGAGATGGAGTGGAGGGAAAGAGGGAGGAAAAGGAAGGGTTGGAGAGTAGAAGAGAGGGAGAAAGAGAGGGTAGATAAGGAATAGGGAGAGAGAGAGAGAGAGAGAGAGAGAGAGAGAGAGAGAGAGAGAGAGAGACAGAGAGAGAGAGAGAGACAGAGAGAGAGAGACAGAGAGAGAGAGACGGAGACAGAGACGGAGATAGAGACAGACACACACACAATCAGAGTGACAGAGACAGCCAGAGAGACACACACAGAGAATATAATGTTTAGATATCTCCTTTGTGCTCAATAGAAGGTTACCCCTTGAGGGAGGATTCTTCTTGCATCCCTTACTTTAGCTCCTCAATGTCTAGAAAACCATGACATTTCTCCCTTTTAGAAAATATCAGTCATGACTTTGGCTGGAAAAAAAATTCATCAAGCGCCTTTGATCTTATTTCCTTCATTGATATTTCTGTAGATTCCCTGGAGATATTCTGTACTTTTGCTTTAACACTGCTGTTTCATCTAGTTGCCATCTCTAAAAGCTCTTTTACTTTTCAGGTGGCTATGGTAGCAACAATAGTTAAAGAAAAATGTTTCTCCCAAAATTTGTTAGATACATTTCCTTTTTGTTACAAAGAGTTTATATACTCAGATTGCCATGCTTTTGTATACATTGTACCCTTGACATTGGCTAATATGTATCTTTTGAGGCTTATACTTAGAAGTGAGTAAGGGACACACACACACAGCTGCATAGTGATTCTTCTGTTTGTTTTGTTTTTGTTTTTGTTTTTTAGAGGCAGGGTCTCTCTGTGTTAGCCTTGGCTGTCCTGAACTCACATTGTAGACCAGGCTGGCCTTGAACTCACAGCAATACATCTGCCTCTGCCTCGAGTGCTAGGATTAAAGGCGTGTGCCACCACACCCAGCTGCATAGTGATTCGCGCTTTTTTATTTGTTTGTTTTTCCCTTTTTTATTTAATTAATTTATTCACATTAAAATTCAATTGTTATCCCATCACTTGTTTTCTCCTTTTCCTCCCTCCCACCCCCGTTCACCCTATTCCTCTGCATAGTAATTCTTGATAGCCAGCTCCATACTCTCTTTTTGTTCCTTGTGTCACTCATTGGACCTGAGCTAGGCTTCTATCTAAGATGCCTGTCTCAATTGATGCCATCTTCTGTGTATATTTTAGCTGGTGCTTTTCTGCTGTTGTCCATCCATCAACTAAAACCATTGTTTTAGTTAATTTTATTAATGTGCCAAAAAAAAAAAGACAAGGTCATTTGATTTCATAAAGATTTCAACATGATAGAGAAGACCTGGACACAAGATTTTAAAAGCATTCTATTTATTTATTTATTTATTTATTTATTTATTTATTTATTACTTAGTTACTTATGGTCAGGGGCTTCTTCACCTGATGACAGAGGAGAAGCCCTAGAGCTCTGAGGGATATAACTTCAAAGTCTTATGCTTCCTTACGTACCTGAGGCAGCGAGGTTCTGTATCCTTACAGGTGTGATAGAATTTCAAGAAAGGACCCGGGGCTGTGGACCTGGAATTTAAATTATAAACCTATGGAGGAGGATATTTATATTCAAGCACGTAACAACCGTGCTTTCGCATTCATAGAACTACTTCAGATAATCTTAATCTTATTATTATTTTCTGATTGTATTCCTATTTTAAATGTGTTTTATTATTATCATCTCATACTTGGAGCTAATTTAACCATGTGACATAATTACTTCTTAAGTGTCAAATCTACTATCATTGTTACTATTGAAATAAAATATATTTCTTCTTCATCCTCCTGTTCTTCTCCCTTCTTTTTCTCCTTTTCCTCCACCTTCCCCTTCTTTTTCCTCCACCTCCTCTTTGGGATAGTTCTCACTTTGTACTCAGGCTAGCTTTGGACTCATTAAATAGTAAAGCACTGAACTCTTCAATCCTCATGCCTTAGCCCTTCTCTGCACATATTAGGATTATTGGTGGGAATTGCCATGTTAATCTTTGGTAATCACATTTCAGCCTGTGCAATAGAGGTAACATGCAAGCCACAGTAAAAATAGAAACAGACTTGAAATTATGGGCATGTGCTTTATTGGGTCTGTGAAGTTAGAATGATTCATGCTCACTACTTTATTTCTTATTTCATCATTTTAAGTAACATGATTTTTCTCAAAAATGAAAAAATTATTACAAGAAGCATTGTGGGTGAACACAGAATCCTTTATAATTTGTTCATGTGCCTATATTTTAATGATTGACATGCCTCAGTGATCAGAGAGCCTCTTACTGTGAGCATGGTAAACTTGAAGAAGCTATTGAAAAAAAAAAAGATAACTGTGAGCCTGAAGATGAGCCATTTTTATTCTCCTTCCAAGGAAGAAACTGCAAAGTACAAATTACATTTTGTTTAAGAGAAAAGTGTATCTGAGCTTGACCTAGACTCACAACCATGCACTCATGAGGTGTCATTATCAACGCACTATGGAAAATTATGTCACCTATTTTAAAATATTTAACTGGTATTCAATACAACTGCCAGGCATATTGGGAAGATTGCCTTATTAGTTAGATGTGTTGAAACTTATGAAATATTTAACAAAAACTAGTATGTTTGCAAACGTGTGGTGTGTATAATAAGAAAAATGTTGGCCTGATTAAGACTTGTTTAATGTATTTGCATTTAATGAAAAACACCTATCTAAAATACATTATTTTTATAGTGAGTCTTTGTTATTTGATATTTAATAACTGCTCCAAAGAAGAGTTTCTACTTTTATTTTATTGAATCATTTTTTCACTTGAAGAGGTTTCTTGTTTTTCTCTTCTAAAAAAAAATAGCCTTTATAAAGAAATGTATTCTAGGACAGGAGGGCATAATTTAACCTAATTCCTGAATCAATCAGTTCTGTGCCTTTCTACAGAAATTACATGGAACATAAGTGGTTCTGGTAATCCCTACTGAGGGAGCCTAGAGGCTTCAGGAAGAGGTCATGTAACCAGGCAACTTTATCTTCCAAGGCAAAGACCCTGCTTTCTGGCAGTTAGGTAGATATCACACTGGATACTTCAGAATCTGTTGCTCTGTGGTGCTGTTAATAAAGCAGGGCATCGGGTGAATGGAAGCACAGCAGGTGTTCCTCATCCCAACAGGTAGTAAATCAAGTCCCTGAATCAGTTTTTTCACCCAAAGTCCCTTTTCTCTCTCTTTTTAAACAGAAATTTAAACTACTCTGTTGTCTTTCCTAAAATAGAAAGGAATAAAAAACATTTTCCTCTCTTGGGCTTCTATCTTCTCAGCTATGATGTAAAATTTACTTCCTCTATTGTCCCCTTTAGTAAATTCAGAAATTAAGAGCTCAGATTATCTTCCTGTCAGCTACATTTCTTCTGATTATTAATACTCTGGCTTTAAGACTCTATAAACATGACTAGAGACAAGAAAGTTTACTTTAATTGCCTGTCCTTTGAAGTGAATATTATAGTTCCATGCAGTTACTATTATTATATCTTAAAAATAGTTTGGCTCCTGGTAAATTGTTGGAACCATGTTAAGATGACCTTAGCCCTATCCTGACCCCAGTCCAATCTGTGTTCCACAATGCAAGGAATTTGTGTTGTAGTAATTGGTTATAGCAACAATAGAAAATGTTATATCTCTGCTCATTACTATTAGGTTGGGAACCAAAGATTTTGAAAATTTGAAATTACAAGTCTTTTATTTCTTTTAATTTCACATACTTACCCCTTGACTTTGACACAGAAGTTCCTGCAATAGCACACTCATGTAATTTGTAGTTTGATTCTGGACAGGAGAAGCTTTTCATGAACTTCAGAAGATAGCTCCCAAAACTTCTAGAACTCACTGTCCCCATTATATTTACTGGCATCATATGGATTGTTTCAGGACAAAACTTCGCATTTACTTATGTGAGTTGGATGGGAGGAGGGAAAGAAATTCCAATAAAGCAATCGATTCTAAATTGTCACTACGGGTTAATATAGCTTTATGTTTTGTAAGTAGCTGTATTTTAAAAGACTGCCCACATGACAATATGCAAAATATTATTTTTGGAAAATGAAGTGCATTGAAATTCCATTGCTTGTCTAGAAGTGAGATATATGTGCTACTTCAAGCTCTCCAGTGAAAGGTTTCTTTAAGTTTCTGTTCAAACAGCTAATGGTGGTCTGAGAGTTATTTACAAAGCATAAAGCTATTTTAAGCTTGTATATGTTGACAGGAAAAAAACCCAGAAAAATAAAACACGGGGATGCAAAGGTTAGTTACTCAAGGCTTAAATGATGATATATATAGTTCATTAGTTTTGTAAATTTAGGTTTAACACATACATTATCTTTCTATAATTTGCTTGAAGTCTTAATTTCTCATATTAACAACGTTTTCTAACATGCTGTTTGCATAATCTTTCAACATCTTAATCTTGATTTTTTTTTTTTACCAATTTGCTTTAATACTCGTGTGTTCTATCATCACACGTGCCACTTGTATCCCTTAGGAACTATTTTTCTGTGTTGATTTTCTGGACCTATTTCATTCTCACCCAACACTCAAATGTAAACACTAAGTTGTAGTCCTTCAGTGAAGACCTTGCAAACATCTATTTCACAATTATATTTTCTCAATTATTCTTATAATTATATTAGTATTGTATAGCCACATGTTGCTCTTCACTTTGTATTGGAATTATAGAGTTCTTCATGGTTAGCAATAAAAATTATTTATCTATATGAAAGTTAAGATTTCAAAGAGTCATGAAAAGGATGTATGGATATTAAAAATCAGCTTATGTTTAGGAAAAGTCACTTCAGTATCTAACACACCACATGTTGATTTTAAAGTAAAATAAATTATGTAAAAATCATTGTCAGTGAATCATCTCCCATGTGTTTAGAGAAACTTACCCAATATATTTTTCATTAACATAAGAAAAATGGTCCAATATGCCACTGTCTTGCTATAAAATGTTTATTCCTAAATCCATGAAGATATGGCCTGGGCTTTGCTATCTGTATTTAATAGTCCTCACATCTGGCTTCTCCTTGACGTCTGAAGCTGTAGCGTAACCTCTTTTAGGACACCATGAGTTGGACACATTCTTTTAGACAAAGTATTAATGTTTTACCCAAAAGATTTCCTCATAGTTTATCTGCATTGCAGAAAATGGATGTCTAACTCACCTCTGGATCTATGCAAATGTCTACTTCCTTCAGACTCTATGTGTAAGGTTAATTTTGAATTCCCAGACTTTCAATTGCTAGTTCTTAGTGTGATCTCAATGATCAGGTTCATGCATTTAACTATTTCTTTGTTATTCATACTTCTAAAAAAACTAAACCAAGCCTTAGGAATTTGTTGAACTTATTTTTTATATATTTTAAGCAAAGATAGTTCTGCTCTTTGTGGATATATTCTGGGTATTATTAAGAAGAAATGCTTAAATTGTATAGAAATGTATTGTTTTATTTCAGTATCATTTGCTTTTGTTCATTTTTAACTTTAAATAAATTATTCACTGTCTTTGCACATGCATAGTTTTGTCATTTTAAATAAGGACAGTATTTATATACCTGTTTCTCCTTATAATAAAATGACTTTTTGCTTAAAATGTTAGGTAAAACTGTGATTTTTCTTATTTAATAAACAACTCATAAAGAAGAAATTGATAAGGAAAGTGAAAAAAATGGAATCAACCAATGAAAGTAGAGAAAAATTTCCTACCTTGCAAAAAAACCCAACATTCACCACCAACTTGACGTTCTCTGTCACTATTAGAAGTCAATCAGGGTTCATTCTATGTGTAGAAATAGTATATACCGAAGAGTTTGGATAAAAATTCGGACCTTTGCTTAATATTTACAATATTTTTTAAAAAATTACATCTTTGCTTATATCACAGAAAAGTCAGACAAGGTCATTATTAGAAATATGTCTACCAATTAGGAGAAAAAGTGCAATAATTATTTTCATCTTAGATATCCAATTACTAATTAGTTTGTATTTGCCTAGGAAAAGGTTGTGAGACTGAACAATTGTTCCAGTAGCTAAAGTTCAACTAAATGCTGCTAAATTATCAGTTTTAAGTTTTCTTAAGTTTGATTGAAGATCCAACATTGTTTGTGTAACATTTGTCTATGAAAAGACATTATATATCAAGTAAAAGCCAACACTTATACCTCATGTGAACTCATAATTGATATGCCACCCATACATATTTATTTTCAACACTGTGTAAAGCATCTGGATATTGGTAAGACAGTTTCAAAAGCAGATATATGTGAGGTTATACATTTGTTAAATCATAACAAGTACAGACAATTTTATAAATGAACATAAGCAAATATCAGGCAAAATGTAAAGCTCTAAAAATCTGAATTTCACTGGGTTAACTATTTCAGTGAAGTGTCTAAATTCTGTTAAGGGATTATGAGAGCATTTTCTTTTTCTAATCAATACGAATTCTAATAACTAGAGGCTTCCTGCAAAGTAACTGCTTTTGCTTTCACATGTGGTGTGGGTGTAAGAGGTTATGTGAATCCACTCTGAACTTGTCAGAAATCTTCTAGCATGTAGCAATGGGAAATTTTTGGGTTTCCCAGGCATCTCTGTAGTTCCAACTTTTATTTAAAGAATATAATCGAGAGTCTGATACCCAATAAAGGCACAGGAACCACTTGTATCAGACCCTTCATTTGCCTACCCGACATTCCCAAGCATTTATACCCCTGGCAATTACTCACTCTTCTCTACTTTGTGTCACTAATCTTTTAACTCAGGTACTGAAATATTTCAGCACAGAGTGTCAGAACCTGAATCTGATATTTCATCTGCTTTTTCCTTTTCTTTCTATTTTCTTCTTCTTCTTCTTCTTCCTTTTTTTTTTCCATTCTACTTCTTTCTATTAAGATGTCTCTAAGCATAAGTCCAGAGTCCCAAAACAGAAATTGATATTCAAATCTTCCTCTAAGGGAAATGACATATCCTTAATTAGAAAAGGGGACTTTTAGGCCTAGAGGCATTTGAATGTCAGAACAATTACTGGATAATAAAAGCAATTTGTGGAAGTTCTTCTGGTGATATGGATATATATGAGAAAGTTGAACTATTGCGAATTGACTGCCTTTTGTTAAAACTGTTGCTCGGCTGTTTAATTCTAAGCTATTTCTCTGATTAGACTCTATCACCTCCTCCGAAAACAATCATTGATTCTAATCAAGAAGGTCAGAAAGCATCTTTCAGATCAGCAATCAACTCTAGCTGGAGAAGTTTACAGAGAAACCTGACTTGTGGAATTTGTCATTGAGATTTGCTCCTGGCGACGTTAACTTCATATCATGGATACTCAAGTCTTAATGTGTATGTATTTGACCTAGTGAAGACTGCAAAGGGCACATTTGACTCTAAACTTCATAGAAATGCACTTGAGAAATAGATAATTAAAAGATCTCAAATAATTACACTGTGTGCTCCTTAAAAAAAAAACAGACATGTTCTTAAAAAGCAGTAAATTCAGCATTTATAAGAGTTTCATTCATATTTATTATTTACTTTTATTTTTACTTATTTTTATCCCTTATAATGAATCCTGAGTTCAGCCTCCCTTCCCTCCCATCCTGCCAGTTGTCCCACATACCTTCCCTTTTCCCAAGATTCACTGCTCCTCCATTTCTTTTCCTTTCCTAAAAGAGAAGGCCTCCCAGGGATATCAACCAAACACAACATAACAAGATGCAATAAGACTAGGTAAAAACCCTCTTACAAATGATGAAACATGCAACCTGATAGGATAAAAAGGATCTCACAAGCAGGCAAAAGAGTCAGGGGAACCACATCCATGCCCACCATTAGAAGTCCCACAATAACAACAAGCTAAACAACCATAACATGTATGCAGAGGATCTAGCACAGACACATGAAGCTCTGTATTTGCTTCTTCAGTGTCTGTAAGCCTCTAAGAGCCCAATTTGGTTTATTCTGTAGGATTTGTTCTCCTGGTATTCTCAATACCCCTGGTGCCTACAATCTTCTTTTGTCTTCTTTCATGGGGCTCCCCAAGGACAGCATAAGAATCGGTGGTGGATCTCTGCTTCTCCTCCTATCAGCTGGTGGAGGAAGACTCTCTGAGGAGGAGTGGACTATCCACAGTTCTATGAGTTTAGGATAATATAATTGGGAATAATTTCAACTGAAAAGCTTCTGTAAGGCAAAAGACACAGTCAATAGGACAAAATGGCAGCCTACAGAATGGGAAAAGATTTTCATCAGCTCCATATTCAATCGAGTGCTAATATCCAAAATATACAAAGAACTCAGGAGATTAGCTCTCAACAACCCAAAGAGTGCAATTTTAAAAAATGGCGGCATACAGATGTAAACAGAAAATTCTCACTTGGGTAATCTTACATGGCTAAGAAACATTTAATGTAACTTTGAATACCCTTTGTTATCGGGGAAATGCAAATCAAACTACTTCATGATGCCATCTTATACCTGTCAGAATGTCTAAATTAACACAAATGACAGCTTATGCTGGCAAGGTTGCTGAGCAAGGGGACCACTCCCCCTTTGTTGGTGAGAGTTCAAACTCTTACAGTGAGTATGGAAATCAATATGGCATTGCCTCAGAAAATTGGGAATAGATCTACCTCAAGGCATAGCTATATTACTCTTGAGCATATACTGAAAGGATGCGCCATCCTATCACAAGGGCACTTACTCAAGTGTATTCATAATTGCTTCATTAATAAAACCTAGAAACTAGAAATAACCTAGATGTTCCTCAACCAAAGAATGGATAAAGAAAACGCAGTACATTTACACACGATGTAAATTGTTACACTGTTAAAAACAATGACATCATGAAATTTGTAGGCAAATGATCACCCTGAATGTGGTAACCCATACTCAGAAAGACAAGCTGATATGTACACACTTATAAGTGGATATTAGCTGTAAGTAAAGGATAGCAACACTAATGCACAGACCCAGAGAGGCTAAGTAACGAGAAAGACTTTAGGGAGGAATGCATGGATCTCCCTGGGAAGATGAAACAGGATAGAATTTTCAGGTAGACTATGGACAGGTGAGGATTGGAACAAGAGGTTTAGGTTGAGGAGGGAGGGGTGGAGGGGGAGAGTACTGTGAGAGATGACTGGAATTGGGGGGGCACCTTTAGAGGGTGATATGGAGACCTAGTGCAATGAAAACTCCCTGGAAGACATGAAGGTAACTTTATGAGGACTCTGAGTAGCAGAAAATATGGACCCTGACCCAGGCATCATTATAACCATGAGAGGTGTGGGTCTGGGACACCAACCCAGCCACAAAACCTTTGACCCACAACTTGGCCTGCCTGAAAGGTATGCTAAAGTAATAGTGGCTCGGAGCTTGTGGGAGTAGCCAGTCAATGACTGTTCTAACTTAAGGCCCAAGCCAAGCATTGTTGCCCAGTCGCCACAATGCCTTGGTGGCCAGGAACCAGAAGTTGGATGCTTCAGAGACCTAGGGTAGAATCAAACACAACTAACCAAATGGGGGGGGGGAAAAAGATTAGTATTTTGAAACAAAGTTTTGTTGTTCATGGGATACTATATAATTATTGACACCGTAGGCTTCGTCCGTGCCTTTCTAGACTTCTATTGGCATTGTAAGTCACATGGAGTGTTCTCAAGATCACACTTCTGATAGAATGAGGATCAAATATTCTCAATGGTGCAGTGATTAAAAGGATTAAAGAAGATCATCTTAGCAATATAAACAAGTTTACACAATCATCTCTAAAGGTAGTAAAATTTTAGGCATGACAGATACTTTGGTCATCTGTAAATATTTGTCTTCAGCAAAAAATAAAGCAAATCTAAGTTAAAAATAAAATTATACATAGTATATTTATCAAAGTCTAAAAAACAGTAATATTAATTAATCTGTAGGAATTGGAGTTAGAAAAGCCACTGAGACACTTACAAACATTATATGCTGATGCATTATTTATATATCAGGGAGACAAAGAACTTTTAGGATCTGGCCAGACAGATGTGTGTGTGTGTGTGTGTGTGTGTGTGTGTGTGTGTGTGTGTGTGTGTGTGTAGTAACAATTAGACCATAAATTTGAGAGCAGACAGAGAACAAGAAGTGCATTAAGAAGTAGGTAGCTGTGGCTGAACTAAGGAAACAGAAAGGAGAAAACAATGCAATTATATTTTTGTTTCAAAATTTAAAATATATAGAAATTCTGTAGGGAGAATAAAACAAATATTTTGAAATATTCATATGTAAAAGTGACTGATTAACTAATAAAAGATAAGCAGATCTACAGAAGTATCTTTCACATATGCACAAGGGTCTCATAAAAGAAATGTTGCTAAGGTATAATACTAAAAGATATACATGAAACATTATTGTTATCATAATGGCTTAAAGTTATCATAATGTAAATCACTATAGATTGTTTCTTGTTACCATGTGTCTCTTGCTAATTACCTAACTGGAGTTACAGTCAGTTATGAACTTCCATGTGTATGCAGAATAGAAGCCATAGCTCCTGAAAAACATCCTCTGCTTTTTACTGCTGAGCCGTAAGTGCAGACCCCAAGGAATTTTCAAAATATTTGTATGTGTAAGTGTATGTATATTCGTCTGTGTGTATGTATACATGTGTGTGAGTGTGTGTGTTTATGTAGGAGTATGTGTATGGGTGTGTATAAGTGTAGCTCTGTGTAGTTGAAGGTGTGTGTAGGTATGTATACATATATATATGTGTGTGTGTATGTGTGTAAAGGTGTATGTATGTAGGTGTGTATGTATATGTGTAGGTATGTGTGAGTCGCTGGGTGTGTGCATGTATGTATGTGTGTATGTATATGTAGATGTATTTGTTTTGATGTGTATATGTGTTTGTGTAGTTGTGTGTATATGTAGGGTGTATGTGCATGTCGGTATTTGCTTGTGTGTGTGTAGGGATGTGTTGTAAGTATATTTATGGGCATATGTGTATGTGTTTCCTGGTTTGTCTATAGGTGTGGGGAGTTTGGTTGTATGAGTGTCTATATGTGTGTATGTATGATATATGATACTTTTGTGTGCCTTTGTGCTTTCTGTGCCCTTGCAAGGCGATAGGACAATATTATATAGTCTGCCATATCATGTACATACATGCCTTATTGTTTTGAGACAAGGTTTATAAATGAATATAAAGGTAATATGGCATTCACTATGCCCCCAATATGCTCCTGCATGTGTCTTGCCAGCTGCAAACATAAGAGACACAGTAGAGCCCAGGTCTACTTTTTCTTTGGGTGCTGAGATTAGAACTCAAGTCCTCATGCTGGCCTAGAAAGCTCCCTCACTCATTGCACCATATCTCAATCCACATAGAATATTTTATTGTACAAAAATGTATTGTATTTTCAAGGGTAGTGCTTGGCTTTAGTAATATCAACAAGGAACATAGAGGTAGTCCTTGCTTCAGATGGTTCACATGAGCAAAGCTTTGCTTTATCGTGGTTTGGTTAACCAACTTCAGTTCTCCAGCACGAATTACACTGTTTGGCTACCAGTCTAATGTTTGAGATTAATGCATAAATAGAAAGTCTCCTGTTAGTTTTTTGGTGTTTATGCATGTTCTAACTAATGACCAAATATACTTTATTTGTATTCATCAGTTGTTTGCCACTGTAAATTTGCTAAAAGTCCAGAGACATGGAGAAATTATAACATTGTTTTCTATCTCTCTGAGGTGAACTCATTTTACATATAATAAAATTAATAATCAAAACACTATCATGAAGCATATAAGAAGCAAACAAAATAATACTCAAGTGAAAATGACTCAGGTACAAATGAAGTACTAAATGAGACCACAATCACACAAATATTGACAGTGTTGCCATTCAAGACTAGATATTGATTCAGAGAAAGTTCTCAGAATGAAAATTATCTACATAAATGAGAAAATCAACTCTATTGCTATAATGAAGATAAAGGAAATGATACCAGTAGGATGCTTCACAATATAACATGTGGAGATTGCACTTGAAATTGTAACACATTTGGTGGATCACAATAGGAAATTTGAATTTTAACTTAAAGACACAGAATGATTAAGGGCTAATAGCTATTGAAATAAACAAACAACAAAATGACATAGGTAAAGGTCTAGTTTAAGTGAAGAGAAGTTGGTCAAGATTTAGCCCTATTATGCCGGATATGAGTTTTTTTTTATTTTTATACTGTCAGAGTTAGTTCAAGAGAGAGATACATACAAATGAAATGCCTTTTAGGTAAAATTTTAGGTAATTTTGAGGTTATACATTCAGTTTATAATTTTTTATTACTTTTTTGCAGAGAAACATTAAAACTTATTACAAAGAGGCTTTGATTGATTTATATATGGAAGGAAAAGGAGATTCTCTCTCTCTCTCTCTCTCTCTCTCTCTCTCTCTCTCTCACTCTCTCTCTCTCTCTCTCACTCTCTCTCTCTCTCTCTTCCCCTCTCGTGTGTGTGTGCATGTATGTGTGTGTGTGTGTGTGTGTGTGTGTGTACTTGCATTTGTTTCTGACTTAAGAATAGTATTTCATATTTAGTCCATGAGCTTCTAAAGATAGTCATTTCTATACAAAAACCCTACCTCTCCTCTGAGTAACAGACAATATATTCTCAAGACTTTGCTTATCCTGGGTATATGGACTTGGATTGTCAAAAATATCATTCTCTAGCATAGTAATAGTTCCCATAAGGTTTTGTGTGTATACTGAACAAAGAAAGTCATAAATCAAGGCACTTTAAAAATTATATTAGTGGAGAAATCAAGGAGGTGGGTTATACCAAACTGGTGGAATCTCTCCTGTAATCCTTAGTTCTTACCTGGTGATATTATTAGCTTTGAGGTTGGTGGTAGCTAGTGTTTTTCTTAGAACATCTTCAAACAATTTGCCTAATAATTACATAGATGGTAAGTCAAACACAGAGATAGATAATGGATGGACATTAGGAGGCTAAAGACAACACCAAAATAGTTTGTCTCATGTACTACAATATGCCACTTCTCCAGAATCATAGAAGTTCTATTCAGTCAATTAACTTTATATATATATGTGTGTGTGTGTGTGTGTGTGTGTGTGTGTGTGTGTGTGTGTGTGTTGTGTACTTTGAAACTTCAGTTTCTAGCTACCTACAAAGATTTTAAATGAGAGGTTTGCTTTGTTGAGTTTTGATGTGATGAATTTTCATTTTATCTGTTTATATTTTGATCTTCTTAGGTTTGCTGGTATCTTTTAGAAGCTTGTTCTGTTCTAATGAGAGACAGAAAGGGAACAGGTCCAGATGGGAAAGGACATAAAGAACTGGCCAGAGTGGAGAGAAGGGAAGCCGTAATGCAGATAGATATAATGGATGAGAAAAGAATATTTTCAATAAGAATGGAGAAAAGAGCCAGCTAAAATGACATGCCTTCATACCATGGAAGTTGGTTTTGTTGATAAAGTTAAGTCTAAGGTATCTTATGATTATAAATTATAAACTATAAGATTTAGTCTTTTGATACATAGAGTAACTAAACATTTTCTTTTCCCAACATAGCATTTAGAGTATGTCCTTAAAATTTTCTAAAGTTTTTTCTTCTGTTTCTATGGACTTTAGCAAATATTTTTTAGGAAAAGGGAACTGAAAAGAAAGGATTTTAGAATCTGTAATTCATAAAATCTGAGTATTTGGTCTGGGTTGTCCACATTGTTCTGCTCCTCTTGCTTTAAGAATAACATCTCCTTTTGAGTAAAGGAAATGTATAAGTTTCTAAGATATGTCTGCATAGAGGACATATTGGTGTGGAGGGGATAGCATTAAGGAGTAAAAGTCTAGAAGAGATCCTGTTTGGAACTTTATCCCGTTGGCATGCAACAGGATATCTTAGGTCTCAGGTTTCTTAAAAATCCCCATTATTTGACTGACTTAATTTTCGTTGGTAAAGGCCAAGGAAGTTGCAAATATAGAATTTTTTTTTTACTGTTCGAGGCTCTAATCATCTTCAGTGGAAGAATGGAATATAAGCCAAAAAAAGATATCTAAAGCTTTAGTTTAGGGCAAAAGTCAAGGCTAATCGTGTGTGTGGTCTTCTTGGAGAAGGGCCTCCTAGGACTTTTAAAAGCTAATTTTACTGGCAAGTTTTCATGAATTGGAGGGTTGTTTATGACCTTAGTTGGAGAGTTTACAGCAATGGGTTGATATTTCCTTGGAGTCATCTTAAATCTTCATTTTTATTTGTTCATGGCTTTTTCTGATGTATCACAAGATGCATCGTAGGTGCAAGCAAGTTTGCTGAATTAGTAATACAGGAATGGTATTGTAATGGAACAAAAGGATAACTAAAAATTGTCTCAGTTGGGTGTATTAGTCCCTGCAGGTTTGGGTGATATCTTTCCTGTTTTGAGGGACCACATGATATATAATGAAACTCCATGGTTACATTAGCTTCAAGCCTCCGTTCAGTTGCCTCCTGCTTTGTTTTCTATTCCTTGATAAACTGCTTCATCTTCAGTACTTTGATTAAGGGGGCAACTATTAAAGTGTGTTTTTTTTTAACTTTTGATAATCTTTCAAAATAGTCAAAGACTGATTTTGTTGCTAGTACGAAGGTACAGATTCTCACAAGAGAAGTCTCACTCAGGATCACATATGTAGGTTCCCCAAGGTCTGATGTCTTCTAAAGTTCATGTTTTTTTCTGAACTAATTTGCCTAACTTGCAGCAAATGTCACAGTTAAAAGAAAAAAAATTAGTACTCTGAATATTTCTTCTGCTGACTGTCGACTTTACTCACTAGAGCAGTGCAGGTTATCAGAACATATCTAATCTGGAGTTGCAAACATAATAGTGGTTTTACTCACAATCTGGATACTTTATTCTTCTCAGAATTTTCATGTAGGCATTTGAAGAAGATGCATAGGTTTATTAATTACCTGCAATAATCCAAGTTTTGCAGATATTCGAATAATTTCTTCATGGGTAAATCATTGTGCTTGGTAGCAAGTCTGAATTCCAATTGAACAGTGAAGGAGACTTATTCTTGGCCAAGAATATCAAAGTGGAAGATCAAACATACAGTTTGACTTCTCTAATGTAAAGGTCAAATGGTTATAAATAGACGGAGGACAGGAAGGGGAGAACAGGTCAATAAAGAATAGGAATGAATATTCACATCTTTTCTAAAAATAAACAAGTTTACAGAGGCTATGGCACTTCCTCTTTTTGTTTCTTTTATGGCTCTTTCCTGTCATTACCAGAGCAATTGTTAAGTGTCACTTAAGAATGCAGAGGGGAGGAGGATGTACCTTGATGTGTCTGGAACTCAGGGAGCTGTGTTAGATCCGGCTAGTCTCAGATGCCCCACTCACGTAGGAATGTCTCATGTAATATACAAACATCCTGTCCTCAGAGAAAAAGATAAAGCTCTACCCTGGAATAACCTACAAAGTGCTCACAGAACATTTCAGTGAGCTTGGGGATAAACCATTGACAATTTCTCTAATCAAGAATTTTAGACAAGAGTTTGAAAATAGCATCATAAAAGGCTTGAACTCAATATTGTCCCTTTTCTCATATCTTGGCTTTAAAAAATAATCAAGCCTATGCATCTTACTGTTCCTTCTCTCAGAATATATGTGCATATCATTGGTAAAGAACAGAATAATCTACCTACCCCATATAAATAATGAAACATTTACTTATTTATCAAACCTTACTGGGTCAGTGGCTGAAATGCTGTCTCTTAATTCTATTTTATAACCAGATGAGCTCATGTGTGATTCCTAGATGAACTGATGTTCCTCAAATATGTTGTAATAGAAGTCCAGTGAGAGAGCTGTGCATTAGGGATAAATATAGGCATTTATAGGTATCCTCATCTAGAACACATTGCAAGGAAAAGGGGCTAAATTTCTTATAGTCAGATTAGGTGTGAATTCCCATGTACCTTTTATTGATGGGTTAGAATGCAGAGGTCCAATCACAGATAAAAGCTGAGTAAATTTACCTTACAGAGGTCTGCCACAAAACTGGACAAAACCAAACTCTAGAACACGTACTGGTTAGCCACTTTGTTCTCATCTTAAATCTGAATTTCTGCAGGAATAGGAAAAAAATTCTGTTCATTACATAACAAGAATAAATCTCTACTGTTTGACTCAGAAAATGCTCAATTAAAGCCTAGTTACAGGCAAAACAAATTAAATACTTGGGATCCTAAGAGAATTCATATCTGATCCTTTATGAGTACCATTACTGGGAAAATCCAACAGATTCGATGGGTAGTGGCACATGTCAAGCCTAGAGACAACTGCCTACAATAACAAAGATGCTTTTCAGCTTAAGTGTGGCTCACAAAAGCGTCACCATGAAGTGCAAAATTTCATACCTTTCTGTGAAGAGCAGTTTATTTATGTAAAGAGAGAAAATGCCCATCTAGGAAATCCCACCTTGTAATTTTATTAAATACTTTTCTTAAATGGTTACAAATGGTCTAGTTTTAAAAACAAAAGGGAGACAGGAGTTATAATGAATTGGTTGTGGCTACATTGATAAATAAAAGAGTACAGGCTTTCCATTTGTTGCCAGTCACTTACACCTTCCTGGGAAGCATTCAGGTAAACAAAAAAACAGAAAACTGTCTTCTAACTTAGCTGCTTGTTGTATTAAAGTCATCAGAACCCTGCTGTGCTGGGGCACAGCTGAGGTGTCCACAAATCAATGCCTCAGGCTTCCTGTGCTGAGGAACTTTGTGAACTCATTTTTGTGATGCCTCAAATCCTTTCTTCAATAAATAAAACAGAGTATTAGGAAGTTACTGAAAATTGTATTTTTAAGAAATATCAAAGCCTGGCTTGGTAGTACATACCTTTAATCTCAGCACACCAGAGGCAGACGCAAAGGCAGTGGCAGTGGCAGTGGGAGTGAGTTGGATCTCTGAGTTTAATGCCAGCCTGATCTACCGAGTAGCAAGTGCCAGGACAGATAGGGCTTTATAGAGAACCCTGTTTAAAAAAATGTAATGAGTCAAGAAAATATTGGTATACAAAAATCACAGAAAATTACTTTTTACTTTATATGTTTTAAAAAAAATAAATAGTAAATATTGAAGAATCAAAATATACTTTCTGTGAAACACTACAAATATAGAAATGAGTATCATTATTTTCCCGAAATATATTTATGATCTCTAATTTTTGTGATTTAAAATTTCTATTCTAAACAATAAAAGATAAATATTTTCAGTCATAGTTCTAATAACATTTTATTATTAAATTTGCTTTCATATAATTATGTTAATCGACTTATAGGAATCTACACACCATTCATTCCTTCGAGAAGGTAGAATGGAGAATTCATAAGAGGTTGAAATCAAGGGGTCTATTTGTTTATATATTTATACTTCTGAGATAAAAAAGTGAATATTAGCATTCAACTAATTTCTTTACTTTTTTATTATATTAAATATTGATTTGTTTATATAATACACCATGACTATTGTTTTTCTAATTTCTGCTCCTCCCGTTTCCTCTTCACCTGCTCTCCCATCTGGATCCACCCCTTTCCATCTCATTACAAAGCTTAGGCTTCCAAGGGATAATAATAAAATAAAATAAGACAGTACAAAAGAAACCAATACATCAAATAGGTTAAAACCAACAAACAAAATGAAAAAGAGCTTGAGAAAAGCAGAAGAAACAGATATAGACACAGAGAACTAACACGACACTAAAAAGGTTCAATTGATTTTCATTCAACTTTTCCTTTGGGAATCAAAGTCTGATTCCTCCCCCAAATAGATCTTAGCATCTGTATTCAGAATACATCTTTATTATGAAAATTAAAATGCATTCATCATTGTTAAGATTTATTTTCGATTATGTTTGCGGGTGTGTATGGGTGTGTCTGTGTGGGTGTCTGCATAAGTGACAGTGCCCATGAAGGCTTGAAGTGTCAGAACCCTCTGGGGCTGGAATTGCAGATCATCCTGAGCACCTGGATGTGCATATTAGACCCAATCTCCAGACTCTGCCCTCTGCAAGAGCAATATGTGCTTGTGGTCATTTGAATGAGAAATGCCTCATTGACTCTCATGTTTGCATAGGTACTCCTCAGTGGGTGGTGGCGTTTGGGGGTGTTATGGAAAGTACATCTTTATTGTAAGAAGTCTGTCACTAAGAGTGGACATTGTGAGTTTATAATCACATCTCATTTCCAATTCACTCTGTCTGCTTCCAGTTTGCAGTTAAAATGTCATCACTCAGCTTCTTCCTCTAACTTTCTGCTGCTCCGTCTCCATCATTATGTACTATGCCTCTGCAACCATACCCCTATAAAGTTCTTTTATAAGTTGCTTCAGTCATGTTGCCTCATCACAATAAGACAAAAGTAACTAATTCAGCTCTCGTCACCTAGGAACCATTTCATTTAAGCTCCTAAAACGTATTCATCTCTAATGTCAATATGTGCATGCTTATGTGTAGATGCAGGTTGTGTGTGCATGTGAGTATGTGTGTGTGTGTGTGTGTGTGTGTGTGTGTGTGTGTGTGTGTGTGTGCATGTGAAATGTGGAGACCAGAGGAAATTCTCAGGTTTCTGATTTTTAGGAGTCATCAACCTGGTGTTCAGATACCAGGCATTTGATTTACATAGAACTCACCCACTAGGCTAGGCTGATGGACCTGCAAGCCCAATGGCCCACTTGTCTCTCTGCACAGTTGTTATTAGAGATGTTTGCCAGCATCCTGTGTTTAAAAAAAAAAATGAATTCTGAGGATGCAAACCAAAGCCTCATATTTTGAAGGCAAATACTTTACTATCTTATCAGTACGTGCATTTTATAGAGTTTCAGCTAAATGTCAGCATTGTTTTATTTCAAGATATCATCATATATGTATATTTTACAATATTGCCGGCAACACATGCCCTGCGTTTCATACTAGTCATATCTGTGTCACTACCTATTGTCCTTCCACCTTTTGCTCAGTATTTTCTCACGCTTGTCCCCATTCAGATATATGTTTCCTATATTTGATACCTTTTAAAAAACACTATCCACATTTTTTCTAATCTAACCTCAAATCTTCTAGAATGGGAAATATTTTAATTATTTTCTTCTCTTAATTTTAATGTTTCATATATGTGTATATATGTATATGTTTTCCATCTTGTTACCTTCTTTTAACTGCCTTCAGTTCCTTCCAAACCCTTTCTTTCTCAGAAGAACAAAATCCTTAGATTTTTGGTATCCATATGCACACACACACACACACACACACACACACACACACACCCTTGCATCTACACATGAGCATATAGATACCTTCATTCAAATTCAAGATGAATACATTTTAGGAGCAAAGCTGAAATGCTTCCCTTGTTCCCCTTTCCCCAGTGGCTACTTCATTGAAAAAAAATGACACCTCACTGTAGGGAGCAGAGGAAGGTCTGAGTGAGGAAAATCCTGGGCAAATGTGTACTTTCAAATGGGCACTACTGCCTAAGGTTCCAAGGCCATTTGACCCTTGGGAAAGTGGAGAAGCTATTACCCATGGGGGGGGGGCAAGAAAATGGCAAAACTTTCCGTAAGAATTTGAGCATGAGTGTGTGTAAAGCATGGGTCTGAGTTTCAAAAGACTAGCAACTGGTTTCTTCCCCTGAAAGTTGACAGCCTGAGCCTGCCTGCCTGCAGATTCATCCTACTGAGCCTAGACCTGTGCTGAACCTGACAAACCAGTTCATGTGTCATCTTAAAAAACCCTGTCTAATCCTAGCTTCACTGTACATAATTCTGAGTGTCTGTCCTTTCTTCATTCCTGCTCTGCCTCTGGCCATGGCTTTGGGACCCAAGTCAGTAGGGATGTGAGAACTGCCCCCAGTGGAAACATAATAGTCAATAGTTCCACAGGAAAGTGTAGGATTTTTAGTATCATTTCTGTTTATGAGAATGTTGAACCAACAAATCTTGTGTACATATCCATTGCTGCTGTGTTCATCAACAGCAGGATTCTATTGTATAATGACTTGACTATCATGATTTTGTATTTTCTCCTAAAGCCAATGTATCCATTTGATTTTCACTCAAAAGCAATCTGGCAGTGACTTTAGTTAACTTCAGTGGGTTTTGATGTTGTTGTTGTTTTATTTTTTATTTTTTTTCTTTTTTATTATTTTTTAATTTTTACATATATATTTGTATTATTACACATATATACAATAAGTTACCTACAGCAAGAAGAGCCATGAAACAATCATGAATTATATAAATGTTACATTCTTAGTGTTCTGGCTATTTGTTTTTTGCAGCCTTGAAAAAAAACATCTTTCCTATCTTGGTGTATCTAAAATTATGAATGTAAATCAATATCTACCATATCTTGTCATTATCAACTTAAAGCATCTATCTAGACCTGAAAACATCTTAAACCCTAAATGATTAAGCTTCATTGTAAAATTATCTGGTTTTCAACCCCATCAAAGACTTGAAAGGAATAAAATTAATTGTGTGAGTATACACGGGGTGCAGGTTAGCAGCTTCCCAAATGAGAGGATAACAGAGACGGTTTGCTACCTGAACAGTCATCAAATGCTCTCAATAACATTTTTGTTGTTGTTGTTGTTGTTGTTTTTTAATCACATACTCAACTACAGCTTATACATGCTTTGCTGTAGATATTTCTATGCTTTATTGTAGAGTTTTATTTATATGCCTGTCTCGAAATATGTCTCTAGTCCTCCAATGAAAAACATTTTGCTTTTTAATTATTTCTTCAAAAGGTAAAGAAATTAATAAATAATAAATTTAATAAACTGCTTAAAATCTATTTTTAAAAAGTGATAAAAGTTACTTACAAGGGTTATTCTTTGACCTTCCAAAATATACATAGTAGATATTTTCATACTTAAATATGATTAATTTCACTCATTTAATAGACTGTAGTTTGACAGTCCTATGAAGTTTATGTGTTTATACTGATTCATTTATATTCTTGCTGAACTGTTAGATATTAGTCCTTCCAAAATGGTGACTGATCAATGTTAGTAAAAATATAACAAGTGCAATTATTTACAAAGTGCCTGGAAAAATGCTAGAGGCAATCTGACAAAGAGAGGGTGTAAAGATATTCTTTAAACCTTAATAACAACAAATAATCTCTTAGCATTATTTTCTCTTGACAACAATTTGTATTGATATGTAAAAATGAAGTAAGAAAAACCAGAAGAAAGGCGATTTACACATTGTCATAGAAACAATTATGACTCAGCATTCTGTAATTTTTTTCAGACATAAGAACATAGGTCATGAACTAAAACACCCCTTTCTTTTGTGTCTGTATCTTGTCACTTGTCTCATATCTCCAGAATACAGGTAGAATAAAAATATTTATCTTTTCCTCAATGTCTACACAAGTCTTCACAATGCAGGGTAACTCTGGGTTAC
Organism: Acomys minous; assembly: GCF_964271855.1. Classification (NCBI taxonomy): domain Eukaryota; kingdom Metazoa; phylum Chordata; class Mammalia; order Rodentia; family Muridae; genus Acomys; species Acomys minous. The sequence continues at coordinate 70,800,190 of NC_140496.1, read as the reverse complement.
CTGAAGAAAAATGTGTGAAAGAGTTTGTTGTGGTTTGATCTAAGTTTAAAGAAAGCTTTAATTACTAAGTTTTAAGAAATAGGCAAAATAGTAACTTATTCATACACAATTAAATATAATATTTCATGATTTTATAATAGATATGCATATATATATATATATATATATATATATATATATATATATATATATATTAACTGGATCCAATAAGTAAGTGGTATAAAAAATAAGTTAAGTTGCAGAATGGAGAGTTGGCTCAGCAGTTAACAATGCTATTGAATTCCCAGTATCCTCAGATACATTTCCCAAAATATACACGGCTGTTCACAGCCTTTATACCTTCAGTTCCAGGGACTCTGATGTTCTCTTCCAACCTTTATCAGTATCATGAATGCAAGTGCACAGACATACATCAGGGAGAAAGGTCATACAACAAATAAAAAGTTAAAAATTAAAGTATTACAAAAGATGTTGGGTTTAATAAAAGAAATTTTATGTTAAAGTGGGTCTTTTATTCATTATTCTTTAGGACTTTGGGATGTGTAGTGGATAACACATTAATTTACCTTGTAAATATTGTTAAATCTCTGTGTTTTAAAAATACATGTTCTTCCTTTGAAGATGATATTATAGAAACCGTGGGGTTGTTTTTTTCTCCATGAAGTATGGAGGTGGTTGGACAGATTAACTTAGGAAGGCCCTCCTGGTGTTTAACCAACGTACTTCATGGGGAAGCCATTCACTTTCTGAGGGCACCACTTCTCTTAGAAGCCCTCTTGTCTGACCTCACAGGCTACACTTTGCCATGACTGGAAAAAAGAAGCACTTCATCAATGTCTGCACACTGCTTGACCCCTTTTTTCCCAAGCCACTGCTCCCTCCCAGAATTTCTCCAATGAGCTAATAGGGTCACAAGCAGAAATGGATCTAAAGCCCTTGAAAGTTTCCTGATTCCACTGCTCAGTGGACTCTTTTTTTTTTTTTTCCTTAAGCAGCAAAACTCTTTATACCAAATGACAAAAAATAGTAAGCAGATGAATGTATAAAAGCAGAGCATGTCTATTTGAAGCACAGGCACTCTACTTTCATTTTTAGTAAATTCTTTCCTGTGGAATCTCTAGCACTATTTTTAGCATCTCCTTGCCTTCATTACTTGTGTTTGAAAGAGTAATGTGAAAATTTGAAAATAAAAGAAGAGGGGAGCTGGATGAAGAGAGTGTGGGTGTGGTTTCTTTCTTTTCCAGTATTTAAATATGGGGCCCTTATGAGGTCTGCACACTGCATGCTGAAGGAGCTGTGCGTTGATTCCAACCTGAAGCCTCAGTCTTTCTTCTGGGGTTTCCAGTCTCTCTCTCTCTCTCTCTCTCTCTCTCTCTCTCTCTCTCTCTCTCTCCATAATGAATACATGTAATATCAACCTATAAAGAGAGAAAAGGGTTAATTTTCTTTGTTTAGTAGTAAGAGTGTAGGTGCACAGAGCAGAGAAGATGGTTAGCTGCTCTGCTCAGTCACTGTCAGCCTAATTCACTTGAGATAATGACCCTCACTGAACCTGGAGTTAGACAGGCTGCCAATGCCGTTGGTGGTTTTATGACCAAAAAGCATAGGGTTAGTAGTGCACAAGACCACACTCATACACACTCACATTTATATGAGCTTTGGGGCTTTGAACTCATGTCTTCACACTCTCCCAGGAAGTGTACCTATTCACTGTCATCTGCCTAACCCCAAACCTTTACTTTTGAGCATGGTTTTAGGTGCTTTAGACATCGTTTTTTAGTTTATATTTTCTGAGAATATAACCAGGCAATGCATGGTCCTGGAAGAGTATGGCAGAAGAAATTCCTCAACTTACGGTGAGTGAGAACCAAGGAGAGAGAAAAGATGCTGTGACTTAAATCTTATTTAAAGGCATACATAAATATTGATTAAAATGGCAAACTGCGTCTAACGGGAAAATATGGGAGGATACAAGGGATGGGATAACCATTGAGATGTAACAAGAATAAATTAATAAAGGAAAAAAAAAACAAGACCCAAAATAACTAAATCAGTCCTGTAGAATAAAGGAACTTCTGGAAAAAAAAAGGGCAAAACTGGTTCTATGAATTGAAATGATGTAACATCAAATGTTGAAACTTAAGGGGTGAAACGGAGACAAAGAATGAAATAGAGACAAAGCAGGAGATGTATATCAAATAGGCATCTCATCTCTTGAGCAGGGTATAGCCTTAGCATTTGTAAACTGATTACAAGTATGGTTATCTTTGAAAGACTTACACAAACTTGAGTCCATGCCCATTTCATTGTAGATAGATGGGCAGGTTTCCATGAGACCCCACTCCACTAAGAGATTATTGGCATTTAATCATTTGCGAGAATGGATATCATTTCCTTTAGTGCTGTACCCATTTTCCTATGTGCCGTTCATTAATATCCCACCCACACTTGTGCAGGCAAAACTAATGAAACTCAATGAGTTAAAAACAAAAAGAAGATGTAAGAGTAGGAGAGAGTTTTTTCTGAAGAAGGCCTCAGCAGAAGAAGGAGAATGGGTGGGAAAATGTTTTAAAATTCATCATATGTACATATGAAACTGTTAAAGAATAAAAAAAAATCATTCTAAAGTCTAGGTGTCAACCCATGCAAACATTTATGCACAGACAAATGAACATGTACAGAGATACATAGACACACAATCAGAAAGATAATACTTTGCAGTACAGCACAATTTTCCAATAAAGTAAGATTTATTTTCTATTTCAAAATAATTTCTGCACTGGAAACAATAAAGAAAAAAACCATATCATTATGTCAATAAATTCAGGATATATATGTATATATATTCGTATCTATGAATGTTTTCTTGTACCATTTATTTTGGAATAAATCTTTCATGCTTGTACTTAAAATTAATATTTTATGTATATATGCCTGTTTTATTTTTATTCTGTTATCACTAATTCATTTAAATCTCCTATAGAACATATTATTGAATATGATAGCATCAGAAGAAATAAAAATTGAGTCTATAGGTCAATTTCAAAGCACTTTCTGACCATGCAGCTCTATAAAGATAATCATCATGTTAGGTCCTACAGATTTTCAAACTTTACATACTGTACTTATTTGTTTACATATATCCTTTAGTACGCATATGTATAATATATACTATATGTATATTAACATATCTACAATATATTTTTAGTATTAAAAACTCATGCAAACATGAAAACTTTATCCTATTTCCAGTCCCATTGCTCTTTTTACTTTAATATACTTTTGCATTTAATATAGCGCCATAAAAATCATTCACAGGAAAGCGGATTGTCATTGCTTTGATTGCTTTCCCTGTTATCCTCCATGTATCCTTTGAAATAATATTTATAGACATAATAAGGAGAAAATGAACCACTATTGAACAACTCTTCTGTGCCAGGAATTGTGCTAAGTACTAGTTTATATTATCTCATTTTATTTTAGTGGGATTCTATCAACATCAAAGCATCATTAAGAGTAAAGAGTAGCGTTACTGATGGCATCACAAGTAATTGTAAACAATTATCAAGATGCCGATAGTATAATTAGAGTGAGAGGTTCTTTATATCCAAACAAAAATATATAAATTAGGATATGCAAGTTCTAAAGAGTGGTTCTCATGGAAAAACAGTTCTGTATTAACCATGAGAGTTCAAAGTTGTACACATTTGCAAATGTCAGAAAAGAACTCCGGGATTGACAAAACATTTTGCCTCACTGAATCAGTCAATTATCACTTTGAAACGTTGACATATTCCTCGTTTTTTGTTTTGTTTTTTTTGAAACTCCTTCCAAACTTTTCTCCTACAAAATGTCTTTTCTTCCCTTGTACTTCACTTTCAAGTCTCCTGGTAAATGTCTAATTGATCTAGTAAGTATCTAGCTCATATCAAAGGCATACTTTGTGTCAGAATCCCTGTGCCTGCCTCCATGTCCAACGTGGAGAACATATAGTGGTTATTTTTGTCTCCTAGTTTTGAACACCACCATTTGTTTTATCTGGCTATTGAAATTTTAAGAAATATTATTCATACTATTTTTCTTGAAATAAATTTTGTGTGGACTTGCCCCGTATAGATGACTGTCTTATTCCTTGAAGACCACAGAGGTGACTAGCTACTGACCCAAAGAACATGAGCCTACCATAGAACCAGATCAGAATCACATCATCGAGCCAGGTTCAGCTATGCATCAATTAGATTTTAGCTTCCTAGAGACACAGGGGTTCAAAATGAAACTGCTATTGAGTGTCACTCACACTTTCAGGGTTTTGTCAGTATTCATTATTATATAAATACATGTTAAGCAGACTCCTCCAATTCATAAAATTACTTGGAATTTAATGTATATTCTATCTATGTTAAATATACTTATGGTAAGTTAATACATATCACATCTGAGGCTGGAGAGAGCTGAAGCTCGGAAGGCACTTAATAATTTTTAGAGGACCTGGGTTTGTTTTTACATAGTGGCTAATAATTGCTAATAATTTCAGTTTCCATTTATGAAATGTCATCTTCTGGCATCTGCTGGCTTCTATAATCACATTATACAAAAAACTCATGAGAATGTGCGTTCATATGCAATGAAGACAAAATACTAAAATTGTAGTTTTGTCTATTTAACATAAAGAATTCCCTAGAACAACAAGACATTCATCTTGATTAAAGCCAAATTAACTATAACATCATGGAGGCACATCAGACATAATGAGTAGGGCTTCCTTTCAGGGACTTCAGGGCTAAGATTCAGAGCTTTGTGGAGAGTTCTTCTCATGGCATAGATTTTATCATGCCATGGTAGTGGAAATGATGTCATTCAGATGCCAGGACAATCTACCCACAGGAAGTAACACACTTGGACACATCTCTATGCCATGGGAAGCTGTTGCAGTTCATAGCAATTATAGACATTGGGTGCTAGGAAAAGTACAGGCCACTAAAGCTGGGACAGAGAGAATTGTTTGTGCATTAGAAATATACAAAGTGTAACCAACAAGGAAAAAAAATCCTTTTCTTCTCTCACAGCCAGCCAGCACTCTCCTGACGGCTAATAGGTTGTTAAACTGAGTTCCAGAGTTCCTTGCGAAGTGTAAGTCTATAGACAAGTGCCACAATTGGTATTGCACCTTTTTAAAAATCAAGTCTTTAAAAAACTTGGTAAAGTGTCTAAGGTCATAATCTTTCTAGATAAGTTCCCTGTAAAAAACGTAAAATGTAATATACATAAAGAAGCTAGAGCATATTTGTTTTAAGAACTCATGGTATGAGAGCATAATTGACTTCTTAGGAAGAGTTGCTTTCCATGCTTCATGCTGCCACTACTTAAATGAACCTAGAATATAAACATTTTCCTCTTGCTTAATAAATATAGTCAAACATGCTTAATACTAAGTAATTAAATTCAATTCATATAACATGATTCCCTAAATGGTAATTATATGAAAGATAATGTTTTATGGCTTTACTTGCTTACTTTACTATTTAACTAAAGTGGAATTACAAGAATAAATATTGTGTTTTCAATGTGAGGTTCAACTTTAACACATGGAGTAACTTTCTACATTCGATATCATCACTTTTTTCCTGAGAATTAAAAAATACGTAATAAAATGTACTAAGAGATCTTTAAATTAAATACAGGTTTAAAAATTGAGTTCATTTTTTGATATTTCATGATATATAATTGGGGATTTTTATGCTTGATTTTTCACAATGTTTTACTTTTAAGTCTCTCTAACAAGTAGTTTTTAACTTAGATATTTTAAGTGTATTCTAACTATATGAAAAAACTTTTACCATTTTTTCTTAGAAGGTTGAAAAAAGTGATAAATCCCAGATATATAAAAAGCATTTCAAGTTGGATTAAATGTAAAACAAAATATTCATAGCCAGTATAAATTCCTTATCTTAATTAGAAAGGTATTGAAAGTTAAAACAACTTTTTTCTTTCACATGGTGTCTATGTCTGCCTGGTATATTATAATTTAGCCCAGGTTTGAAATAAATTACTTTTTTATTGATTTCACATAATACATATTTCTTGTCATTAATAATTTTGAAAATTATATCAGTTTTTCTTTCTCAAATATAATAATATTGGGCTTTATTCTTGAACATATACTTGCTCAAAAATTACTATTAATTGCATGTCCATATGTAAAATACAAAGAGTAGTGAAAGACACACCATGTTCAATTATCTTGTCACCAGTACTGTAAGACAAATCTAGTACATATGATTATATTGATCATTTGATTATGTGATTTTTCAAAAGTAATAGTAAATCTTGTTTCCCTTCACATGCTCAAAATGAAACTTGATTGCTGCAAAAGTCCTCACAGCCACCCACACCTCCAGCATTTCTGTGCAATGTATCACTTATACTACAGGATTTTATAGCCACATAAAAGGCGTAGGGAACTGTGGCTACTCTGAAAGTGGAATATTTTAAGAGGTTAAATGGCTTTGAAGTACTAACATTTTCAGGAAAATGCAGCATCCAATCTAGATTCTGGTGAAGTATTCTATTATGAATATGATTGTAACAGCAGACCAAGATCTTTACAACTTTATGAGATTCCTAAAGTATATCTTAAAAATTTAGACTTGACAGTAACTGTAGATTACACTTTAAGAAGAGTGGTTTGCCAAGGCATCTATTTCATTTATATTGCAGGGTTACCATGTGCATCATGAGTACTTTGAACTTCCCTTATATTTTGAAAGCTGCTCCTGTGGCCTTTCTTCCCATCTCACTGACTTCTCAGATGTTCACTATTTCTTTAAGTATGTTTGTATTCATTAAGAATGATGTGCACAATTTCTTCTAACAGATTTAGTGTATGTTGAGGTTCTTTGGACCACTTGGACTTCAGTTTTGTGCAGGGTAATAAATACGGATCTATTTGCATTTTGCACAACATTTGTTGAAGATGCTATCTTTATTTCCATTGTTTGGTTTTGGCTTCTTGTTAAAAATGAAGTGTCCATAGGTGTGTGGGTTTATTTCTGGGTCTTTGATTAGATTCCATTGATCAACCAGTCTATTTCTATGCCAGTCCCATGTTGTTTTTATTACTCTATAGTTCAGTTTGAGATCAGGAGTGGAGATTTCTCTTGAAAATATTTTATTGTACAGGATTGTTTTAGCTATTACTTTGTTCCATATGAAATTGAGGAAAGAGCCTTGAACTCATTGGCACAAGAAACAACTTCCTGAACAGAGGCTCTGAGATGCACAATTAATACATGGGACATCATGAAACATAAAGGCTTCCATAAGGCAAAGGACACAGTCAACAGAGCAAAACAGCCTACAGACTTGGAAAAGATCTTCACCAACCCCACATCTGACAAAGGGCAAATACCCAAAATATATAAAGAACTCCAGAAATTAAAAACTACGAAACCAAATTATCCAGTTAAAAAATGTGACACAGAGCTAAACAGAGAACTTTCAACAGATGAACACCTAAATGGCTGGGAAATGCTTAAAGAAACATTCAATGTCCTTAGTCACCAGGGAAATGCAAATCAAAAAGGATTCTGAGATTCCATCTTACACCTACCAGAATGGCAAATTTCAAAAATTCAAGTGACAGCACATGCTGGTGAGGATGTGGAGAAAGGGCAACACTCCTTTACTGTTTGGAGGAGTGTAAACTTGTACAAACACTTTGGATATCAATCTGGCTCTTTCCCAGAAAATTGGGAATACTACTACTTCAAGACCTAGCTATACCACTGCTGGGTGTATACCGGAAAGATACTTCACCATACAACAAGGACTTTTGCTCAGCTATGTTCATAGCAGAATCAGGAAACAATTTAGATGTCCCTCAACTGAAGAATGGATAAAGAAACTGTGATACATTGTAAAGTAGAATACTACTCAGCTATTAAAAACAAGGAAATATTGAAATGTGCAGGCAAATGGATGGAACTAGAAATGATCATACTGAGTGAGGTAATCTAAACTTAGAAAGACACACATGCTATATATTAACTTATAAGTGGATATTAGCTGACAACAATGTCCTCTGAGAGATTTCATCCAGCAGGGTAATAGGACAGATGCTGAGATGCATGGCCAGACTCTGGGCTGAGTGTTGAGAGTGGTATGGAAGAGTGGAGGGATGGAAGGACCCAGAGTGTTCAGGAGCCCCACAAGAAGATCATCAAGACCAATGAATCTGGATTCATGGAGGCCTGCATAAACTTTTGCACCAACCAAAGACAATGCATACAATGAACCTAGACCCCCCTGTTCATATATAGTAAATGGACAGCTCATTCACCCTGGTTGTAGGGGGAGGAAGTTCTCTTCTGTCAGAAGTCTAGGGGAGGGGAATAGGGCAGAAAAGGGACAGAGGGTGTGGATGAGAAGAAACAACCCTGGGGATAAGAATTGGCATGTAATATGAGTAAATAATAATAAATTTAAAAAAGAATTATGTGTGGACAGAGGACTTTGATAATTGGGATGTCCTTACTCTTAGTGCCATTGTTCATTCAAAACAGTTTTGTTTTAATGATCTAGGCTTTATTTGTGTCTATGTTTATTCTGCCAAATTATAAATACTGACTTGTATCACGGATGCTTATAATGCTTGGTGTATCCTCACTAATGTGTGAAGTACCACTTTGTCACAGAAATTTTCATAAAAGTTGTCTGAGTCCAGGCCGCTTGTGAGTTGCCACGCTTTTAGTGTATCCACTTCTAATTACATGGCCTCTAGCACTTACATAAAATTTGTGCAAAAATAACCTGTAATTATCTTATTATCATTGCCCACAGCCTCAGTTATCTAAGATGAACCACAGAATTAGGAGTAATTGTAAAAATATTTTCATGCAGCTTTTATAATTGACAGCCAATCCACTGAAATACATGCTCTGAGTTTAGAAGAAGTGAGCATTTATGGTTTAGAATTATATGGTGTTTTGAAAGTCATCATACCAAAGACTATAAGTTACTCTTAAGACAACAAACCTATTTTGAGGGGTGTTCCCAGGGAAACAGATGGAGATGTGAAGGTGTGATCTAGGAAGACATTTTGAACACATGAAAGTGTGCTTATGTTGAGAGAGTTTGGATGAGCTAAGCAATGGTAATTGAAATAGATTTAAATCAGCCCTCTAGAAAATGCACGAATTTACAGAGTTTAGAGTTAAGAAAGTGGTTGTAAATTTCTAAGAAGCGAGAAGTATTTGCATGCCTATCAGACATTGTATGTGAATAAGAACATGTTTACAAATGCGTTGCATTCCCAAAATAGGCATCATCTATGGATAATTAGTGATTTTTTTCTAGTATCTGGGGTATAAAGCCCTTTTGAGGAGGGATTTGAGAAGATGTGTGTGTGCGCGCACACACACACACCCACACCCCCACACCCCCACACACTTGTTGGTCCTTCTCCACATGTGATTTTTTTTTCCTAGACAACTAGGAAAGGAGTTGATCCTCTTCTTCCGTTATCTGGAGTCCAGTGTCAACTTCAGGTCATCAGGCTTGGTGTAAAGCATCTTAATTGTGGAGTCATTTCAGCACCCCTGTGGTTTTGGATGTTTTTACACTGCTTCAAGTCATGTGTTGGATGATAATTCCAAGTACAGCAGTTTTAGAATACAAATGAGAGGCATGCAGGTAGCTTAAAGCTTTCACCTTTAGGAATGGATTATGCCATTGTACAAAGTATTATGGGTCATATTTCTCTCAATACGCTCATGGAGCAGAGCATTCTACCCATCCATACTGTGTAATGCTCATTGTTATACTGAAAGTAGAAATTACACAAATTGTGGGCGTCATGGTTTTGCACGTCCCAGTCGGCGGAGCTGTGGTAAATTCAATTAAAATTCTGTTAAATAAAGTAGCCTCTGATGTTCCACTATAGCAACACAAAGAAGGCAAAAAAAAAAAAAAAGATGTTGTTTTACAAGTACCTAGAAATGCCTTTTAAATTGGTTTATAGGTGAACCAATATAGATAGATGGATATGGTTTTGTAAATTATTCTTTTTGTCTGCTTTTGGAGCTCTTTTCATTCTGTTTGGTTGCCTTGTTCAGCCTCAATGTGATGCTTTTGTTTTATCTCACTATATATCATTTTGTCATGTTTGGTTGTTATCTCTTAAAAGCTTGTTCTTTTATAATAAGAAACAGACAGGAAGTAGATTCAGATAGATCAAGTGGGGAGGAGCTGTGAGGAGTAGAGGGAAGGGAAGTTGTGATTGGCCTATGTCATATTAGAAAAGAATCTATTTTCAATAAAAGGAAAAATAAAATAATTTATAAAACATTTGCACTTCATGTAACAAAATGCAAAAAGCAAGAACAAAGCCAAGCAATCAGAACTAGTTGTTCTACGTATGGGCAGTGTGGATACTGTATTTGGTTAAGTGGGATTGTACAACATGCTTTATAATGCATTATGTGTATTCACCAACTCAAACGCCCCGTGCTGTATGAGCCCTGTGATTACCAATAGCGTGCCAGTGTCTCGGTCTGTCATACAAAATTGTAATCCTTACTTGGCAACAAAACCTTCATAGTTACTTTTGTGATCAATTAGATTCTCATGCCATGATATAAATTCCTTCCTGGTATCCTCTGACCTCAGGTGGTGGCTTACTCTTTGCTAGTAATCATTTTATGTTTTCAAAAAATATTCAGTTACCTAGGATAGCAGTATAGCACCATTCAGACTTTTCCTCCTCCTAAATCCTGTATTTTGGTTATTTATTTCTTTGACATAACCCCTGCCCCCCCAAAAAAAAACCCTGAGAAATTTGCCCACCTCTAAATTTTATCATTTCTAAAATATCAGATAACTGGATGGATGCACTAGAAGCCTTTTCAGATAAGTTCACTGAGCAAGACAAACCAGGTTGTTTCCTTTGTCTTTGCATGGCTGGACAGCTAATTTCTTCTTAGTGTTAAATAATATCCTATTGTTTGCATTGGCAAAATTATTTATATATTTACCTAATTAAAGACACCATGGTTGCTTCCACTCTTTTATAATTATATATTAAAGTGGTTACAAATATGTGGCAAGTTTTGAATAAATATCAGATTTTAATCACTAGATAATATGCTAAGAATATATTTGGATAGTAAAAAAAAATATTGTTGAAGTGTCTTCAAAAGTGGCTTTATTGGTTTGAACTCCCAGATGTAAAATCTTGTTGACTAACATTCTTTCCAGTATTTAGTATAAACCATTTTTTAACTTTTTTGAGTCCTATCATATTCAGTCTCTTTTTAATTGTATTTCTCTGGATGTAGTGGATGTGAACATGTTTTTGTTTTAATCCACAGACTTGTGTGAGGATGTTAGGTGTTTGTCTGCTGGAAACAAACTTGTTTGTCCGCTAGAAGAACAACTGCCTCTTATGAGGCATGGTCTATCCCACATGATAAACATCATAATATGGACTCATATATATGAACACAAGACAAAAGGCATGGGTTTTTGGTTTTGGCATTACTTCCTCTTGTTTGGTTGCTCATCAGTCTTCTTCCAGATGTTCTTAGAGAGAAAACACTCCTGAGAACACTTCAAGGTCCTTGGTTCTAGCTGCTACTCTGTATTCTGGCTGCTGCGATTGCAGTCACCTTTGCTGAGTTGTTGCTTGGCTGTTTAACAGATCTAGTGGAATCCTGGTGGTCAAGAGTGGCATCACTCCAAGGAACCGAATCTAAAAAGGTCACTTTCCTGTCCCCATTAGCCTCTTCTCCCTCTTATCTAGGGTGGAAGGGCTGGAAGGGAGGTATAAGCATTAAAGAACCCCAAATAAAGTCGGTTTGAAATAGTTTAAAGCTTGTATCTGAAAGCATGTGATACAGACTATCATGTCTTTGCCTTTTGCACTATGTCCTCAGTCTGCATAGACTTCAGATTTGTAATAATTTGTAATAAGAGGTGATTTATGTAAATTACTTTCATCTGCTTATTTGTATTAAATGCTTAAATTATAATGCCTAATTTGTAGCATAAATGTGAGGTCAACAATCACCTATCTGCCACAAGTCAGGTAATTAGTAGATAGTAACTATTAATATTCATTACAGCAACGGAATAATGTGAAATGTAGTATTTTCTGTAGTTAAATGACTGTTCCAAATTTCAGTGAGATTTTTCTACTTTAAAAGTTATTTATTTTTCCATATGAATTTCACTTACCAGGAAACTGGGACAGAGGGGAGGACATCCTATTGGGACTCTAGATGAGAGAAGCTTGGGAGAATAGCAAAGTAGAAGGATCCAGAGGGTCCTAGAAACTTACAAGTAGAACATTATGATAGGCAGATTTCGGCCCAGCGGTCCTGCTCAAACTAAGGCACCAGCCTAAGGACAATACAGGTGGTAAATTTTAAACCCCTACCCAGATCTAGCCAATGGACAGGACATTCTCCACAGTTGAGTGGAGAGTGGGGTCTGACTTTCACACGAACTCTGGTGCCTCACATTTGACCATGTCCCCTGGAGGGGGAGACCTGGTGGCATTCAGAGGAAGGACTGCAGGCTACCAAGAAGAGACTTGACACCCTAGGAGCATATACAGGGGGAGAAATTCCCCCTCAGGAACAGTCATAGGGGAGGGGAATAAGGGGAAAATGGGAGGGAGGGAAGAATGGGAGGAGACAAGGGATGGGATAACCATTGAGATGTAATAAGAATAAATTAATAAAAAATAAGTTAAAAAAGTTATTTAATCCTCAGTTTCCTCACTGTAATGTGAGCCTGCTTATATCCATTTTATAAATTTATTCAGAAGGGGAAATAAGAACATGAAAATAGGTTGAGAAATAAGAAAATAACTGTATAAGTTATAATTATTATAGTTAGTGATAGCATGTATTTATGTTGTTTATTTCTCATTCAGAACATAAATTCATGCCTATTAATTTGTCTTTAATGGGCCAATCTAAATGATAGGGCTAGGGTGGATAATACTAATCCATTTGCCATAGATTACAGGACCACAAAGCTTTTTCTAAAAGCAAATCTCACCCAAATAGGAGAAATCTCTCCACCTAAAATGGAGCCAGCTAGAGTAATGCTATTACTCAAATAGACTCTATCCATAAATAATTAACTGAAGTAGAATACGTGAGAACAACAAACTCTCAGTTTGAGTTGTAAGAGATGTAAAATCTAACTTCAGGTAAGTGTTTGAGATATGACTTTAAAAACATACCACTTTTACCCATTCTGTTGTACCAAGGTAACAATCAGAAATAAGCACAGGGAAAAAAAACAACTTAATTTTTCCTTCAGTATCTTATACTGAAGACAAGAGATCCTTTCATAGTGTCAAAAGAGTTTCATGCATGGAATCAACTTTTGATCAGTTGCTCAAAACTATAACCCAGACTTCCCAGGGCATAGAAAATTATATGACATGTGTATGTGCAACTGTCCTCTCCCTATCAAAGAATTCAGTCTGCAGGCATGACTTACTTTGAAAGAAACTCAGGGGGGTCTTCTCAAACTACTGCACTAACCAAGGATAATACAAGTAGTAAACATCGAACCCCTACTCTGATCTAGCCAATGGACAGGACATTCTATACAGTTATGTGGAAAGTGGGAACTGACTCTAACATGAACTCCGGTGCTGCATATTTGACCACCTCTCCTTGGTGGGGAGGCCTGATGGCACTCAAAGAAAAAATAAACAGGCTACCAAGATGAGACTTGATAGCCTATGACCACATAGTGGGGGAGGAGGTCTCCCTATGTCTTAGACCTAGGGGAGGGGAATAGGGTGAAAGCAGGAGGGAGGGAGGAATGGGAGGATACGAGTGATGGGATAACAATTGAGTTGTAATCTGTATCTATTAATAAAATTAAGATTAAAAAAAGAAACTCTCAGAGTTTATCATGAGGCTCTTGTAGCTCCTGAGGTAAACAGCAAGATTAATCTTGACTTTTGCCAGTAAAATCTCGCTGTGCTGTCATAGAGATGAATTCACGCTCCTTAACCACCTAATCACAGGATCTTAGTGATGCTTTATTTTCCCCCTGTAAAGTATGTGGTAGAGTGGAGGAGAGAAACTCTTTGTATCCTTCCCTGATGAAATTTTATATATTTCAGTATGTACCTTAAAAATAGGAAGATTTTCAAAAGGTAGATTAGAGCTTAATATTTAGGAGAAAGAAAAGAAAGCACGATAAAAAGGAAACAATAGTTTGGACTAGTAACTTACTGGGGAGTAAAGTCAGTGTTAAAGCATGACTGACAATTGGCTTTGTGAATTTTTTATTAGCTTCTATTCAACAGTGCCAATTATACAACCATGAGCACAAAGAATAACAGAAAACCACATAAGTATAGAAAATTTATTAATAGACTAGGAAACGAGGGGCTTAATTGGTAGCAATGATAGAAAGTTCCGAGAGCACTGGGATTGAAAATGTTGATCTTAAATAACTGCCATCTTTATCATACACTAACAATTTCTTCTATATATCTCTATGTAAACATCTTACTTTGAAATTCCAGAAGTCATGAATCAGGTAACATAATTCATAAATTAAATAGCATCTCTCTCTTCTCCTCTCTTTTATCTTTCCCTCCTCACCTCTTCTCTATATTTTTACTTTTTAACATAGAGCAATAAACATAGATGCACCATGCAGAATTGAGGTTGTTGAACAATTTGTCTAGTGAATCATGGTAGTCAAGAAAAATTCATTATGATAAAGCATTTATGCCCAAAAAAGGAAATGTGATATAAATAAATAGTAGGAGGTAAATACTTTCAAGATGCTCAGGACATCAATCAAACTACAGTCAAATATAGTTATTTTTCTTGCTCTTCTATAACTAGTGCAAAAATCAGATTAAGTGCCACCAGGCCTCCCCATCCAGGGGACGTGGTCAAATATGGGGCACCAGAGTTCGTGTGAAAGTCAGACCTTACTCTCCACTGAATTGTGGAGAATGTCCTGTCCATTGGCTAGATCTGGGTAGGGGTTTGAAGTTTGCTGCACTTATTGTCGTTGGCTGGTGCCATAGTTTGAACAAGACCCCTGGGCCCCAAAGGAAGGATAGCAGGCTACTAAGAAGAGACTTGATACCCTATGAGCATATACAGCAATAGGAGGTCCCCTTCAGTCACTGTCATAGGGGAGGGGAGTAAGGGAAAATGGGAGGGAGGGAGGAATAAGAGGATACAAGAGATGGATAACAATTGATATATAATATAAGTAAATTAATAAAATATATTTAAAAATCAGATTCAGTGTGTCACTTGTCCCATTTCTTTTCACTGTCAATAAATTATCAATGTGGACAATATGTTAACTGTTTCTCACTGAAATATTTTGTCCATGCCAATATTTTCTGTGTGACAAAACAGTGATGTTCACAGCAAATGACTCAATAAACTAGAGTGTGTTATGGACATCTGTAATGTGTCTGCATTTCTGAAAATCCAGGGACTTCACATGTAGAAACCCTCCTAGTGGTTAATGAACTTCTGAGTTTCTTGAATATATTCTAATTATTCTGTGGCTTTGCAGAGATGAGAACAGATTTTCTCCCTTGTAGAAATCTAGAGAGAAGTTAATTAGCTTTGAGTGCAGGAGATACAGCAAAGAAATTATTGAAACAAACACAGCAAAATCAGCTGCATTTGGCTAACTAATCACAGAATCCTAAAGTTATGTAACACAGAAACAATTGTGCAAAAAGATGCTCACAACCAGTTAATGGCAGGTTACACATAATTTAGATGATCTATTCAGGAAGATGTCTTTACCAAAAGAAAGGTGTGGGTGATAACACTTAAATAATCTGTGGGAAATGAGTAACCATTGTTACTGGTTGTGCTTCACTGTTGCTGCTAACGAATGAATTTAACACTTTCCTTGCAGTCTAGAAACTGCAGGATAGCAAAGAGTGACACTGGTTCCCTGTTCTATTAGCCACTGAGTCTAAATTTCAGACTGTTTCTGGGCTGACTGCGAATACGTAAGACTATGTTTGGACAATAGAAATAACTCAGGTTCGAAGAACTAGGGAGTACCTATTTATCTCTGTATTAGCTCATAAGTTATTATGGAGAGATTCTTTCTTACTTCCCTTTTAGAAAAGATAGAAAACATATCTTACCCTAATTCTTTGCCTTACAGGGTTGGAATCTTTTTTTGTAATATTACATCCTCATGAAGTTTATGCCTAAAGTAATCTGACATGTAAGAATTTGTTAGTGTGTTCTTCTAATTGCTTAAGGTTTGGAATGGTAGCTCATTGTGTAGAAGGCAAATTATAACAAGGAATAAAAACAGAAAGCTGGAGCTAGTGCAGCCACAGCCCATGTGGCTTCCCAACTGCTTTCCTGAAGGGCAGGACTGTGCATATAGATATCCAAATGAAAACATGAACTGTGAATATATGCTGCCATGTTCCTACCTTTCTGTGTAGAATAGTAGTGTGAAATAAATTTCTATTTTTTATTTTCTTTTTAAAAACAAGGTACTGTCATGAAATACATTGCTAAGAAAAACATACATTATGTAGCCTATTTTGTTCTTTAAATTAAATCCAACTTTTATTGCTGAGACAGTTAGTTAACAGTATTGGAACTTTGTGTATCTACTCATCTAGAATGTCATGCAAAGGTTTTGGATTTTCATTGAATGGAAGTGGCATGATGTCATTGAACATTAATAATGTCCCAATTAATAGATTAAAAGAAGAATATATATATTTGAAAAAAATAATGGAGTCTATATTAAATATCACTCTAGACCTTAGGGCTATTATTCAACACATCCCACTTGTTCAACCATGACCTCCATGACTGTTTTATTGTACTGAATCTTGATCACCCATTATGCAAAGTATAATTGCAACTCAGGGAAGTAAAATAGTATTAATCAGGGATAGCACTGAAATGGACTTTGACCCATAGATATAAATCTAATAAATGGGTAGCTCCCCCCGCCATAACATAATGAGTTCTTCCTTATATCATTACTCATGGGACCAATGTGAAATTATAATAGGAATATTTAAGGCAATTAATGAGACAGATAAGAAATGATTGTATAGTTCTAATTTCCTAATCACTTTAATGTTCCAAATTAAGGTATACATCAAGATGTGTCCATTAAAATCCATCAGTCAGATTCCTCTAAAATAATGTGATGAAAGACTAACAGAATAGGAAATCAGATAAAATTAAGTGAAGAAAATGTTAGTCTGAGCACAAGAGAAGCAATATCCACATGATTAAGTCAATGAATTTTGAAACAGTCTATTAAGTGAAGAGGCCGGGAGTACTATCTCTCAAGCCATAAAAACGGACTGCAGTAGGCATGGCAGAAAAGGGAAGCACTTTTCATTGTTGTGACTAGATACACACAGGTCATTAACTTTCTGGGTCTAAGCAACCCTAGCATTTGTTTATTTCTTCTTTTCTTAGACTGTTTATCATTTTTTCAGACATCCAAATTCAGATATATGTTAGGTTGACTCATGTACATACAAAAATCATAATTAAAAATGCTCTCAAAGTATACGCATCATAAAGGTTTAGTGAAATAAACTGAAAAATGGAGAAGCAACTGATTAACAAGATCATATGATCTTGGAAAAACATTCAAAAAAATTTGGACAGACATTGTTTGCTATCATTATTTTTGATGGGTTTATAAGTAGCAATTTTCCTCACATTCAATTAATTATCAAACTTGATATTTCTAAATGAGTTATTGAAGAAAACAGAATGACAACATTTAAGAATTTGATAATTAGAGTTTTATTGAGGATCAGTACAGATAATTAAGGGGCATGATAAATTGTAGGTTACTTCTCTTTGGATTCAAAGTGATGGAAATTGAGAAATTAGTTATAATAATATGATTGCTTATATACCTGTCATAAAGAAGAGTTGGCATGAAGGAAAGGTGTGACAACTCCTTTAAAAAACAATTATTTTAGATACAACTTTAGATTTTACTGTGTACTCAGTGGTAAAGAATATACTTAACCTGCATGAAGTCAGGAATTCAATTGTCAGCCTACACAAAGAATGTTCATCCTTGTAAACATACATAATGGTAACATTTTACAGACTGAACAGGATACACACACACACACACACACACACACACACACACACACACACAGAGAGAGAGAGAGAGAGAGAGAGAGAGAGAGAGAGAGAGAGAGAGAGAGAGAGAGAGAGAGAGAGAGATTTATAATCTTAAAATTAAGCAATAAAAATAAAATAAATCAAAATAAATCACTCTATTAAATGTACAGAACCAGC
The DNA here is from genome assembly GCF_964271855.1 of Acomys minous. Lineage (NCBI taxonomy): Eukaryota > Metazoa > Chordata > Mammalia > Rodentia > Muridae > Acomys > Acomys minous. Next base: position 70,781,855 of record NC_140496.1, on the reverse strand, counting down.
ACATAGGAATCCAATTCCCACATATAATGTAGAATGTAGAAATAAAACTTGTTTTGACTGAAAATCTCAAGAGTGTGGTTTTTATGATAAACGCACCCTTAAACAGATAGTGTCAGCATTTTCTTCCCACTAATAGCTCACTAAACGAACTTTTTAAAATCAAAAGTGAATTCTAACATTTTACAGAATAAAAATTGAGAAACGAGGATACAGCTGAGTTGGTAGAACATTGTTGTAACAGGCATGAAGCACCAGGGCTGGTGTACATCTTCCCAGGACTGAAGAGGTATACACAGGAGGCTCAGATGCTCACAGTAACTTACGAGGGAATCAAAAGCCTGCTTGGAATACATAAGATCCTGTGTTTATATAAGCAAACAAACAAACAAATAAGTAAATAAATAAATACTTTCTGTTTTTTAATAAAAAACTATCAGTTAAGTGTAATCCATGTTCTCAAAAATATTTGTTCCATGTGACATCTTATATATTTAAACATATGTTAAATATTTAGAATAAATGAGGATTTCAAATTACTTGTGAGGTCTTTTTACCATCATTATACTTAAATGATCTAGTACATACTATGTGCACTAAGTGATTAAATACTCTTATTTTAAAAAGAAAGCATAAAATAAAATTATTCTAAGTATGTTTTTTTATCAGATATATAGTATATCCTATAAGAGTGGAATGGCAATTTAAATTGTCATTTTGGAGTTGTTGGTTGTTATATTATCTATAATGGCCTATAGAAGGAAGGAGAGGCAAGATGGTCTATTGGTTAGGCAAAAAGCAAGAGATAATATTTTAACTAAATATTCCTTTTCACAGCCATAAGTGTTTGTTTTATTGATGCTTTGTTCACTGCTTAGATTTTTGGCATTAAATTTTGCAACATATTCTAGATTTATTACCTGGTCACGAGTTTTCCAACCAAAGTATTGTATCAGTATTACCAGACATGAAAGTCTGGTATTGTCCTTAAATTCTTTTTTCCTCTCATTTATTTATGTATTTCTAATCATTTTACAGCCCCCACCGTCTTCTACTCTCAGTCCCACTCTCACATCCCCCCAAACCCATCTTTCCTTCTTCTCAGAAAAGGGAAGCCCCAAAGGGGTATCAACCCACTCTGGCATTTCAAGTTATAGCTGGACTAAGTGCATCCTCTCCTCCTGAGGCCAAAGAAGGCAGCCCAGGAAGTGGGAAGGGATCCAAAGGCAGGCAACTGAGTCAGAGACAGACCCTAACCAATTGTTAGAGAGACCCACATAATGATCAAGCTGCACATCTGCTACATATGAGTAGGGGACTGTGTCCAGCCCATATATGCTATTTACTTGCTGGTCCAGGCTCTGTGAGTCCCAAATGGGCCCAGGATAGTTTACTCTGTAGGTTTTCTTGTGGTGTCTTTGATCCTTCTGGCTCTCTCAATCCTTCACAATGACAGCCCCCCATCCTCTGCCCGACCCCAAATCTTCCACAAGACTCCCTGAGACTCCTGTCTATTGTTTTGTTGTGGAACTCTGTGTCTGTTTTCACCAGCTTTTGGATGAAGCCTCTAATAAAATAATTACGATAGACTACTATCTACAACCATAGCAGAATATCATTTGTAGTTTCAGTGGTTTGCTTTCACCAAGGGGTGAGTCTCAAGTGGAGCCACTCAATGGTTTGCCGCCATTCCCTTACTCTATGTTCCATCTTTATCCCTACACTTCTTGTAGGCAACACAAATTTTGGGTCAAAGTTTTCATGGATGTTGTTCTTCTCCCTCTACTGGGAGTCACTTGTAGGAGTCTCGGCTAGAGTCACCTTTGTAGACTCCTTGAAGCCTCCCAGAAATGCCTGCGTACCCCTATTTCTGTTCGCTCTCTCCCAAACGTAGGACACTCACCTGTACCTGATCTCCACCCTGGTTATCCATCCTAGCTCCTCTCCCACCCAGTTCTCTCCCTTCATATATTTCACATGTCTAATTGAACTGTACCTAGTTCTAGCCTTTTGATACCTATTATTTTAGGGATTTAGTATATCAAGATTTGGGGTTTATTGTAGACTCTTTGATTTTTGCCTTTCTATCACTGAATTTTGTTTTCAAAACTTTACTTTCCATCAAAATGTTTAAAGCATTTTCATGAGTTATCCCTAGAGTCGTTGGTTCTCAACTGGTGAATTGTGACCCCCTTCAACAAACATCAAGTTTCACGTCAAAGGAACTTTTATTTGCCTGTTGCAACTGCCATCTCGGATGCTTATTGCCTTTGTCTGCTAATCTAGGTATAGTCCTGGAAGCTAGCATGTATACAGTCTTAGCTAGGCCTAAATTGTTTTCAGCCTCTGAGACTTACTGCTGAATAAGCTCACCTGTTCTAAGTCTTTCTGAACTCTGAATTCTGCCTGGCTGGTTCAACTCAGTTGTTCTGTCTCAGACTCCTCTCCAAGCTGACTGAATCAAGCTGGCTTCTTTCAGCTTATGACACAATTGTTCTGTTGGCTTCATACTAACTTTCGCAATATGTTCCAATATTCTGGTTCTTTCTCATGTTGGGGTTTGTTCTGTCTTCCCCTGTGTCTACCTTGTTCTCTTCAAGCTGTCTGTGTAAAATTATTCTGGTAAAAATGCCCCCTCCTCCTCCTCCTTCTTCTCTCTCTCTCTCTCTTTCTCTCTCTGTGCTGCTCTCCCTTAAGTCACCTCTTTCCTCTTTGTTCTTGTGAGAGAGTTAAATACATTCTATTCTCTCAAATCTTTTGATTCATCGTTTTGTCTGAATCTCAATTACACATCACTTTCAAATATGAGTGCCTCTCTCTACAAATTAACTTTACTTTCATTGTATGGGATTGAATGTGTGGACAAAGGGAGTGTCTGTATTCCTCCAAAGTAGCCATATAGTTGGATTAAAATTCCTCTACAAGTATTTACACTACAATTTGTAATCATAACAACTTACAGTTATGAAGTATCAGTGAAAATAATTTTGTGGTTGGTGGTAACTACAAAATGAAGAACTGTATTAAAGAGTTGCAACATTAGGAAGGTCGAGAATCATAGCCATAGAGGAAAGAGAAAGAATCCAATGACTACAACACATTCTGAGATCATAAATATTAGAAAGATATTTGTACAGGGAGTCACCTCTAAACAATTTATGTGCAATATAATTTTAAGTTCTCTGTCAGCTATTGCCATAAGGTGACATATTTTATTTGTACTTTTCAATCTTAGTAGAGATTGCGTGCAAAAAATAAAATGAGAAATAAACATTATACCTTTTCTTTTATTATAGAGTTCCAAAATATGCATTCCTAGGAAGAGCTAAAGAGTTAAAAAAAAAAAACAACTTAAAGAGGTCACAGTTTGGTGCCTACACTTACAATACAATTGCGCCTTTCCAATGTTCAACACTGAACACATTATTGATAGAGTTAGAATGGAGGCCCTAGGTCTGCGTTTTGGAGAAGCATCATTGAGTGTTTAGAACACATTCCTGTGGTTTTTTCATTTTTATAATTTTTAAAAAGAATTCTGTAGGAGAGCCAACCGTGGTAATACAGGCCCTTAATCTAGTCATCTGAGTGGTGGGGACGAGAATATTCAAGCTGTATTTGAGACTTAAGACATCATAGGCCACTTTGATTTAATGGTCTATGGAACAACATGAAAGTATATTCTCAGGCAATTAACAATTGTTTTTCCTGGGCATCAGGATATCCACATTTCTCATTACCTTTATTTAGGAGTAGTCAGGATCCATATTATAAATAAGAATGAGATTAAAATTAGTGCCTTTTATTTCAACAGTTTATACATTGAACATTCTTTTTATAGCAACATCTATCTCCTCTGTTCCTCTTTACATTCCTAAATCATTTGCACCCTATTTCTTCTGCTGTATTCCCAGGACACATGGGATATTAGAGAAAAATCCTGAAGACATCTATTATAAATATTTTCCTGTAATTTAAACCTAAACATTTGAAAACCATCCAGTCTTGGTGTGATAGAATGATTTACAACTTTTGTGAAGAATTCAAATATAAAATTAAATTTCTTTTGACTGAAAAGATGATTATGGTGTGAACTTTGCTTAACACAATTTTATAAATTAAATTTTTTAAAAATTTATTCACTTTACATGTCAATCAAAGTCCCCCATCCCTCCTCCCCTCTCCTCTCCTTCGTGTCTTACCCTCCTTTGCTTTCCTCCCTTATGCCCCTCCGCTAGTCTTCCAGAGGAGGAGCCTTCTTCTACCAGCCTATTAACTCTCACTAGGATTCCCTAGATCTTTTTCCTTTGTGGCCTGGTAAGGTACTCCACTCTAGGGGGAGGTGACCAAACAGCAGGCAGCAGAGTCCATGGCACAGATGGCCCCATCTCCCCTTATTAGGGCACCCATATGAGACTGAGCTGCCTATTAGCTACATGTGAGCAGGGGACCTAGGTCGTCTCCCTGCATGGTCCTTATTTGGTTCATCCATCGCTGCATGCTCCCCTGGGCCTGGATTTGTTGGCTCTGTTGTTCTTCTTGTGTAGCTACTATCCTTTCCAGGTTGTTCTACAGGTTTTAGCATATTAATTTCCAGGGGTAACTGGGGTCTCCTGTGTATGTTATAGGCCATGCCCTTTAATACATATGCCCTTCACACTCTTCCAGGCATAAGAAAATAACTTTCACTGCCCTACCCATTTCCTTGGATTTCAGAATATTTAGCCACTTTTGGAGTAAACTGGAAAGGCAATAGTGCCATCATAACAACACATATTCTCCATAGATTTCTGATTCAGTTGTGAATAGTGTTAATTATAACGTCATGCTCAATGAATTTTCAGTGTACTTGCATCTGTGCATGCTGTTGTAATTGACAGTTAACTTTCTCATAGAAATTGACTTATTATATAAATAAGTAATGTTTGTGTAACCATACATTAAATTAACAAATTAATATGGCATGCAAAGGAATAAACTTTATCTGCTTGATGAGACAAAGGATATTTCAAATGTTAAATTTATGAAACCACATATTGGCATTTTTAGGTATAATAATCATTTCAAGTTTGGTTCATTTTCACCATAGTACTTATATGGATAATGTCTTCTAAAATTTTCATATTAGGGAAATTTATAAACAATGTATGTTTTTAAAAGATAATCCCAACTTTGTTCTTGCATTCCCTCTCTCTCTCTCTCTCTCTCTCTCTCTCTCTCTCTCTCTCTCTCTCTCTCTCTGTCTCTCTCTGTGTCTCTGTCTCTCTCTTTCTTCTTCCCTCTCTCTGTTCTCAGCACTTCCTCTCTGCTCTCATGCCTCACTTGCTGTCTCTAAGTCTTCTGCAGTTCCTCCCTTCCCTTCTCTCAATAAACCTCTTTATATGAGAGAGATAGAGAGAATTCCAAGACTTTAAAATTCTGCATTCTATTTCCAATGAGATGATTAGCAAGCATGATTTTCAATTTTAACACTGGAGTTTGTAAGAGCCTTCCTCTCTTGACATTTAACATGAGGGGTTTCTGAACAGGTTGTATGATTCCGGAACTTGTTAGTCATATGGACAATTTAAGAAGTATTTCATTGAAAATCATTACAATTATGCCAAGGTTATCTAAAGTAAGCGGTATATGACTATTTCCTATCATTAGGTTAAAGCTCAAATGGCTTTGAAAAGTCTGAGATGCTCAGGTTACTATAGAGAGATGGTTTCTAGATGCTCTGCATCTGTGCTTTGCTGTCTTCTTTGCTATATGAGAAACCATATCCCTTTACAGGACACCTGCCTTGCTACTTGTTTGTCTCTGCAGTAATCAACAAGTATACTGTGGCATTTTCAGTGGTGGTAAAACACATGTAGAAGTCTGCCTTCTATAGTAACACTAATGTTTTGTGCTCTTCAAACCATAACACCAGTTTGATTCTGAGACTTTGTAACTTTTGGTTTAAACAATATAAAAATAATATTGCTTCTCAAATTGTGAATTTTTGCAGAAAAATAATTTTTCATCATTTATTTGTTCACCAGCTAAGGTATGAGCAAGAAATGCATGTGACGGCTTCTAACTCTACACTCAAGTCCTCTGTTTTCTATTTTGTAAGAATGCATTTAGGGGGGCTGGAGAGATGGCTCAGTGGTTAAGAGCGCCGCCTGCTCTCCCAAAGGTCCTGAGTTCAATTCCCAGCAACCATGTGGTGGCTCACAACCATCTATAATGTGATCTAGTGCCCTCTTCTGGCCTGCAGGTGTACACGCAGGCAGAATACTGTATATATAATAATAAATAAATTTAAAAAAAAAAGAATGCATTTAGGATAGAAACAAACGATTCCATATATAAAAAATTTAACACTAGAGTTCAGAGCCACAATGGCTAGTTTTTGCATTAAAAAAGATATCTTGGCCTTATATGTGACTATGAATGAGGAAAGAACCAAAGCAGAAATTGCTAGAGTTTTCTCAAAGAGAAGTCTGTAACCACCAGTTTACATGGTATTCTTGTTTGGGGACAAGTGCTAAATGACTTTAACTACAGAGACGTGAATACATATGGCCCTGACAGCGAGCCAAAGAAATTATCCTTCCCCACTGTTAGTAAACTAGTGACTTTATTAGGATCACTTACAGAACTATATGGGAGGGCTTACTTACAGAACCACGAATGTCTCATCAGGGAAGCCCATGTTAGCGTTGCCTACTCCTCATGACAGCTGCATCTATGAAGCTTCCTACACAAATAATAGGCAGCCAAGTATACGTGTATCTTCAGATGTCTGGGGACTCCACTCTGCATAGTATTATAAATGTAAAGATGAACAATATAAACTTAGGTGGTTTCAAGAGAGTTTTACTTATTTTCTGAAACCTGCAATTTTTGTTTGCATTCCTGAGTTCTAATGAGCTTCCCCCTAAGAATTGGGTCATAAAGGTGGACTCCGTAGGAAAGGATTGATAACCCTGATAAAGGAGGCTCTGATGAGCATTGCTCTTCTGCCATCCAAAGATATAGGAAAATGACACCTTCTATGAACCAGAAAGTGGGGCCTCATCAATCTGGAATCTGCAGGTTATTTGTTCTTGTTTTCTTAGCCAACAGATTTATGGGAAATATATTTCTGAAGTTTTATGTCTTCCCTAGTCATGGCATTTTATTATAGCAATACAAGGAGTAAGACAAAAGGACTGGCTGAGTGTGACTCAGAAGTCTTAAGAATCAACTGTGGTCAAGCTTGTAAATTTGAAAAAGTTTTGTAAATATTGCTTGTCTCAGTTGCTCCAGGGTAGTAAATAATTTCAGTTTTAGACATTGTGCAACAAAAGGAGTTAATAGCCTCTGTTTCAGTGTAAGGTTTTTGTAGTTAATAAATTTCTTATTTTGATTGTTTTCTCATATTGATCCATACACTATTTCTATCCTAACTTCTTTTTTAATATACATCCTGCAATTCAAATTATCCTCCAACATTAAGAAAAAATAAAGTTCCCTTTAGAAGTCAAAAAAAAAAAAAGTCAAGGATTTGAAGGTAGGACGCTTGTGTATTTTGTGTCTTAGAAATACTTTTGAGTATTTAAACACCACACTGTGTTCTTTTATTTTTTTATATGACACAAAATTTGTTATAAACAATTTAAAGGGAGGCAGAATTTATTCTCAGTCACAGTTTATGGCTTCAGTGGTTTTGCGCACTGCTTTATGGTGGAGAGCATACTGTTGACAGCCCTGCTCTCCATGTGGCTATCTGACTGCAGGTGAAGGGTAAAGAAAAGAGGAGAGACAATACGTTATCTTCAACAACATGTGTCCCGTGATTCACTTCTTTCATTTAGACTCTACCTTCTAGTTTCTGTTACCTAAGAATGCCTTGAAATTATAAGATTTTAAGGGATTAATTCATTTTTTTTCAGATAGAGCTCTAATAATTCAATCACTTCTCAAAACTGTCTCTTCTGAATACTCTATTATTTCATTATTTATTTACTTATTTATTTTGTATACAATGTTCTATATGTCTGCAGTGACTCCAGGCCAGAAGAGGGCACCAGATCTCATTATAGATGTTTGTGAGCCATCGTGTGGTTGCTGGGAATTGAACTCTGGACCTTCAGAAGAGCAGCCAGTGCTCTTAAACTCTGTGCCATCTCTCCAGCTCCGCTTCCGAATATTTCGTTGGTCACCAATTATTAAGTACATAAACATGATCCTTTAGGAGACATTTAATACCCAAAACATGCAATATATTAAAAAATTATTTTGTTCTTATGCTACATAATAATGACCATCTCTCTCCACTTAATCTTATAATTTTCTGAAATATTTTAATATATAATTAATAAGCTATCAAGGGAGAATACTTTTAAAAACCAACGTCCAAATAAATGTTACACACTGTAATTAGTTCTGGCATTGTTTTAGGCTGTAACTGATTCTTATGTTTGTTTCAGAAGAAACTGTTACAGTGAGTCAATAATTTTCAACCTAATTCCAGAAATATTGGTGTATACTATTTTTCATTTTCATACAGATTTCTGGCATTACATGCATCAATTTCATGACTAAATGCAATAAGCTTCACAAACAGACAGAACGCATCTCTTAAACTCTCAGTATAAATGTTGCATAGAACATTTTCTTTCTTTTTGCCCTATTTGCATTGCATAAACTTAAATCTTAGGTACTCACTTAACTTCAAGAAGTAGCATGTTATTTTCCACAAAGAAATAGTAGTAATAACTATACAACTCAAAATCTTACCATACCAATCAAAAATCAACACACTGTGAAGGGAGGAACGTGGGACAGCTCAGCAGCCATATATCACAAATCCCCACAATGTGAGCTGTAATGTCATGGGAAGATATTGTGTTCAGAAGCCGTGATGAGCACTGGGCTTATTTTTATGGCCGGCTGGAAAGTTCTTTACACTTGACTGTGATTTGATCGGAATAATGATCTACAAATCAATATTATACATGGTAATTAATTTCTGTATTTAACACCCTAAATCTCCTTTGGAGAGGAGACTTTATTCCTAGAAAGAACAAACTGTATTGCTGACAAATGAACACATGAAATGCTTTCGCAGTTATATATTCTGACTTTAAAAAATTTCTTGAAGTTTAGAAAACATTTTTAAGAAAAGAAATTACTGTCCTATCTTTATTTTTTTTCATAGATGCCTTTAAGTTTTATATGCATGTTCAGCTCTGAATATCATAAATATTAATTCTTTTAATGGGGTAAGTTAGATACAATTAATAAATGACTACAATTTTTAATCATATTTTATTGTTTTTAATAAAATGAGAAACTGTTGCCATTATTTGCTTAATTGTATATTCCTGAGCAATTTTCATATATCTTTCAAAGATCTTTGTAAAAATATTAACCAAATGTATAATCAAAATCCATGAAGAAGCTGTAAAATAAAGCCACAAGAGAACAACAGATGATTTAAAAAAGTCAGCACCATTCTAACTATGAAGATCTCAAAGTGAAATGGAGAACGATTACATTTACCTTAATGTGTTATTAATATATTGGCATGTGATAATGATTACTGAAAATAGGACTATAAAGATTTATTAGTCTCTGAGATGTTTTGCCAAGAAGTTGGTTATAAATTAAGTTATGGAGTACTCCTTGGTGAAGAATGTTCTTGGCAACAGTTGGAGCTCAGCGGACTTATTTATTTATTTATTTAAAATTTAAATGTGTTGATAGATAAAAGATTTCTCTTTTTCTCTATATCATTTTAAAAATATTTTTTATTTTTATTTTCTCAGTGTTAATTCTTCACCTTAATGCAAGTTTGAGAACCATGTCATGCCTGTTGTTCATGGAGGTAAAAAAAAAAGGGGGAGCTTTATATTCTCTGAAATTGGAGTTACAGATAGTCATTAGATTCCGTATGAGTGCAAGGAAGTGATTGTCTGTCATCTGTAAGATCCTTAAATGCTTGTCAAAGTTGCCTCATCTCTCTACTCTGTAGCTCCAAAATACTGAAAACATAAACTTGGAAAAGTTAACTGAGACTTCAATATAGAGTTAATTTATTCACAAGAGCATGTTGAATTATTTAAGCTTACATAGCACCAAAATTCTCCAATAAATGCATTTTTTCAGGGCGCATAGGCATGCTTATATCTATAGATGTTAATAATGTGTGTATAATTCCTCATCAAGTATTTTGATTATCATAAAATTTCACTGCGTTATTAAAATCTCTAGATGAATACACAAAGAATAAAATATACATGTATATTTTTTTCTCTCTTTTTAAAATTAATTTATTCTTGTTACATCTCAATGGTTATCCCATCCCTTGTATCCTCCCATTCTTCCCTCCCTCTCATTTTCCCCTTATTCCCCTCCCCTATGACTGTTCCTGAGGGGGATTACCTCCCCCTGTCTATGCTCATAGGGTATCAAGTCTCTTCTTGGTAACCTGCTGTCCTTCCTCTGAGTGCCACCAGGTCTCCCCCTCCAGGGGACATGGTCAGAGGTGAGGCACCAGAGTATGTGAGAAAGTAATATCCCACTCTCCACTCTACTGTGGAGAGTGTTCTGACCATTGGCTAGATCTGGGTAGGGGTTTAAAGTTTACGGCCTGTATTGTCCTTGGCTGGTGCCTTAATTTGAGCGGGACCCCTGGGCCCAAATCTGCCTATCATAATGTTCTACTTGTAGGCTTCTAGGACCCTCTGGATCCTTCTACTTTGCCATTCTCCCATGCTTCTCTCATCTAGAGTCCCACTAGAATGTCCTCCCCTCTGTCGCAGTTTCCTGGTAAGTGAAGACTTTCGTGGGACATGCCCCTTGGGCTAGTATGCAGATATAAGTGAGTATATACCATTTGAGTCTTTCTGCTTCTGGGTTAACTCACTCATTATGATCATTTCTAGCTCAATCCATTTATCCACAAATTTCGGGAATTCCTTGTTTTTAATAGCTGAATAGTATTCCATACTATTATGTACCACAGTTTCTTTATCCATTCTTCTACTGATGGACACTTAGGCCGTTTCCATGTTCTGGCTATTATCATGTACTATGTTTTAAAAGTATTATTCTTGATTTATAGTAACATGTCTTAAAATTTTTTTAAAATTTTTTTATTACAGTTATTTTTATTTGTGTGTGACAGGCAATGCTAAGGGTCTTCCCACAGGTAAGAAAGCCTGTGTGAATCTGTTCTCTGCTTTTTCCATGTGGGTATGGGTGTATGAATCTCGGGTTGTCAAGCTTAGTGGCTTGCCCAATGAGACGTCTTAGTAGCCCAAGCTTTGAATGCAATAACAAGAGCAATTAAAATATTTTATTAAAATTGGATAAGAAAGACTGGATAAAATACTTTATAATCACTATAAAAGTGGGAAACTTCTAAACATTATGAATCAAAACAAATCATGCAACTACAAGTAAATTTTCCACTGTATTTGGACAGAAAAAAGATGCTGAAGAGCAGAAAATGAATCAGAAAATAAAGTGACCATGAGTGGAAAACTTCATGTAAAGATTGACTGAAACAATAACATTATCATCAAATCAGTTATATTCCCATGTAGCTTACATATATATTGGGTATATATATATATGAAATAGAGTTCTTCCCTCCTGAGAGGTATATTATCAAACAAGTTAATTAGACCTGAAGATCAATACAGACATCAGAGTTGGACCTGTTTATGATTTGCACATTCATGCATCACTGGAAAACACCCACCTACAATCTAGTTCTAAGAATGTACTCTACAGAAATATGTGGATGTGTGTTTGACTTGGCAGTGTCCTTTGTGAGAATGACTTTGACCGCCAAGCCTAGTCTGATGATGCTCCAGGGGTCTTCTGGCAGTGGTGTACAGTGTGCCCTCAGATGTTAGCTCTATGTTGTCACTGGTGGATTTATATGTAAGCTCTTGACCTGTAGTCAGGTTAACTTCTCAAATAAAATTTGTTCATACAGCATACTTCATTCAGACCACCTCCTGCTTAACCTGTGTTTAGTCTGTTCTTGTGATGGAAGACTTTCTACAGGAAAGATCTGATGGGTTTAGGTCTGTAAGATAAGACACAGAAGGTAGTTCAATAGAACACTTGCAATAAGGAAGCATTCTATTACACACAAATTCCATAAAAATATAAAAGCATGCCTCAAAGGAATGATAGAAAAAGAGCGCATAAATATCATCAGTAAGTCTGTCATTCAAATAAACATATGAAAAGAGCCAAAGGAATATAACTACATTAAACAGAATGTAGTGTTACGGAAAGGATAAGGGTGGGAGCTGTCTTGGGCGATAGAGTACTTGCCTTGCAAGCAGGAGGACCTGATCTAGGACTCTGAATCCTCTTTACCAGCAATACATAACTGTACCACCAGTGTTAGAAGAGTACAGGCTATTGGGTCATTCTCTGAGCTCACTGGTTCCTAACTGCCAGCCTCGCCTACCTGGTAAGTTGCAAGACAGTAAGAGATTGAATCTACAAAACAAAATTATGGTGCAAAGTGATAGAAAAAGACACCCAATAATAACCAAGGGCTTCCACATGCAAGTGTATATGCACACTGGAATGCACATGTTAGCAAACAAAACCACAGGTACAGGTATATACAAACAATAAGATAGCTTACTACAGAGGATAGCCATATCAACTTCTGGCTTCCACGTGCAAACATGCACATATGGGTGCCACGTGTTCACATACATATTTCAATTACAAACAAGAGCAAAGACGTATTAAATAGGTGAGCATGGATAACATCTTTAATGCAGTTTATGTTTAGAAATAACAAAAGAAAACAATGGAACAGTCTATAGAACAAGAGGCACAGATACAATAAATTACAAGTTCCAATGTATCAGGAAAGATCAAGAACATACTTGGATTTGACATGTCTTATTATGTAGTTACAAAACCAAGTATAAATTAAATATTTTTATTTATGTGGGTAAGTATAGTATAGGGGCTATGTGCACACGTGAACAAATGCTTTCAGAAGCAGAAGACATTAGAGACATCCTAGACCGAGAATGCTTATAAACTGCTCTTATGGGTACTGGGAACTGAATAGGGTCCTCTGCAAGAGCAGTATGCATTTTTAATTACTGAGATAGCTCTCCAGCCCCAGTGTATTGTTTTTAGAAGACGGAAGTATGAAACATAAACACAAAAGCTTTTGTATAAAAATTCACTCCAAATAATCTGACTTAGTATAAGGCTCGTGAAGAAAGTGATTATAAGCTTTTTCTCAATACATTGGTAATATGTGAAAAAACATTGTTTGCAGTCTCAAATACATAGCAAAAACCAGCTGAGAAAAGAAAAAAAAATGTATAAAGATATACCATACAAGTTATTGTTGACAGTTGTTTTTAAATTCTGTTTTATTTGGGGTATTTAGTACCTATACCTCCCTTTTCTACCCCAATTCTTTCTAACATCCCAACACCAGGTATGAGAAAATGAAGGTTAGCCAAGAAAGGAGTGCACATCTCTTTACTTCTCCTGGGTGTTTAGTGTCCACAGAAGTGCCTCTTTATCTGTCTCCTCCAAACTGCCACTTTTTCTCTCTCTGTCTCTCTCTGTCTCTCTCTGTCTCTGTCTCTGTCTCTCTCTCTCTCTGTCTCTCTCTGTCTCTCTCTCTCTCTCTTTCTCTATCTTCTCCAAACTGCCACATTTTTCTGTCTCTTTCTGAGTTCTCATATTTATACCCCTCAGAATCCTCAGAATTAAACTAGATGCAGCTGTCAAAGACCATGCCCCACATAAGGCAATTGTCATCTGTAGACAAACAAAAGCTGAATATTAAATCTCACACTTGACAGTAAAACAAAAACAAGTTTATGTAACATTACTGAGTTTTTGAAGAAACCAAAATGTCCATTACAAGTGATAGCAAAATATGTAAAAAAAAAAAAAAGATATTTCAATGAATTATCAAATAGATTGTAGTTTCACAACAGTAAAGTAGTTAAATCACCAGAAATAAGTGACTAATAAATGTGGATGTATTGCTCAAGCAAAATACTTAACTACAAAGTGAAATATGGAAATTTGAAAAGTAATGGGCATTTTCCCAGTAACTGATAGAACAACAGGGAGCATATTTATATCCTGACAGAATTGGTAAAAATGCAATTTCAACAATATGATTCATGAGCTACAAACCATAAACTAGAGACTACACATTATTGCTTAGTGTCTTTTTTGTGACAAAATTTACTATTTTTCACAAATCAAATCCCATTTCAAAAAATTAATAATTTGAGCATAATTTTAAAGCAAAATTCTGTGAAACAAAAACCAAAAATGTGCACATAGCATACATACATAAATTTACATTTTAAATTATTCATTGGCCAAGCCGGGTGTGGTGGCGCACGCCTTTAATCCCAGCACTCGGGAGGCAGAGGTAGGCGGATCGCTGTGAGTTCGAGGCCAGCCTGGTCTACAAAGTGAGTCCAGGACAGCCAAGGCTACACAGAGAAACCCTGTCTCGAAAAACCAAAAATAAATAAATAAATAAATAAAAATAAATTATTCATTGGCCAATTAAATGATTAGGCAGTAGTAACATGCTTTAAGATATATTTTGGTTTGTAGCAATGTTACAGAAAACATGAGATAGGGCACAAATATTTAGAATGTAATCAGTAGGTTTTGGTCTTTTAAAAACCTACTTTATTTGTGGTTCTTTAATGACTATACTTCCCTTCCAACCCAATTACCATAGATAAGAGAGAAAGAAGGTTAACAGGGACAGGAGAAATAGAACATATTTTAGGCTCAGTTCCTTGGGGTGATCACACTTTTCATTGTCAGGATTCCAGCAGACCCGTTTAACAGCAAATCAGAAATTAAACAAAAGCGACTGCACATGCAACAGCTGGGTCTAGGAGCAGCAGCCTGAACCCAGAACCTCAAAGGGTTCTCTGGAGCATTTCTCTTTAGGAGCATCTTGAAGTGATGAACAGCCAAGAGATGTGAATTGACGCAAAAGCCAAGCCTCTGCTTGGGGGTTCATATATATGTTCTCACAAAGTCAGTACCAGGGTGTGTATCAGATGGCAAAAAACACACCCCTACAAGAGGCCATCCCCTCCAGCCATCTCCTAGTTCTGTTTCCAGAGGACAAACACCACACACCTTCACACAAGTCTATTCCACATCCTACATTTGGGATCAAAACAAAAACATGTTTACATCCACTACAGTAATCAAGTGTACCGAACTTCTTTATGCGTAAAACAAAGAATTTTGATGTTTTCCTCAAAATTTAACAGAGAAAAACAGGTCTAAATATAAAAACAGAAACACTATAAGCATAAAAATATAAGAAAAATTCTCAAACAACTCTAGGCCCATATTCACTTCATTAAAATGTTCTCGTATATCCTTAAAACTGAATCATACTAAAAAACAAAGATGGAAGAAAATTATAAAGTTAAAAAAATATTTACAGAGTTAGAAAGAACTTCAAGCTAATGTATAAACACACAGGTGATATTGAATAAAGCTCCATTTAAACTTAATACCCTCAACTGATGGGTATTCAATTCAATTCAATTCAATTCAGTTCAATTCAATTCGATTCGATTCAATTCAATTCACAGTGTAAGATAATTAGAAAAAGTCCAATGTGTAGGAAATATGAGCTCTGTAAACTTTGTGCCATTGGGATAAATTATCTGAAATATCTCTTCACTCAGTAACAATGTAAACATAAAACACATTATTTCCACAGGGTGTAGGTGTTTTATTTGACTCAAATTTTAAATTGCTAATGCAAATTCTGTGCTTTAGTTTTTTGTGAGGGGAGCTGGAGGAGTGGTGTTTTGTTTTTGCTTTGCTTCATAACTTTTTGTCCTAATTGTTTTTTAGTCGACTTTGATTTTCACCTTTTTTTTTAAAATTAGAGGTGTGGGTGGTTTGAGAGGGAGAGGAAGAAAGAGAGAAAGAACATGGAGTTGGGACAGAAGGAAAGTGGGAAGGATCTCTAAGGAGTTGAGGGAGTAAAAAATCATGATCAAATTATATTGTATGAATTGTATGAAAAACTTTTAAGTTAAAAAGTAACATATACAAGTGAAGAGTGGATGTAATCTGAATGAATTATAATATTAAAATGTGTGTGTGTGTACACACGTACACACACAAACACACATTTTCAAAACCCACTATATCATTAAAATAAGTAAAAATTACTGGCCAGCAATGAAACACAAGATGTTATCTGGTTTTATGTAATTATTTTATATTCTTTGTAGATTTATATAAAGAATTTTTTACTTTGTATTGTAAATAATGGCTGGAAAATGCAACCATTTATATTTAAAACTGCAGGCTTTTATGTCTATTGTATGCTAAGTGTAATAGATATTAAGTGATTGTATGTGTTCATGTAATACATTACCTACATATGTATATGTGATTTTACATGTGATATGAAAATATATTTTTTAATGTTCAGCGTGTTTTGATCAAAATCATCTATGGCACTAGAAAGAAATTTACTTAATTTGAGAAGAAAATTTCAAGAACACTTCAGAAAATAAAAAAATAAAAACAAAAACAAAATTCTAAGAACAACTCATTATTCTTAGAGAAATCACTAATGAATTTTCCTTGAGTTTGGGCAAAGTAACGATGCAGTAGACATGGCCGTTGGCTGAAATAGTGAGTGACTGGGTACCTAAGGCAAAAAACAGAAGCAGAGGCAAGTAAGGGCTGGAAGGGAATATACAAACTGTCATTGCTTGCAGATAATTTATGAATGCAGACGGAAGCCGCAAAAAAGTTCTAAATATACACTGTAGGATTAAAAGGAAGCTTTTGTGAGTGTCTGACTTGGTCTTCAATTGAGGTAGTCACAATCCAGACCTATCCCTTCCTCTCATTCCTTTCAAAGCATCACTGCCATTCTGAAATTGTGTCTGATTCTACCTTGTAAGTCAGTGCTGTGAAAGCTTGCAGCTCTTATTTCTGTTCATCTTCCCATTTTATTGCCTGATTTGTTGACTCTGTGGTTGGTTCCTCCAGAATGAGAACCAGAGTATAGGAGAAGTGGAAGATATTCCAGGAAAGATATTTTTACTGCAAGATCCTCCCTTTCGACACTGATGACTGTTTTTGAGCCCACTTCTTTCTTTTTGGATAGTTCCTGGCTGGTCTCTCCCTCCCTGAGAACACTCACTGGAGTAGAGTTGCCCTTCTGTTTTCTTCTCTCTTACATGTGGGTGAGAGGTACAGTGCTCTTTGCTGAAGAGAGAAGAAACAAACATCTGAACTCTGTCCTGTGGCAGGGAAATTCTCAAACAGGCTTCCTAATAGATTTCTCAATCAAATGCAGATGGTGGACAAATGACAGGATTTGTTTTTTGGTCCCATCTTTGTAACACTTTATACATTTTTTTTATTGTTTCATTGATGTGAAGATCATTTTATTTATACAAATAAGTTTGAAGATAAGGTACATAGCCAAGATGGAAAGGCATGCATTTTAATAACTCATTGCAAGTTTATTTAGAGAACTTTGAAGAGGACAGCATTAACAATTTTACTGAAATATTGATCACTGTTATTACTCTGCTCTCTGTGACCATGCCTCTTTATGTACCTATAGTCTAGATTTGATATATATATATCCATTATAATGTTCTGTATAAAAACAAAATATGCTGCACATCGGTTTTTGTAAATATTTTAATGTTGTTTAAATGAAACACTTTTGTGATCTCCCAGCCTCTTTATCTTCATGCTTATACGTACGAACTCACATCACTATTTTTTCCTAGTAGAACAACTAACGCATGTGTCTGGAACGTTCTGTTTCCTTCTCGCTCTTTCCTAATGTAACATTTTCATGAGACAAATTATTTTGGTGAAGTGTTCATTATAGCTAAGAGTAAGAAAATGGGATTTCTTGTTCCATTCAAGGACCTGCTGTACTTTTTTTTTTATTTGTCCTGAATAGAAATCTGCTGATTTCTGAGATGCTGCTTTCTCAGCTAAATATATGTCTTTATAATTATAGCCTGCATCAGCCACAGCTGAAAATTATATCCCAAGGACAGGTCAAATTCAATAAAAGACACAATAATACCATGCCCGCTGAGAATTTTCAACTGGGCATGATGGTACATGCAGTCCTATAATTCCAATATGAAGGAGACAGAGGTAAGATGAGATGGAGTCTGAAGCTGTCCTGATCTCAGCAAAGAAATTAAAAGGATTAAAATCTTCAATACAATGTCTGGTGTCACAATGTGCAGCTGAATAAACTGCCATAACTCATCATAGCCAACGCTCTGTCTAAGCTATAATTTTAAGTAATAAAAAAAATGGAAGGTGTTTAAAGAAAAGTAATTTTAAAAGCAGCGGAATTTTAGGATACTTTGAATTTTATCCACAGGTGTAGAAGAATTTAATCCAGCAACATGGCTGCTCAGGCAAAGGATCCTATCCAAAGACCTAGTGTAATCCGGCTGGAAGACACACCCTCCCCCCTTAGTACACACTTCTAATCCTTCTGACAGGAATACACACCCTTCATCCCTCTAGCTGGAATATAGACAATACATATCTTTACTCTCCCTAGCTGAAGTTTAGTACACATTTTGATCTTAAACAAAGACATCTATGTGAGGGACAGAAAAAAAGTGATGAATCAGAGAGAGATTTGACAGAAAGAAGCAGAGATAGGATATGCCCAACTCTCAAGGGATTAGATAGCAAAGACAGGCTACTTAAAAGCAGCAAAGAGAGAGTGAGAAATAAAGTTTGTAAATACAGCACAGTAGAGTTTGATAGCACAGCACAGTTAGATGCAGTTCAGTGAAGTTCACTTAAATGAAGTGGTGTTTGTGCAGTTCTGTTTGCTGAGGCCAAAGGCAGTTTTTTTCCAAGCAGAGCAATTCAGTGAGAAGCAGAGCAAAGCCATTTTGAATCAGTCACCTTGGAGAAGAGTTTTGAGGCAGAAAAGCAGAGTTTCACTAGCTAGATAGAGTTCAGAAGAAGTAGAAAGGTTGATCCTGATAGGCCTTACCATGGAGGAGGTATTTGGAAATGAAATCAGTCAGAAGAGCAGACTTGACAGAGGGTGACAAAGGGGGTGGGGGCCAGTTAAGGCAGAGGAGGAGAGGCAGAGATAGAGGGAGGGATTATATGGTCTTTCAATATAGATATAGAAATAATTTGAAAAAAACACAAGATATTTATAAATATAACTAGATTCAGCTTTGTGTCTAATTTGATGAAAAGTAAATAAGATATAATAAATTATTATATACTGCTATTATAATATCTCATAAGTCATGAGAATAATTTGAAGGAAAATAAAACACAATATCCCAAGAGAATACTCAGGAGTACAAGACAACTTCTTATGAGGAACATATGTATAATTGGAAAATAAGGAACTCTCACAACTGAGAAACAACTTCAGCAAAGTGGCTGGATACAAAATCAACTCAAAAAATTCAGGAGTTCTCTTGTATACAAATGACAAATGGGTTGAGAAAGAAATTAGGAAAACTACACCCTTCACAATAGCTGCAAATAATAAAAAGTATCTAAGTGTAACTCTAATCAAGCAAGGGAAAGACTTATACGAAAAAAAAAAAAACTCCTTCAGGTCTCTAAAGAAAGAAATTGAAGATATCAGAAGATGGAAAGATTTCCCACCCTCATGAATCAGGAGAATCAACATAGTAAAAAATGACCATATTCCCAATGCCTTCCACAGATTTAATGTAATCCCTATCAAAATGCCTACACAATTCTTTACAGAACTTAAAAGATAATTCTCAGCATTATATTGAAAAATAAAAAACCCGGAATATCTAAAACAATCTTATACAATAAAAAATCTTCTGTAGGAATCTCCATACTGGATCTCAAGCTGTCTTATAGAGCAACAATAATAAAAACAGTATGCTACTGGCCTAGAAATAGGCTTGTTGATCAATGCTATCAAATTGAAAACCCAAAACTAAAGTCACACACCTATAGACACTTTTATTTTGACAAAGAAGCCAAATCCAAACAATGAAAAAAAATAGCATCTTCAATAAATGATGCTGGTCTAATTGGATGTCTACATGTAGAAAAATGCAAATAGAACCATATTGACCATGCTGCGTAAAACTAAAGTACAAATGGAATAAAGACCTAATCAAGAACCAGAAACACTAAAGCTGTTAGAAGAAAAAGTGGGGAAGAGCCTGGACCTCACTGGTACAGGAAACAACTTCCTGAACAGAACACCAACAAAGGTCAACAATTAAAAATGAGACATCAGGAAACTGAAAGGCCCTTGTAAAGCAAAGGAAACTGTCAACGAAAGAAAATGACAGCCTAGAGTTTCGGAAAAAAATCTTCATCAAACCTCCATTTACCAAAAAGCTAATATCCAAAATAAATAAGGAACTCAAAAATTAAATATCAACAAATCAAATAACCCAGTTAAAAATGGAGGACAGGCTAAACAGAAAATTATCACAGAGGAATATCAAATGGCTTAAAAACACTTAAAGATCATTTCTAGCTCAATCCATTTATCCACAGATTTCGGGAATCCACGAAAGCCTTCACTTACCAGGAAGCTGCGACAGAGGGGAGGACATCCTAATGGGACTCTAGATGACAGAAGCATGGGAGAATAGCAAAGTAGAAGGATCCAGAGGGTCCTAGAAACCTACAAGTAGAACATTATGATAGGCAGATTTGGGCCCAGGAGTCCCACTCAAACGAAGGCACCAGCCAAGGACAACACAGGCCGTAAACTTTAAGCCCCTACCCAGATCTAGCCAATGGTCAGAACAGTCTCCACACTTGAGTGGAGAGTGGGATATTACTTTCTCACATACTCTGGTACCTCACCTTTGACCGTGTCCCCTGGAGGGGGAGACCTGGTGGCACTCAGAGGAAGGACAGCAGGTTACCAAGAAGAGACTTGATACCCTATGAGCATATACAGGCGGAGGTAATCCCCCTCAGGAACAGTCATAGGGGAGGGAAATAAGGGGAAAATGGGAGGGAGGCAAGAATGGGAGGATACAAGGGATGGGATAACCATTGAGATGTAACAAGAGTAAATTAATTTTAAAAAACCCAATAATCTGTAACTTCAAAGTATGTGCTAAAACACAAAATTAATGAATCTGAAATGCCTGAAAACTTACTTATTCATCAGAGAAATCCAAATCAAAATGACTCTGAGATTCCATACTAAACCTGTCAGAATGGCTAAGATAAAAAATTCAAGAGACCGCACACGCTGGCAAGGATGCGGAGAAAGAGAAACACTCCTCCATTGCTTCTGGGAACGTGAACTTGTACAAACACTTTGGAAATCAATCTGGCTCTTTCTCAGAAAACTGGGATTAGTGTTACCTCAAGACCCAGCTTATAGCACTCCTAGATATATACCCAAAAGATGTTCCACTGTACAACAAGGACATTCACTCAACCATGTTCATAGTAACTTCATTCATAATAATCAGAATCTGGAAATAATCTACATGTCCCTCAACCAAAGATTGGATAAAGAAACTGTGGTACATTTAACAATGGAATACTACTTAGCTTTCAAAATCCAAGAAAATTAGAAATATGCAGGCAAACGGATGGAAGTAGGAAAGATCATCCTGAGTGAGCTAACCAAGACCCAGTAAGACACATAAAGTATATAGTCACTTATAAATGGATATTAGCCCAACAAGATGTTCTTTGATAGACCCCACCCAGAGGAGGATCAGGACAGATGCTGGGACTAGCAGCTGGACTCTGGGTGAAGAGTTGGAGGACAAAAGGGAGGTTGAGTTGTCAGGAGCTCCACAAGAAGACGATCAAGACTGGTGGATCTGGATCCAGGGGGCCTGTGCCAACTGATGCATCAATCAGGGACATTGCAAGAAGAGAACCTAGACTCTCCGTTCAGACGTAGCCAATGGACACCTCATTATCCACAAGGGGATAGGGTCAGAGAAAGTGAGGTACTGCCTCTAACAGGACCTCTGGTGCCCATGATTTGATCATCGCTCCTTGGTGGTGAAGCCCTGTGGGAACACAGAGGAAGGGGATTCAGGCTATCATGATAAGACCTGATAGGATGTGGCCAGATGGTGGGGGAAGAGGACCTACCTGTCAGAGGTTTAGTGGAGGGAAAGAGTGTTGAAAAGGGAGGGAAGGTAAGAACAGGCAAATAAGAGCAAGGGGATTACATACAGGATGTAAAATATAATAAAAAAGATTATGAAATTAAAAAGATAGTGTAATACATCAATAAATGATACTGTCCTTGAGGTTTAAAAGCTAGCTTCACAATATATTGGTCAGAATTCTATCTGGGGATAGACTCTCACTATATTAAATTCATTGCTTGTTAGGGTTCTGTTTAGGTTATTGATCTCTTTTTAGTTCTGTATCTTGGGTGATAATGTTCAACCCCTAAAGCCATGGACTATCTAACAAACATCTCAATACCTGGCTTGGATAAATTCAGTAAGAGCTGCATGTCAGGGGAATCCAAGAAAATAATGCCAAAACAATGTAAACTATTGCTGATGCCCTTGGTTGCCTTCAAGAATCTGAAGATAAGAATCTCATTACTGAAGACACAGCATGATTCAAACACAGGACTTGGAAGGATTGGGCTGGAAATGACCTGGAGTTTCCCCTCTCATGACTAGCTTTCATGGTATCAGGAGGCTTTGTGCAAGATGCCAAGGAAGAAAATCAATCAGAAGTCATGTGCAGTGTAAGCTGACAAACCACAATGACCAGCATGGCACTATCTCTAATTCTGCTCGGCTCACATTTTTTTTATTTTGAGTAATTGATAGCTTTCTTATTGGACTTAAAGAAGTAACTACCATACCATGTGAGCATGTCTGATCTTGTATAATTGGGCTTATGGTCCACTCAGTAGAGGAAGTCCATTCATGCTACCAAAAAAATCTACAGCACTACAATGACTGGAGAGTTCATGATCCCTAGAGGTGAGCTTATCATCATCAAGTTTTCCAAACCAGTATCTTTTCTAACTACATTAAAAATAAAGTTAAGTTTTGTTCTCAACCCATAAAATAAAATTTCAAGAATATGGATACCATAACATCAAATAACATGTACCCAAAGTGGAGGGAAACCCCTGATCATGTGGTACTCAGTCTTAATTGATCCATCTAAAACTCAATATCTCTCTCTAGGAGACCAAGGGAACTTCATGGAAGAGGAAAGAGAAAGACTGCAAAATAGAGGACCAGAACGACAATGCCAGATACTCATTTCTGGATATGACAGGGAAGTATAAATCATGCACTTGCCAAGATACGACCTTCAAAAAAATGACAGTTGGCATCCAGAATAACAGAAATAATATCACAAGACCCTGCCTTATGTGAAAACCTACAGCATCCAATTTCTTATTACAGAGGAATAATCGACTTAGAATCAGAGGCAGAATAAGAGAAAAGAATCATAATAGAGATGTAATCAACTTAACACTTTTACTTGAAATGAGAGTGGTTTGTATCCCTTGGTTGTTCTCTTAGAGGCACAATCAATATATACGTTCTTACCACAGGCTTATTTTGCATAGAAAGGATATTGGTTGTCGTCCCTGTGTCACTTTTCAAGCTTGTGTATCATGGGAGACCACAAAAGAACGAGAGACTGCATGGATAGGAGAAACCTTAACAATATTCTGAACTATGGAAACAGGCCTTCCAGAAAGGCTATTATGTTGAAGAAGGTGCAGTCTCATGTATGCCTTGGTGTAACTAGTGCATTGCTGCCTTTGACATGTGTTTATGTTTTTTTCTCCCAATTTTACACCACAGTAATATTTTGCATCCCCATGTGCTTATACATCTTTCTGTTTAACTCTGATATATATGCTGTTTTATAGAGAAAATAAATGACAATTTTAAAAAAGTTATTGTTGGTAAAACTGAACACAGTGTTCTTACACATCAGACCTTATACAGTGAAGCCTTTCATTTCAAATTCAGTCTTGTCTAACAAGAGACTGTGTAAAATCATTTCAAGTACCACATTATAGGCACTAAAGCAAATTGAGCTATTGGTATATGCTATTTTTATAGTTGTTTTGTTTTGCTTAATAGGGCATATATTCAGGGAACGATTAGGCCGTCAAGACACAAACAGAATGAAAAAGAAAGGACCAGTCCTTCAACTGTCATTGGACATCAAATACATCATATAATCTCAGAGATAGTTTGATTTAAGAGATTAAGGTTTATTAAAGTTCATTATTTAGTTAACTTCACCCATAGAATCCCAACCTCTAATCGATTCTTATAACCTTTTGTACTTCAGTAGCGCATTGAACAAGGAAATGAACTTTAGCACATTCTTCTTTTTGCCTTTTGAGTTCAAATCTGTGATAAGGAAAAATAGTTTAAAATATGTCTTTCTTTCCTATTGGTTTCCTAGCTACCCAACATTTCTTCTTTTTCCTTCTTTCTTGATCTCTCTCTCTCTCTCTCTCTCTCTCTCTCTCTCCTTTATTTCCTTCCCTTACTACTTCATTCTAACCTTTACCCTTCTTTCTTTTTTATTTTTGGATAAAAAATATATTTTAAAAACATCTTTAAATGCCTCAGCTTGCACCCATGACCTTACACCACATGAACTTTCCCCTGAAGTACATGCATTCCTATACTTCTTCATGCAACATGTCTGAGAATGGCAAGACTAGAAGCTATAAAACATTAGCTTTGAAACTGTGACAATTAGCCTGTCAATTTCACCTTTGATATCTTATGAAGATGTCTATTAATAACTGATTGAGTCATGAGTTGTTTTATATTTATTTATGAATATTAATGTTATAGCCAATTATCTTTCAATCTACAGTATCTTCATGCATTTCTTATTTCTCACAAAAGCATTCTATGGTAAAGAGAAAATTGAAGATTGAGTACAATTCTAAGATAATTTTAGGTTGGTAGAGTGCAGAATGAAATTACCTCAGGTGATGTCTAAAGGTGGAACTTGTGAAGTCCTAACTGGGATTCCTTGGACTATTGAGAATAAATGTTAATAACAGCTCTTTTCCATGGGAAGCCAAACATACAAACATTATCTAGTCCCAATCACTAAAAGACTTTCTTAAGTGTCAAAACAAGCTGTAGATTTGGGTGGAACAGTGATTGATTCCTTCACTCAACTGGTCGCTGGTGAAATTGACTCCCATTCTGTCATCCAGTATAACTTAAAAATCAGGAGATCTGGAGGCACTCAGAGGAAGGACAGCAGGTTACCAAGAAGAGACTTGATACCCTATGAGCATATACAGGGGGAGGTAATCCCCCTCAGGAACAATCATAGGGGAGGGGAATAAGGGGAAAATGGGAGGGAGGGAAGAATGGGAGGATACAAGGGATGAGATAACCATTGAGATGTAACAAGAATAAATTAATAATAAAAAATTTAAAAAAATCAGGAGCCAAGCACCACAGAATGAGGAGATAGGAGAGGGAAGTTTGGAGGAGGGTAGAGGGGTGGGGAGAGAGGAGAAGGAATGGGAGAGGAAAGGGGAGGAAAGAGGAGAAAGGAAAGAGGGGAGATAGGAAAGAGATGAGAGGACAAAGGAGGACATGGAGGGAGGGAGGGAGGGAGGAAGGGGGAGAGAGAGAGAGAGAGAGAGAGAGAGAGAGAGAGAGAGAGAGAGAGAGAGAAAAGAGAGAGAGAGAGAGAGAGAGAGAGAGAGAGAGAGAGAGAGAGAGAGAGAGAGAGAAGGAATTTTGCTTAAAACTGAACTGTTCAGGGATCTTGAAAGAATCATGACTGGATGTCTGAATTCCATCTTCTGCAGCCCTAACTGAAATATAACCCTGGGAGTGAGCAGTGCAGAACTGTAACACCAAGAAGTTAGGAATCAAAATATACAGTGGCAAGAAGCTTATCTCTGGAAGTGAAGTTCTGAGAGAAGGGACCTCTGCTCTATGTTGTCAGCAAAGATTTTAATCTTGTCAAGTAACTATAACCCTGGTATTTGATCTTGTGATTGGATCAAACTTTGGAACTACCTATCTGCAATCCCCATGACTGTAGAACTTGAAAACTTTGAGTCTGCTATACACCTACAGGTAGATGCATTTCTCCAACAGACAGTTTTGAAAAAGCACATTTTAGTGTTCCTTCTCATATTCCCTGGAGAAGTAAGACATACTCCTTAGATAAATGTTAGCCACTGCAAAGAAGATGAGTCAAGAGTTTGAGAATGAGAGAAGCTGCCCAGCACACAGGCTGTAAAACCAAGTGAAACAAATATAGGTCCTGGTATGCAAGGAGGGAAATCCACTAAAGCAAAAATATCTATGGCCAATTGTGAACATGTGCTCCATAAAAGGTCAATACCAGGCTATTCCACAGGAAAAAGAAAGTTTATAACTCTACTGTGGGCCACCTTTGTTTATAATCAACTGTCACCAATGTTTGAGGACCTGGAAGAAGACTGCTTCAATATTTTATCTTTTCTTTTGTTTTTCTTTTATGTTCTGCCCCACTAAATTTCCATTGTTTTAAATCTTATTACATTTGCACAATATTTTTACTGGTGGTATCTAACAATATTCTTATACTTATCTTCTATACACATTTTTATTTTTAACATTTTAAAAATCATTAATGGATGATTTCCTTTCTTCTTTGTTTTTCTTTTATGATCTATGCTTTATTCTTTTTTCAACGTATAACTACATTTTAGTCTTATTTTTTATTTTAGTTTTCTAAAAATATTCTTACTTTTCATATTTTTCTTATACTATAGCTGTTTTTAAAGTTGCTCTTTATTAGTATTCTTTGGATTATTGTCCATAATCTCTTTTGCTTGGTTTCTCTGCTTTCTTCCTCATGAAATTCCTTTTTTTAATATATTCTATTAATTTATTCATATTACATCTCAATTGTTGTCCCATTCCTTGTATCCTCCCATTCCTCCCTCCATCCCATTTTCTCCTTACTCCACTCCCCTATGACTATGAATGCGGGGGACCTCCTCCCCCTGTATATGCTCATAGGGCATCAAGTCTCTTCTTGGTAGCCTTCTATCCTTCCTCTGAGTGCCACCAGGCCTCCCCATCCAGGATATATGTGAAACTCAGACCCTACTCTCCACTCAACTGTGAAGAATGTCCTATCCATTGGTTAGATTTGGGTAGGGGTTTGAATTTTACTGCAGGTATTGTCCTTGGCTGGTGCCATAGTTTGAGCAAGATCCAGCTGTCATAATGCTTTTCTTATAGGTTTGTAAGACCATCTGAATCCTTCTATTTCCACATTCTCCCATGATTCTCTTACCTAGAGTCCCAATAGGATGTCCTCCCCTCTGTCCCACTTTCCTGATAAGTGAAGACATTCATGGGGCATGCCCCTTGGGCTAGTGTCCACATATAAGTGAGTATATACCATTTGACTCTTTCTGCTTCTGGGTTAACTCATTCATTATGATCATTTCTAGTTCAATCGATTTGTCCACAAATTTCAGGAATTCCTTGTTTTTAATAGCTGAGTAGTATTCCATAGTATAAATGTACCAGTTTCTTTATCCATTCTTCTATTGAGGGACACTTAGGCTGTTTCCATGTTCTGGCTTACGAATAAGGCTGCTATGATCATGGTTGAGCAAATGTCCTTGTTGTGTGCTGGAGCATTTTCTGGATATATTCCAAGGAGTGGAATAGCTGGGTCTTGAGAAAGCCTTATTTCCAGTTTTCTGAGATAGTGCCAGATAGATTTCCAAAGTAGCTGTACTAGTTTGCATTCCCACCACCAATGAAGGAGTGTTCCTCTTTCTCCACATCCTCGCCAGCATGTGGTGTAACTTGCATTTTTGATCATAGCCATTCTGATGGGTGTAAGATGGAATCTCAGAGTTGTTTTGATTTGCATTTCCCTGATGACTAAGGAGGTTGAGCATCCCTTTAAGTGTTTCTCAGCCATTCAACAGTCCTCTGTTGAGAATTCTTTGTTTAGTTCCATTTCCCAAGTGGGTTATTTGGTTAGGTTGTGTTTAATTTCTTGAGTTCTTTATATACTTTGGATATTAGACCTTTGTCAGATGTAGGGTTGGTGAAGATCTTTTCCCAGTCTGTAGGCTGTCGCTTTGTTCTCTTGACAGTGTCTCCTGCCTTACAAAAGCTTCTCAGCCTCATGAGGTCCCATTTATTAATTGTTGACCTTAAGGCCTGGACTGTTGGTGGTGTTCAGGAAGTTGTCTCCTGTGCAGTGTGTTACAGGCTCTTCCCCACTTCTTCTTCTAAGTGACTTAGTGTCTCTGGTTTTATGTTGAGGTCTTTGATCCACTTGGATTTAAGTTTTGTGAAAGGTGACCATATGTGTGTGGATTCATATCTGGATCTTCGATCGATTCCACTGATCAACCAACCTGTTGCTGTGCCAGT
The DNA here is from genome assembly GCF_964271855.1 of Acomys minous. NCBI lineage: Eukaryota > Metazoa > Chordata > Mammalia > Rodentia > Muridae > Acomys > Acomys minous. The sequence continues at coordinate 70,753,428 of NC_140496.1, read as the reverse complement.
ACCATGCTGTTTTAATTACTGTTGCTTTATAGTACAGCTTGAGATCAGGTATGGTGATTCCTCTGGAGGATCTTTTATTTTGCAAGATTGTTTTAGCTTTTCTGAGTTTTTTATTTCTCCATAAGAAGTTGAGAATTGAACTTTCAATGCCTTTTAAAAATTGTGTACATATTTTGATAGGAATTGCATTGGATCTGTAAATTGCTTTTGGTAAGATGACCATTTTTACTATGTTAATTCTCCCAATCCACAAGCAAGGAAGATCATTCCATCTTCTCATGTCATCTTCAATCTTTCTTCAGAATTTTCAAAAAATTTTCAAACAAGTCTTTCACTTGCTTGGTTGGAGTAACTCCTATTTTATATTGCTTGTGGCTAACATGGAGAGCATAGTTTTCCTAATTTCTTCCTCTGCATGATTTTCATTTGTATATTGGAAGGCTACAGACATTTTTGGGTTAAGTTTGTATCCAGTCATTTGCTGAATGTGTTTATCAGCTGTAGTAGTTCTCTGGTGGAATGTTGGTGGTCACTTATGTACACCATCATATCATCTGCAAATAGGGATAATTTGACTTTCCCCTTTCCAATTTGGACGCCCTTCATCTCCTTTTGTTGTCTTATTGCTCTAGCTAGAACTTCCAGTACTATATTGGAGAGAGGTGTCCTTGATTTCTTGGATGCTTTGTGTCAGGATTTTTCCAGATTTAGCATTTTCGTTAATGGTTGATTCAGGATCTATGATTGTGTCTTCTAGTCCTGAGATTCATTCCCCCATGTCTTGGATTCTGTAAGACAGGCTAGCCTCTGTGTTTCTCGCCTTCCTCTCTGCTTTCTTCTATCTTGTGTTTATCATTGAATCCACTTTCATTTTCAGATCTTGAACTGTTTTATTGATTTCTTTCATCTGATTGTTTGTATATTCCTGAGTTTCTTTCATTCCTCTTTATAGGCCTTCAGAGCTTGACCAGTTTTATTGATTTCCTTCATCTGGTTGTATTTTCCTGAATTTTTCCCAGTGCCTCTCTATAGGCCTCTTTTATGTCTTTCACCTGTTTGGCTGCGTCTTCCTGCATTTGATAACGAATTTTATTTGTTTCCTCTATTATCATCCTCATTACTAAGGATTTGAGGTCATTTTCTTGTATTTCTGTGTGGTTGAGTTCTCTGGGTTGTTTTCTTTGAGATAGCTGGGGGCTAGAGATGCCATATTGTTTTTTTTGTGTGTGTGTGTTTGTGTGTGTTTGTGTGTGTGTGTGTGTGTTTGTGTGTGTGTGTGTGTGTGTGTATGATTTTACGCTGTCTTTAGTCATCTTGCAGTCTCCGTTTTTGGCAGGTGGTTTCTGGAGTTGGGTGGAGGGAGTCTGAGGATAGATTTACCTGTTTTCTCATGATTTCCCCATGCCAAAAGCTCTGATGCTTCACTAGTCTGGATGCCAGGAGGCCAGCCTTGTAGTTTGTGTCTCTCACAGCCAGTGATTCCCAGCTCCCCTGTACTTGTCCTGCATCTCAGAATGTGTGCCTGGTCAGGCCAAAGTGTCCACAGCCTTCTGAATCCCCTTTGGCACTGGAGCTCTCCAGGTACTGAAGCAGGTCAAGCAGTGGGGATCTGATGGCCACTCTACTCCCTATATCCCTAAGGTTTCCTTAGTCCTGGAACTCTGATGCTCTGCTGGTCTGTGGTTCCTGGTAGCTTTTCGGGACCCAGACCGCTTGCAGAATCCAGGTTAGTGTCACAGGGCCCAAACTGCACACACACTGAGTCCAGTTCGTGTCTCTGGCCCCAAGCAGGTCTCAGGGCCTAATCCATGCACTTAGTCCAGTTAGCACTGAGCCCAACCAGGGTCATGGGCTCAAACTGCACACTGAGCCCTCTGAGTTCAGCCAGAGTTGCAGGGCCGGGACTGTGCACCAAGCTCAGCTAGAGTCTCTGGCCCCAAACTGCTCATCAAGTCTTTTGGAAGGAGATTTCAATTCTATTGTTAAAAATTCCTAATGATGTGATAGAGGACACAAACAAACAGAGGCATTCCACACTGGCAAGGAAAGTCTCAAATAAGAAAGGAGAAAATACCTTAGACCTACAGAATATGACATTTAAAGATTTTTAAAATTATTTTCAAGATTCTTTGACACAAGACAGGTTAATTCCTGGCAACCCCCAGTCTATCTCAAATAAGATGATGAGCATCAAAGAACCTCTTTTTGGAGATGGCTTAAAATGTGGCAAAGAAGCCACTGAGCAAAATATACTTGTTTTGGCAACAGACAGAATTCTGCCTAAAAATGGGAGAGCTTGAATGCAGGTAGAGTTAATGGCTAAACCCTGTGAAGACAGGATAAGCAAGTCCTTAATAGTTCCTGCCTCACAAATATGTCTGCCAGATATACTTGGCCAGAAGGCTGAAGATGTAGCTCTAACATTATAGCAAGTTCAGGCAGCAAACTGTCTTTGTCTTTTATTCATTTTGGAAGCTGCTAACATGCACTTCTGGTTTACTCAGGTAATTATTTTTTATTCCTTTTCAAGTTTCTGATGGTGTTGAAAACCAAGTACTTTAGTTTTACAATTATGCTTAGTTGTTTAGGAGTTAAGATGCTTTTAGGTCTAATAGATCTTTTAAGTTGATAGAGATAAGATATGATAGATATTGATTTACATTCAGAATTTTAGACTCACTAAGATAGGAAAGATGTTTCCAATATTGCCAGATTCAAATAGCCAACACATTATGAGTGTAAAATTTTTATAATTCCTGATTGTTTCATGGTTCTTCTTGCTGTAAGTAGTTTAGTGTATTTATGTGTAGTAATATAAATGTACATATGAAAAATTAAAAAATAATAATAAAGGGAAAAAATAAAAAATTAACTAGAAAAAGAGAAAATAATATATATTTGTAATGATTATTCATGGTTATCTTTGGCATTTATTATTAAGGTTTATTCATTTATACTTACATACATTCTAGCTTATTATGATTATTAAAGTGTTCATATATTTAAAAAGTATTTGACAGGTGTGATGACACACACTGTTAATTCTAGCACTTGGTAGGTAGAGACAGGTGGGGAAAATGTGGACTAGACATGGTAAACCTTTCTTGAATGAACAAATAAATAAATCCTCTTTACACAGAAAATATTACTTGTTATAATAAAATATTTTATAATTCTGTACTTTCTAGTTTGTTGCACAAAACAGAGTAAAGCCAAAATAATTGTCAAAAAGAAAGAACACAGTGAAAAATGAGACTAAACATATGAAATCTAAAGTCAAATCATACCCAACAAAATTGAGTCTACAAAATTGGAACTACAGACAACTAAATAAATTAGAGGCAAGTAAGATAGCTCCCAGAGAAGAGCACACACACTCATTGGTTGGCCACTGCCAAGAGTCAGCCTTGAAAGCATATACACAAGAGCTTTACATGGACTCAACAGGTTATCCTACATGTAAGCATGTATTATATGTATATGTATGTATATAAAATACATATATTCCTGTAATAGCAATTGTTAAAAAGAGGCTGTAAATTAATGTGGAGAGTGGAGTAAATTAACATGTAAATTAATGTGGGAAATTTTGGAGAAAGGAGAGGGAAGGGTAGAAATGTAATTAAAAAACAACCCCAAAAGGAAACAACAATAAAATAGTCTTCTTTTGATTGTTCTATCAGTTGTTTCTTTAATATAGGTATTATCAGGAAATTACACACACACACACACACACACACACACACACACACACACACACACGCACACACACAATAGCACTGGAAAATTTTTATACGGCATTGTAGTTTCACAATGTAGAAGGTACAGCATTTTTTATTGGGTCACTATGTATGATAGAGGCTTGGAGTTTTTACTCCTTTTCTATTGAATACTTTTATGGTATTCTCTTAGCAACTAAATAAAATGTTTTAAAGTAGAATGTAGTTATCCTAAACATTTGCATATAAATATTATTATATGTTATAATATATGACATATACTTTGAATACTAATAAAATTTCTATTGTGTCCTTTCATTTTATTTCTCTCTCTGTGTCTCTCTGTCTCTCTTTCTCTGTCTCTGTCTGTCTCTGCCTCTCTCTGTCTCTGTGTGTGTGTGTATGTGTGTGTGTAGTGTATGTATGTTTTTGTATTTGTGTATGTGTGATAGCACACACATACCTTGGGTAGAAAAATGTAATATTGGACATATTCCTCTCTTACTCTCTATCCTATTATTTCAGACAGGGTCTCTCACTGATCCTAGAGCCTGTAGATTCAGCAAGACTAACTATGACTAAGCCCACAACATCATACTTTCTCATTTTCAAGTGCTGGTCATTATAGATACAATTTGCTTTCTGTATTTTTATTTGTTTTTAGATTTATTTTATTCTGTGTGTGTGTATGTTTGTGTGTCTGTGTGTGAGTGTGTGTTAGTATGTGTCTGTGTGTCCATGTCTACAGAAGCCAGAAAAGGATGTCAAGTACCTTGAAGCTAAAGTTACTGGTGATTTCTGAACCACCTAGATTAAGTTCCAGAAATTGAACTTGGTTCCCATGTGAGAGCAGTATATGTAAGTAAGAACATACCCAGTCTATATCCATTAAATATCAAGGTTCCCCATATAGTGCTTAAATACAGAACTCATGTTCTCTTGGTTGTACTAAGCAGGCATTGCTGATGTCATTTCTTAGTTGGTGCTGGGGATCCAACTCAAGTTCTCATGATAGTGCTGCAAACGTTTTGATGACAGATTGAGGCATCTCTTCAATCTCTGAAACATTATTTTTGAAATGTTTAATGTATTCTTTCTATTTTACCTTTGTTAAGATATATTGATACTATATTCTTCTTTATCATCATTCTCAGTTGGCAAATTAAATTAATTCTAACTATGCCATGTTTCTCATATAATTTATTTTTTCTGTTCTCAAGACCACTGTCATATACACAATCTCAATAATTTGATTCCATTCAGGCCAGTAATTACTTGCTAGCTATTTACTATATATAAGAGATACACTAAGATTCAAAGACATAGTTTTTAGTTTTTAATATTTTAATCTATTATAATTTATTCAGAGTAAAACATGAATGATATCCCCTTGCTTATATCTTCCCACTCTCACCCTTCTTCCCTCTTCCACCCTATTCTCCTCCCCTAGACTCCACCATAGGAGCACAGTCTATCAGATCTCATCAAGATAGCCTGCTTCCCCATCTGTGTGCCAGCCAGGCCTCCCTACCAAGGGGAAGTATCAATCGGGGGCACCAGAGTTCAATCAGAGACAGTTCCTGCTCTCCCTACAATGATGGAGAATGAGTGGTCTATTGGCTGTATCTGACATGGGGTCTAGGTTTACTGCATGCATTGTCCTTGGTTGGTGCAACAGTCCAGATATGCTGGTCTTAATGGTCTCCTTGTGGGGCCCCTGAACCCCCTGGTTCCATCCATCACCCCATTTTTCCATACCACCCTCAATGCTCCACCAGGAGTCCACCAGCATGTCCCAGTATCCGTCCTGATGCCCCACCAGGTGGAGACTCTAAAAGGACATCTATCTTGGGCTAATATCCACTTATTAGTGTCTTTGTCACTCTGGGTTTACCTCATTCAGGACGGCCATTTCTAATCTAGAAAAAAAAAGTCAAGGATATCGAAATAAAATACAAACCATTACTTTGACTAATTTGTATAGTATTTGGTGAAATAGGAAATGAGTCATAATAATAGTATTTTAAATATAACTGAGACTAAGGACTAGGGAAGGACAGTAGTGAAGACAACAATTTCACAAAACAATTTATACATACAGCTTTACACTAGTGATGTTTTCATTCAAATAATTCTTTTTGCTATGTGAGAATGTATTAAATACCACACAACACAGTTTGCACTATCCATTATCCCTACCTACTAGGTACCAGTGCCATGTTGCTCCTTGATAGAACAATCAATGTTCAGACACTGTCCCATGTTCCCTGAGGAGGCAACTTGACACTCACTTCTGAAAGATTGTAACTGTTTTGTTCTCCATACCTCATAACTGTCTAGTATATCTTTTGCTCAGTGAGTTATTTTCTCAATGTATTTTACATATTCATAACACTCTTCTGAAATCCACTAAAGATGATCCATTACTCAATAAATAAAGATCAAACCTGTGTGCACGACATTTAAGATTCTCATTTCAACCACAACATGCCTTTTTTGCTCTTGACATCAAGTGCGTGCTTAGTGTCAGAGAGCCATTCAAAAAGAATGGGGGGATGGAAGGACCCAAAGGATTCAAGAACACCACAAGGAGACCATCAGGGCCAGCAGATCTGGACCCAGGGGGTTGCACCAACCCAAAACAATCCATGCAGTAAACTTAGACCCCTGTTCAGATCTAGCCAATGGACAGCTCAATCTCCATGGTTGTGGGGAGAGCAGGGACTGACTCTGACATGAACTCTGGTGTCCCCTGATTTGATCATTTCCTCTTGGTGGGGAGGTCTGGTGGCAAACAGAAGAAGGAGAAGCAGTCTATCCTGAGGAGATCTGATAGGCTGTTATTATATGGTGAGGAAAGGGGTCGCTTTCTGTCAAAGGTCTAGATGAGGGGAATAGGGTGAAAGAGGGAGGGAGGGAACAGAAGATACAAGCAAGGGTATAACAATCTAGATGTAATTTGAATAAATTATAATAAATTTAAAAATTGTATTATGGATCCCTACTACAGGAATTAATGTACTATGCCATGGCAACTTTCAATAAGTTTCTTTACTTTCTGTTGTTCTTTATCTTTATGATGGGAATATGAATAGAATCATACGATATCTATGATTTCAGGTTTTCCAACTGTGAATATCATCTATTAAGGTCATCTTTTTTATCCCTCTTGAGGTATTCCACGTAAAGCCAGTTATTTTTAAATTTCTTCCTTCAACGCGGCTTTTAATCACCGTAATGCCCTTCATTTCCTATCATCTCCTCATAATGAACCTTATCCATTGGCCCATGAGCCTCCTCTGTCATACCTCGCTAAGCTTTCTTTGGTTCACTGCCACTCTAAGAGGTCTTCAAGAATAAATATTGCAACAACGAAAAAACAAGGCCTTCCAAGTCAAAATGATAAATGCACATAAGAACTCGTGGAGACTGAGGCCGCATGCACAGGGCCTGCGTGGATCACTGCGTTCATATGTGCATTTTCTTACAGTCCTTCATTCTGGCTCACATTCTCTTTCTGCTTCCTCTTCTAAATGATCCCCTGGGCTCAAGGGAATGGATGACTCAAACAACAAGAACAACCAGAACAAACAAACAACAACAAAAAACAGTGTTTTCCAGGCACAACCGGACTGATACACAAATGAACTTACAGAAACTATGACAGTCTGCCAAAGACCTGCACAGGTTCAAACAAGACAAAATTTCAACATTGAAGGGAAAGGAGAATCAAAGTCCCACTCCTAACCAAGAAGAAATTTGCAAGTGAGATATATGTGCTGGCCAAAAGCAAGTCACTTTTCTCCATAGGACACTTACTGGGCATATGCACTATTTCTTAGAAGAGGCCTGTGGCAGAGAATGGTTGTCCAACACAAGTGAACTCCTTTTTACTTTGAGATCTTTTGTCTAGTATGACGTCTTTTGTCTTAGTGTGTGTGTGTGTGTGTGTGTGTGTGTGTGTGTGTGTGTGTGTGTAGAGTGGGTATTTGTTTACTTGTTTTGATTCTTATTTTTGTTTGGTTTTTGAGTGATAAAGAGAAAGAAAAAATACCAAGAGACAAAGCATGTAGTGGGAGAAGAAATAATATGCTAAAATCTATTGCATAAAATGCATAAAAAAGAAAACATAACATATAAGACCAAAAGCATAATTTGCTTCTTTTCCATCTAGTAACATGAAGGCAGAGAAGAGTGACAGGGGTGCAGACTCAAGACGGCAATGCGCTGTGAGCTACATTCCTGGATTTAATGTTTTCTGTCTATGGGGGATACGCTTTATTTAGGGAATTCCTCTGGTGTTAAATATGTTTTCTGTTACATTGGCTGCAATTAGAGGAAATAAACTGAAGCAGCAAGCAAGGAGAGTATAAAAATTCAAGATCAGACAGAAAACTGTAACATAGTTGAGAAAAGCTGGCTTGGTGGCAGTGACTTTGAACAGTGAGAGTGGCAAAGAAAAAACTTTTAAAAATGTGTATTAATGGTAGAGGCAAAATTAAAAAAAAATTAAAATAGCTGCGTACTGTGCGCATAGGAACATAAGAATAATTCCAGCAACCAATTTGCTTGGCAGATGAAGAAAACAAAATGAATGTGTAAAAAGCTTAGGATTAAGTTACAGGAAGAGCAAAACAAACAAACAAACAAACAAACAAACAAAAACAAACACCCCTGAGTGATTCAGAATGGTCCCAGAAAAGGTGATGTTTTGTGAAGCAGAGGTAGATACAGTAGGAATGAGCAATGCAGTCACATGAGGAAGATATTCCAGGGATGGGACACATGGTTTGCATTCTCCATTGCAAAAGGCTATGTAGACTGTTCTAAACTGGCAAGACAGTTAGATGTAAAGATTAAGTGACAAGTATGAGACTTCTCAACTTAAGGGACACTAATATGGAGCATACGATGCAGATGGCCTTACATTGTCACAAAAAGAATTTTATCTGTTTCCTTTTTTTTTTTTTTTTTGCTTTCATTTCTTTTTTTATACTGGGAGATCACATTATATTTTTCTCTATTTCTGCCTCCCCTATCCTCTCTCCAAACCTTATCTTCTACTCTGAATATCCTGAGCTTTTGAAAATGAAATCAGTAAGAGGTAATGTCTATAACTCTTTAAAGTTACTTTGAATTTGTATAATAATAAAGAGAAACATGTAATGCGGAGACTGGTCTGGATACAGCTGTTGTATCTCAAAGGTGCTGAGAGTTAATTGCTTAGACGCAGTAGTCAGAAGATGAAGCATATAGCTCAGCATTATGTGGGTGTATGCCGAGAGAGGGCAGCTCTTGGCTCACCAATATGTCTTTCATACGTAACTTTTACAAGCATACTAAGGACTTTTCACAGGTGAGCTTTTAGGCCTCCTAAAAAATGACCTTTGTCTGTGATATGAATAACTTCTTTGAAGTGGATGACTATTCTGGCAATATCAGAGGTTGGTGTCACTTCCTTCTGCACTTTCTAACATTTTCAAGTTGCAAATATAAGGAGTTTGTTCTGAGGTTTGTATTCAACTCTCTCTGCCTATAATCAAGGCCCATCACAGATAACAATGCAAATCAGAATGTCTTCTTCTTCTCTTGGGTTACAAAGCTATATTTTTAATTTTCCATTTGTATGCTCTTCTGAATCACTTTTTCAGAGATTATGATAAAGCTTTTAAAATTGAGTAATACAGCATTCATTATATACATAATTTTTCTAGTCACAAAATGATATGTTAAAATTACTTAATATTTCTGTGTGAGTATGTCTTCATCTACTGAAATTTATTTACCATAATGCATTAGCACAATATCCTAAATAAATGATTTATATAAAGTGTTACATATATTTCATGCATACAGAGACATTGGTGCATATTTTATGAAGAACCTACTTTTAACACAAAGCCCCCTTATACGGTTTTAGTAATTTCAAAATGTATGCATTATATGATTATATGTGCTAATATTTCAGAAATATCTTGCCCCTTTTCATTGTTAAAAGTAAAATTCTTTCTTAAAATATCAATTTTTCGAGACTGTCATAATTGTTTATTATAATCTGATTATATATATTTTTTCATTTTTGTTGAGCTATTTTATTTTGCAAGTCCAGAATTTGCTATTCTTTTTTCCAAGATATATATTATTTTATTAATTTGTTCTTGTTACATCTCAATGGTTATCCCATCCCTTGTATCCTCCCATTCTTCCCTCCCTCCCATTTTCCCCTTATTCCCCTCTTCTATACAGGGGGAGGAAATCCCCCTCAGGAACTGATTATATATATTTTTTACCCAATCTGCCCATCCATCTTTTCCCAGACATCTGCCCAACATTCTATACTCTTCCTTCGAGTGCTTTAATAATAACTATCAAGTCAAATTAATGTGACACCTACACACTTGGGTAAGGGCATCCTATCACTAGGGAGGGACAACTTGCCAGAATGTACACTCTTAGAAAAAAGTAATTCTTCCTTTCCCAACAGGCACCAAGGGTTAATAATTCTACAACTAGGTGTAAGGCCTCTTGATGTCCTCCCCAATCCATGCTGTGGTGTTGCAGGTAGGAATCATGTACAGTTCTTGCTGTGAGATCATGAATGCATTGACGTCGGGGTAAGCTTTTGTACTCTGTGTGACGGTTGTCTCTGTATTTCCAACTGTTGATTGATATTCTGGCAGAGGCTAAGTAAGGGGTAGATATTAGTATTGTTATTCTTATGGGTCATTACGTGCCATATGTATGTATTTTTCCCCTGAGACAGGGTTTCTCTGTGTAGCCCTGGACTCGCTTTGTAGACCAGGCTAGCCTCGAACTCACAGGGATCCACCTGCCTCTGCCTCCTGAGCGATGGGAGTAAAGGCATGTGACACCACATCCCGGCATGCCTTATATTTTGTAAACACTATTCCTGTCTCACTTGTTGATTGGCTTAAAAAAGAGCTGAGAGCCAAAGCTGGGCAAGAAAGGGAAGGGGAGGGGACCTTGAGGCTTAGAGAGGGTCTTTTTGTGTGAAGAATAGGGATTTGCCAACCTGACATGGGAAGGAAAGAGAAAAGTAAAGATCTTGTGTGGTGTGGCAGAGGCTATGATATGTTGGGTTAGAATAGCTGTAAATAATTTCATTAAATGTGATTGTTTGAATGATCTGTAAAAAATAATAAAACTAATTGGGATAATAATAGTGTATAATATTATCACTCATATCCATGGTTTCTGATGGCAATCTGTGTATTATTGCCTCAGTTGTTTGGTTATATATATTATATTTTAAATTCATTCATTGGCCTGCTCATGTTACCATAAGGAAGTTGTATAGACTTTTTAAAATGACACAGGGTTATTCCATCTAGGAGACTGCAGAACATTCTTGTCCAATATGAAAACAAAAATATGCCAACATGATAAATTGAGATGAATGTAAAATATTCTTTTTAAAGCTCTATAAAGACACACTCTAAAGCCTGAGGCTTACCTATCTGACTGCATGTTAGAATACTATAAAATCTACTTGCCTAGCTTATCCCTATGGCTATCCAAAGCAGCAGTCTGCCGAGAGGTTCAGATGTCAGGTCACTTGACACTCTTCATATGACTTAGATTCTGCCAGTGAATCTCCGCCCCAGGAGCAGAGTGACAAGGAGTCCTTTCTCACAAACACTCCAGAGAAATGCATAATCCCATTTCAGTATATATTGCCTCATAGAAATCTCCATCTCCTTCATGAATTATAATTTTCATACCATCACATCTACAACCTAGTGTAGGTTTCAGGCTTCATACAATTACACACACACACACACACACACACACACACACACACACACACAAACACACCACCCCACACCCACACCTTACATATACAAATATCATTTGTGTCGCAATTGCTTAACATCAGAGTTCAGTAAACCTTCCTCTCTGCAGTGTCTGTTAGGAAACCGTGGGTGATTTTTTTTTCTGTACTACTGCTTCTCTGTCACAAAGACTCAGCTCAACAATTACAGCATGTAAATGGCCCTAGAGCATTATAATGAATGAATTTGACTGTAGTTCAAAAAATCATGTTTCAATAAATCCTTATTTATAAAAACTATATTAAGATGAATTTTAATCACAGGGCAGTAGTTTACAAACCAGCACCCCCCCCCCCCACACACACACGTATCAACACAATCACTTAAATTTGGCTTATGTTTAACATCAAGCTAATTTTAAGATATGGCTTGAATGGAATTAAAAATATAGAATGCTTCCCCTCTACCCCTTTATGTCATCAAAATTTTTCTGATTAATATTTATAAAGTATAAAATTTCTTCAAGGATTATGAAATGTCAATAAACAGAGTTCGAATAAAACAGCAAACTATGTGAACCCTGCTTCTCATTTTTCCTATGGTAGAACACTGTTTTTGTTAAGAAGGTTGGCCATTGGCTGAGACTGCATAGCTTTATTGATTCATCGCATATGCATGTATCTGACAACACACGCAGAGGCCCACATTTTGTGTCTTGTTCTTGTTGCTAACATCTGAGGATAAATGCCATTTCATGTTTTGGTGTTAAAGTAAAATTTTGAATGTTTGCACATGGAATCTTGTCTTGACTTTCTCTCTCTCCTATATGCACTACACACACACATACACACGTGTATATATTTAACATGTGTTTTCTTCAGGTTGTATTTGTGTATTTAAGAATTTATATACAGCTAGGTGGTGTTGGCATATGCCTTTTATCCCTGTGAGTTTGAGGCATTTCAGGACAGCCACAACTGGACAGAGAAGCCCTGTCTTAAAAAAAGGAATGTATGTCCGGCTGTGGTGGCACATGCCTTTTATCCCAGCACTCGGGAGGCAGAGGAAGACAGATTGCTGTGAGTTCGAGGCCAGCCTGGTCTACAAAGTGATTCTAGGACAGTCAGGGATACACAGAGAAACCCTGTCTCGAAAAGCCAAAAAAAAAAGAATATATGTATGTATGTATGTATGTATGTACGTATGTATGTATATATATGTACATATACATTTGTGTGTGTATGTACGGTTTTATTATGTGTGCATACTTAACCATTAATTGTCAATGACCACCAATTTCAAACAGAACAATAATAGATATGTAGAGAGGCTTGGAAGAAGGAAAATTATGTATTATATCATAATCTCAAAAATAGAATGTGATTTTAAAAACTAAGATACATTATTTATTAAAGATTAAAAACAATTAATATAGTGTTTCTGGTGATATTTGAGAAGTGACATATTATTTTAAATTGGCCTTGTAAATGTGTACTGCCTGAAATTGTATCTGATTCATGGCCTGTGTGATACATGTTACTGAAATAACTGACAACAGCCTAACCCAAAAATCATAAACTTACATAAAACAATATGAGTATTTTTAGTAAATGAGTTACATGATTCTTGATTATGAACTTGATAAATAAACTACGTTTTAACAATATTAATTTAATGAATATTCTTGTGAGCTTAAGACAAACATTCAGTATAAAAAGAAAAATAAAGAAAAATTGGATAATTTTAAAGGAAAGATAATGGAAATGCATAAAGTGCCCAGTCAAAAAATATGAAAATCAAAAGAGCAGAAATAGAATAAGTAGGAGTGAGGCTCTAAGATAACAGACAGCAAATGGAGGCAGATATGACAGCAATCAATCCAATTGTATCAATACTATTTTGAGTGGCTATAATCTGTGTGATCCAATAAATGGCATAGATTATCAGAATGAGTCAACAAACATAACCTAAACACAACTTGTCTAAAGAAGTGTATTTAAATATACAGCAAGTAAAGATTGAAAGTAAAAGGACACTGTAACATTTACCATGCTCTCATTAACAGTACACACATAAAAATGTGCCATGCAGGACAAAACAGGAAAAAGGAAAGCTCTTAAACAACAGGTCCTGTGCTCTTAAACAACAGGGCCTATATTTTCTAAAGTATGTAATATGCGTATATGCTAACTTACAGAACATAGAGACATGTGAAGTAACAATTAGGACTTCAAAGAGAAACAAAAATTTATTATCACCTTTAAAGACTTTGCCATGCTTCATCACAGAAGAGAACAACACACATAACCCTTAAGCTTCCAGGGAACGGTCACTAAATAGAAGAAACAACTGGTCTTATATTCTTTCCAACTGTCTTCTACCATGCTTTGTATGCCTTATAGGGACAGGACTGTTACAAAGTACATTGTAGATCTGAGTGTAACTAATTCTCAGCACATTTGACAATTACCAGTCTCAGCAATAGTCACCACACTCTGCAACCAGGAGCTGCCTGGGCCTCAATGGATGCCCTAGGGATTCCACACTCATGTGTCAGAAACAATAATTGGTTTAAGTGGGTAATAAAAAAAAAAGGAAGACATGAAATGGGAGTGATATGTGTTGAAGGGGCATGTGGGCCATCACAGGTGGCAGGATTGTGGATATGGTCGAAATATAATGTTTTCAGGTCTAAAATTTCAAAAAAAAAAAAAGAAAGAAAAAAGGTAATGCAGAAAATAAAATATGTATTCATATAAATATGTATATATGCTACTGTCAAAAAATAAGGAGCACCTAAATTGCTAACATGATATATGAAAAAAGAGATATAGCAACATACCCTGAGGATGTTAGCAAGAAAATGTTATAAATTAGTTATATTACCATCACAATTCACTTATATAAAATAGCTCAATTTCTTAAAAGATGTGTTTTGTAAAAATCTACACATAAACAAACAGCTGGTACAGACCTATATTAATGTAAAATATTGTCTTAATTTTTAATACCATCTAAGAAAAAGAATCTCCTCATGAAATAGTTAATTTGAAAACAATAATTAGAATTTCAATGTGATATTCTCCAGTGAATACATATTCAATAAAGTTACTATTTCATTTTCCATTCTTATAATTATTTTAAAAAATCAACATTAAATATCTAATTTATTAATATTAATGTATTAATACTAATCATAAATATGCAAGAAATTTGGTTAAGACACTCATTTATAATTTCTTACTCAAATATTACACATATTTTTTTATTAATTTATTCTTGTTACATCACAATGGTTATCCCATCCCTTGTATCCTCCCATTCTTCCCTCCCTCCCATTTTCCCTTTATTCCCCTCCGGTATGACTGTTCCTGAGGGGGATTACCCCCCCCCCCCGCTGTATATGCTCATAGGGTATCAAGTCTCTTCTTGGTAACCTGCTGTCCTTCCTCTGAGTGCAACCAGGTCTCCCCCTCCAGGGGACATGGTCAAAAGTGAGGCACCAGCGTCCCACGAAAGTCTTCACTTACAAGGAAACTGGGACAGAGGGGAGGACATCCTATTGGGACTCTAGATGAGAGAAGCATGGGAGAATGGCAAAGTAGAAGGATCCAGAGGGTCCTAGAAACCTACAAGTAGAACATTATGAAAGGCAGATTTGGGCCCAGGGGTACCGCTCAAAATATTACACATATTTTAATCCATTATTTTTTATATTTGAGTCATCACCTTCTATAAACTGCTGCTGTCTTTTAAACACTAATCTTTGTATTTTCTGGTTTCTTTATATAATTGTCTCACTCTCAACTCAAAATAATTGTTTTTTAGGTAGCAAAGTGTCTCTCTGTACTAACCCATCTTCATTTCAATCTTTACTCTTGTATTACTTGTTACAGGGTAGGAAATCATTTTCATTGCTGGTCTCTTCTTCAGGGTTCACTCCTATTTTTTGCCAGAATTTTATTAGTTGTGAAACGATTGTCTAGTCATGCCTATCACTGAGTTTGCGGCACCCCAAGTCAAGGTTTGCCTTATTGATTCATTCTACAAATCAGGCTGATTATGTACCATATCAGCCTAGAATTGATGTTAATCTGCTGTATAGAAGCATGAATAAAATTTTTTTAAAAAGTACCTTGGCTCTTGTAGTGAGGGAAAGATAGCTTTTACAACATGGTCTCTAAATAATGAAGTAAAAATACCTCCTGTGCTTTCAGTGATCGACATTTTATGCAGGACAAAACAAGAGAAGAACAGAGAAAAAATTTCACTTATATGGGAGGAAGGTGGACAGGAAATGCACCACTAATTGACAGATGAACAGAAATGTGAGGCTGTGCTGCTTTTTATTTCCAGACAAATGTAATAGTTCTTTAAGAATTCATACAACATAGGTCTACACTCATTTTCCTCTCCCCTAAACTTTTCCCAGATCCTCCCCTTCTCTTCCTACCCAACTTTATGCCCTTGTTTTTACAATCAAATTTCACTTTTCTCTTCCCTTTTCTCCCTTCATCCCGTCCCAATGACCCTCCATCCTTCCTCTCCTATTTTCCCCTACTCTCTCGCTGAAAAACTTTTGTTCCAGCAAATAAAGATAAAAAGCCCCACATACTCCAACAAGCAGGCAATTCAAAAGTCATGTGTTGGGAACAGGTATGATATTTTTAAAGAACTCACAGGAGCTATTGCTAAGGCAGAGTAAATAGACATGCAGGACATCGAGAAACTTGAAGAAAAATCGAAACCAGGGAGCAGTTCCAGGAATTATAGGCATATAGAGGACACTGAGCGTCCAGCTTGAAGTCTCAGTGATGCATGAAGCCATTTGGGTGTTGTGACGAGTGGTCGGAAATGAATTCTATATTTATCTTGAGCAATGGAAATGGCCATTAGTCTTGGCAGAGTTTTAGTGAAAATGCAGTCCTAAATTCCAGTTTGTACCCCAATAAACTGTGTGTGTGTGTGTGTGTGTGTGTGTGTGTGTGTGTGTGTGTGTGTGTGTGTGTGTGTGTGTGTTTTGGTCTGTCTTCATACATGCTTGCAGGCACTGATACTCAAGATTCAAGATTTCATCCTGGGGTCATTCATACCTATTTATCGCTGTGATGTTTATTGATGGTCCTTTCTTGTACAGGCTAACTCTGGGGAAAGAGGTTATACTCTCCTACAGGGGGTCATAATTAACCAAAGTGCGGCTTGCTTATGTCTCCTCCATCGTCTCTAGTGTCTGTATTTGGTTGTAGGACAGGAGATGGTTTCATTTGAGGCTTTATGCTCTTTCTACTGTCAGATAAATTCCACTTGCCTTTCCAGGTATACTCTTCAACATTCCCTTGTTCTCTACCTTGTATGGGGCAGGGTACTCTATATAAAGAAAATCGGATTCTGCTTCATATATCCTTCAGACATGAGAAATCAGAATGTTGGGCATAGGTGGCCCCCGCCTTTAATCCCAGAACTTGGGAGGCAGAGCCAGGTGGATTGCTGTGATTTCGAGGCCAGCCTGGTCTACAAAGTGAGTCCAGGACAGGCAGACAGGTCTATTATACAGAAAACTCTGACTGGAAAAAACAGAGAGAGAGAGAGAGAGAGAGAGAGAGAGAGAGAGAGAGAGAGAGAGAGAGAGAGAGAGAGATAACAAAGAGAGGGGAATGAGTTTGACTTTGTGATAGTAATCTCTTTGATGATTTGTTCACTGAGTTGATTTTACAGAGCTCTTTCATTCCAGGTCTCAATGGTTACTTCCTTCCATGTCCCCGGATTTACAGGTGGTGACTGCTTTGTGGCAACTAGCCCAGATTCTGGCACACTCCCTTGAGGGACCTCTACACTCTGCCCATGCTTCAGTAATTAGTCTCTTTGTTTACAAATCCTCTTCAAATTATCCTAATTTGTTCGTGCCATCTGTCTTCTGTTATGACTGGAATGGATACACTCTAAGTTCCACAGCTGCTCTGGAAACACAAATGTTTAAATCGGGAGAAGGGGGCTCTTTTGGTACACATGGCGCTATTCCACTTGTCTTACCACATTGATATTTGACACTAATTGGTTGTTGCTGCCACGTTGGATCACCCAAGGACTAACAGGTTATTAAAGCTTTAATAACTTAAGAGATTGTCAACTCTCATTCACTAACACCCTAAATGGGAAAACAGGAAACGAGTGTACTAACGTGGTCTGCAAGAGCTCGCGGGCATTTGGCTTATATAATCCATCTCTGCCTGGCTCCTGCGCTATGAACACCTCGCAGCTAGCACACCACAGTCTCTGTCTAATTTAACAGTGCGACAATGGCAACTGCTTCATTCAAATCTTTACAGAATCTTCTCACTGCGTTTAGTTTAAATATAAGCTCCTGAACACATGCTTCCGTACATACCTCTTCGACATCTATAACGTCATCACATTTCCAGACCCATGTCACTATATTGCCTTTCTTGACGCCAGGACTTCCAGACTGTGTCTCTGGATATGTAAAGGCCCTTTCACTGAGAAGCTGTCTCCAAATACTTACACAGATTTCTGTGTCAAGAAACTGTTACGTTATTAATAAGCCCTGCTCTATTCACACTATTTAAAACAACAGCACTGACATTTACATATCCTCTACTCTGCTGCCTTCCTTATTAAAATATAGGTCGCTTGTAGTAATTTTATACTTTATATTATATTTAATTGTTTATTTTAGAATTTCCTATATTCAAATTTAAAGACAGTGTTAAAAAATATCACCGTTTCTTTGGTTCTTTTTCAAACCATTGGTATACATGACCTATGCCACATAGGATACAGCTACATTTATTTATTGGATCACAAAATAAAAGAATGAGTAGATGATATGGACTTCGCTCGTATGATGGTGCATTTGATGCTGAAAAACCTTGATGACATTTTCAGGATGTTTAGCAGTGTGGCAGCAAGCAGAAGTGCATTTCTATTTTATGAGTTTTTCAGTAATTAGCAGGCTCACTACTTTTTTTTTTTAAACTGTAAAGTGAATTAATTGTGTAAAATAATGAAACAGTAGGGACTCATGTTTCTAGGAGGCAGAGATGTAAAATCATTTCACCCAAAAGATATTCAAACAGAAGCATATCAGAGGATTTTGTCCAGAAATTTCTGTATGATTCATCATTGAATATATGGACAACAAAAAGATGCAATAGTAGCTTGTGCTGAGGTACTTGGTGCATATTCCACACTGACTGTCTGTGAATGTAATTAGGATATATAGCTTATGTTAAGGCTATAACGTGGAAATGAATATTTTATGTTCTCAGAAAGGAAAAACTCAGGGAATGATTTTCTATTTTCATCATAATAAGAGAATTCAACAATGTTTAGAGCATTCCATAGTGTATCAGAGTAAAGCATCCTGTCTACTGAAGGATGTTTCCTGGAATTAAAGAACAACTACTAGCAAAAATATCTTATACAAGATGGAATAGTCTGGTATTCACATACACAGTCACATTGCACATTTTAGAATAAAGAGAAACCTATGCTTTAAAGGGACTTATAAGTTCTGTTCATATAATTTGTATTTACCACATTTCAAAAAAATAATAAATTTGTGCTGTTTATCTTCACATATAATTGCTTGGAAGGTTTGAGGCTTTTGTTTTTTCTCTCTTTTAAAAAACTTTTTCACTTGATATTTTTTAGGCATGCAGAAGTTGTTAAAACACAGAGAATTCAAAAAAGGTTCAACAAATTTTTTTGAAATTAAAATTTAGTTGCTTTTGCTATATTTTCTTCCTGGGCATCTATATGCATTTCCACATGTACACACACACATTACCTTTTTAAAATGTATTCAAGCCTAGAAATGCTGGCCTAGAACTAGAACTTTACATTGAAGATTTGTTAGTAGGGCATATGGAGGATTAAAAGGGAATTTTGTTATTGAATGTTTGGAAGGAGGAACATTCAGTGCTGTCATTTTTTATTTAAGCATGGACTTATTTAAATGATTTTTGCATATAGACTTTATTAACTTATAATAAATTGTATGCAATAAGAACAGTTATGATGCAATCAGGAACGCCATGTGTAAAAGTTATATTTGAAATGTTTTAGCTTATTTCAATTTGGGAACCTTGAAGAAAATATTATCTATCCTATTTAGGTGAGTCTAGAGCTTTATCTCTAATTCCTTCTTTGTCCTATCTTGTATTTATCAACTTAAAACCATCTTTCTAGACCTTAAAACATTTTCTTAAATTCTAAACAAGTTAAGCCTAACTGTGAAACTATAACTATCTATTCTTCAACTCCATCAGAGACTTGAGAAGGAATAAAATCATTACTTAAGTAGGAAGCACATGCAAGAAGCTTCCAAAACTAAGAGATAACAGACACTTTATTGCCTGGTCAGTTACCAATTCTTTCCATATAGGATTTGGGCATCATCTTCAACATTCTGGCACAGTATATATGGAAGACATAATTGTAAATCTGAAAATGTGAAGGACTTGCTTACCCTGTCATGGCAGAGTTTGGCAGTCAACTCAGCCTGCATCTTAGTCATGTCAATTTTGCACAAATGGGCAGCATACTACTTGTAGAGAGACTGGGACATTTTGCCAAGTGGCCAGCTTGCCATTAACGAAGCTATCTCCAAAAGGAGATTTTGTCACGCTCATCACCTTCATCGAGGTATGCTAGGGGTGTTGCCAGGAGATGGCATGGCTCAAGCAAATCAGGCCATAAATTTAAAAAAATTTTTTTTTAGTTTTGACAGGGTTATCTTTAAATATCATTTTCTGTAGGTCTAAGAAATTTTGTGGACCATCTATCTATTTACATTTAAGTTACATAGTGTATGATCATATCATCTATCAATCAATCTATCTATCTATAAGCAAGACAGTGAGCAGAGAAAGGAGAGGCTGGGATCAGAATGTAAGGTGAAAAAGAAAACCATTAATATAATAAAAAAGAAAATTGGGGAATATATAAGTATCATGTAGAAAATAGGTAGAAATAATAGAAGAAAATGATAGATTATTGAATATGTTCTTCAACTATGAAATTATTGTCACTCTCAAATATTTTTAATTTATTGGTATAGAATGTAGCATATAATAGAAAATTAGGTTATTTTTGATACATGGTATAGAATTTTATATATTGATTCAAATTGAAGGTTATTTTTTAATGTATATGTATGTATGTTTCTACTCTGGAATGAGATGTTGGACCTATACAACTGATTTACAAATACAAGGTTTACTTCTAGTCCTATTAAAAGTTGCTATTACAAACTGTTTAGGATAATTAACATTTACGAGTTAGTGGGTAATCAGTCAAACTCATGATCATATCAGATACTAATCTAGTTTACCACAGAAGTGTACATCCTAGGTTGAAGAGATAGTAAATACCTAGGAACAAGCAATATTCCTATATATTTGTGTATATATATGCTATTGATTTACACTCAGAATTTTAGACTTACTAAGACAGGAAAGATATTCTCTTCAAGGTTACCAAGTTCAAATTGCTAAAACACTATTAATATAACATTTATATAATTCCTGATTGTTTCTGCATTCTTCTTGCTACATGAAGTTCTTTGTATATATTAGTAATAATATAAATGTAAATTTTAAAAAAGAAAAACAAAATATAAAAACTTTTAAGAGAATATTGCAAAAAATACTTTATACTCTCAACATTTGCCTCAAAAAGATGATATAATTCAGAATTCTAGAAACCCTACTGCAAAAAAAAAAATGTTGCATATGTTAAATGAACCCTCATGTCTTGGCTTTAAAAAAATTTTAAATTTCCATTTTAGACAGTTCTTTTCTGTATGCATTGGATGTGCGCTGAGAACAGAGGATGTTGCCTTTTGTCATGTCTTGGATGATGTAAATGAACAAAACAACATACTATTAATGAAAGCACCAAAGATGAGTGGTTATAATTATTACATTTAGATAGAGCAAATAAAAGAATGCCTATAACTCTGTGAGCCATTTATATCTAATCATATTAAAACTGGTGTCAGGGGGAAATAGTCTCATAAGGAGAAAGAGTGCCAAAATGCTCTATACTTTATATAATCAAAGAAATAAAGAAAAACGTAAATGAGTAGCTCTAAGAGCTATAAGCATATATTACTGTTTCTTGTTCTTTTTTTTTTTTCCATTTTTTGAGACAGGGTTTCTCTATGTAGCCTGGCTGTCATGAACTCACTTTGTAGACCAGGCTGGCCTAAAACACACATCAATTCCCTGCTGGGATTAAAGGCATGTGCCACCATGCCCTGCTAAGCACATATAGTTTTAAAATCAGACCAGATAAAAAATATTGGACTATTACCATATACATCATGTGATTTTACAAACAGCATAATTCATTTTAAAAACAAGATTATTTAAACCATTGATAAGACTCAGAAATTTATAATGGGTACTGCATAAATCAATCAAATGGGAAAGTACTTTTTCATATTTTAATTGATTTATTTATGCTTCTAACTTATTTCCAGATAAACTTATAAGAACCTTGAGAGTTTTCTAAATCATTTCTTTTAATTGCAAATAATTATTTGAACATGAATTAATTAATATTACTTATGAAGAAAGAAACTGCTACTTACTAAGCAACACTTGGATTCCAGACAATATATTAAGCACTTAGCGAATGTCATCCCTTTCCCTTCCAACTCTCTCAGACAAGGAAACTGATGCCCAGAAGTGAAATAACTGGGCCTAGGTGTGTAGCAAGATACCTGCAAAGCTGAGATTTGCTATTGAGAATCAAGTTCATTCTGCCAACCCACCTGTTGCAGGATTGTTACATTGTGTCACCAGAAGGGGCTGAAGAGAAGGAACAGGATAGGAGCTTACCATAGTGGCCTTCTGAAAGATTTCACATAGCAGGGATTAAAGCAGATGCTGAAACTCAAAGCCACATTTTGGAGTGGAGGGCAGGCAGTCTGATGGATGAGTTGGAGGATAGAGGGACCCAACGGGGATACACAAGGAGACCAATGGAGGCAAAAAATCTGAGCAGGAGCAGGGGCTGCAGAACTGATGCAACAACAAAGGACCATGCATGGTGAGGACCTAGACCCTCTAAACCCCCTCCTTAGATATAGTAGAAAGAAAACACAGTCTCCATATGGTTCTCATGATATGGGGAGTAGGGGACTCTGGTGTCCACTCACTGATCACTTCACCCTGGTGAGCCAGCCTTGCCAGGTCACAGAGGAAGAAGATGTAAGCAGTCCGGATGAGACTCGATAGGCTGGGGTCACATGATAGGGGAAGAGGGAATTCCCCTTTCCGAGGACTAGGGGAGAGAGTAGGATCACGAGGAGAAGAGGGAGAAGGCTACAATCGGGTTGTAAAGTGAATAAATTTTAAAAAATTAAATGAGATACTAGTAATAACTTATAAGTCAAGGCTGTGGAATGAATTGTCAGGATATTCTGCTTCACGAATGAAAACACGTTTTAAGAGATGATATTGGCAGTCTGGTAAGCTGGAGCTGCCAGGGAATTTATTAACTGAAGAATTAGAGTCTTCAATAGAAACACTTGCTTAATTGTGACCGAAATATTACAAATACAACTTAAGCTTACGGTTTCAGAGGACTCTGTGTTATAATAGTGGGCAAGACATAGATAGATGGCATGAGCCTGTGAAGGAGGCTCCTACATCATTGTGAAGCAGGAAACTGAATCACAACCATACCAATGACTATCAGAGATCCTCTCTCAAAAGTAACTTTTCCACCTAATAAATGTTCCAAAACTTTCAGAAAAATGCCTGCAGCTGAGGAGTGTACAATCATAATAGGAGCTTGTGGAGAGCATTTGGGTGTTAAATAAACACAAGTATTATGATAAATGACCCTTTGTTAACTTTCAGGAGTGTAGGTCAAAATTAGCTTAGATGCCAAGAATATGAAAGGGTTAAAAATATCAAAAAACAGGTACACTGCTTATTGCATGAAAACTTCTTCCACCACACTAGTCCTGTCAGCATTCAAACTAGTGGACATACAACACTCTAGCACTGAGAACTCTAAAGGCTGTCAACAACCTAAATTAAATATTTGTTTATTTATTTACATATTATAAAGATTAATTTTTATTTATGTATATGAATTCCCATGAGCATTTGGAAGCATATCTATGTTGACCGGAAAAAGATGTCTGATCCCCCACAGTAGAAGTTATAGGTGATGGGAACTTAATTTGGATCCTCTGAAACCACAGAGTCATCTCTTCAGCTCATTCATTCATATGTTTAAAACAGTCAAATACTTAAACTCTCTACAAACCAAAATTTCTATACCTCAAACATAAATTCCTCAGAAACTTTAGGGAAGAACTAAAACATTCTTAAATAAACAGTATCAGAAACTATATCTATAGTCTCTAATAGACCAACTACACAAGGCATGCTAAAAAATATTTTGATGGACATATTGTATAGTGGTAGAATTTTTGGCTAGCCTCCATCCTTAGGAAGGCACACACAAAAAAGAGAAATTCTGCAACTGAAAATATGGTTCAGAAATTAAGAGTGCTTTCTGCTCAAGCATAAAGACTAGAACAAATAATAGAACCTTGGCACAAAAATATAGGAGGAAAAAGAAAGAAAGAAAGAAAGAAAGAAAGAAAGAAAGAAAGAAAGAAGAAAGGAGCAGAGACAGGATCATGAGGGTTTGATCGCTGCCTACCTAACTAAAAAATCAGGAACTTGAGGTTCAGAAGAACCTGCTCAAGTAGATAAATTATAGGATCAGAATATAATTAGCATTGGCACTAAGGTGAAAATTAATAAAAGGAATGTCATTAAAATGAAAAGCTTCTGGAAAGCTAAGGACAAGATCATTTGGACAAAGTGGGTAGAATGAGAATGAGAAAAGTTCTTCACCAAACCCACATCTGTCAGAGGGCTGATATATATATCACAATATTCAAGAAATTAGATATAAAAACCCAAATAGTACAATTAAAAAGAAAATACAGATCTAAGCGGATAATTCTCAATAGAGGAAGAAAATTTGGAATTAGTCTACCTCAAGACCTAGCTATACCACTCCAGTGTATGTACACAAAGATTGTTCCATCCTACTGCAAAGACACTTTGTACACTATGTTCATTGCTGCTTTATTTATATTAGCCTGAAACAAGAAACAATATACATGTCTGTCAACCAAAGACTGAATAAGGAAAAGGTGGCACATTTACACAATGAAATATATTTTATTCAACTGTTACCTTCCTAAAGAAAGAGATGCCTATATCCACACAAGAAACAAACAGAACACTGATTAGACTAAACCAGAAAAGGAAATTGGTACGTCATTTCAGACTGTCTCACACATGACTCTAATTAAGAGTGGAATTTTTCAACTTTCAGAAACTGGACCACAAATGATAATCCCACCTTGTTTAACCATTTCTCTAATACAAAGATATTATTCATCCCAAATCAGCTAGAAGAAACCTTAAGAGAATGATGTCTCAGTTCCTTTAATAGGGGTCATATAGTATTTTGGTTGATTTCTTGGGCTATAGAGGGTTATTTTCAATGGTAGTTGGCAAAATGTTGTTATTGGTCTTATTTAGAGAGAAAACAATGCTGGACTCAGGGATTTCTCTTTTCCTTTATCTTACATTCTTAGGTTTGGCTGCCAAATACAAATAGCCAAAAAATTAAGAATGTAACATTTATATTCCTGATTGTTTCATGGCTCTTCTTGATGTAGGTAGTTTATTGTATATATGTGTATTAATATAAATGTATATATAAAAATAAATTAATAATAAAAATTTTATAAAAAAGTAAAATCCTCCTACCACATAATAATCAAAACACTAAATCTATGGAACAAAGAATATTAAAAGCTGCAAGAGGAAAAGGCCAAATTAAATATAAACGGCGACTTATGCAAATTACATCTAACTTCTCACCAGAGACTCTAAAAGCCAGAAGAGGCAGAACAGATGTCTTGGAAACCCTAAGAGACTACAGATGTTAGCCCAGATTACTATACCCAGCAAAACTCTCACTCAGCAAAGATGGCAAAAACAAGGCATTCCAAGGCAAAGGCAAATTTAAGACAATAACTATACATAAATTCAGCCCTACAAATACTACTAGAAGGAAATAAAATATTTTTAACAAAGTAAGTATTTAACAAAGTGTATAAAAGGATAAACAGATGTAAGACAAATGGTTTCCTTCATTAGATAGGTGATACTTGGAGAAACAAGTATCAAGTGAGTAGAAACAAATTTGCAATTAACAACAGTGATAATTGTTACAAAGGAATATTGTAGAAACCTTGCCATTTTATAAGTTAGGTGCTGACAGACTTGTGTATAAGAGAGAGATAGAGAAGTTCAGATTAAGGAAGACATCCTGAGTTCATATCTAAATGTGTACAAGAATCAACTAGAAGATAAAGAATAATGAAATTGCTTCTGTGCCAAATGATCCAGTGTGCCTTTAATTCTAATTTTGTATTTTCTTAATTTCTATTTTAATTATTTAGTTGATTTTCAACAGTCACAACTAATTTGTGTATTGTAAGTACCTAAATATGTTATTTTTGTTTATATTCTCCTAATCTAGATATTCTTTGAAGTATTATGTCTTGCTTTATAAACACAAAATATTTCAATCATTATCGCTAATGATTTATTAAAGAAATTTATTTTATGTGGGCTTAAATATTCTCAAATTATTAAATGTTATCTTTACTTAAGCTTTTCGCTATTCTAAAACAATAAATACACAAAAAAGAAAAGAAAACACTATGTTTAAAGGAGTTTGTTTGTTAAATAAAGCAGACAGATGTAGTATGATACTTATCTCAGTAATCAACAGTTAAGACGATTTGAGTAGAAAATGTTTTTCCTCCTGCAAAAATGTTTGTCG
Organism: Acomys minous; assembly: GCF_964271855.1. NCBI lineage: Eukaryota > Metazoa > Chordata > Mammalia > Rodentia > Muridae > Acomys > Acomys minous. Next base: position 70,726,997 of record NC_140496.1, on the reverse strand, counting down.
AAATCTAACACAGGTATATTAGTGAAAAAATTCATTAACATATACGATGCATAAAAAGCTGAACGAATGTGTAAGAAGTATGCAGAGGATGCAAGGATATATTACAAAATGACATGAGCTAAAATGAATGTCTCAAAAGTACCGTGGAAACAAAAATATACTTAGTAATAATTTGACAGTGTTTACTATATAATCACCAGGAGACCACATGAAAGGATAGGAGTACTATACAATTTAACTAAGATGTAGTGAAGGACTCTGCAAAAAAGCTATTGAGTTTTAGGATAGACAATGTTACAGTATCAATTCTAGTTAGCCTGAATTAATTTTGTAACTTGTTACAAAGCATCATTGTTATATTATAATCATTATAACATTTTTAGTGCAACTGCTGCTCTAAGGTTAACAATTATTTAATTGGAAATGGAAAATGTACCTGGACACACTTGTTACAATATTGATTTTGAACTCATTAATTAGACAGTTTTGCAGCATCAGATTTTAGCATAATATTTTACCATCATAATTTTATAATGCCATATAATAAACCCTTCATTTCTCATTATAAAACTAATTGTCCTAACACACCTTTAGTTAACATATCTTAACAATAAATTTTTTGAGGACAATAAAAAAAGTCAATTATGATTTTAACCATGCACTTGTGCAGATTTTCTATTTGAACTTTGATCATAAGTGAAAATAATATTATAAGCTCTGTAATCACTAATGCACTTAATTTATTGTTTGCTATTGAGACAAAGACCTATTTATATTATATTACATTATATTAATTATATTATATTATATTATTTTTCTAGGTTACTAGGTTAAATCTTCCCAGATAAAGAGATCTAGAAGTTCCAAGTGATAGTCTTGCCAATGTTAAAATAAGTGCTCAAGGACAGGAACCTCTCTTAGGATAACAAGGCGTTTCTTTCTAGAAAAGTCTTATTCTCCTGATGTCAGTTTCCACTTGAATGAATGTTCTGTATTGGTAGTCATTCGGTGTCAGTCATTTTTCTTGACACATGATCTTTACTTTGCAGCAGCAACCTTCAAATCTAGAGATCCTCAGTTCTCTCTGTTCACTCAATCTATATTGATAATATAAATTATACAAAGAAAATTATAAGCTAGCACTTACCTTATGTCAAAAAACATTAGAAATAGTAATTGCTTAAGCTGTAGGCCATAAATGTTCATAAGAAAAGAATATAAATAGGGTGAAAGTGGGAGGGAGGGAGGAGTGGAAGGATACAAATTATAACATTTGAGTTGTAATCTGAATAAATTAATATAATTTTTTTAAAAAGAAAAGAATATAAATACAACATTAGTCTTGGCAATAATTATTTAGAAATGATGACAGCTATGGCACAAGCAACAATTGAGCGTTTCTGTAGAGAAAAGTAAAGTATTAGAAATCAATAACTTGAAGAGCCAGATATGCTGTAATATTCACAATGTGTAAGAAATCTATCATACCTAAGTAACAGACATAAAGAACGAAGGAGAGAACAGAGAAACCAGTTTCCCATTAGTAGAAAACATTGATTTATATCTGTTTCTTGTCCTGTTGCTTTGATCTAATACCCAATAGGGTGCAGCTGAAGTTAGGAACAGATTGTCTCGGTTTCCAGTTTAAGGACATGTAGCACATCATTTGAGGAAAAGCATGGCAGCCAGAAGACTAATGCCTGGTCACTTGCAGTAAGTAAGGACAAGGGCCAGGAACTGGGAATAGGCTACTACACCTCAAGTTTCTCCTTCAGTGCTCCACTCAGAGATGCCAGTAATATTCCACACCTTTACAAACACCACCACCAGCTAGGAACCAAGTGCCCAAACACATGAGACTATACGGGAATTTTAAAGTCAAGCGATAATGGTTATTCTTAATATTGTCATGCTCAAAAGCTCAAAGCTTTATTTTTTTTTCAACAGATTTCCACCATGTGTACAAACCACTTGTAAGGATTGGCCCAGTGTCCAGCAATAATGCCCAACTCAAACTGAACTCAATGGCAATTTTCAAGTTTCTTTCTGTTTGGCATAATTATTCACCATAACTTTTTATTTTATTTAATTTTTTATTCATTTTATTTTATTTTATTTTATTTTATTTATTTAAAAAATATTTGTTCATCTAACATCCAGATTGTCTTCCCCTCCGTCATCTCTTTCCAGCCCCTCCCTCCATCCCTTGTCCTCCCTTCTCTCTCCTGTAGTCCTCAGAGAGGGGGAATCATCATCTCCTATAATCTGACTTCAGCCTGTCAAGTCTCATCTGGACTGCTCCTTCTGATGTATATTCTATTTGACCTTCTGAATGAGAATTGAAAATTCTCCCTAGGGTCCTCCTTGTTATTTAGCTTCTTTAGGTCTGGTTATCCTGTATTATGTGGCTACTATCCACTTATAAATGAGTATATACCATGCATGTCTTTCTACGTCTTGGTTACCTCACTCAGGATGACTATTTCTAGTTTCATCCCTTTGCCTGCAAATTTCAATATTTCCTTGGTTTTGATAGCTAAGCACTATTATTTTGTGTAAATGTACAACAGTTTTTTTTATCCATTCTTTAGTTGAGGGATATCTAGGTTGTTTCCATATTATGGCTATTATGAATAAGGCTGCTATGAACAAAGTTGAGCAAATGCCCTTGTTGTATGGTGAGACATCTTTCAGGTTTATGCCCAGGGGTGGGAGGTATATCTGGGTCTTGAGGTAGAACTATTCACAATTTTCCAAGAAAGCACCAGATTGATTTTCAAAGTGGTTGTACAAGTTCCATTCCCAATAGCAATGGAGGAGTGTTCCCCTTTCTCCACATCCTTGCCAGCACGTGGTGTCACTTGAGTTTTTGATCTTAGCCATTCTGAAGGGTGTGTGGTGTCTCAGAGTTGTTTTCCCTGATGATTAGGGAGGTTAAGCATTTTTTTTTTATTTATAATTTGTCCATTTTACATTCCAGTTGTAGCTCCCTCCTTCAAATTTCCCCAATCCCACCCTTCCTCCCTCACCCCTTCTCTGTCCCTCCCTTCCTCCCCTTGTTATCAGAAATGGGAGCCCTCTTTTCCTAACCTTTGACCTCAGACTATCAAGTTGCATCTATACAACCTGTATCCTCTTCCTCTGTGGCTTGGCAAGGCTGCCCTGCCAGGGGAAACTGATCAACATTGGGGGAAGGCACAAAGTCCATGTCAGAAGTAATTCCTACTCCCCATATTGTGGGACCCACAAGGAGACTATGCTGTCTATCATCTACTATATCTGAGCAGAGGGACTAGATCCACACTGTACATGGTCCTTGGTTGCTTCATCAGTCTCTGTACTGTAGTGTGGTTATTCTGTATTATGTGGCTAATATCTGCTTATGAGCGAGTGAGTACACACAATGCATGGCTTTGTGTGTCTGTGCTACCTCACTCAGGATGATCTTTTCTAGTTTCATCCATTTGCCTGCAAATTTCAAGATTTCCCTTTTTTAAATAGCTGAATAGTATCCCATTGTGTAAATGTACCAGAGTTTCTTTACCCATTCTTCATTTGAGGGACATCTAGGTTGTTTCCAGATTCTGGATATATGAATAAAGCTGCTATGAACATAGTTGAACAATATTTCCTTATTTTTAATAGCTGAGTAGTATTCCATTGTGAAAATGTGCCACAGCTTCGTTATCCATTCTTCCATTGAAAGACTTCTAGGCTGTTTCCAGAACCTAGCTATTACAAATAAAGCTACTATGAACATATGAGCAAATGTCCTTGTTGTATGGTGGAACATCTTTCGGGTATATGCCCTAAAGTGGTCTAAGTGTTTCTTGGCTATTCAATATCCCTTTGTTGAAATTTCTCTGTTTAGTTCTTTATTCCATTTTTTAATTGGATTATTTGTTGAGATAGCTTCTCCAACAATGGTGCTGGTATAACTGGATATCTACTTGTAGAAAAGTGCAAATATACCCTTATTTATCACCCTGCACAAAAATATGCAAGTGGATTAAAGACCTCAATAAAACAAAAACCACTAAATCTGTTAGAAGAAAAAGTGGGGAAGAGCCTTGAGCTCACTGGAACAGAAGACAACTTCCTGAAAGAATATCAACAACTCAGGCTCTAAGATCAACAGTTAATAAATGGGACTTCATGTAACTGAAAAACTTCTGCAAGGCAAAGGACTCTGTCAACAGAACAAAATGACAGCCTACAGACTGGGAAAAGATCTTTACCAATCCTACATCTGACAGACAGGGAGCCAACATCGTGTGTGTGTGTGTGTGTGTGTGTGTGTGTGTGTGTGTGTCTGTCTGTCTGTCTGTCTGTCTGTCTGTCTGTCTGTCTGTCTGTACTATGTTTACCAGTTTCTTGATTTTTGGAGATTTCTGTGTGTGTAAACATGTGTGTCTCTGTATCTACATGTGTTTCTTGTGTGCTTTATTTGGCTCTTTGTCTTCTTTTTGTTTGGTTGTTTAGTTCATATTCTGGATTATTTACTTCTTATTTAATTTAATTTAATTTAATTTAATTTAATTTATTACCTGTTTTAGATGTCTATATTCTAATGACAGAGAGAAAGAAAGTATGTGGATTCATGTGTGTATGATGGTAGGGATGATCTGGAAAGAACTGGGAGAGAGGAAACCACAATCAGAATATATTGTGTGAAAAAAATCCTTAAAATAAAAATAAATAAAGAACTATGAACAACACAAAACTAACAAAGTCCAGACCTTAGCTCCTCCATTTCCACTCTAGTGTCTGGTCTTCTAACATACCATCTTTATAGACTTTGGCCATGGCTTCTTGTTTACTTACTTTGTTCCCATCTTTTTGTAGCAGCAAAAGCACACCCAAAGAAATAGTTTTTCTCTTTCTTCATGTTTATGCTGTGATGTTAAGGAGTCGGTTTGCTCTTCCCTGTTATAGAAACACAAGATCAAATCTCTTCATGAGTCTCTTCGGTGAATTTGTTAAATGTCAGGCTTTTCCTGTGTTTTTCAGTTCTTAGATTTACCCTCACTTTTATTTCTTTTTTTATAAATATTATGTAGGGCTGAGTAACAATAAGTTGTCAACAACTATATTAGGAGAGGGAGGTTTAAAATTTATTTTAAAATAATGATGCTTGGAAGCTGGCTAACAAAGTACAGAGCTAGATGACAATAGAAGGAATATTATTTAACCTCATTTTAAAACATTGGAGATGTTTTAGCTTCCTCATATGAGAAAGAAAATGGAGTTTCCATGTCTTTGTTTTTCCATTACTAAATCTATTCTTATTTTTGTTTTGCTTCATTCTTTTTTTTTAGTTTTGATTTTTATTCTGTACATTCATTGTATTTTGACTACAGTTCCCCCTATCTTATTTATTCCTAGTCCTCCACACAAATCTCTTCTCTACCTCAGATTTCTTCCTCCTCCCTTTTCCTTAAAACAAAGGAAACCAGAACAGAACAAAACAAAACAAAACAAAACAAAAGAAAACAAAACAGGCCTCTCAGGAATATCACCAGAACACAGTAGAACAGTTATAATAAGGCTAGACACAAACCCTCATCTCAAGATATAATGAAGCAACCAAGTAAGAGCAAAAAGGATTCCAGGAGAAGGCAAAAGAGTGAGGATAAACCCTACTCTCTCTGTTAGAAGTACAAAAACACCAAGTTCAAAACCATAACATATATGCAAAGGACCTAGTGCCAACCCATACAGGGTCTGTGATTTTTGCTTCAGTCTCTACGAGCCCCTATGAATCCTGCTTGGTTAGTTCTGTGGATTAAGATATATTATATTGATAGAAAAGGAAGTATTTTTTTTTTTACCAATTACACAGTATAGAATAAATTTATTTATCATTATTTGCTGTAGAACATATCATTAACCAGTGAAGAAGACCTTTCGCTGTAACCATAGAACAGGTTAACATTTACTATCACTGTGTATGTTATTGTTTTCTTCATTTGTTCATAGCTCATAAAATAAACCTAATATATTATATCTTTATGTTTTTACTGAAATATGAAATTAAAATAACATGTTGAAGTTTGACATAACTTCATCAGGAATCCAATCAAAGTAAAGAAATTAGTATTTAAATATGGTTTTCTTTCAATTTCATCCTTAGAAAAAAAATTATAATGTGCTATGCTCTACAATTCATTTTCATTTCATTCCATTTCAAACTTTATGACAGGAATGGTATTATGACACACTTGTCTCAGAAAATGTGTCTTCTTAATTTTTCATTTATCTTAATTATAGCATGCTAAAACTGCAAGTAGTTTCAATGGCTGTCAGAGATCTGGATGAAAGCGTGACTACAGAGAAAGTCTATGTATTCTTAACTCTCAAACTCCTTCGTAATTTTATGGTACTGTATTTATTCTAGTGTTGATCTTTCTTGTTTGCATATTTCATTCTTGATATATTTTTCCATCATTTTTATCTTTTATCTTTAATTTCCCCCTTTTTTATTAAATATTTCTACGTGTACATTTATATTATTACATATATACAATAAACTACCCACAGCAAGAAGAATCACGAAACAATCAGGAACTACGGAAATGTTACATTCATAGTGTTTTGGCTATTTGTATTCTGGGATTTCCCTTATTCTTCTTTTACATTTTATTTTATTAATTTATTCAGATTACATTTAAATTGTTATCCCATCACTTGTATTCTTTGTTCCTGCCTGCCTCCGGTTTTCACCCTACTCCCCTCCCCGAGGTCTATAACCAAGGGGGACCTCCTCCCTCACTATATTGTCATAGGCTATCAAGTCTCATCTTGGTAGCCTGCTTATTCTTTCTCTGAGTGCCACCAGGCCTCCCCCCAAGGGGAAGTGGTCAAATATGGGGCACTAAAGTTCATGTCAGAGTCAGTCCGTGCTCTCCATGTAACTGTGGAGAATGTCCTGTCCATTAGCTAGATCAGAGTAGGGGTTTGATGTTTACTGCTTGTATTGTCCTTGGTTAGCACAGTAGTTTGAACAGACACCCCTGGGCCCCGATCCACCCATCATGATGTTCTTCTTGTAGGTTTCTAGGACCCTCTGAATCCATCTATTTCCCCATTCCCTTATATTTCTCTTAAATAGAGTCCCAATAGGACGTCCTCACATCTATCCCAATTCCTGTTGAGTGAAGACTTTCATAGGACATGCCTTTTCGGCTAGTGTCCAATTATAAGTAAGTATATACCATGTGACTCTTTCTGCTTTTGAGTTAACTCACTCAGTATGACCACTTCTAGTTCCCTTCATCTGTCCACACATTTTGGGATTTCCTTGTTTTTAATAGCTGAATAGTATCCCATAGTGTAAGTGTGCCACAATTTCTTTATCCATTCTTCAACTAAAGGGCATTTAGGCATATGTCCTTGTTGTGTGGTGGAGCATCTTCGGGGTATATTCCAAGGAGTAGAATAGTTGGATCTTGAGGAAGCCCTATTACCAATTTTCTGAGAAAGTACCAGATAGATTTCCAAAGTGGTTGTACAAGTTTATCTTCAATTTTAATCTACAATTAAGTGGTCAAAATTCACATCATAACACATTTCACATGACCCTACATAATCTGGTTTAAAATCATATTCATATGAAAGATTATGTTTACTAGTAAGTACTACAAATCAAGTTTCTTCTTGATAAATGTAATTATTTTTCTTATGAAATAAAAATAATAATAAATGACTACCTGTTATATTATAAACAAGGGCTTCCAATTACAAATAAGTGGTTTCATAAGATCTTCTAATTAATCTTTCTTATGAATATCCTAAGAATGCTGAACTCATATTTACATGTCATATATATGTGAGTATTATCTCAGTAAATGACAAATTATTAATAACATAAATTACCTGTACTATCATAAGCATATTATAAAATATGTAAATGAAATTTATTTTATTAAAGAGTTGTTTTTATTTTTCAAATATATATATACATATATATATATATAAATATCCTCTGTGTGTGTGTGTGTGTGTGTGTGTGTGTGTGTGTGTGTGTGTGTGCTCAGATATTCCTAAGAGGTCTTGGATATCCTGAAGTTGGAATTATAAGCAGTGATGAGCCACCTAATGTGCTTGCTTGGAATGACAGTCAGAGCCTATGCAAGAGTAGTATGCACTCCTACTTGTTGAATCATCTTTCCAGCCCTGGACTCAACTTCTTATAAGAACAAATATCATATGTCTATTCCCTATAGTAAATTAGTTGAGAAATATTTTAATCTTGTTTTTATTTATGCTGAACTCTGTTCTCAACATGAATTGTAGGCTTTTCTGAGCAGTAATTATAAACTGAAGAAAACCCATCTTTGTAATGGTTTGTAAGTATGCTTGTTTTGTAAACTTATATTAGTGCTCTACAAATCATTCAAAGCTCTAAAGAAAAAAATGAAAATACATATCATGTTGTGTTTTTCTTATGTTCTTAATAGTATCAGACATATGTTAAACAATTTAGAGAAAACTCTATTTTGTAAACTAAGGGGAAATCATTACCATATTAAAATGTAAAGACATTTTGAGGTAGCAAACATCAACATGGTAGTTTTTCAGCTGTAAATACTTTGTGTGGAGAATGAAACCCTTTTTATTTGCATAGTTAGTAAATAAAATTTAGGATTATACTCAGTCATAAAAGTAAATACAAATTTCTCTCCAACTTTGTTTTTTCATCTATCTTTATAATATTTTGTATAAGAGGAAATAATTCACTAAACAAAGAATTTATCAACATTCCTGTATGCATTAATTGGTTCTCAAGAAGAGCAGATCTGGAGTCACGTCTGGCCACAGTAGTACCCTCAGGGCGTGGAAGAATGTCAAAGTGATAGAGAAAGACGTGGTACAAAAAATGAAAATATCAGAAGATTTCCTCAGAAAGAACTGCATGCAGTCATCATCACACCTACAACTCCTCTGTCTGTATCTTTGTCTCTGTGGCTGTCTGTCTCTGTATATGTGTTTTGTTGTAAAAACATTACCACAGACTGAGTATGTTAAAGAGAAAGAAATTTTATCTGGGCTCACTCACAGTTTGGTGTGAATTGGTACAGCCTCATTGGTGATGGCCATCTTCTTGGCAGAGGTGCAAGAAATGGAGGATGGATGCATGTGGCCATGTGCAGTGATTAGGCTTCTCTCAGTTTTCATGCAAAGCCACTAGGGTTCAACTTGGTGTTCTACTTTATAATCTCACTTTTGCCACCTCCCCAAACCACCACATCTACACAGAAATTCCTAATCTAATAAGTTCTCTTGGTGGGGATGAGATTTTAGCATTTCCTTTCAGATGGAGCAACTATCTAGCTTCAGCTGGTGGGAAATAAATTAAAACTCAAAGAGAGTATATACAAAGTTTTGTTTAAGCCTCCTGCTTACTCTTAGGGAAACAATTTTAAAAAGTAGAAACACCTGGGCCCAGATCTGCCTGGTTCCTACTCAAACTATGGCACTGCCAAGGAAAATATGTGCAGTAAACTTCGAACCCCTACCCAGATCTAGCCAATGGACAGGACATACTTCACAGTTGAGTGGAGAGTGGGGTCTGACTTTCACACGAACTCTGGTTCCCCGTGTTTGACCACGTCCCCTAGATGGGGAGGCCTGGTGGCACTCAGAGGAAGGATAGCAGGCTACCAAGAAGAGACTTGATACCCTATGAGCATATACAGGGTGAAGAGGTACCCCTCAGTCACAGTCATAGGGGAAAATGGGAGGGAGGGAGGAATGGGAGGATAGAAGGGATGGGATAACAATTGAGATGTAATATGAATAAATTAATAAAATATATTTTAAAAAAGTAGGAACACCATTTGCCCATGTTTTATTTTTACATTATTATTTTATGTTCTGCTTTAGCTTCCACTATATTAATTTGTGACTTTCTGATATCTTAACCAGAGTGTTTTATTGTTTGCTTGATTTCAGATTTTATTAAACCTTTTACAGTCTTAAGGCATTACAACCATATGGATGAATGAAAAAGGTAGTGTCAAAATTCTCTGGTTTTTCAATGGTGTGTCCACATTATATCTGCTAGGTCTTTCTTCAAAACCACAAACTTCCTATATAAATTATAATTAAGATGCTGAAGTTAGCTCAGGTACATGCTCTTATTAAAACTTCTAAAGCTGGCCATTTATGGGAGCAGTGGAAATGTCAAAATAGGTGAACGAAATGCATGTAGATAAAAATAGAAGGGTACATTGAACTGGAATTACGATTATGAATCCACTTTTATAATCAAAATGAGTCTACATAGCAAAACATTCACTTCAGTATTCAACTCCGTAATTGTGTAGCACATGTCATATTTGGTATACAGCTCTCCACTGGCCTTCACTTGTATCTGTTAGTTTTGCCACCTGTATTTCATTTTCTTTTCTTCTGGTTTCTAACATTCAATCCCTTTCTTAATTCTTAAATTATCATGTTCTTTGCACAAACTTCTATTGAAATGAATCAATCCATATTCAGGGCTCACATTCAAAATTTTAACTGTTAAAGAACTAACATGTACTACAACCTACGCTGACAAGTAGAAATACCGCCACTTTCAACTTGGTAATTAACTAATTATAATGCTCATTGTGTTTTAAGCTTCAGATTTCTTTTTGTGATGTGTGTAACACTTTCAGCTCAGGAACTGCTTTCATCTATTCATGGAGCTCATTTTTATCATTCAGTAACTTAAGAATCGTCCATGTATCAACCTATCCAAGGATCTGGAATATCTAAGAGGAGTTCGGAAATAATCTAAGAACCAGAGGATGGAGGGGGAGAGTGTTGTGAAGTGCTGCATTCTGAGCATGACATAGCCTTTTATACTCATGAACTCACTGTTGCTGTGGTTACCTGCACAAAGTCAAGTCAACACATTCACTCATCATCCCAGCAGGCCATAGTAATTGGAAGCCGTGTTGAAAAAAAAATCTATTAAAGGTGAAAAGATAAAAGGGTGTCTTGGTGGAGGTGCCTCGATAGAGATACATTGTATAGAAGTATGAATTTTTCAAAGACTGAGTAAAATATATTCTTGAGAAAATGGTCTGTGTCTGAAACAGAAGTCTTTTAGCAATGTTGGAGTGAGATCTAACTGTACAAGGATTTACTGATGAGATTTGCATTAGAAACAAAAAATAGACCCTTCCATTAGTTATTATTTCATATTCTACAGGATAATAACATAAAAGGCATTATGTGGAAGTTAGTGATAGCTAATAGTTATTATAAAAGGATTTTTGTGTTTATATTCCGTACGGTTTCTTTACAGAATCCACAACCTTTAAGAAGTTCATCTATATTACCATACTTGAGTGAAAAATAAATGTGGAAACAATCAGGAAGTAAAACACAAGAAACTAGGATTTGGTTATAAGAACCACTTGTTATATGTTTGTTTTCCAAAGAGCTCCAAAAAGTTACTTATCAAAGCAAAGGAAAAATTTAGCTGCCTATAGAGTAAACTGACATGTTATCAAGGACAGGATCAGCTGGTGGTTATTTAAAAGTTAATTGTCTACTGAATTATTCTTTTATAACAAATTATGCATGTTATTACTTTACAAAGAAAATTTAAAGCAGAAAAAATACTTTAAATTATAAGAAATCAAAATAGTAATATCATAGTAAAACTATGCAAAAAAGATAAATAAAATTTAATTATGCTGCAAATCATTGGTCAAATAAAGCTAATATACAATTAAATATAATTTAAATTTATTAAATATCTACTTGAGTAGGACTTGAAAAAGTTTCATTTGGTTCACATTTTAGGACAATTAGGCAATTTCTTAGCATTTCATTTTTCATACTATGGTAGAAATTTTCATACTTTTTTTCCATTTGAAAATAGCAGTATTTACTGACCCTAGAAGCATACAGGTATGTCTGCTATGTCATATGTGTGTCAGTAAGTGGCAATGAGGAGAGATTATGTCAATGTTCTGACATACATACATACAAACATCTGGATGATTACTAGCCTAACATTCCCTGAAAAAAAAAGTGAGCTTGAGATGACCACCAGTCTTGGTCAGTTCCTGCCTACATGCGGAGGCAAACAATGATTAAGATGACCCCTGCCTGCTGCCATAATACACAAATAGGGCATAGTACTTTTGTGACCACTTCTTGTATGACTGCAGACACTCAGAGACCCTGGGCAGCACTAAGAGGAGAAAGTAGAAGAAACAGAAGAGAAAAAGACACAGAAGGATGTGGGATCAATGAAGAGAGTCAGAACTGAAGACTCTATGGTGGTAAGAAACAACCTGACGTGAGTAGCCAGTGATGTCACCTGGGATTCTGGTGGGGTCCTGGCCTATGCTGCCACCAGGAGTCACATCTGGGTTAGAGGCCCTGCAGCAGCAGGAGCTTGTTACAATCAAAGGCCAGGCTGGTCTAGTTCTGGTTCCAAGTGTGGGCTGCTGTTTGGGGACTTGTTGATATCTGCGGTCTGGGCAGAATTGGCCCTACCTCTCACCTGGACATCTTAGGAGAGTTGGCTCTAGAGGTATTGGAGCAGGGGAACTGACCACACCCCAGCCACTGTACTCCAGAGAGCAGGTCCTGAACATTGCCAGAGTTGCAAGTGAGCCTGTCCAGAGGTCACACATGGGTGAGCTGTCCATCCAACTCATCTCTTGTGAGGGTGTGAGCATGGGAGAGATACCTTCCTCCCCTCTCAACCCTTGCCACCTGTGGCAGATGGGAGTCTTTTCCCTTGGGGTCATGAGAACAGGAGATCTGTCCCTACTCTTCACCAGCTCCAGCCCTTGGGAGAAGGGACCCTGCACCTCACCTGGTCAGCACACTAGAGCTGGCCCTGATGCCAGGGACATGGGCAAAATGGCCCAAAGGACATGACTTTGGGAGAGCTGTCCCTGCCTCTACTTTTCAGTGTGGTCTACCTAGGAGTCAAAAAGGTTCTTCAAGCAATGCCCACCAGAGCTTGCTTTCCATTTTTCATTGCACTATCAATAAGGAAAGATTTAATTTTAAATAACCATGAGTTTGTTACTAAAAAAATAAGTATCTTCTAGAAAAAATTAAACCATGAATTTATACCAAATTCTGAATAGGCTACAGTGTCCCATATATCAATTCTGTTTTTAGTTTTATAAAGCACTCATTGAAGAATTGAACATTTAAGATGAGAAGATTCTAACAAGTGATTTTCTTTGTTTTTCTTTCTTTTTTCATGACATAATAAAATATAATAAGATAAAGCAAAACTCCCACATTGAGGCTGAAAACCAATAGACCAGATAGAAGAGTTAGAGGCCTACTCATTTATACACTAAGCTGAAAGCTATAGTATGTATGTCAAGGAGCTGATGCAGACCTGTGTAGGCACAGTGTTTCTGCTTTGGTCTTTGTGAGTTCACAGGAACTTTACTTTGTCACTTAAGAGGGTCTTGTTTTCCTTGTGTCCTCTATCTACTCTGGGTCTTAAATTCTATCTGACTTCTTGAACTCTGAGGGAAGAGATTTGTTGAGGACACTCCATTTAAGACTATGTGATTCAAGGACTCTCTCTGCCTCTCTATAATGTGTATTTATGTAAATTAAATTTTTTTACTGGTGACAGAGAATATTGCTTACAGCTTTACTTTCTCCTATTTTTCACCCAGCAAAGAATTTATGGCCACAAAAGTAAAAAAACAACAACAACAAAAAAAAAACACACACACAGTTGACAAGATAAGAACAAAACTAGAAATATTCAGTAAGAAATCTGTGCTACTTACTTGACAGGTAGCAACAATTATGGTCTATGCAATGTAAACACGTAAAATGGACCCAAAATCACATATTAAATTACCTAGCAAATGACAATTAAAGTTGATATTTTTTATTATTTGTTTATAATTCTAGAGTATTTTTCATAATTATTCTTGCTATGTGGCTAATAAAGAGTACATAAAGTAATTTAAATGATCACATTATAATAAACATGGTTTATCACTTGATTTTTATAGCTCCAAACAACAAATCCCAGAGCTCCTCATCAAAGTGTTTAAAGCTTGTAGAGACCTACATTTAGCTTTATGCCTCAACTTTTCTGTCAAGGAAATATTCTGTCAAGTATTTTTTCATAGAATTCTTGACATTACTAATGCAAGCTCTTTAGTTTTCATATTTCCCTGTTGTATCTAGTTAGAAAAAAGTTATTTTTAAAATAACATGTGTGTATGCATTTCATGACTTGACAAGTTCACTCACTTTTCTTTAATGGTGGTTATTTCTTAATTGATTCAATGGAGGTATAAAAAAGTGTTCTCATTATCAAGTTATATAATGCTTGTGGTGGTAGAAGATCTTTAACTATTTTCATTAATATCTGGCATTATTTGAGCATAACTGCCTCTAAATTTTCTGCTTTTTATAAATATCCTGTACTTTGAAAACTAATTTTTTAAAATTAACTTTAAATGAATCTAATAGCACCTATCAAAGACTTACTCTTTTATTTCATAAAGCTCAATGCACTTACAATCACTTTTAAGCATGTTTTTAAATTTTATTTATTTATTTATTTATTTATTTATTTATTTATTTTCTGACAGAGACCTGTGCTTGTAGCTTAGATTGATTTTGAATTTGCTGTGTAACCAAGGATAACTTGGAACTTTTCATATTCTTTCCCTCATCCTATGTGCTGGGATTACAAGGAAGTGTAACCACACTCACCTAGTAAATATTTATTTTTCTTATTTACAGCATGGTAAATCACAGGGAAAATGGAGTAGGGTTAATGAAAATTATTGATACTTATGTGTGTGCATTAAAAATAATGCCATCTTTTAAGCTACAAAATTTACTATTACTCTTTAAATTTTGAAACTTAAAAAACATTTTCAAGAATAAGAAAATATTGCCCAGGAATTATGTACAAAACATGGTTACTTAAGAAAAAAGTCAAATACTGCATATTACTTATGCTTTGGTTTGAATGTGAAATGTCTGCAAGAGGCTTATTCTTATATAATTAGTCCGTAACTTGTATTGTGGACTTGATGGAGTTTTGGAATATTTACGACATGGGAATGAGCAACAGGCAAACATTTAGGAATTGAAGCTCAGCCTGCTTCCTTCTTAGTGTCACGTTTTATCTTTGCTTCCTGGCCGCCAATAGATGTATCCAACTGTCTCTTATTGCTATTCCCACATCCATGATGGGTGCTATTTGCCAACATCTTTGCTCCTTTTATAACTTGTCCAAACTATGAACATTCCTTCTTTAAGTATCTTCTTATCAGATACTTGATTGAAATGACAACACTAATTAACATAACTTTTAACTTTTACCTCTCTGAGGATATGAAGTCCAGTTGTAGAAAGAGTTAATTCTTTGCAGAGTCAACATTACATTGACAATATGACTAATTAGTAGAGGAAGATATTCCTCTTAGAAGTCTTACCTTGGAGTAAGGCACTGATAGGCCTATCTTAATGTTACCTCTTTTCAAGAAATGGAGTATTATTTATCATAAATTCCAAAATATGCATTTAAATCTTTTTCCAAGTTTTCTATAATAGCATTGTTCAATATGTTAATATTTTTCAAGCTTTTATTTGTATTGAAATAGTACTTCCTCTTTGAGATAAGTGATCTTCACCTCTTCAATTGTTTATGAAGTCAATTCAACATTAATAACTTTTTTGAGATGACAGTATATATGAATGTTGACAGCATTAATAGTACAGGTCTTTGTGGAAAGGACAAAGTCCTCATAGCAATAGATCTTTGCAATTTTCTGTTAAAATTTATAACAGTGAATTATTTGCTATTTAATTCTTGTGATAAACTTAAGAAAATCATTGCAATCTGGGTTTGAGGCAAAGAAAAGAGAAATGTTATTAAATTGAATAGTTTCCTAATTTCCTCTATCATTAAGTTTAAATGAATTGTTTCCTCAAATATCAACTCATACATTTTTATATAATATAAATAACTAATTATGAAACATCTAATTTATACAACGGAAAAATCACATTTAAAAATAAAATAAATTAAACAGGTACTTTATGTTTTACATATGGAGTGTATCAGCAAAAAAGAATTTCATATCTTTAAAGAAAACCAAGCTTTTCTAACAAACAACTTAAAATGGTACAAGAAGTGTTATATAGAGGCTGAGATTTCTCTTTAGGATAGGCCAAGAATTTACTGTCCTGGAAAGACAAGTCTGAAATGGAGAGAATACAAAGGGAATATATACTATACTGAAGCAGGCCAACTTCACCCTCTAGGATGGAAGAAGAAACAGAGTTGGGGGGTTGCAATCAGGACTCCAGACTAGGCATATTGTAAGATGTCTGCATCCTCCCATCTTCATAAAAATCTCCCCTGATGCTGTCCATGAAGGGTTTTCCTCCCACGCATCTTTCCTATAAGCAGTGTCCTCCTAGGAGGCTCATTCTTCCCTAATTACATCCTTTTAACTTCCCCATTGAAAAACATTATATAATTACATATTTATATTCTCTAATCCTGATGCCTACTACTCACCAATAATTATTAGGGAAGCTAACAGAAAAGACCAGAGCAGCATAGGAAATAAACTTTATTGAAGAAACCCATTGAAGTAGACTGTCATCATAAGAGATGTCAATACATGCATTCTAAGATGGGAGCACCCAGTATGTACCACATCTAGAGAGCAGAGGAGCAAAAGCTGGGAAACGGACTGCAGGGAACAACCCAGGAGCACCAGGCTTATCCTTCATTGCAGCCAGACAACTCCTAGTGCCCAAGGCACAAATTTTGAGGACCCTGCACTCCTCCAAGTACTGGAGCTAGCTCAGGTCCCCCTGGGGAACAGAGAATGTGTGGCACAGCAAAACAGGTGAGCAAATGTGCTGCTAATCCAAGACACAGTCTGGGAGGCTTCTCAGACTGAACAATTGGGGAGAATAAGAAGAAGCCCCATTCCCACTTCCATTGTGGCTGAACTTCCCTCGGGGTTGGGAATCATAAGCTCCAACTACATTGCACTCGTCTGAGTACTGGAGTAAGTGTAGACCCTCTGGGGAACAAAGGATCAACACAGTGAAAACAAATCAGCACTCTGGCCTCCAATCCACTGTTCTACTCTGTGGCTGATTCCTCTGTGGAGCCAAGCACTCAGAGGAACCCTGCTGAATCCTGGATCCTAGGTGGCAGAGTTCAGATGAATCTATCTCCAGGAGGACAGTGTTTGCCAAGCCAATAAATGAAGCAACTGCCTTCCAAAGGGACACACCCACATGACTGCCAGCTTAGAAAAACCAAGTCCACTTAGCAGATGTGTAAAGGAAAGAATAAGAAGACAAACAACAAAAACCAGGACAGTGGGCCAGAAAGCCCAGACAACAACGGATACTCTAATGCAGCCGAATCTCAGGAAAATGATCTTAAAACTATGCTTATACAGTTATTTGAGAATTATATAGAGGAAATGAATAGATCTTTCCAAGAATTACAGAAAAATACAAACAAATGAACTGAGTCTATTGAGGAGAAAGCAGAAACCACAATCAAACAGAGGAAGGAAATGAGTAAAGCAATTCAAGACTAGAAAATGGAGTTATAATCAATGAAGAAAACACAAATTGAGAACAGAATTCAACAGATAGAGGAGAAAATCTCAGGATCTTAAGGTACAAAAAAAGAAACTGATACATCTCTCAAAGAAAATATTAAAGCAGAAAAATTCATGACACTAAACTCCTAAGAAATCAAGGACTTCATGAAAAGGTGTAACTTCAGAATAATTGGAATATATGGAAAAGAAGGTGCAAGTCCCAAGGACCAGAAAATATTTTCAAGAAAATTTCCCCAACCTAAAGAAAGAGATGTCCTTGAACATACAAGAGACTTACAGATCACCAAATAGACAAGACCAGAAAAGAAATTCCCCCACCACTTAATAGATCAAAATACCTAATCTGGAGAACAAACAAACAAACAAACAAAGACATTAAAGGCAAGAAGGGAAAAAGGCTAAGTAACATATAAAATCCTACCCATCAGAATTACAACTGACTTCTCAACAGAGACCATGAAAGCTAGAAGGCCCTAAGCTGAGGTCATCCAGACATTAAGAGACCATAGATGCCAACCCAGACTATTATATCCAGCAAAATTTCAATCACCATAGATTGGTAAAACAGGATATTCCAAGACAAAACCAAATTTAAACAATATCTATGCACCAACCCAACTCTACAGAAGATATTAGAAGGAAAACCTCAACACAATGAGGTCAACTACACCCATGAATACACAGTATATAGATAATTTCACAATAGCAAAAACTAAAACAAGCACAGCCAGATACAATCACTACTAACTACACAATAAAAGAACCCAGCACTAATTTCTCACTAATATCTCTCAACATCAATGCCCTCAAACCCCGAATAAAAAGACACAGACTAACAGAATGGTTGCAGAAACAAGATCAAACATTCTGTTGTATTCAAGAAACATACCTCAGAAAAAAATAGGCATTACCTGAGAGTAAATGGTTGGAAAAAGATTTTCCAAGCAAATGGATCTAAATAGCAAGATGGAGTAGCCACACTAATATCTAATAAAATAGATTTTCAGTTGAAATTAATCAAGAAAGATTAGAGAAAGATACTTCATTCTCATCAAAGGCAAAAATTCACCTAGAGGACATCACAATCCTGAAAATCTATGACCCAAAATACAAGGACACCTGCATTTGTAAAAGAAACACTTTTAAAGCTTAAATCACACATTGATCCCAACACATTAATGGTGGAGGACGTCAACACCCCACTCTTACAAAATGGACAGATCTTCAAGGCAGAAATTAAATAGAGAAACAATGAAGGTAACATAGGTCATGAATCAAATGGACCTAAAAAACAGCTGCAGAACTTTTCACACAAACACTAAAGAATATTCCCTCTTTTCAGCATCACACAGAACCTTCTTCAAAACTGACCAAATAATTAGTCCCAAAGCAAGCTTAAGCAGATACAAAAAAAAAATGGAAATAATCCCCTGCATCTTATCAGACCACTATTGTCTAAAGCTTAACTTCAACAACAATAATATTAGCAAAAAGTCTACAAACACATGGAAACTGAATGATGTTCTATTCAGTGACAACTGTGTCATGGATGATATAAAGAAAGAAGTTAAAGACTTCATAGAATTCAATGAAAATGAAACCACAACACAGCCAAACATTTAGGACACAATGAAAGCAGTGTTAAGAGGAAAGCTCAAAGCACTAAGTGCATTCATAAAGAAACTGGAGACATCATATACAAGCAACTCCTCTATTACCTCTGCATCAATACTTGACTCTAGGTTCCTCCCCTGTGTGAATTACTGGCCTGACTTTCCTCACTGATATAATAGGATGTGGAACTGTAAGCAGAAATAAACCTTTTACTCCCCATAATGCTTTTGGTCATGATGTTTTATTACAGAAATAGAAACCCTAACTAAAGCATTTTTGTAGCTAACTTACCAAAATAAGAAGAAAAAAAAAAAGAGAAAATAGAGAAGTAATATTTTTAAGTTGTTATGACTGAAAATATTATACAATTAAAGGTAGAACCAAAAGACTAAATATCAAAGCCAAGTATCAATTGCTTATAATACAGTTACACTGCAAAAGCTTGATACTTCAATGTGATTTGATAGGGAGGTTATGGCAAAGCAAAAGAAAGAGGCTATAGTGAGAGAAGCTGGCAAGACACAGCTCTCAATCCACCCACCCCAGAGACCTCCCTTTTTCTTACCTTTCATCGTGTCCAAAAATACATTCATATTTTGTATCTCTCAAAGAACCGACCATCTATTAGGTCATAACCTTCATGATCTCATTGTCTGTATATGGCTTCACAGACACAACTGCAGGCATGTACCACTAATCTCCTAGTAATTTTTAAAATACAAACAAGCCTATAATCAAAATTAATCTCCATAGCTGCTCCATCTATTATATTCATATACTAAAATCTACCTGCACACACTACGTGTAAAATTAAAGCATGGTGTCTCAGTCAGGGTTCTATTGCTGTAAAGAGACACTTTGACCAAGGCAATTCTTATAAAAGAAAGCATTTAATTAGGGGTTTGCTTTTAGTTTTAGAGAGTTAGCCTGTTACCATTATGATGGAAGTCGACAAATACAGATGGTGGAACAGGAGCTGAGGGCTTTGCATAATGATCTGCAGGTAGCAGGGAGAGAAACTGGGGAGGTAGGGGAGAGGGGGGGGGCAAGGTAGGAGAGAGAGAGAAGCAGACAGAGACAGACAGAAAGACACTGGGCAATGAAAGGCTTTTGAGACCTCAAAGGTCAGCCTTAGTGACTCACTTCCTTCAAATAGGCCACACTTACTCTAACAAGGCCACACCTCCAAATACTTTCCAAACAGCTCCACTCCTGGTGACTAAGCATTAAAACCCACGCAGGTCATTATTATTCAAACCACCACATATTGCTACCATTATTATGAGTTGGATACTGATACATTAAGTTCAGTAGAATAAACACTTATGGGCAGTTGTAAAGGGGATAAATATTAGGTTTGTAAATTTTTTCAGTCCAGCTCCTTCTGTCGCTGTAACAAATAGCATATAGAAGGGATCATTAGGCTAATTTCTAAGGAAACAGAAAGGGGTAGCTTTTGACTTGTTGGACAAGTTTCATCTGGTGCTTATATCATTTGCATGGACTCTGTAACATTTAGGGGGCACAGGATCTGCCAATTAGCACTGTAAATCTAGGGATAAAATCACCATGTTCTACCAAGGGTATCCTTTAAATTTGAATATATACCTTCATGAGCCAAATAACATATTTCAAAATAATAAGGAAAATATTATGTGAGTTACTTGTTTGACTGATATGAAGAATGCCCAGTGTAACTGACTGAGGATATCCACAAGAGCATATCCACTCTCCTAAACAAAGGGGAAATTACAGTGTGCACCCAAAAGAAACACCAAAAAGGCATTAACCATAATAAATAGATAATCATATATGTATATGATACACCTGAACCGGGATACTTTTTCTTTGAAACTGGGTTTCTCTGTGTAGCCTTGGCTGTCCTAGACTCTCTTTGTAGACCAAGGTAGCCTTGAACTCACGGCGATTCACCTGCCTCTGCCTCCTGAGTGCTGGGATAAAAGGCATGCACAAAGCCCAGCTTGGAATACTTTTGAGAGAGAAAAAGTGCTATTATCAATTATGCCAGAATATAGAATACAAAACTGTGCTAGTTGTACATCTTAATTTTAAGGTTTATTAGGGTGTAGTGAAGTAATGAGGGACCAAGAGCAATTACAGAATAAATAAAAGTAGAGTAAAATGATTACTAAGGCTCATGGATATGATTACAGTGAACAATCAATGTTTACTTCCTAGAATCCATGTACCATGAATGTATCTATTATGGCTCCATGTTTTATTTCATTGTACCTTGCTTGTTGAGTCCTTCTCCCATTTTCCTGCTGTATAGTCAGATGGAACTTTAGCTCAAATATTTAGAAAGCAATCATGTGAAATAACAGGGGAAAACACATGTTCACTGACATTATTTCTATTTTAGTAACTTACTTTGTCATACTTCATTGACAGAAATGTCAGGCAAAATATGTTGCTCATTATTATTTTGAACAAGAGCGGGGGGGAATGAGAGCCTGCAACCAGCCAATCAAATTTCACCTTTTCTGTACAATCCCAGTGGTTCATTTGGTACATACCGTTCTAACAATAAGGGATATCATTACAGCATGAAACCCTGGTGTTCTGATTTACTCAATCTGAGTGCTGAGAACTTCTATAATTTATACTCCTGGCTATCAGTTTAACATAGAATCAAATAAGCATCATATCTAATTTGGATAACTTCTCCTTCATAGTTCTTTTTAAACACCTTGTGATATTCACCATGATATTCTATACAAATTAGACTTCGTACTATACATAGTTGAGAAGAACATGAGTCTGTTTTATTCATACGGGACTTCATGCAACAAAGTACACTAAAAATAAATGTTTATTGTCTTGCTATCCGAATGCTATGCTCAGTGGTTATAAAGTTAGAAGCCCAACCTACTTCGTATGTGTGGAGATACAACTTACTTTATTCTATATCCCCTGCTGTGAGAATTTTGGAATTTTGATTTCTTATAAAAGCACAGAAATATTATAAGAATATATTTTGTTTTAATCACAGGTGTGAGGATATGGGGCTACCTGTCAGCAGCTGACTTTGATGTGACTCAGGCTCTAGCAGAGGTGTAAAATTTCCAGCTGCAGATAGCTTCTGCAGTTGTGTGACATAGGTAATTCTGGAGGATTTTCAGAAGGTTATAAATGATAGGGCCCTGAGGAGCAGGGTGGGTTGTTGGTTAGTTGTTGGCTGGTGGGCTGTTAATTACTATTGGTTGTGGATTGTTAAGTAGCCTTACATAAAATTTAAAAAAAAAGAAAAAAAAAAGAAATTAGCTATTCTGACAGTGAAGATCAAGTAAACCTCAAGGAGTTTGATGTCCCTAATCAGCGGAAAGTAGTCTAATGATAACGACACCCCTTTTCAGCCATGACTTTATTCAGGAATCTCTGTCCTTTCCTCTCTATCCATTTTTTCATTTTGTATATAGTTTTAGGGGTCAAAGGGGAAGAATAAAAGCCATGGAGAACAGAGGAAGAAAAAACAATCCACAAAATAGTAAAAGTCTGGTTACAATCCATAAATTGAAGTGTATAACAAAGTTAATGATCATATTTTTGAGAGTTTCAACATTATTTTGCTTTTAATTCTATTTTAAGATAGTATGTTTTTGTTTCATTTGTTTTCTTAAAACTGTAACATAGCTGGGTACAGACATACAAGCAAAAACATACATACACATATGCATGCTTTTAAGCTTTGTAATAGAGCTTAATATTAAGACAAGTACCATGCACTATGACTAAAGTAGGTATGCAAAAAAATACCATTTTAAGTTAGAGGTTATGTACATACATGTCAAAACTTTGAGCTCAAAATGTGGAATAGGCAATCAACCCATTATTTTGTCTACTGGATGCCAAAGAGCAACCTTGATTACTATTTATTTCAAAGAGAATGAGTCACCTCTTCAGAACCATGGCATGTCTTTATGAAGAACATCATGGATCATGTCATAGCTGTAGGTAAACCTCTTTCTATGGTGGGTTACTGTACACTCATCTTGATATGATGAACTTTAGAAGATCCAGACATGATTTTGTTTTATGAAATTCTTCTTTCAGGTGACATTGTTTTGGCCTAGTTATTCTTAGCTGGGTAATTTTATATTTCTTTCATTTTAGGGACTTTCTTTGATGGTTTAATGTGTCATTGCCTTATGATGGGATTCTGCCAACATTTCTTACGATGCCCATTCACCTTTTAAGACACAATTCCTGTTTCCTGTTTAAATTATAGCATATATAAAATAAGTAAATAGGGACCAATAATTTTTACACAGGGATGGGGAATTTCATCCTCTAATTTCCTAAAATCCCAGTCTTTACTCTTGATATTTTTATATATTTCTGCATTTCTGTTTTAAGAATTATATTCATACAATATATTTTGATCATATTTTTCCTCTCCCAAACACTTCCAAGATTCTATCCATCTCACTACTCACCCAAATTCATCCTCTCTCTATAAACATTAATATATATATATATTAAGCTTGCAATTGATGCCTTCTGGGAAAGAGAAAATCAGTTGTTTCCAGTGGAGTATCATTGAACACTTCAATCACAGAACAGACTAGGTTTATTTGTTTGTTTGTTTTGTTTTGTTGGATGTTATTCTTTGTGTAATTTTGCAGGGCTTTTGGATTTTTTGTTTTATTTTGATTTTTTTTGCATACATGTTTTCTATTCCTCTCCATTCTTTACACCACTCTTTGCAGTAATATCTTCTGGGCCTTACCTTTGAATATCTATAATCAACATTTCTTCTCTTGTATCATAACTAGCTCAGAATATAATAAAAATGCATATCGTTATAATTGCAATGTTAGTTTCTCCAAATAATACTTCTCCCTAACTTTTGTGTTAATTGTTTACTATAATCATTATAATCATTAAGTTGTCTTTTGTCTGATTTCTGTATTATATTCTTCTCCCATAAAGGGTTCAATTCAGCTGTCAGAAGGGTCTTCTGAACCAGAAGATCCAACTCCCTCAGTCTACTTAGTTCTTTTGCTGATTATCTATTAAAATTAATCATAGATGCCAATATGTCTCAACAGCAGATGCTACAGTAAACAGTCTGCTATTGTACTGCTGAGGCTCCTAGTTGATCACTGTTACACTTCCTCTCATAGGCTAGTGCTCATGACTCAACACAATCATCCTAATGTTTCAAAAAGCTGTAATTTGACTCCATAAGACTACAATAATTTTAATCCAAAGCCTGTTGATCATTCGAGGTGATGTGATGTTAAAAAGTGTAGCTGATAAATGAGGAGAGGACTAAAGTCTTGTTCAGCTTTATTCAGAGCATTGGGCAACTTAAACTCTGAGGATTCAGAGGAGTCACATAAGTGTATAATCAGAAGGCCAAGTCCCCTCTGATCAAAAAAGCTGCACAGGGCAAAAACTTGTTTTCCTTAGAAGTATGGAAATAAGTAACAAAAGCCAGGTGTAAAGAATAATCTGAAATAAACTCACTCCTAACCTTCATTTGCACTTCTGCTTTGATACACATGTACATGTACACATATGCCTACAAAACACATATACACATAAGGAGACACAAAAGAATGTTTTTAAGTTTTAAACAGAATTATCATATGCTACTATAATACCTATTCTGAACACTTACCTGAGGCTATTATAGCATGAATATGATATATAATTATTCTTATTTTTTTTGAGGTAATATGTAGAAATAATGTAAATGTTAACAATAGATAAAGAAAATATCTATTGTAGATACAGTGTTATTGAGCCCTAAAACTGGACATTATTCTTCAAAATAATGTGTCTTTTTCTATACTGGCAGGTGTTTCTTTGGTCATCTTGAGCCCATGTGCCACTTCAAAGTGAATGAAAGCCTCCGGCTTCTGCCCGTTCTAGGAAGGAAGTGAGTCTGGTGGGCCCTAATAGAGCCAGATCTCTTGCTCTTCTTTCCCAGCCTTCTTCCAGGAACACCTCTGCTCCAATTGATAAGCCAGTAGCCCCATCCCCTGGTGATTGGCTTCTGCCATTCAGCCTGCCCTACGGCACAGTGGGCATTTTCATGCATCCTAGTAAAGTTTATTTTTTATTCTGTTTAAAGGGAAAGCCATAAAGAAGAATCTAGAACTGTGGTTTCATGTGACTCTCCACAACCTTTATTGATCAAAGGCCATTTATTTGCAGGTTAAACATAATGCCAGAGGGTGAGTATTAATACTTTTTTTTGATTAAAGTAGAGGTGAATGTATATATTAACACCATTATTAGATAAAAGATAACAATTCATGCTGTAAATTTAAAAACGAAGACATACATTTACCATTATTTTCCTATAAAATAATTGCCAGTATGGGAACCAAAACATTTTCATGAGCAGACTTAAAATTGTGTAAAACCTAGTAAAGTACTGAATTTTATATACCAACTCATGTAACAATGAATCTAATATTTATGTACTGGTAATAAAAGCAGAACAATAATTTCAGAAACACAGTTTACACTAGAAACAAAATAATTAAAATGTTTACTAAATTATGTTCAAATATTATTTGACATTATCAAAAGGTCACTTGGATCAGTTAATTATCAGTGAATAATTTAATTTTGATATTTGTATTTCTAGAGACCAAGAACAAAGAATAGCTTCTTTCTCCTAGGTCCTATAGAAATATAGTGTTTTTAAAACTTAGTAAACAAAAATTTTCAAGTATCATACCATAATTTGATGAACAAAAACAGGTGGGTAACATGTATTTTCAATTATAGTAAGGGATGTCTTTGATTTTCTTTGTAAATTGATGTTATATTTCACTATTCATGTATAATTAGTGTAAAACCACACACACTTTTCTAAGCAGTACAAATAATTACGCATGCTATAATAGGCTTCCAAATGATGCATACGTTTAGCAATCATAGCTAAATTTTTATGATTATAAGTGACAGATGTCTGTGGCTTGCAATCATTTTTAACATGACATTTTCAATTATTATAGCTATATTGATGAAAGAAGATGAAGGCGTTCTCAGATGCCAAAGCCCATTATTTCAACTTTATATACAGCTGTCAAGGCCTAATAATTCCAAAGGGAGACAACTGTTCTGGAATAAAAATGCATAGAGAAGGTCCTCTTGGCAATTCGAAAGTAAATGTGATCTTGTGAATGTAAATGATAAAAAGATGAGCCCAGATTTGTGTTTTCACTTTTAGTTCTCCTTGAAAATGAGTCTTTAATCTTAAAGTGAAGGAATAAATCAGACCATGATGCTTGCTAAGGCTTAACACTCTGTTTATTTGATCAAAAAATTAATAAGTATATGATTCAGAGTATATGAACAGGAGTGGTAATGCTTGTTTTCTGAGTAAAAATTCAATTCTGTTTTTTTCTTTGTCTAATACATTTTCTTAGCAATGAGAATGCAGGACTTCCTTGATTCATTTTTGGAAGATGGTGTTTCTTAAAGAGCATTTTTGAATCTTTTATCTCTTATAGAATTCCCTTTATCAGTAACACAATTCTGAGCTACTGAAGATCATCAGAAATGACTTCCATTACAAATGATGATAAAATTGTCAAACATACTTTTATCCATATTCTCTGTATTTTTAAAATTAGACCTACTCTTGAACATTGTCACACATGCACACAATACATATTGACCATATGTTACCTTCTCTTCTCAGCCATACTGCCCTCATTCCTACAGATTTTTTTCTCATTCTTATCTATATTCATCATCTTTTGTGGCCCACTCAGTTTAACCACAGCTGTCTGTGACATGATGGCTTTTATGCTATCTTTGTAGCCTTGTGGGATGAACAGTGGGTAAGTTACTACAATGATAAGCCCCTCTCAATGATTTATCAATTGTTCAGTGGTGAAGGGGAATGCCCTCTTTATGCCCCCTTGTTGTTTATGACTAACAGTTGCTAGGTCCAGTTCTTATGGCACAATAAAGATAATCACAGATGCTGTGAGTTAATGATTTCAGAATTTGTAAGAGTCTAGAGTGTAGAATTGTTTTTATTTCCCCAGATGAGCAGATGAGTAGAGAGCCATTCCCAAGCCTTTATAGCTCCTTCTGAACTCCCCCTGGTTGGTTTAAGTCAGGTGTTATGGCCTAAACTCTCATCCAAGCTGGCTGATTCAAACTGGCTTCTCTTGCTTTCTAACAGAGTTTCTCTGACTGGCCTAAAACTAATTCTTTCAATATGTTTTAATCTTATGGTTCCTGCTCATCCTGTGGCTCATTCTGTCTTCACTTGTGTCTAGCTTGTTCTCTCTTCAACCTGTCTCTATAAAACTGTCTCAGATAACCAGCTCTCGGTAAAAACTCTTCTCTCTACATGCACTACTCTTAAGTAGCCTCTCTTTCTTGTCCTGTTCTCATGTCTGCTTTACAGCCAGATATAGGAGGTCTTTGAGCATGATTCTTTGCCAGAGCAGCCGCCAGAGCAGCCATGTTGTTGGATTAAAATTCATCTACACTAGAGAAAGACATTTCAGATCCATTTTAAAAATGTCTTGCAAGACATGTTTTTCCTCTGATTATCACTAACCTGGTGTGGTGGCTGAGCATCAAGCCTATAATCTCAGAAACTGAGAGGCTGAAACAGTAGACTACAGTGAGTTCAAGGTTACCTGGGATACACTGAGAATTCTAGGACAGATTTCTTTTTAGAGTAAAGCCAAATTTCAAAAACAAACATGTAGACAAGTAAACACATCCTACACACCCAAAAAAAAGTATCGTTAGCATAATCGCATAGTAACTAACATAACCTTCACTTTCAGAAGTTGTTTGTGTCCCTTTGCAATCTTAGATTTTCATTCTTTCTTCCTCTCCTGGTGACTCCTGACATTCTTTCAACCTTTCTCTTTACTACTTTGTGTTTCCTGACCTTTCTGTGAATGATATAATACACAAGGTACTGTTTCAATATAAAATAGTGAATCTGGTGTTCATTTGTGAGAATGAAGAATTAAAATAATTATGTGAAGGAGTCTGTCTCTCTGTCTCTGTTTTCTCTCCCCATTTCTGTATCTCTCTGTGTGTCAATATATCTCTTTCTGTCTCTTTCTCTGTCCATGTCTGTCTCTCCTGTCTGCGCTCTCTCTCTCTCTCTCTCTCTCTCTCTCTCTCTCTCTCTCTCTCTCTCTCTCTCTCTTACACACACACACACACACACACACACACACACACACGCACACACACAAATCTATGAAATGAATGTATGTAAACAAAAGGCCACTGCACACCTAAGATAGTGCGCTTTCATTTCTGACATTGTAATTCAAAAAATATGAGAATATGAATTTATTCATAATTTACAAATGGACATCCTACATTTTCAGTTCAGATTGACCAATATATAAATAAAAATGAAACATATGATCTCAATGAACACTAAACATAATATACTTTATCTCTATTACTCAGCTTTATTGAAGTATGGGCATATCTTGGTAAACACTGTCACAGCATTACATACTACGAAAATATTTAAGAATGAAGAAAGTTGAACCACATGCCTCCAGTGTTTTAGCTATGTTGCTGCATCATTGATTACACTTAAATTTTTATTTCAGCTAGAAATTGTCTTATAACTGTTTTTTTCTAGTAATCACATGACAGTCATGGTAAATAATCATGATGTAGTATAAATGTTAGGGACTACGCAATACCTTCGTCTAGACATGAAAATGGCATGAGCAGAACAGTAAAAGATAACTAGATCTCTGGTGAGGAAAAAGATGGTCAAAGTGACTCTTTCTAGTTACAAAATGCCAGTAACTTTTCTGTTTACCAGGCCATCTTTATTACCCTTGGACAATATTTGCTGCACATTCCTGAAAAAAGTATATATAGAATGACATAAGCATAGAACTTTCTTAGAGATTGGTTTCGTTTTTAGCTTATTCTGTCTGAACCTATAGTATAGTCACTTCTGTTCCGCACTATATAGCTCTATACGCCTAGGCAGCACGTTCTGCTGCCACTTAGAAAGGAGTTTGGTGAGAAGAGGTTGCCCGTTTTGGAGGTGCAGCTGCAAGGGAGTGAGCTTATAATATTTCTAAAACTAACCCTAACGATTTTACTATTTGCCAACATAGCTTTGTTAGAATGGTTCTTTGATTTTCCTGACCCTTTTTATAGTCCTCAGGAGAGCAAAACACTGGTCACAGTAAGGAGACTAATCAAGTTTTTCAGCAGTAGTAGGAAGCGCTGGTGTGATTTCTAACCTGACATCTCACCCACCATTTCCTTTCACCTGGTAGAGAACATGAGATCTTGAAGGATGATTAAGGAAAGGAGTTGTAATCATGTGGCTGTCTTTGAGCCACCCAAGTTTATGTAAGCAATCCCTCACCTGTTTTCTTTAAGTAAACTCATTGAATCACCATCCTTGACTTGAGTGGCATCTTTTCATAGCTTTGCCAGCCAATTCTGTTTGGTGATCAGAGGTCTCTCTTTATAGGACCAGGAAAAGTCATACATAGCAGTTATGTATTATTAAAATTTATTAATAAATTTATTATGAAGTCAAAAGTCATGTCAAAGCAACTAAACTATTTATTAAGCAGTGCAAATATGTTATACTGAAAGAAAATGGATCAAATTCTGTAACAAAAGATTTGTTTAAAAATGTTAGATAACAAACAGTCATGGGAAAGTTATGAAAGTCCTCATGCACAGGTACTATCCCATGCTCTCTTGGAGAGAACATTATTTCTTAAAAACACAGACAAAATTCTACCTAAGATGAACATTTTCATAAAATCCACATATTACAGGGTTTAGGTTAATTTAACCAAGCCAATTGTTGTAAAATTCTTAAAAGTTAGAGTATTTGTCATATCATTTCTTAAGTTATATTCTCATTCTGGTATGGTTGGGTCATTTTTCTGAGTAAACTCTTAGTTCACAAGCTAGCCAAGTGATATTCTCAGGAGTAAGCAATGGCTTGAAAAGCAGTATGCTCTCTGAGTGGTATTAGATCGTGAAGTTGAAGCCATTATGACTTATAAACAAAAAGAAAAAAAATAAACCACTTATATTTACTCCCTGAGAGAATGGACACACACAGAGGTCAAGAGAGATTTCTACTCATTCACTCTGATCTTCCCAGCTTTTCTTCATGTCTTTCCCATAATTCTTTTTATTTTTCAATTTTGACAGGAAGTAAAATTATTGGCTCACCAAATTTCCTTTTGACATTTACCTGACTTACAGGAACCCAACATCTGTTAAGCTGTGAGACTGCACTGATTATTTCCTTCTCGAGATCAGTCTTTATTCCTGTTAAATTTGTCCACAACAAGTTTTGTGGAGAGTCAGTAATTTGTTGATATCAGTTGTTGAGAGATATTTACAGCTTTGAGTGTTCTAATGAGCACAATGGTTTATTCTCAGCATCTGAGTCTGGTGAAGATAACAAGCCTAGCCACTCTGTTCAGCACAGAAGTGTTTTCATTGATGGACATTGTGAACTGAACATTTGAAATAAATTGTTCTATTTGAGTCAAATAAAGGTGAAGAACTCACAATAGATTTTCCTTCTTATTTTATTTTATGGAAGTTGTTATTGAACATCTGTGGATTCATAGAATTTTTAAAATATATTTGTAAAATTAAACTATCCTATCTTCAATCCCATCAGAGTCTTGAGAAGGATTAAAATTAATTACCTGAGTATACAAGGAGTGCATGTTAGTAGCTTCCCAAGAACATGACCGAGGCAGTTTGCTGCCTGGTAACATTTATATAATTCCTGATTATTTTGTAGTTTTTCTTGCTGTCAATAATTTACTATATATATGTGTGTGTAATAATATAAATGTCTATGTAAAAATATTTAATAAAAATTTGTAAGAAATTTTAAAAAATGTATTTGTATGTATATTTGTGTTTATATGCCTGTGTCAGCATGTTTATGAATAGGGAGACATGTGATAACATGTTTTTATATGTTGGGTGTGTTTCTCAATGCTTTCCATATTATGTAGGGGGATAGACTGTGTCACTTGCTGCACATGCAACTCTTTAGTTCTGTTACACTGTTGGGCAGATTGTAATCTTGGAATCTGCTGTCTTGTCTTCCCCCATGCTTAGCTTAAGGTGTGTTAGGTATCCAAACTCAGATTCTTATTCTAAAACAGCAAAAACTTTACCAACTAATAGTTTTTATTATTAGATAAATCTGTCTGTACCATTATATATTCTGTTAAAATACAATGAACAAATAAAATAGTAATACCTTTTACTGATGTATATTTCAGTTTACAAACTCAATGCACAAAGTACTCTACCACAGCTCTACACATCCAATGTTAGATGGGATCCTCGCTCTTTCTCTAATCAAACAAGGAAGATACAGAAAATAAGGTAGCAGTTGAAGGTAATATTGTGAGGAAGGAATTCCCTTTTGTCAACCTCTTCAGGCAGATGACTGCAGAGTATTGGAAAAGCCAAAAGGAGAAGAAAGACAGGAAGAGTGTAATTATGTACAGATCATTGCCCTCTCCACACTGAACATGAAGAGGAGCAGATACTTTTAAGATTGCAATCCCACCATATTCAAGAGTCCATAGGTTTTGGCTGTTTTGTTTTGTTTTGTTGTTGTGTTTTATTTTTAAATAAATCAATAGTGCTCAAACTGTCATTCTGAGGCTTTGCAGTAAGAATCTTTAGTTCCACAATGGAATAGTACTCAGCTATTAACAACAGATTCAATATACAACTTGTAGGCAAATTGATGAAACTAGAAAATATCGTCCTGAGTGAAGTAACACAGACCCAGAAAGAAACACATGGTATGTATTCACCTATTAGTGGATATTAGCCATCAATTATAGGATAAACGTTCTACAGTCCACCGACCCAAAGAAGCCAAGGAAAGCCAAAGGGAGGATGCTTGAATCTCACTCAGAAGGTGAAATAAATAGACTTCTGAAGTAGATGGAGGGAAGGAAATGGAGAGGAGATGGGATGGAGTGGGGAACACGGCTGGGATCAGTGGTGGAGAGATCAGCCGAGGAGGACTGGGAAGGAGAGTGGAAATGGGAGATATCTTTCGATAGGAGAGGCTCATAAGAGTTTGTGGGTGTGATGCTAGTTGAGATTCCTACCAGAGGTGGAAGAATATAGAACCTAAAATTGCCACCTCCTACAACAAGGTGGGACTTCCAGTGAGGGAGGGCGACACCAATCCATCCATAAAACCTTCTAACCAAAATTTATCTTTCACACAAAAGGTATAGAGATAAAGATGGAGCAGATATTAAGGGAATGACTAACCAATGACTGGGACAACTTGAGACCGGCCCCATGGGAGAGATTCTACCCCGACACTATTAATGATACTCTGCTATGCTTGCATACAGGAGGTCGGCATATATATCTTCTGAGAGGCTTCATCCAGCAGCTGATGGAAACAGATACAGGTATTCACAACCAAACAGTAAGCCGAAGGTTTGTGGAAGACTAGGAGGAAAGATAGAGGGAACTGTAGAGAGGTCAAGGACACCACAAGATGACCTAGAGAGTAAATTAAGCTGGGCCCATGGGAGTTCACAGAGATTGAGCCACCAACAAAAGAACATGCATAGGCTGTACCTAGGCCCCTTACACATATGGAAAAGATGCGCAGTTTAATCATCAAGTGGGTCCCCTAACAATTGGAGCTGGGGCTGTTTCTGTCTCTTTTGCTGTTGCTTGCCTCTGGATCCCTTTTCCCTAGCTGGGCTGCCTTGTCTGGCCTCAGTAGGAGAGGATGCTATTGGTCCCGCTGTGACTTGATTTGCAGAGGCGAGTTGGTACCCATGGGGGACCTCCCTTTTTCTGAGAAGGGTGGGGGAATATAGGGACTGGGAGGGATGGAGGAGACTGTGGTCAAGATGTAAAGTGATTGAATGTCCCCTGGAGGGGGAGGCCTGGTAGCACTCAGAGGAAGGACAGCAGGCTACCAAGAAGAGACTTGATACCCTATGAGCATATACAGGGGGAGGTAATCCCCCTCAGGAACAGTCATAGGGGAGGGGAATAAGGGGAAAATGGGAGGGAGGGAAGAATGGGAGGATACAAGGGATGGGATAACCATTAAGATGTAACAAGAATAAAATAAAATAAAATAAAATAAAAATAATGAAAAAAAAAAAAAAAGAATCTGCAGCCCATCTGTAATGAGATTTGAACACAGGCACACTTAAAGAACACTCAAAACCTTGCCTGTAGGTAGAGACCATATAGCATGTGATTTGTATAATCATTTCCTGGGTATCCACCTTGAAACAGCTGTATGTTCCTAGTGATTTCTTCATTGAAAAGTTTCCTCATACATGTCTTTTTTACCATTGTGTGTGGGAATATGTGTTTGAATAATGCAATCAAAATAAATAAAATCTGTCAAAACACATGGCTGTGGCTGTTGGAGTGGACTAAGGAGGTTTGGATGAGATTAAGAAAAGGAATTTAAAAGGAGGCTTCTACTTTTGTTGTTGTTTGGTGTGGATCTGTTTGGTTTTCACAAGACTGTGTCTCTCCGTGAAGCCCTGTCTGTCCTGGAACTCACTCTGTAGACCAGGCTGGCATAGATCTCATAGAGATGTGCCTGCCTCTGTTTTCAGCCTGCTGGGATTAAAGGTGTATGCCACCACTGCCTGGCAAAAAGGATGTTCTTAATGCAGCTGACAATGACAGAGCTAGAACTGGTACAGCTCTGATTCTAACTAGCGGAAGCCAAGTGCAAGATGCAGCGTTTGGAGCCCACTGAGGCATTAGGCCTCACAGTCAGCAAGATCTGATTGATCTATAAAAAGAGTAACTGAGCCTCCAGGGTAAGAGACTTGCTGAGAGTAGCTCCCAGCTCCAGACAGCTGAGGATAGCAAACCATGTTTCATTTTCCTGACTTTTTTGATCAGACAGTGGTTTTGTGAAAGATGAATTCTAGGCTACAGCATACCAAGGTCAGACTGTAGGTTTGTGTTAGGTACTAGCCAGGCTCCTAAGGCAGGCTGAATCTGGGTAAGGCTATCCTCAATGCTGCTACTTACAGGGTTCCAGGAAAATTCATGTTCTGAATATAAACGTGATCTTTCCATACCATGTCACCCTGACCTTTTCTCATATAAGTCAACACATCACACAGCCTGACAGCTGAGCTTGCATAACCAGAATTTTATGGTCTTCAAGTGTGTTAGACAGGAGATCAGAACTCTTATTTCTCCATGCCAGCAGAAGCCCCTCGGTCAACATAGAGAAGTGCGTTATCTGAGCTAGGAGGGATTTGTAAGCTTAGCTGAGACCACTTGGGTTTAATTAATCCAGTCTCGGCCATATTGTCTATGCTAGCCTTCTGAAATTGCTTGGAAAACAATGTTTAAAAAAAAAAAGGCAGGTCAATGAGAACACAGAATTGCTCAGAAACATGGAAGATGCCAAAACAAAACAAAACAAAACAAAACAAAAAAACCCATGTACATGGCATGGGTTATTAACCTAAGTATGACAATATTAAACTGACTTAAATATGAAGCACAAATACTCAGTAAAGTGATAGCATGTTTATACAGATATGTTTTTTCATCTTTGGCATTTAATACAACCTTTTATTAGTTGTTTCCTTGTGTTGTTGTCACTATACTGCTCGTTAGTTCACTGGGTTCTTCTAAGTGCTAACTTTAGTGCAAAATGGACGCATGTGCAAAACAATAATAATCCTGCAGTGCTCCCCTTACACATATGACCAAATGTAGAGCTGTAAAGGGTGGGATGTTGTTGTCACTTTATGATTGCTGAGAATAACGTGTATTCACACTGAACATATATTATTTTTCATTAGATATTCAGTTTGAAAAACTAGACTGATATATTCAAAGAGGAAGATGAATTTAATTTCTTAAGCCAGTCGTGGTGGTGCATGCCTAAAAATTCCAGTACTTGCAAAACAATATTTAGGGCTTTAACATCATGCTAGGCAACACAGTGAGTTAAAGCCCCCATCTGGATCCTATCCCAAAAATAAAGTCAAGTTAATTAGCTAAACCTATCTTATATCCAACAAATGTCACATGTAAGCATTACTGTTGGTATGTAATCCTTAGCTGTTCTTCACCAGCTGTCCTTGTTTGCTTTGATTGTCATACTGACACAGCTTAGAGTCATTTGAGAGGAGAAACCTTGCTTGAGGTATTGCCTAGATCAGATTGGCCTGTTAGCATATTTTGATTATTGATTGATAGGGGAGAGTCAGCTGTGTACAAAACTTAGCTAACATGAGACAGTGTGAAAGACAGAAAATGGTCTATGAGGCAGTGTTGCTCTCTGATTGCTGCTTTGAGACCATGCTTGGGTTTCTGACATGACTTCCTTTAGAGATGAACTGTGACCTGCAAATGTAAGCCAAATAAATTCTTTCTTTTCCTACGTTTATTTTGGTCATAATGTTTATCACAGCAACATAAAAGAAACCAGGACACCAGCTGAAGTAGTAAATACTCACATAATACTCTCAATTGAAAAAAATTCCTTTTCAATAAATAGTTCCGTGTCAGACAGGTACCAAAAAGAGTATTGAAAATGCTAGAGCATGACAAAATCAGAGGTGTACTTCATTTTTTTAAATTTTTTATTAATTTATTCTTGTTACATCTCAATGGTTATCCCACCCCTTGTATCCTCCCATTCTTCCCTCCCTCCCATTTTCCCCTTATTCCCCTCCCCTATGACTGTTCCTGAGGGGGATTTCCTCCCCCTGTATATGTTCATAGGGTACCAAGTCTCTTCTTGGTAACCTGCTGTCCTTCCTCTGAGTGCCACCAGGTCTCCCCCTCCAGGGGACATGGTCAAATGTGAGGCACCAGAGTACGTGAGAAAGTCATATCCAACTCTCCATTCTACTGTGGAGAATGGTCTGACCATTGGCTAGATCTGGGTAGGGGTTTAAAGTTTACTGCCTGTATTGTCTTTGGCTGGTGCCTTAGTTTGAGCGGGACCCCTGGGCCCAAATCTGCCTATCATAATGTTCTACTTGTAGGTTCCTAGGCCCTCTGGACCTTTCTACTTTGCTATTATCCCATGCTTCTCTCATCTAGAGTCTCAATAGAATGTCCTCCCCTCTGTCTCAGTTTCCTGGTAAGTGAAGGCTTTCGTGGGACATGCCCCTTGGACTAGTATATGAATCCACACACATATGGTCACTTGACTTTTGACAAAGAAGCTAAATCCATTAAATGGGAAAAGGGTAGCATCTTCAACAAATGGTGCCAGTCTAACTGGATGTCTATGTGTAAAAAAATGCAACGGGACCCATATTTGTCACCTTGCATAAAACTCAAATCCAAGTGGATTAAAGACCTCAACATGAAACCAGAGACACTAAGTCACTTAGAAGAAAAGGTGGGGAAGAACCTGGAACATATTGGCACAGGAGACAACTTCCTGAACAGAACACCAACAGCCCAGGCCTTAATGTCAACAATTAATAAATGGGACCTCATGAGGCTGAGAAGCTTCTGTAAGGCAGGAGACATTGTCAAGAGAATAAAGTGACAGCCTACAGACTGGGAAAAGATCTTCACCAATGCTACATCTGACAAAGGTCTAATATCCAAAATATATAAAGAACTCAAGAAATTAAACACCAACAAACCAAATAACCAATTGAGAAATGGGGCTTGGAACTAGAGAATTCTCAACAGAGGAATATCAAATGGCTGAGAAACACTTAAAGAAATGCTCAACTTCCTTAGTCACCAGGGAAATGCAAATCAAAACAACTCTGAGATTCCATCTTACACCCATCAGAATGGCTAAGATCAAAAATACAAGCGACACCACATGCTGGCGAGGATGTGGGGAGAGAGGAACACTCCTTCATTGCTGATGGGAATGCAAACTAGTACAGCCACTTTGGAAATCTATCTGGTGCTATCTCAGAAAAATGGGAATAGGGCTTCCTCAAGACCCAGCTTTCCACTCCTTGAAATATACCCAGAAGATGCTCCAGCACACAACAAGAAAATTTGCTCAACCATGTTCATAGCAGCCTTATTCATAATAGCCAGAACATGGAAACAGCCTAAGTGTCCCTCAGTAGAAGAATGGATAAAGAAACTGTGGTACATTTACACTATGGAATACTATTCAGCTATTAAAAACAAGGAAATCCCGAAATTTGTGGATAAATGGATTGAGCTAGAAATGATCATAATGAGTGAGTTAACCCAGAAGCAGAAAGACTCAAATGGTATATACTCACCTATATGTGCAGAGGCGTACTTCTTAGTTTAACACAGAAATCATGATTTCGATTTTTATTTTTCCCAAAATTAAGAAAAATACAAAATGAGTGACTTCTGCTCCACTGTTTCAATTATATACTACATTTATTAGTCTTTTATTGGTTGTTTCTTATAAATAACTACAATGATATCATGTGATTCAATCAGAATAAATAAAAAATTATATAGAAATTCAAAAATATGTATCATTAATTACCATATTCAAATAATGTGTATATTTTATTAATTACCATAATAAAGCAATGAGTATAGAATCACCACAAAATCACAACACATAGAAAGGTGCCATGCAACAAAGGTGGACTATATGTATACATGTTCAGACATGAGGGAAGCAGATACAGATAGGGCAGATCATGTTGCAGATGTACTCAATTGGGAGAACTCCCAAAGTGGCTTAGGGAGAGGCAGAAAATAAGAATTATCACATGAGAAAACAGAATCAGTAACTGTGTACCTCACAGTGGCATCAAGAATACATGGGAGGTGATGAAAATTGGAAATAAAAGACCTTCCAGGTTTCACCAGCTACGCTTTTAAAAAGGGAGATAACAGGGAGGTCACATTTGTTATATGTTTCCAGATTTTGTCTATTACGAGTAAAACTGCTAAGAGCAGAGATGAGCAAATGGCCTTGGTGTATGGTGGAGCATCTTTTGGGTAAATGCCCAGGAATGGTATAGGTGAGTCTTGAGGTACTCCCAACTTCTGTGAAAGTGCCAGTTTCATTTCCAAATTGGTTGTAACCTAGATGTCCCTCAATCGATGAATGGACAAAGAAACTATGGTACATTTACACAATGGAATGTTACTCTCCCATTAAAAACAAGGATATCTTGAAATGTGCAGGCAAATGGATGGAACTAGAAATGATCTTTCTAAGTGATGCAACCCAGTCCCAGAAAGACACGCATGTATGTACTCACTTCATAAGTGGATATTAGACCAACATAGCCCAACATGTCCTCTGAGAGACTCCACCCAGTGAGCGATCTGGACCAAGGCTGGGACTAGTATCCAGACTCGTGGCAGAGCACTGAGAGTTGTGTGGAAGAGTGGGGGAACGGAGGGACGCAGAAGCGTCAGGAGCTCCACAAGAAGACCATCAAGGCCTGCAGATGTGGACCCAGGGATCCTGTACAAACTGACGCATCAACCAACGACATGCAGAGAATCTAGAGCCGCTGTTCAGATATAAGGGAAACACCATTCACTCTCCGTGTCGGGTCCGGGTGGGAGGTATGGGGACTCCCTCTGGCATGAACTCTGATGCCCCTGATTTGATTACTTTCCACTTGGTCGGGTGGCCTTGTGGGTACACAGAGGAAGGAGATGCTGATGAGACCTGATAGGCTGTGGTGATATTGTGGGGAAGGAGCCTTCCCCCAGTCAGAGATGTAGGGGAGGGGAATAGGGCAGAAGAGGGATGGACGGTGTAAACAGGAAGTTATGAGAAAGAGGATAGCAATCAGGACGTAAGGTGAATAAATTATAAAAAATAAAACTAGCTATACGGCAATAGGCGGTCATCAAAATTAAGCCACATACTAATGTAGGGTAAATTATATGTTCATATGACACACTCAGTCTTGAAATAATATGGAAATTTTAACACAGGTTTCAGAGATGACTTACAGTCTCAAACTCTCTTGGTGTCACCATGGAGAGGGACAGAATTAATAAGAATCATAAAAGGAAATGGTTTTCACATTCTAAATGTGTGTTTGGTGCCCTTCCCTATGAGGGCACTGGAATGGAAGTTTCCTCCTGAACTCTTTCAAATCAATGCAACTTTTTCTTGATTGTGTTGCGTGAGGCCACATGAGAGTTTTAAAAACTCCAAATGGTAATCTTTGTGTTTTATTAACTTTTTATAATGGGAGGTGTTGTATTTTAACATATATGGCTAAATTCAGAAGAGTAACTGTTTTAACATTTATATATGACATCTACATAAAAGAAATGTATTTTTGTGCATGTGGTATTTTGTCGCAAAGTAATTTCACTTAGTCTGACAGAAACAAAGCATGCAATATGCTGAACGTTTAGATTCACATTCTGCCTGAGCAGCACATTTATATTTGATAAATAATAAAGTATATAAAGAGAATATATTCATCTTCTAGATTTAAAGAAACTCAAAAAATTCCCTGTACCACGAAACTTTTCTTATGTTTCTCTCTTGTGGATGGTATTTAAAATAATTTACATTTCCAAAGTTATTCCAGATGATTTAAAATTACATATTTTTTATAATAAAGGGGCTGTAGTGGTTATGGAACAAATCAATTATAGAAATCGCTGAAAATGACAAAGTATTTTTAGGAAAAGAAATACTGTGAATAATAGAAGGGAATAAATTATAGATACACTAGGGCTTATGTAAGCAGGATAATGTGAATCATTACAATGTACTTTAATGGAATTAAATCTTATTCCTGTTATGTTAATGTATATTAAAATTAGAAAAAAGATCATAGCCAACATTAAATTAAATAGCCTTTCTCTATATTTAAATTTGTAAATGTGAAAATGTTGGAAGATAGCAGTGAAGAAGTATGTTTATATCTTTTAAAAAAATTTTAGTTTGTGAGTGCCATTAAAATATTACCTTTAAGTCTGGCTTCAGATAAGTACTATGGTCCAAAGCACTGGTTTAGTGAACATGTGCGGATTGTTAGAGACACCATCACACAGAGGCTTCTCATTTCAGGACCTTTCTGGTCCAGAAGTAGAAAGCTTTTGTTGGTTTCCTTCACAGTAGCACTGTCTGCTCTAGTTTATTTCTCTGATCCCTGGACTCTTATTTCTGGCTGACTCATCTTTGTCATTCACTCAATCTTCAAAGCTTTCGACACCGTCTCCTTCCCATTAACATCCTCTTAGTCAGTCCATTCTAAAGCTCATTTTCTATCATTTCTCCTGTGAATATGGACTGTTCAACACCTAAAACAAAGTCAGGACAAAATAAGTAATTTCATTTAAATATTGTTTTAAAAAATTAAATTGTAAAACCTTCACAATACTGCAGTATTCTGAAAAGGTGAGCGTTATTCACAGCTTGTGTTTGAGACGGCTTATGATTCATCCACATTTGAGATTTAATATATATCCTGCCATTGGCTAAGATGTTTTTAACTTGTATTTTTATTGGTTCTCTTTTAATTTCACATCACGTGCACCAATCGCACTCCTCTCCCCATATTTTGTACCAGCCTTCCACCCCTGCAACCTCTCTTCCAAAAGAAAAGGAAAAGTAATCTCATTTTGGAAGCTGTACTTTGTCACAGTATGTCCCACAGTATACCTTTCTGCTTGCAAATGTCCACTGTAAAGGTTCAGTTGTCTGGTTTGAGGCCTCTGACTTCTGCTGCACTATCCATAGTGTATCCTCATAAGGACTCCCCTCAGATAGCCTGTTGTTGTCCTGTGTCCTGGAGATCCTAAAGCCTTGAATCTGTGGGACCAGCTCCTTCACATACTTAAGATGTTCATAGATGGTGTAGATGTTGGAGTAGGCCAACTCAAAGCCTTGGATTTGGGCCTCGGCGGTAGCTGAGCTGGTCAGCCCATTAGCCCTCCTGCACCCACAACACTATGATAAGATATCCAAAACTGCCCTGGATATCTCACCCAACGAAGCATCCAAAGACCTTCTATGTCTATGTGATCCAAGTGGAATGCAGACATGGCCTGGATTACAATACAATCTGGTTGAGATACACACACATACACCCTTAGCACACACATTTAATCCCAGACAATGAAGGTAAAGTTAGTACGTAGAAGAGGCATCTATGTTTGAAAGTGATGTCGAATTGCGAGACAGACAAAGCGACAAATCAGAGAAGGAGTTGACAGAATGAGTCAGAGACACGATATGCCCAACAGACAGGAAATAGAAGCTACTTAATAGTAGTAGTACAGGAGAGTTGAGAGAAGAGAGTAGGGTATAGTATGGAGAAAGCAGAGAAGACAATGCAGTAGAGTACAGTAGAGAGTTCAGTAAAGACAGCAGAGCAAAGAAAAAAGAATCATATACAGTAGAGAATTGAGCAGAGAAGACAGTACAATAGAGTTGAGTTCAGTACAGCGTAGCACAATACAAGCAAATTCAGTGCAGGCCAACTGAGTGAGTGCATTACAGTGGAATTGAGTTTGTGACTTCATGCAGAAATAATAATAAGAAGAATAATTTAATA
Source organism: Acomys minous (assembly GCF_964271855.1). Lineage (NCBI taxonomy): Eukaryota > Metazoa > Chordata > Mammalia > Rodentia > Muridae > Acomys > Acomys minous. Next base: position 70,685,257 of record NC_140496.1, on the reverse strand, counting down.
ATATTTATTATTTTATAAAAATATATTATTAAAATAATAACAATAGTAAACAAAATATTTTTAAATTTTTAAAACATTTTTTAAAGATTTTAAAACATTTCTTACCTTGTTCCTTAGCCAATAGAAACAAACTCCATTCCGCATTTTGTGCTTTAATTATACTTTTTCATATTCCAGAGCAAATGGTCTTCAGGGATGAGGTAAGAAAGCCTGTGAAGTCAAATTTGATTTCATTCTATCCTGTGTTCTATACATCATCATTTACCTAAAATGAACAAGGAAATATTTGACGACACTGTTTTAGTTTTCTCTAAAATAAATAGAAGTAGTTATAACTCAACCACTTTAAAGCTCAGTTCTTCAAAAATTACAAGATTAAGAAAGATTTGAGCTCAAAAAAGTTTTCATATGTATTAAGTAAGATACATGTGTATCTCCAGGACAATGATCAATAACTTGATTATAACTGAGCTTATAAGTGATAAGATTATTTATATTTCATTAAATTTTTATCGTGTCTTTCCACACAATTACAAAGGTGCAGTTATATCCAGTACAACAAACCAAGATACCAGCTGGAGGCATGACAGAAACAGGTCAGCCACACATCCATATGTTTCTGCTTCATTTAAGTATTACCTATATATTTTCATATTGTCCAATATTCTGTTGCATCGTGATCTTGTAAAGATAAGATTTCACATTATAAATGAATGGATAAAAAGTAAATAGATAAATAATATTTAAAAATGTAAAATTATATAAATTTCTTGTGTTAGAAAGCTTTTTTCTGTCTAAGAACACATGGCAATTACTTACTATTTTTTCCCAAGGCATGGCAGCACTCCATATCTACCCTTTTTCTCCTCACTTTCTACTTTTATGATAGTGTAGGGCAGGAATAAGGAAAAGACAGGACGCATTGATGTTCTATAGAGTAGACATCTCATATGTTTAGGGATAAAATATTTACTTTATTTGCTGTATATTGTTAGAGTAGAATAAAACATTATAATAAGATTTTATATTGCTTCATAGTTATATCTCAGTTAAAAGAAACATGTTCGACATAAATTACACAAACGTCATGAATTATTAAGAATTAAGTCTAAGCTTGGTGAAGGGCCCTGTAATGTGCAGTGAAGGAATGTAAAAAAAAAAAAAAAAAGCAAAATCAATATACAAACAAGACAAACAGAAGCAACAGAATAGGAAGCCTAAATAGCACTCACTGTTATTTTCTTTCTTTTTATTTACATACCAAATAGACCTACAAATCATTGCCATACCTTATAAAATTCACTATAGAATGCAAAGAGGACTAAAGTATCATAGATAGAAAAATATGATCTGCGAAGTTCAGTGTGTTTCTCCATTATTGATTAAAAGTGAAATTCACATGTTCCTAAACAAATACCTACTAAATGAAATACAAATCAAATAAAATCTCAAATTTTTGATTATTTGAATATGATACATTTTCTTTCAAATACATATTTGTTGCTATTACAATTAAACTGAGAACACAGAGTTGCATCATATTGTCACTGTTTAATTCAGAGATCTGTAGTGAAATAAGACATAGGTTCTATCATGTAATGGCATTTGCTAGTAAGAATTCATGAGCTCAGGCTAAGAGTGCCTCCCCCATTAAGGTGATGTCAAGTGAATGATTCATTAATCTTCAAAGAATGTTAAGTTGTCTTCAAAGGATAAATATACTAACAACTGTATTAATACAAGAAAATAATTTGGCACCATTAGAAGATACTATTTAATAGTGTACATCTCTCAATGTTCACTGATTTACAACACTAAAAGCTAAGAATTCCAGATGCTTTCCATTTGAACCTAAAACCTGGGAAGGACTGTATAGAAGACGGGGTGGGGGGGGAAGTGAGGTAACCAATTTTAATTAATGTATATATTATATGTAATTTATTTTTTTCCTTCTCCTTCTCCTTCTCCTTCTTCTCCTCCTCCTTCTTCTTTCTTCTTCTCTCATATATTACATCCCTAGTGTGCTTTCTCCCCACCTCTAATCCATGACCTCTTCTTCTGCCTCCCTTCTTCCCCAGATCCACCACATGCTCTGCCTCCCCTCAGAAAAGAGAAGGCCTCCCAAGGTCGTCAACCAAGCATGGCCTAACAAGCTACAATAAGACATGGTACATACAATCACATTAGGGCTGACTGGATAAGACAAACCAGTAGGAGGAAAAGGGCCCCAAAAGTAGGCCAAAGAGACAGGTACATCCCCCACCCCAATTGAAGGATTCCCACAAGAACACTAAGCTACTCACCTATAAAGTGTGCAGATGACCTAAGTCAGACTCCCTGATTTTTATGAACCCACATGAGTCCCAGTCAGTGGATTTTGTGGGCTGTGTTCTCATGGTGTCCCCTGATTCCTTTGATTCCTCTAATCTTTCCTTCCCTTCTGCCACAGGACTCCCTTAGTTATGCGTAATATTTGGCTGTTTAAAAAGAGTGCTTACAAATAATTTGCTTCATCTTAACAAATTCTAGAACAGTACACATACACACACACACACACACACACACACACACACACACACACACACACTTTTGATCTGAGATTATATAGGTTATTGTCTCTAAGAGAAAACATATTTCTATCATTCTGCTAAATGAGCATAATAATAAGGTGACTCCTAATGACAAAGCCCTGTACACAGAGGTCATTGTTTCACTTGGCCCACATCAGCTATATTTACTCTTTCAGCATACGGTATTAACAGAGATCTAAACTGTGCAATTTGCAGAGACCTCAAAGCATTCAATCCTAAATAGGATGTATATCAACTCTCAACCTGGAGACTCACAGTCTATGCAGAAAAAGGAGAAATATTATAATAACTAGAGGTAGTGGACACCTGCAGACACAGCATGGCTGTTGATTATATGAACTCACAGAAATTACAAAATCATGTACAAAAACTGCACAAAGTCAAACCAGACATAAAGCCAGCAAGGAAATGAATAGATAAACATCAATTCCCACTGGAGATATTTTAAAAGTCTAAACAAAATGTTCAGACAAAAACATGCACTCTGATAAAATTTTCATTTTGTTATTAGTTTCTTTTCACGATTTTCACAATATTAAACAATTAAAAAAGATTTAAATTATGCAAAAAGACAGGGAAAACATTGTATTTTTTGGAGGTAGTGTGCATGCTCAAACGTAAAGTAAATCTTCCTTGAAGGAAAAATATTGGCCCATGCTAGCCTTCAGCAACAGTAATTTATACTAAAAAATTTATGAGTTTCTTACTGACTATATTTTTCGGTGAAAAAAATCCATATCTATTGTAAGAGCCTTTATATTAACTCTTGTTTAAGAAATATAAAATATCCTTCAATACACTGTGAAATCAAACAGGATCTATATAAATATATTTTAATAAAATTTATGCTTTATTAAATTCAATAAATTGCATAGCATAAAATTTTGTTGACTTTTTTGTTTGTATCAATTTCAATACAGCTAGGCAATATTCTAGAAATAATTTTTATAAAGAATTCTTATTTAAATAAGGCTTCTTTCTCTTCAGAAACTGTTATTCATTACATTATTTTTGTCAATATAGGGTCATATCATAAGAAAGAAGAGAAAGCAAAGCAAATCAGAACAATAAACACCTGGAGGAGTTTTCCATTCTAGGCTTTGACAAAGACAAGATTCTTGAAATAATTTTTTTAAAAATGGAAAAGAAATAAAAAGAATTATAGTATAGGCATCTTTTGAATGTAAAGAAACAATGTAAGTATTTCTCTGCATTACTCTCTTTCCTATCATCTCAGTTTAATCAAAAGGAGAATTTTCATGTTTGGAATGAGAGAGGTGTTTTTGAAGAACAAAGAATGTGGGTTCTAATGCTGGGAAATCCCCTGTGTTTTGGCATTTATGTCCTTTCATTCTAAAGATAAGAACTTGTGATTGAGTTTGAATAATTTACTGTGACTCTTAAGTCATGTACATATTTTATGTCAACAACTATGAAAAGCTGTCTTGTTACACAGAACACTCTCCATAACATTGATTGACTTAATTCTTTAAAAGTAACTATAGCTTTGCCATACTTCAAGTTTTCCTTGCAGGACACATGATAAGACCTGTAATAGCCTTGATCAGCAGTGAGAGTTATCTCACAGTTGTGAAAAAGTCAATGTTAAAGGTCTGAATACTTGTACATGAATAAACAAAAAAGTGTAAATCCTTAGAAAATATCAAACATAAGTACTCAGAAATGACATGCTCATTAAATTTGAAATTTCCAAATGAGAATATCTTATGTGCAAGGTGAATTTCTTGCAAAATAATTTTACTTTCTGGAAAGCAGACTGTAAATTAAAACAAATAAGGTCTGAGAATACAAAGAAAAAGATAGAATGTGTGCTTAGCACTCATATGGCCTTGTGATAAAGTTGTTGCACCAGCCAATTCAAACCAAAAATATAAGCCAATTTTAATAACAAACACTTTTCATGGGACTGCCACAGAAAATACCACATAAAATTAACATTGTCTTGGAAATACTTATTGAAGAGACTTTAGAAATACATACCTCTAGATGCACCAAGCTTTACCTTTGAAATTTGCCCATATATATAATCTTGTGAGATAACTCATATCCTATGTGCCATTTTCTTCTTAGTTTATGTGATAAAGAAAGTCATTATGAAGGTTGTTCACCACTGGTAGCCTGAAATAAAAATTAGTTTCTATGTATTTTGGTCAATTTTACTCATATCCTGGATACTAGGATATATATTGATGTCGTTTCCTGTCCTCTTCTACATGGTACCACATTCTCAATAATGCATCTTTCTGAGACTATGAAGAAGATTAATCAAGAATAAATGGTATACCATGACCATTGCCAAAACCCTGATCAAAAATTAATAATCAGAGCGCAGACTCATTTCACTTTATGGTAACTGGTGGGTATCAGAAGGTCTGAGTCCATTTTTTAATATAGTTGTGTGGGTCCTCAAAACTTTATGAGCCTAAGCCCAGCTAAAAGTTCTCTCAACCATGTTCATAGCAGCCTTATTCATAATAGCCAGATCATGGAAACAGCCTAAGTTCCCTCAGTAGAAGAATGGATAAAGAAACTGTTGTACATATACACTATGGAGTACTACTCAGCTATTAAAAACAAGGAATTCCCGAAATTTGTGGAGAAACAGATTGAGCTAGAATGATCATGAGTGAGTTAACCCAGAAGCAGAAAGACTCAAATGGTATATACTCACTTATATTTGCATATTAGCCCAAGGGGCATGTCCCACAAAAGCCTTCCCTTACCAGGAAACTGGGACAGATGGGAGGACATCCTATTGGGACTCTAGATGAGAGAATCATGGGAGAATAGCAAAGTAGAAAGATCCAGAGGGTCCTAGAAATCTACAAGTAGAACATTATGATAGGCAGATTTGGGCCCAGGGGTCCCGCTCAAACTAAGGCACCAGCCAAGGACAATACAGGTGGTAAACTTTAAGCCCCTACCCAGATCTAGACAATGGACAGAACATTCTCCACAGTAGAGTGGAGAGTGGGATATTACTTTCTCACATACTCAGGTGCCTCACAATTGACCATATCCCCTGGAGGGGGAGACCTGGTGGCACTCAGAGGAAGGACAGCAGGTGACCAAGAAGAGACTTGATACCTTATGAACATATACAGGGGGAGGTAATCCCCCTCAGGAACAGTCATAGGGGAGGGGAATAAGGGGAAAATGGGAGGGAGGGTAGAATGGGAGAATACAAGGGATGGGATAACCATTGAGATGTAACAAGAATAGATTAATAAAAAAAAGTTCTCATAAGCTAATCAAACAAACAATAGCAAAAGAGAAAAGAAACAAAAGAAATATTTGTTCACAGTCACATTGAGAAGAGAAGCAATGATGTACAATGGCCCTGCACGTTCATTTTTCAATAAATAAATAAGCAAAATAAGGTTTAGATATAAATAGATGACATGACACGCAGTTTAGGTTAAGCCGTGCTCTCACCATCACTGCTGTCTCAGTCGCAGTCTCCATGGTAAGATAGTTTGAAATACTAAGGAGTGGCATCACTTCATAGGAAACAAGCTCTTCATCTGGCTGGCCCCACATGCCTGGTTTTTCTTTTCTATGTATACATTTTCTGAGAAAGTTATAATTCTGAGGGGTCCATTGTCTCAATGTCATGGTCCTTGCCAGTATTTTTACACGATTGTAAACTCTTAACTAACGTCTAATTTGACCAAATGACCAGGCATCCTATGTGTTGCTTATTTGTTTGAAAGAAGGGCTCTCAAACTATCCTATGTGTTAGTATGGGGATTTTTATCCACTAATTTCCCAAACTACTTCATTAAATTTGAGCACAGAACTTAAGTCCATCTTTTGATCAAACCATAAATTTTGTGGGATAAGAATCAAAATATAAGGATAGATGCTCAAGCTCTTACCCATTAGAGAAACTTGGAATCTCATAAGAAAGAAAACAAGAACATACCATGCTGTCTGAAGTAAATTGTCATTTCTTACTTTGGGAAGTGAATTAAACACTGCCAAGAACTACCTAATTGAGTTTGGAATGAGAGAATCTTATCAGAAGCATCTCTCAATTCTATGACCTTGCACATTTGCTGGCATAATTTTTTCTTACAAGTAATGATTATCTTCCCATAAAAAAGGTTAGGAAAAATGCGTAGCATATGAAATCCTTTCAAAAGATTAGCCTATACATTCATTTAAGCTAGAAGATAGATTTAGTTCCATTCAATAGAATACAAAATAATTTTGTTCATGAACCTACATAACCACCTTTATCTCTGCTAAAAATAAGAAATCTTGGTGACATTTATTGTCCAGAAAATACTATGTTTGAACCTCAATAGTACACATATAAAGATACTGTTGACCTATAATAACATATTTTTATGAGTAAAATTTAACTTATATATAATTAAATTATTAAATTTTAAATATTTTTTCAATTATAATATGTATTTTAAAAAGAGAAAGGAAGGGATTGACTTAAATCTTACATTACACAAAGCTATATTTGGAGCCAATGATATTAACTCAGACAGAGGACAAAGGACCTAATCTGATTTAGGTATTTCAACAGACTCAGATCTGCTATTGAAAAAAGCGATGACAGATCATGACAAGACAATCAGCACAGAGCTTGGATGACTTTGTAGCGTTGAAGGCAGCCAGTATTGCCTTTTACTCCAAAGCATTTCTAAGTAGTGTCATCCAGGTCCTTTTGCATGACGTGCATCTAGGAAAACAGCCAGGAGACAATACGTCCTCCAACAGAAAATCATCCTCCTGACTTGTGTCACTCCTCCAGGGGAGAAGGCACACACTGAGAAACTGTTCTGTGAGAGAAGAGAAGGCACCCAGAAACAATTGGGTGCTTTTGTGTAATGATGAATTTCATCTGCATCAGTCTAATATGGCTTTACTAGTCAGCAAGGAGTATCAGAAAACAGGATATGTAACAAGTTGGTTTTCTTGAGGCTTCGGTTTTATTATAGCAAGTGGAATGAATTATGAAGGTGAAAGATAGTTAAAAATGGGAGACTGTAACTATTAAGGTTCTCTTTTTTCTTTGGAGAAGAATTGTTTATGGAGACTGATTGTATTGAGTCTGTGTATGTAAGTCAGTGTCACTGATATGAAAATAGAACATTTGCTCAACCATGTTCATAGCAGCCTTATCCGTAATAGCCAGAACATGGAAACAGCCTAAGTGTCCCTCAGTAGAAAAATGGATAAAGAAGCTAGTGTATTTACACTATGGAATTATATTCAGCTATTAAAAACAAGGAATTCCCGGAATTTATGGACAAATGATCATAATGAGTGAGTTAACTCAGAAGCAGAAAGAGTCAAATGGTGTATACTCACTTATATCTGGACACTAGCTCAAGGGGCATGTCCCATGAAAGTCTTCAATTACCAAGAAAGTGGAACAGAGGGGCGGACATCATATTGGGACTCTAGGTGAGAGAAACATGTGAGAATTGGGAACTAGAAGGATCCAGAGTGTCCTAGAAACCTACAAGAAGAATATTATGACTAGTGGATCTGGGCCCAGGGGTCCTGCTCAAACTATGGCATAAGCTAAGAATTATACATGCAGTAAACTTCGAACCCCTACCCAGATCTAGCCAATGGGCAGGACATTCTTCACAGCTGAGTGGAGAGTGGGGACTGACTTTCATGTGGACTCTGGTGCCCCATATTTGACCACGTCCCCTGGATGGGTAGGCCTGGTGGCACTCAGAGGAAGGATAGCAGGCTACCAAGAAGAGACTTGATACCCTATAAGCATATACAGGGGGAAGAGGTCCCCTCAGTCACAGTCATAGGGGAGGGGAGTAGGGGGAAAGTGGGAGGGAGGGAGGAATGGGATGATACAATGAATGGGATAACAATTAAATGTAATACAAATAAAAATGACATATCTTGTGTCCCTGAGAGTTTATATTTTTAAAAAGGCAGACTATGCTTATTAAGTTCAGATGCAATGAACCAATTATATTTCAAAATATTACAACTAAGCTGGTTATTTCTTCAATGTGAGTTTAGAAAATATCTTTTCCTCTTAGAAATAAAGATACAAATGTCTGAATATCAAATCAACAGAATTACTATTCTAATTTTAGATAATTAATAGAGAAATCCTATTACTTCCTACAAGTACTAATGTTAGAATCACCATGAATGTAACATTTATATAATTCCTGGTTGTCTTCTGCTTCTTCCACCTGTATGTAGTTTATTTTATTCATGTGTTGTAATATAAATGTATACATTAAAAAAGACACATAATAAAAAAGAGGAAAAATCAGCAAATGAAAATACATCTCCCACACACCATATGTGTATATATATATATTTCTCCATATAAATACATCTCTCACATACCATATACATATCTTAAATTTTAATTTCTCCATATAAATTTTCAACATTGATTTCAACTGTTGGTTTCCAATAGTCTTTTATGTAGCATTGATTTTATTTGTTTCTCTCACAAGGAAATAAAACAAGTCTTTCATCCTCTCCATGAGAAATTTCACAATGAAAAAGATATGACTTCTAGAAGTCTTCTTCCATTCCTCTACAGATTAGCTTACACTCTTTCCTTTGGTCTAGCATAGCCAATGTCCATGTGGTCATTTGGACACTGAGGATTAATCAATTCTTGATATGCTAAAAAGGACTTCCTTTTTCACAATCAGGAAATATATACATACAAATGTCTACATGTATGTGCTTATAATTATGTGAGTGAAGATGTGTGTAGTTTCAGAGAAGAGTGATTTCCCTTCACAGTCAGGAACTACATAAAAATGCATAAATGAATATACATATGTGTATATGGGTTTCTGGAGATTTTGCAAACACTTCTACCATACCAAATGATCATACACTAAGCATAATCTTTATAAATCTTTAAATAACAAGAACATTTGAATTAGCCTGAATTTTGGAGTATGAAGAGAATATATGTTTGTGTTAAGGAAATATTGATTCTGGCACAATGGGAATCAGTGGAGAGGGGAAGCTGGCATAATTGACATACTTAGGAGATTAAGAAATGTGGTTTGATATGGTCCAGAGATAGAGAGTCCACAAAGGATGTATAATAGTTTTGAAGAAATAACAGGACAATCATGGAAATTATTCATTAGCACAAAAATGTTTTAATGGATCTTTTATGTATTTTTTTTGTAGAAGATATTGAAATGTAATTATGGAAATGAAGCTCTATGGAATAATTTATATTCTAAGATTATTAACATTAATTTAAATAAACAATTAGATTAAGTACATATCACTGAAAAATTTTTACTCTTTTTTTCTTTTTTAATATCATAATTCTTTTTTAACATATATTTATATTAACACACATAAATAAATTAAACTACAGACAGCAGGAAGAACCATGAAACAATCAGGAATTATATAAATTTTATATTCATAGTGATTTGGCTATTTGTATTTGGCAAACATGAAGTAAACATCTTTCCCATCTTATTGAGTCTAAAATTCTACATGAAAATCAGCATATAAAGGGGGAGGAAGTCCCCCTCAGTCATATTCATAGGGGAGGGGACTAAGGGAAAAATGGGAGGGAGGGAGGAATGGGAGGATACAAGGGATGGGATAACCATTGAGATGCAATAAGAATAAATTAATAAAATAAAATTTCAAAAGTAAAAAAAAATCAGTATCTATTATATCTCATCTCTATTAACTTAAAACACCTATCTAGATCTAAAAACATCTTAATTCTTAACCATCTAAGCTTTATTGTAGGACTAAACGATTTGATCTTCAATCCCATTAGAGACTTGAGAAGGAATAAAACATAAATACCCGAGTGAACTGGAAGTGCAGGTTAGCAGCTTCCAAAAAGGAGAAAAAAAAAATGACAGAGTTCACAGAGTTTGACCATCTATTGACTCTGCCTGCATCCAACCTTGCCCATTTTTAGGCAGAATTCTGTCTGTGGCAGAAACGAGGACATTTTTCTGAGTGCCACGTTTGAAGTCATCTCCACCAGGAAGTTCTTTGATGTTCATTATCTTCTTTGAGGTAGGCTGAGGTGTTCCAGGAGTTAACCTGTCTTGTCAAAGAATCTTTAGAATAATAAAAACATTTTAAAACACCATATCTGTAGGTCTCTGAGGCTTTTGAAGACCTTATTTAACTATTTTGCCTTATATATCTATAGAACCATATCTATCTGTTATACCTAATATATATATATATATATATATATATATATATATATTTGTGATAAAAATAGACCAGTAATTGATATGACCATGATTTGATCAACTAACAATTATCTTTATTACTTAATTATCCTAAATATCCTGCAGTACCACTTTCAAGTTATGGGAAATAAACCTTGTATTATAATTGAGTTAGATACATACAATATCTCAAATTAGAGTAGAAATAAACATAAAGTGTGTGAAGAATAATTTAAATTTGAATTCTATACCAATGTATCAAAATTAATCTTATTTTGCATCGATATACAAAATTCTATAACAACGAATTAAAAATAACCTATTTGTGAGTAACAATTAAGGCCTTAAGTTGAGAGGTAGATTAAAGTGGATTTTCTTTTCTTAATACTCTGACATTTAAAGCAAATATTTATTAGAGAGAGTAAGGCCCATGTAAATACGGAATTGAGGGGATAGAAACATCATTTGAAAAAATTATTCTCAGCATCCCACACACTTCATACAATTATAATGTTAAAACTATATAATACTTGTGAGAATTATGTTTTCAGAACAAAATAACCAGCTGGATCACACTTGACAGGAATCATTCCTCCCAGCACGATGGACACTGACATCTTGCATCCCCCTAGTTCCAGGCCTGGATGATTCTGTCCTTTTACTCATCAGAATTGGACAGCTTCCTGGACAACATTGTAGAAAACTTATGATCCGATTTTGACCACCATTTCAATCTCCTACTAAGCCTGGAATCTCTCAACATTTAGAAACTGAACCACAAATACAATCACTAGATTGCTTAACCATTCTCTCCAGTTCTGGGGGGCCCACTCCAAAGTATTATGTGCTCCAATTGTACCTGAAGAAACCTTAAGAGAATGATGCCCCATTCCCTCCAAGGGGGTTTTATAAGTTGCTTTATGCTTGCTTGATCTACAAATGCTTATTCTCATCGGGAGGAGGTCATAAGTCATTATTGGTTTTATACAGAAAAAAAATTAGGGGAAATGCAGTAAAGTTTCTCTTTGCCTTTATCTTGCATACATAGGCAAGGACATGGGAGCCAAAAAGAAAGAAAGGGAGATTTAGGAACATAGAGGGAGGATAGAACAAAAGCTAGATGACTGAACCTTCTCCTTAACTCAAGGCCTTAATTGTTACTTATAATGAAGGTTATGTCTAAGTCATTGCTATAGAATTTAGTGTATTGATACAAAACACGGGCATGTCAAATAATTAGCAGATTTTAACACAAGAATAGATATCCTAAGCCTAAGTCTAACAGATAGATATGACTCTATTGATTATATAAGGTAAAATAGTTGAATAAGGTCTTCAAAAGCCTCAGAGACACACAGAATATGGCACTTAAAGTTGTTCTTACAATCCTAAATTTCTTCGACAACAAGACAACTCCTGACAATACCCAGCCAATCTCAAAGAAGATGATGAGCATCAAAGAGCTTCCTTATGTAGATGGCTTCAAAGGTGGCAAAATAACCACTGGGCAAAATGTCCTCGTTCCTGCCACAAACAGAATCTGCCTAAAAATGGACAACCTAGATGCAAACAGAGTTAATGGCCGTACTCTGCCAAGTCAGGGTAAGCAAATCCTCAATAGTTCCTGCCCTGCGAACAAGTATGGCAGAAATATTAGGCCAGAAAGCTGAAGATGAGGCTCCAACGTTATAAAGTGTATTGGGTGACTGGTCAGGGAGTAAACTGCCTTAAGTCAATTTTGGAAGCTGCTCACCCACACTGCTGGTTCACTCAGGATTTTAAGTTTTATTCCTTCTTAAGTCTCTGAGGGGCATTGAAGACAAGATAGTATTGTTTTATAGCCAAGTTTAGCTGGTTAAGGGACAAGGTCCTTTTAGATCAAGATAAAGAAGTTAAGCTATTAGAGTTGAGATAGGTTAGATATTGAATCTCATTCGGAAATTTAGAACCAAGAAGACAGGAAAAACACTTCAAACATGACGAATGCAGACGGCCAAGTCATTATGAATATAACATATATAGAACTCTTTATTCTCATGATTGTCACATGGTTCTCCCTGCTGTATGCAGTTTGTTTTATACATGTTATATATGTGTAATAAAATAAAAAAATAAAGAAAAAGTCATCACAGTAAGTATTGTTTTTGTGGCCACCTGAGTAAACCCCTCCGTACTTTCAGTTGCAATCTTTATATGTTTCTACTTTTAAAAATGTTGAAAAAAATAACTGTACAACAATAAAAATGGTTGCTAAAGAAGAAAAATTAGCTATGACAATTCAAAGGTTTGAGAAACAGGAGGCAAAAGAAGAGAACAGGATATGTTTAATTGTGAACCTATGGTACCTAATGAAATTAAGGTTTTTTATTTTAAGTTATTCAGATTACATCCAGATTGTTATACCCTTACTGTAATCTTCCAGTTCCCACGCTCCCACTCTTTTTCACCTTATTCCACTCCCCTAGACCTCTGACAGAAGTGAACCTCCTCCCCTTCCATATAACCACAGCCTATCAGGTCTCATCAAGATAACCTGCTTCACCTTCTGTGTGGCACCAGGCCTCCCCACTAAGGGGAAATGATCAAATTTGAGGAATTCAGTCATAGGGGAGGGGAATAGGGGGAAAATGGGAGGGAGGGAAGAATGGGAGGATACAAGGGATGGGATAACCATTGAGATGTAACAAGAATAAATTAATAAAAAAATTAAAAAAAACCAAAGACCTTTTAGGTATGTGTAATCTAGCTGGAATGCAGACACATTACACACCTTTAATCCCTCCGGCTAAAACACAAATATGCTCTTAGTACCTTTAATCCCAAAGAATGATGTCTAATTTATGGTGAAAATGAAGGATCAGAGAAGGAATTGACAGACTCAGTCAGAGTTAGGAAATGCCTAACTCTCATGAGAACCGACAGGAAGGAGAGGCTACTTAAAGACAGTGCAGGGACAGAGGGGGAGTTGAGTGCAGTGACGTTCAGCTGAGTTCAGCAGAGTTTGTGTAATCCTGTTAAGTTTGTGTAGCCAGTGTAGTCACTGCAGTTCAGTTCCTTGAGTTCAGAGGCAGTTTTTCTAAACACAGCAGTTTATTCAGAGGCCAGTTTGAATCAGTTAACTTGGAGAATGTTTTTGGTCCAGACCATCTGAATTGAACCAACCATCCAGAGTTCAGTTAGAACTAGTAAGGGTGAAAACATTCAAGGCCTATGTTAGTAGACAGAGGCTGAAAGCTGAAACCTTCAAGTTCCAGGCTTACAGAAGATTAGATTTTATGAAGGCCAGAGGCTTCCAGCTGTAGGCCTAGAGATCATTAGATAGAAATGCTCTGGACTCAGCCCAAGTCAATGTATTAGGGGTCCCGCTCAAACTAAGGCACCAGCCAAGGACAATACAGGCGGTAAACTTTAAACCCCTACCCAGATCTAGCCAATGGTCAGAACATTCTCCATAGTTGAGTGGAGAGCAGGATATGACTTTCTCACGTACTCTGGTGCCTCACATTTTACCATGTACCCTGGAGTGGGAGACCTGGTGGCACTCAGAGGAAGGACAGTAAGTTACCAAGAAGAGATTTGGTATGAGCATATCCATATGAGGAAGTCCACCTCAGGAACAGTCATAGGGGAGGGGAATAAGGGGAAAATGGGAGGGAGGAAGGGAAGAATGGGAGGATACAAGGGATAGGATAACCATTGAGATGTAACAAAGAAAAGAAAAGCTTGTGTATGGCTCTCCTCTCATGCCCTCACCTGAAGAAATAAAAACAACATTTACAATAGCCACCATGTAGTTATCTATACCATGACATACTTCTTCCATGAGACTGTGCTCAGCAGAGCCAAGAACCATTCCACAGAGCTGGCCATGGACTAAAGCTCTGAAACTGTGTACTAGGATGAAGTTTTCCTCCTCTGACACAAAGTCAGATATTTGTCAAAACACATAACACATCCTCTGCACCAGCTTTCAACTCAAGAATGTCTCCCATAGTAGGAACTTAATCATCTTCAGTAGTCACAATTGGAAAACCACCAGTCATAGGGAGTTGAGAAGTATTTTCTTTTAGAAAGACAAAAAAAACAAAACAAAACAAAACAACAACAACAACAACAACAAAAACAGATAACACCAGATTTCAAGGGATGTGAGATCAACTAGGACATGATGACATCGAGTTCTTTTCTTTGAGAATTAGAAATCCTTACTTTTTTGATGTTTTCCCCCTTGGGTGTGTAAAAGGAAAAAGTTTCTGTTCTTGCAAATTTTGTGATGTGTGACACATTTGGCTTTAACAATTTCTTTTTCTGATTCATATGTAGAGATGAGTCTTTGGTTTGGAGAATATTGTTAATTATATTTTCCTAGAAGCATAGATATTGAAATCATGGACAATCATGACAGTGAGTCATGATCAAAATTTTTCAGCAAACCAAAGTGACCTTGAGGTCTTTAGGTTACTGAAACCAAAACAATAGAAAGAAATACAGCTGTAGGAATTGGATTAAAAAAGTAAATTTTACACATAAGAAGAGTTGAAGTCTGAAAAAAAAACCCCAACATTTCTCTGCCTATTGTGTCAACAATATTTATTGTTACTGATGTCAGCTTTGATTGTATCACTTAACATGGTTCAAAATGCAGAAATGCATGTTAAGAAATAATAAATCAGAAACACTTTATTACATAAAGAATTATAAAATTAAAGCAGCAATACAAGTGACATAAAAAGCCAGAACTTGAATGACTGATAAATGAATTTCATAGGCAATTGATTCAGTAAATTTAGAAAAAAAAGGAGCTTCCTTCCAGAAGAGTATAATTGACCTGAAGATAAAAGAATACTTAAACCAAAAGTCATTCTTTTCTACATAATTTAGCCTTAGTAATGGCAGCCTATCACCTTTGCTGTATTCTATTTTGGGAAATAATCAGAGAAATCCAGTCTTTAAGAGGGTAGACATAACGGGAGGCCACATTGCTGTAGCATGTCTTAGTCTGTGACCTAGCTCACATGTATCTGTCTCGCTATTGCACAAACCCTGGAAACATTTACTTAAATGACAAAGGATTTTGAGAAAGTGACCTAAGTGCCTAAGTTTCCTTACTCCTTATTGGGTGCAAGAGGGCACAGTAAAGAAACTGTCAGAAAGAAAACTTTCAGAGTCATCTGGAAGAATCCAGAGCACAAAGAAATAGACAAGCAGACATTGCCAACACCAGGGAAGCAGGAGAATAAAGAGTATGAAGAGGACATTAAATAACAAGAGATAGAGAGAAGGACATAGTGAGAGAAAGAAGATAGCAAGACAGAGAGTAAATGTGGGCATAGTAGAGAACATGTGTTATAAGGAGGGTGAGTCACTAGTGGGGAGAATGCACAGAAGACTGGCATGTGAGCTTTGAGACATATAAAAAAAGACTTGTGAATGGGGACTGAGGAAGCCTGGAGGCCCTTATGGGATTTGATAATGTAAGAACAGGGACACAAAACTGGAGCCATATATCCCTTCTCCCAGAAGTCACGGGAATGACTCCTTTTGGGTATTAAGAGCTGATTTCACATATTCCTGAGGAATATTGTATTTTATATAGCCCCTATAGTCCAGCTTGAGCCACATTTTGGATGGTTGGACAACCTGAGACCTAATACTTACAATGAGGTATTGCATTTAAAGCTGTGCTTCTCTCATCTATATAATGACAGAAAGTATAGTATACTCACTTGTGCCATTGTATGGATTAAAATAACATGCTATATGTGCTCTTAATTTGCTGCATTTTTGAAGTACATTATTTACAGTACAGTATACTATTACAGACAGAAAGTGCTTAATAAGTGAGAAACAAAAACCCCTAAAAATTATATTAGACAGTAAGATTCAGTGTACAGAGCGGTACCATTTTCACCCTTGTCTTCACTATTTATGTTTTCAAGGAGGCCACTCAAAGAAATCATTGATGTTTCTTAAGAATTGAGGACTTTGGACGCTTTCATATGCTTTAGAAAAAGATGTGTAAAGGCCTCCTTTTGCCATTATCCCAAAATTTTAAGGCTTTACATTCCATTAGAGCTCCCCATTCCTGCAATAGTCACACAGGAAGGCAAAGTTGGCTCTAGACAGCTTGATAATGTGGAGCCTACTGAGAAGGAAAATGATATCTGTTTCTGATCATAATTGACCAAATAATATCAAACAGTCTTTTGAAGAATTAAAAACTATCTCAGATAGGCTTTAAACCAGAGATATATATAGTCATTAGTGTGATAAGAAATAAAAGAATTAATTTACTTCAGTTATTTCATTGGTTTTTCTGAAACTATAATTGCAAAGCTTTGCATTTATTTGAATTCTTACATTAAAAATATTCTAATTGATTATAACCCAAATTTCAGGGAATGCCAAAAAATAGACTTTGTAAATAAACAATTTTTATAAACAAAATTTATAACTTGATTCAAAAGAAAAAAGTCTGTTTTTAAATTAAAATCTATTATGTTATTCATGCTAAGTTGTTTTACAGTTTTAAGCAGACTTTAAAATTATGTTTTTATTATAGGAGTCATTTATTCAGGTGCTCATCACGTTAATTAGTGGAGTGATTAATTTATCATATTTATACTATTTAACAACACAATTCTTTTCCATTATTATGGAATTTAAGGCAAAAATAAATCTAACTTTTTCAGTCTTTTTATGTTGTTTATTTATATATGTGTCTCTTTGGGCCAGGTGCATATGCCTCTGTGCACATGTGGAGGTCTGGGAAATTTTGTAGGCATTGGTTCTTCCTACATAAGGATTTTTAGAATGGCCACAAAACTTGGGTCACTGACCTCGATATCTGAACCTATTAAAGGCAATATACAGCAAGACTATATCCAGTATCGAACTAAATGAAGAATAACTTAAAGCAATTCCACTGAAATCAGCAACAGCACAAGGAGTCCCACTCTCTGTACATCTTCAATATAGTACTTGAAGCTATAGCAATGAGACATCTAAAGGAGATAAAGGAGATACAAATTAGAAAGGAAGAATTCAAAGTATTGCTATTCACAGATGATATGATAATATATACAAGTGATCCCAAAAATTGTACCAGGGAATTTTTACAGGTGATAAACATCCTCAGCAATGTGGCTGGGTGCAAAATTAACTAAAAAATCAGTAGCCCTCCTGTATATAAAAGACAAAAGGGCTAAGAAAGAAATTAGGGAAACTACCCCCTTCACAATAGCCAAAACAAACAAACAAAAAACAAACAAAAACAAAAGCAAGCAAGCAAGCAAACAAACCAACTATAAAGTGTCCTAGTGTAAATGTAACCAAGAAAGTATATGACTTGTAGGAAAAACAAAAAAATAAAAAAAAAAACAGACAAACCAAAACCTTCAAGTCTCTGGAGAAAAAAATTGAAGAAGATATCAGAAGATGAAATGATCTCCCATGCTCATGGATCAGTAGGATTAACATAGTAAAAATGGCCATCTTACCAAAAGCAATCTACAGATTCATTGCAATTTCCATCAAAATACCAACACAATTCCTTATGGACCTTGAAAGATCAATTCTCAACTTTGTACGGAGAAACAAACAAACAAATAAACAAAAACCCACAATAGGCTAAAATAATCTTGTACAATAAAAGATCTTCTGGGTGTATCTCCATCTCTGATCTCAAGCTGTGCTATAGAACAACAGTAACAAAACAAAACAAACAACAGAAAATCGAGCTTCATGGTACTGGCACAGAAACAGAATGTGTATTGATGGAATTGAATCGAAGACCCAGAAATAAATCCGCACATTTACTTACACTTGATTTTTGACCCCAAAACCATACTATAGAAAAAAGATAGCGTCTTCAGTAAATGGTGCTGGTGTAACTGGATGTCATACATAGGAGATCCCAATTCATTGTCTGAATTCCACATACTAAAAACTGTAGAAGGACCAGAGAGGACAAGAGCTCCACAAGTAGAGCAACAGAGCCAGGGAGGAGGTTGGGGGATGCAGGCTGAAGGGACTGATACACCAAACAAGTACTTTGCATGGAAAGGACCAGAGCTCCTGCTCAGATGAAGACAATAGGCAGCTCAGTCTCCATGTGTGCCCTTAGTAAGGGAGCAGGGGCTGTCTCTGCCATGAACTCTGCGGCATGCTCTCTATCTTCTTTTCTGAGAATGTGATGGTTCATATATTTTCAACTTGATTAGACTGAGGGAAGAAAAACTGGGTCATTAGTACATGTTGGGGAGTGTCTGTGAAGAAAGTTCTGGAAAACGCAGATTATAAGCATTAGATTCAGTTACTGAGTGTGATAATCCCATGGTGATTTACCGATGGCATTGTTGACTGTTATGACAGCTATTGTGGTAGGAGAGACATCCTAGATTGAGGAAGTAGATTTTTGGGGATGTCTTGAGGTTTGGCTTGCCCTGAACTCCACTCTGTTTCTTTTCCACAATGAACTAAGTTTATCCTCATTGTTTTTTAGATAATATGATTTAAATATTTTTACTCGGCCTTGACCTCCAGCCACAATGGAACTGGAAGCATGTGAAAAAATAATACCCACCCCATGTGTAATAACTTATTTTGGTCATAGCTGTTCAGTCTGATTAGCACAGAGAAATAGATTTTGATTTTGCTCATACTCTCAGAACTTTTCCAAATTAAGGAAAAAAAGTGAGACAATAATCACAGCATTTCCCATTTCCCTTTCCTCCTTCCAAACACTTCCATGAGCCATCTGCTTGCTTTCTTTCAAATTCATGATTTCTTTTTTAGTGATTGTGGATGTATATAGATATAGATATAGATATAGACATATATTCTCTAAAGATTATATATATCTTTAGAGATGATATTTTATTTAATCTTTGAGTACATATATATATATATATATATATATAGCCTACTTTTGTGAAGACTCCCTGCCACCTCTCCTACACTCCATCTCCTTGGAATGTGCTCTCATCTTATACTTTGGATCTGATTTGACCTATAGACTTAAGCCTACACATCTGACATTATGTGTTCTATTTGTATTACACAAAATTGTGACCTGATAAAATTGAAGTGATATTTTTATTAATTTATTTTTCTCATAATATTTATCTTCCAATCATTCCTTCATGTTTCTTTAAGAATTTTATTAACATTTTGCATCTCTTTCCTTAGTATACAAGTATCTTCCTTTTTAAAAAATTAATTGATTGTGTTATACTGCACTGTTTGTTTACCTGTTTTAGCCAATTAGTTGTTTTATTAATTTTTTATGTAAATATAAATTTACTTATTTTATATTTTGAGTGTGTCTTATTATTTCTAATATGCAACAATAAAAACTACTTTAAAGTAATATTAGTCTATTTTCTGAGTATTGTGGGTTCCCTGTGACATGAAAATAGTGTTTCTTCCTGACCTTTGGTTTCATTTTTATGATTCATTTCATTTCCACAAATAAACATAAATGAATGTATAAATATACAATTACCTACATTGGCTTTAGTGAACAATTCACTTAGTAAATATATTTAAAATGAAATTCATGACTAAAATATCATGGGCAAGTCATACATCAACTTAAAAACCTGCTTTACTAGTGATCTGCTTGAGAAATGTACAAAGAAAAAAAATACATAGATACTGGGAAAATACAAAGAACACTCAAAACTCAACAGACACATATAAGAGCAAGCAATACAATTAGAAATTGGTCATGAAGCATAATGAGGCTTCTCACCGGAAGTAGTAATGGATAAAATGGCACAGGAATAGATGTTCAACATCATTAGTCCCTTGGGCAGTACAGACTGATCGTGGTGACACTACAAACACTTGTCAAAATCGCTAAGAGGAAAAGTAGCTTACAGTGGAAAAGGTTATTAAGAATATTGAAAAAGTGCACCTTAGCTATTTCTTGTTGGCATATAAAGTTACTAAGAGTCTGGAAAATAATTATGCTTTTCTTTTAAGAACTAAACAGAGATTTACTGAATTCTTGAGTAGCACTCAGCAATATCAACCTGGTGTGTTTTTACAGGAAAGTCAGTAATTTATGTGAACAAAACAGCTGTTCCTCGTTTTTACAGTTGCCTCATTTGTATTAGTCATAAAGTATAAATAGCCAAAATATCGATTAAAACTTGATTGGATATATGAAGTGCTGTGCACACATACCACGGAATTTTGTTCATCGACATAAAGGATTAACCATTGGCATATACTACTGCTTGGATAGTTGTATAGGCCCAGAAGAGATTTCATCAATAGGACATTGTCAAAGTAACACAAGAATTATACTAGTGTCTCCCATGGGTTAAACATTGTGGGTAGGATGGTTTGACTAATAAAGAATAGTCCCAAAGATCTTTCTAACATGAATCTGCATGGGTCACCAAATAGTATAGATATGCAATTACACACATCAATGCCCATTTCATGGATTTAATAGTAATGATAATTAAAGAAACCATAATTTTGGAACAACTAGGTAAAATAAATGGCATTTTATCATGGTGTTTTTATACCTTCTCATGTATCTGAAATTATTCAGGAATGTTTTTATTAAAAGTTATTTTATTTTGAAACATTCTGATTATGATTTCCTATCCACCAACTCTTCTCAGATCCTCCCAACTTCCAGACACAATCATACCCACGCCCTTTCTTTCTGTCTTAATTAGGATAAAAATATGCATTTAAATAAAAACAATAACAATAATAGTAAAACTAGATATGATAAAAAACAAACAAAGTAGAATAGGAAAAAACAAAGATGAGAAAAAGGACCAAAGAAAATACATATAGCTACAGTAATACAAATGTACACACACACAGAGAGAGAGAGAGAGAGGGGGGGGGAAGGAGAGAGAGAGAAATCCCATAAAAACACAGAACCAGAAAACATAATATATACACAAAGGACCTATTTTTTTTTTAAAAACTGACAAAGCATTGCAAGACAAAGAACTTCAGGGACATTTTTAAATGACTGAAAAGATAAGAATCTCTAATTTATCACTGGAACAAAACTTGTCAAACTTCTTTAAAAAAGGGTCCTTCTAAAGAACAAGCAGTAATGACAGTGATTCATCAACTGTAGTTTATAACACACACAAATTAGGAGCAATAAAATGTAATGTGAATTTTGCATTGCATAGTGTGATAGTGTAGTAAGTCAAATTTTATGTGATTGGTTGTTTTACAATCCAATTTCAGGTAATACTCACAATGCACTGAGGCTTACCATATTTCAGGCAAATTCTAGTCACCATTTTATTGCCTACATTTTACATAAAACTGAACAATTCAAGAGTATACATAAATTTTTCTGGAATACAGTACAAATCTGATGCACATTTGGAAGACTTAATTCAATTTTTCTCTAAGTCCTAGTCACTGTTAGTTCCAGCCTGGGAAAACTTAGACAAATCTGTATTCACACCCCAACAGATCAGTCACGTAGAGTGACATAAAATGGATTCTTTTCATAACATAACTGGAAAATATTGACCAACAATTCAAATTGGAAGTCAGAAAACTTGCCTAACTCTCATGTTACTCAAAAACAGGACAGGGGCTGGGCCTGGTTTCTTCTTTCTGCTGAACATGCTACCCTCCACAATGCCATGGTTAGATTGACTTCAGTGTGAAGTTCAGTTTAACTTCTTATGAAGAGAATGGCAACTTGTACCTTCTCTGGAACAGATATTACATCCCTCCTGCCTGAAAATATCCAAACAATAAACTTGGAAGCTACATTAACAGGGAGGCGAACATTATTCTTTTGAATAATGATAATATTTTGTAACCTTCTTTTTGATATCCCGAGTGAAATAAATCTCATGTTGATGATGATTAGTCTTTGAAAACATAATTACCAGCATCCATTTAGAAAACGAGAACAGCATACTAGGCCTTAGATGAGACGTGTACTTTCGTGGTAAACTGCCTAAGCAAAAGGCCATTTCAGATACTTCTAGTTGTTGAATGTGACTTTCTTCATGTTTGACTCAGATGATTTGACCAGTGTATCATGTGGCATTTTGTAGACAAACCTCAAGTCCAGTCTTCCAATTGGTCAACTTTAAACCTTGGTATTAAGAATAAACTTAATCTGTTCTCACATACTGATGCTGGACACATTTCCTGGTGTGCTCCATGAATAAGCCTCTTAAAATTGTTTGCCAATTTGTAGTCTTTTAATTCTTATTATATCTGTCTACTGATTTCTGTTACTTTGGCCTTGGTGTTTTTTTACCATTTAGTCTATGACTACATATTCTAATTTTCAAATTAATTCTTGTAGTTTTCCATAATATTTTCTAACCTACCGAAATTTGCAGTTTCTTGTGAAATTGTTTTCTTTTTCTCAACCAGATGCTGCTTAGATTTGTTGTTCAACAGTTCAGTGCCCATAATGCTCTGTACTCCATTCTGCAGAAGGGCCTGCCTCATTCTCATCCTTGTCTTTTCCTCACAGCAGCTCGATGACTTTAGCAATATAAGCAATTCACATATTCACAATTTTAGCTTTTGAGCATATTGCTTAATATTTTAATGACAGCCATCCAAATTGGTAATTTGCTTCATCAAAATTCATAATATCTGGAAAACTTTTTAATTTCATGCCTCATCTTTAATTGTTTTTTTTTAAATTTATGTTCACTTATTTTTAGGGTATTTTTTGTATACTTTTGATACTTCTCTCAGATATATAGCTTGCAAAGATGTGTTTTTACCCTGTAAATTGAGTATACTTTCTTATAGGTTGGTGATTATTTTATGTGTCACTGGTTAATGTCCTGACCGTTTTCTGACTCCATAATAGTCCACACATAAACTGCTTACCAGTTCTCTATTCAGTACAACCTATGAGAAGACTTCATCTGCATACTTCCTTCCTTTAGAATTCAGGGTTTGTCCTGTTTTAGCCCAATTATTAAAGATAGATATGTCTGTCAAAGT
Source organism: Acomys minous (assembly GCF_964271855.1). Taxonomy (NCBI): domain Eukaryota; kingdom Metazoa; phylum Chordata; class Mammalia; order Rodentia; family Muridae; genus Acomys; species Acomys minous. The sequence goes on along the minus strand of NC_140496.1, from coordinate 70,661,469 downwards.
ATAAATTTATGTTTATTCTCATTGTCTCCTTGACTTTAATTTAGTATATTTTTATACCTTTATGAAGGTTCAAATTACGTACACTTCAAAAGTCATTCACAAGTCGAAGTTCCATTCTACAAAGGATTTTATATGCAGTTAGTAATATTCTTTTGAACTTTATTCCCTCCAAGTTTCAACCCCACTTACTTCAAAAAAAGACAATGTTTTAATTTCTACATATTATCTCCAGTATTTACAATGTTTTCTTTCTTTGTTTTACTATTTTTTTTTTTTTACTAAAACTTCTACTATACAAATCACCAGATACTTCCTGTTTGGTAAATTTGATGGCAAGTTTTCTCTTTCCAACTACATCATTTCCTTGGACTTGTAAACTATTGGGTTTTCTGTTGTTCCTCATTTTTGGTATGCTCCCAGTGCTTCTGCCATAGCTCAATCTCTAAAGCACTGGTCTCTTTTAAATTTTCGTATTTTGTGCTACAGTCCTCTTTGATTATCTCATTACACCTTAAAAGCTAAATTACTGTCTGCTTATTGGCGACTCACACATCAGAGCTCTTTTCTTTTTACTGAAGCTTTTCTATGGAAGATATTGAATATACTATCAAAATTTATATCTTCAACATGTTTATTTCAGTGAGATAAGACAGTTACTCATAAGACAAATACCTTGGGATTAATTAAAACATATTCTATTCCCCATTATATGACATTAGTTTTGATACTTATCTATATTTTGAAATCTTCACTGATAAAATGTAAATGAAAATAATAACTCCTCAATAATGCTGTTGAAACAATATGTCAATATGTACATAACACTAACAATAAGGTCTTTGTACTAACTCTTCAATAAATATTAGCTGTGGTTAATGCTGTTAGTGAAGAAACAGAACATTGAACCATGCTCCCTCCATATTAGTATAAGTTTTTTCTGTAGGCAGTGACTTTTGCAAAAGCTCAGTATTTATAGAGATGTGGAAGTACAGATGGTGTTCTTAGGAGGAATTTCTCATGGTTCCCAGTGTAAGACAGTACTCAGTTCACACTGAATCTAAGTATTGAGAATATACTATCACTGAACTCACTCTTAATAGTTAAGAAATTTGAGGTTGGATAATTTGAACTCCAAACCTATCATTAGGGATAAAAATGAAGATGCTGCTTCTGCACATGACACAGTGTGGAAAACAGGACATTCTGAGCATTCTCAGGGAAGTCCCATATTTCTATGGTGATTATTTATAGGTGTTAAAAAATAGGGAAAATGAATTAGATATTTCCCCTTTTACATATAACATGATTATATCTAACTACTAAAATTGAATTTCTACTAAAATCATGATGTGTTTCTCTGTATGGATAATGTAGATAAACTCTGGATGACATGAGAGATATTTCAGCAAAATCTTGATAAAATGGTAACATTTCCTTCATGTTGGTTATGTAGTCCTGTCTGATATTAATGTTGGTTTGCTTTGTAATATCTGTTAAATATATCTGTCTTGACATAGCAATGCTGAAAAAAGCATATGGAATGTAATTACATTTGTAAAATCAGTCATGCAGTCATGACCTTTAGGTTAAAAAGATCATCATGAAAGTTTGTGATCATCAAATCATGGCAACCGATACTTAAAGTTGCTATTCTTTGTTTCATAGTAAGTCTAGAGAAAATGACCTAACTTTTCTCATTTGATTTTACCTAAAAATGTATTGTTACATTTTCCAAGGCTTCTTCCCCACAGAATCTGATGTTAACTGTGTATAATTTTAATTCTAGTAACATTTCAGGTTAGTCTTGACATGGCATTGATCCTGAATTCTTACTTAATCCTATGGCAAAGATTCTTCATGAATGACCCACAACTACAGTAAACAAGTGGACCTCAAAACATAGTATTACAAAATGATGTAAAATACAAAATCCCATGTCAAGAATGGTTATATTGGCAGGAAGTGGAAAGCAGTTGACATCTACCTCCTACTAGGCATACAAATCTTGTATACTCAGAATGAAAGGATGAAAACAAAAAGGACTTCAGGAGCAGCAAATGATCTGCTCTGTGTTTAAGGTTTTGGATGCTTTGTCAGTCTACCAAAGACTCATATTAAGACTTCAGCAGCTTTTGCATAAATGATTATTACTATTTTCACTTGCAGAGAGGGACACCAGGGTCCAGAAAGGCTGATGTATTCTGAAAATCACAGGATTCTTATGAGCAGACCTGAGACTGGATCCAGGTCATTGGCTCCCAGGATTCAGGAACAGAATCATTCAGAGCAGTAATATTAACCCAGAAAGTAGAGCTCTGCAGAACTCAATAAAGGAGATTCACTGGGATTTTAAAATGGCCCATAATGTCATTGTGCAAGGTTTGCCTGTGCCTTTTTATTCCATCTTTATTGCAATTGCCTTACTTAGATTCTTACTTAGAACTTAATTCACAAAGGTAAAAGAAAAGATAAACTGCACAAAAGACCACGTTCCTACTAGTCAGCACTTCAAATAGGATAGAAATTATTTATATAAAGCATTATATTATCACATTAATATAAAACGTTAAAGATATTGCGAGGGTCAAATTGTTAAAATAAAAATTTTACTTGAAAATTTCATTAACTGCTACACATTTCAATATTTATATCAACATTCATAATATGTATCACTATTTGATTACCAGGCATGTGTTACATTAAAAATGTATCTGTTCGGCCTAAGATGGCTAATAAAAGACATAGAGCCTGAAGCATACTATAAAGCTGACAGCTGACAGCACTTTGCTGGGCAAAATCTAAACTGATACAAATCTAGTCCTAAAACTAGCATAAACAAGCTACTATAAATGTCATAGTATACATATACTCCATGCATTTGTCACTACAGTGAGCCTCCAACCATTTCTCTCCCTCTGTCCTCCTCCACTGTAAATTGTCTTCCTTTCTCAACTGTCTGTCCTCTGTAGGAAGCCCCGCCTTCCACTTCTTCTCCTTCTGCCCAGCTTATTGGCTAAACAGAGCTTTATTGACAGTTGTTACATCCATTCAATACATTCCTCCCCAATTCCCTTTTTTAGTCTAATAATAAAAAAATTTACTTATATGTTTATATTATTACATCAATATATGATATACACACACAAGAACCACAAAACAGTTGTTATATTTATGTTATACTCATAATGTTTCACTGTCTTCAACCCCATCAGAGACTTGAGAAGGAATAAAATTAATTAGCTGAGTAAATAGGAAGTGCGGGTTAGCAGCTTCCAAAATGAAAACAAAATGAAAGAGACACTTTGTTGTCTTTAACATGTTGGAGCATCATCTTCAGCCTTCTGTCCCAATATATCTGACAGGCATATTTGTGAAGCATGGACTATTGAGTTTAGCCATCAACTCCACCTGCATCCAAGCTTGCCCATTTCAGGCAGAATTCTGTCTGTGGCAGAAAACAAGGACATTTTTGTCCAGTGGCTGGTTTGCCACATCTGAAGCCTTCCCCATAAGGAGGTTCCTCCATGCTCGTTACCTTCTTTGAGGCAGGCTGGGTGTTGCCAAGAGTCAACCTGTCTCATTTCTCAAAGATTCCTCAAAGCAATAAAATTTTCATTAAATGCCATATTCTGTAGGTCTCTGAGGTTTTGAAGACCTTATCTAAATATTTCACCTTATCTATCGATTGAACCTAGGATGTGTAATCTTGTGATAAAATTGAATAGTGCAATGAATTTAAAATAAACTTATTCTACATCAATATCTAATATTCTATATGATGAATTAAAAATAGCCTTGTGAGTAACAATTAATGCCTTAAGTTGAGGAATAGATTCAATAATCTACCTTTTGTCCTATTATTCCTATATATTTCTATATTCTCAGAGAAAAATCCCTGAGTCCAACCTTGTTCTCTCTCTGAACAAAACCAATAATAATACAATCAATGCCCAATGAAGATAATCATCCATAGCTCCAAACCTTACCCAATTCTCCTTTAAGAGAAATGGGATGAAGTTCTCTTTTTAAGGCTTCTTCAGGCTGATTTGAGATGAACAATACCTATACAGGGGCCCAAATAAAACTGGCAAAATGGTTAAACAAACTAAAGATGGCATTTCTGGTCCAGTCTCTAAATGTTGAGACATTCAGGCTTAATAAAAGTCCTGTGTGGGATAGCCTGAAATGCTGGACCAACTGGGGACAGGAGCTTTTTCCAAAGCTGTCCTGGGAAATGTTCTGTTCTGATGATGAACAGCAACCGAAGCACTTGTGGATGGAACACAAAGAACGCAGGATGTCAGCATATCAGTATGTTGGAGGATGAATTTTGTCAGGTCTGATCTAGCATCAGTGTCTGGGGGGGTGCACACTCTGTGGAGACCAGCCTGGTCTAGAACTTACAGAGATCTGTCTTTGTCTTCATGGTGTTAGGATTAAGGTTGTATGTACGATTTTTAGGGGGTCTTCCTCTATCATATCTAATTTTTATCATTTTTGATGGAACCCACAATTTTTCCTTTCTTGTATGAACATATGCAAAACCTCTACTCCATTATAACACATTTCCTGTTCTCAATTCTGAGGTCAGGAAGTCTTTGAAATAGACAAGCTGACATAGTTCAGCAGATTTTTCTAAAATCCAATCTCTGCAGCTGTCATGGTTTGTTAATTAGCATTCAAGAAATTCAAAGTCAATAAGACATTATGTAACCTATCTCTTGGGGTCTCTAATACCCCTTTTTGTTTGATGAGCATTTCTTTTAAAGTACGACTGGATCTCTCAATGACTGCTTGTACTTGTGCGATTATGTAGTATGCCTGTAACATGTTTTATGTTATAATACATTAAAAATGTTTCATTTTATTAGAGACATAATATGAAGCACTGTCAATTTTAATTGGTTTATGTATACTCATAATTGCCATGACTTCTAGTAATGAGTCATAACAGGATCAGCCTTTTCAGAATTCAAATCCATTGCCCACTGAAATCCTGAATATGTGTCTATTGTATGATGCACATACTTCAGTTTTCCAAACTCTATAAAATGAAATACAACCACTTGCGAAATTTCATTTATTTGATTACCCCTGGGGTTACTTCCTGCAAGTAATGGAATTCAGTTATATATAGAACTAGGAGTACATTTTTTCACAATTTCCTTGGCTTGTTGCCAAGTGATAGAAAACTCTTTTTGTAAACCTTTGCTGTTACCCTGAAGCTTCTAACACACTTCCGATCAATAGTTGATCAATTTCATCATTACTTTATGCTATAGGTCATGGTAGACCCGTGTGAGATCTTAGATCAGCTATATACAATAGGTGGTTTCTATTTCTGATCACTTGTTGTAATCGCGTAAATAGTGAAGTTCATTCAGAATCATCCAGAATTAGGTCAGCTGTTTCTCTCTCAACACAACTCTTTCAGCATACTGAGAGTCAGTAACTCGGATAACACCTACAGAATTGCATATAATTCTGATTTTTGCATGGAATCATAAGGACTCTCAACTACCTTACTTACATTTTCTGATTTATAACCTTCTCTTTTTGATTTATTGGCATCAGTGTAAAATGTACGAGCACCAGAAATTGGAATCCTCTTCACTATACAAGGAAGAATCCAATTAGTTTTTTTTATGAATTGAAATCACTTGATTTTGGTGTATATGTTGTTAGTTTCTCCCAAAAAACAACTACAAGCCCTCTGCTAATGTTTATTGTCAGCCCATAATGAGAAAATCTCAGCGTTAGTAAAAGGTACCACCATCTCAGCTGGATCTATTCCAGCTAACTGGTGAAGTCTCGTTTTTCCTTTTACAATCAATTCAGAAACTTTTTCTATGTATGTTTTAAATTTTTTACTTTGTGTGTGGTAAAAATATTCATTCTAAGATACAGTATTCCCTTTCCATAAGAATTCCTGTGAGAGAATGAGTAGAAGGCAAGATAACTAAAATACATGCCTTCTTTGGATCAATGTGGTAATACATGAATTTTGTAATTTCTTTTCGACAAGAGCTAATTCCTTTTCAGCTTCAGATGACAGATTTCTTAAGCTATTCAAGTCCTTATCACATTGTAGGTTTTGAAATAAATTACTTAGTTCTTGAGTAGTTAAACCAATTGTAGGCCACAGCCTGTTAATATCTCCCAGCAATTTTTGAAAATCATTAAGAGTTCTTAATTGATCTCTCCTGATTTGTACTTTCTGTGGTCTAATTTTAGTAGTTTGCCAAAATATTTGTTTTTTAGTATCTCCATTATCTTTTATTTTATCTCTAGGGGCTTTTTTGATCTCCATTAAATGGATTTTCTAAGTCTTCAGTAGCCCTATTGGTTTTATCAGACCTTGAATTTTCTTGCTGTCTTTTAGAATAATCCCTAAACCAGCTTTTGGTGACTGGTTCATGTTGCTCTTTGTGGGGCCTTGAGCATAGGCCCTTGGTCAGTTTTCCAAAATCAGGGAATTGCCTTGGGTATCCGTGGATGACCTACATTCCTGAACCACATGACCTTCCTTCCACATCTTCTACATTTTACAGGAAACCTTCTCCCTGAATTATTATCATTGTAGAATAATTTATCTTTAGGAATGGTTTGTTCAGTATGATTTGAATTTTTACAGTCACAGCAGTGAGCAATTTGGTTTTTTATGTCTCCTGTAGTTTTTTGCCCAATTATAACTGAATCATGAGTGTTTACTTCTATGTCTGAAGAATTTTAATCCATTCATGAAAAGATGCAGATCTTGCCCTCAGGGGCATAATAGCCTTTTTTACATTCAGAAACTAAACTAGTCCATGTAACGATAACTAGTCCACCGACCAGTCCAGCTGGTCAGTTATTGGGGGGCCGAGGGGGGTCGCAACCTGTATTTAAAGAAATGGGCGAGAGAGAGACATAGAGCTCAAGCGAACAGTTGCTTGTCAAGAGCCATTTATTGAAGGTAATGGCAGGCTTTTTAAAACCTGCTTTAGTGAGGGCGGGGGTACGCAAGGAGAGTAGTGGAAAAGTACAAAATCTTCTGGGTTGAGCCCCGGGAACATTAGCAAGGGGAGGGGTCTTCCAGGTGACACAAAGCAGGATATCTCTGTGGTTATCTTAGGATCAGATCGCTGTCTTCTCAGGACTAAGCCGGATGCCTTGCATACCTAATGAGTGGCCCAGCAGGATGTTTGCTGCAAATACTGAATGGGTGGGGGTCGGCCTCAGGCCTTTTGGTCCCTGGCATCTTCACCCCTTTTGTTTATTTTGGCCTGAGGGAGACCTTACAGCCCAGCGAATGACTTTTAGGAGGTCACCAGTCATTGTTACAGGATGGCGGTATATTTAAGAATCACTAATGTCCAATGTTTCAGGACAACAGTTATTCTGGACCGGCCAAATTCCCAAGGAGAGGGGGCCTCGCGATGGCCTGAGCCTGCTAGAGGATCGATGCTCAATCTTACCACGCCTATGGTCTGTCCTCCCACCAAGGACCGACCGACGTCTGATAACCGAGGCTTATTCGAACGCTCCGTCTCTGACTTACCAGGCACTATCGCGGGTCAGGTCAAGGTGGGCTCAGGCCAAAAGATATAGGGGAGGGCTTGCACAGGTTTATCAAAGGCACCGAGGGCACAACCAATCTCACCATCCAGCATTCTGCATCCTCGGGAAATGCAAAGGCCGCCCATAGGAACTGCAAAGGCTGCCCATAGTTAACGTAGGTGTAGGTGAAATCTCCTGGATGGAAATAGAAGTCTCATTTGAGTCCTCAGTCTCCAGGCTGCGGTAGTGAACCTGGATATTCTTGGTGGCAGCTTCAACCTGACTTTTAACAAACCCTGTAAGACGGTTTAAAGTCCATGGGCCAAAGGATAATAGAAGGAGAACACCAACGAGGGGCCCGAGCAGGGTGAGGAGAAGGGTAGTAAGCCAGGGGGAGGCAAGGTTAGGGTTGGGGAAATTCCCCCTTTCAGAAAATTTAAAAATGAGTCGGGGTCATGAATAGTAAAACGGGGAAGAAGAATAACAAGGACACACCAGTCTTTGGAGGAAAGGAAGGTAGGGGCATAGACGATCGAGGTTAAACCAGAGGAACAAGCAAAATGGGTGTTATTTGGCGCGGGAATGTAGGGGAGGGAGAGGTAGGGAATGACAGTCTGGGCGCGAACGCCGCTGAGGGGAAGAGGAGGGAGCATATGGGGACCCAGGAGGCAAGTACCTAAGCCGGAAACGGACTGGAGGGTAATGCGATTGTCGGGAGCTAAGCCGGTGAGGGTGGGGTAACATTAGTAAAGAGCAAGGTGGAAAGAAGAGCAATATCCTCGTAAAAGGGCGGGGAGGGGGAGAAACACATCCAACATTCAGGAAACGACAAGGAGGAGTCATTTTTAAAGGCCCATATGGAGGCATTTGCCAACTGGAGAATGACATCAGCCGAACTGGGGGGGGGCCCACGGGGAGGGTAGGTCGGAAGGGAGGGGGTGAAATGGACCAAAGGAGGATGTCCGAGGGGGTAGGCGGGGAGGGAGGCATGGGGGTGGCGGGTTTAGGCGGGGGACCAGGAGCAGGAACGGGAACAGGATGATGGAAAATATGATTAGGCCCAACCACTGCAGTGCCCTTATTGGGTACCTTTTTCAGGAGGTGTAACCTGAACGTAAGTCCAAAATCGTACTCTGATTTATAAACACGGAGGCCCCATTTAAATCCACAACCCGTCCAACTGGCACGTTTACCGGGCTCAGTGAAGCGAATGGTCAGGGGGTTGCACCAGCCATTGGTGACTGAACGAGCTGCATTGCAAAGGTCTTTAAGGGTCCCAAGAAGAGGATGGCTTCCAGTACGTGTCGCCAGTGGTCTCACACCCCCAAGAGGCACAGTAAAATTCTTGGGCCCCACCACAGCGATGAGAGGGTCCCGGGAAAACAGAGTCCTCCGGCCCAAGCAATCCCATCCTGGTGTAAGGTTTTGTGGAGCATGATGCGCTCCAGGTCATTACGGCAGCCGGGGCTGGGACCACCAACCGAGTGAGAGAAAGGGGGGCGTCTCCTCGGGAGCCTTAGGCCAAAAAATGTCTTCCACGCCCCAAGAAGAGGGGCCTCCCAGGGCCAGGGCACAGAGGTCAACCTGTAAATCGGGCCACTGGGGGTTAATGCCCTGAGAGGAGGAGGAATTAACAATATCTCCCGCTTGGTTAATAATGACCCAGGTAAAATTATAGATTGTATAAGGCTGAGGTTGGCGCAGGAATGCGGCGAGAATCACTTCAGGAAGGCAGAGGCAAAGGAGCGACGCGGTGAGTAGCAACATGATGAATCGGCGGTATCTTTTTTATCCTAAAAAAGAGCACAATTACATCTTTTCCTCAGGGGAGTTCCCTGGGAGAGGGGGGTTAAAAGGTTTGACTAGGCGCTCAGGTAACCAGCGCGCATTTTGTTCTTTCTGATCATAAATGCAGGCATGACCTTTGCCCCAAATAAGGACTGGGTCGGGTCCATGCCATCGGTGGGTCAGTGGATCCTTCCACAGAGCCTTGGCATAGGTGGAGGAGGTGGAGGAGTGCCAAAGGCGATCGGCCGCCGAATGGCCAAGATCATCCTTTTGTAGAAAATTTAGGATGAACAATGCATGATTGAGAAGCAGGCGAGGCCCTGCTGTAGAGGGATATAGGATTCCTTTGGAAAACTGTAATTTATTAAGCATTGCTTTAAGTGTCTGATGGGCCCTCTCGACAATTCCTTGTCCTTGGGGATTGTAAGGTATCCCCGTAACATGTTTAATCTGTAGTTGGGCACAGAAGGACTTGAAGGCAGAGCTTGTATACCCAGGGCCGTTATCAGTCTTTAAGGTATAGGGTTTGGGGGCAACAGTAAGGCAATATAAAACATGATCAATAACATCTCTAGTAGCCTCTCCAGCGTGCGGAGAGGCGCAAATAAATCCACTAAAAGTATCTATAGACACATGAATATACTTAAGTTTCTTAAAAGAGGAGAAATGAGTAACATCCATTTGCCAGACCTGTCCAGGCATGAGGCCACGAGGGTTGACTCCCGTATGTGGCTCGGGAAGAAAGGTGACACATGCCTGGCATTCTTTAACAATAGCCCGGGCTTGTTCCCGAGTGATGGAGAACATGTGGCGGAGGCTTTGGGAATTAAGGTGGTGGAGGGCGTGAGCCTCCCTGGCCATAGCAACGGAGTCGCTGGCGGATGGAACGGCCAGCCCTGAAAGCAGGGGGCGCGTGGCTGAGTCCACCTGGGCATTAAGTGTAGTCAAAGGCCCTGGCAGGGTAGAGTGAGCGCGAATATGACCAACGAAAAAAGGCTGAGAGCGCAAAAGAATAAGCTGTTGGATACGGGAGAAGAGAGGAGAGGCATTAGTAGCAGGCTTAATACGAGGAACCGTCTCGAGGAGTGGAACAGAGGATGCTACATAGGCACTATCAGTATATAGATTAAAGGGAGTATGGGGAAGCAATGTAAAGGCGTGTGCAACAGCTTCCAGCTCAACAAGCTGAGCAGAGGTATGGGGGGTTTGTTTTTGCAGGATAGCTCCGTCCACAGAGAGGGCAGCAACCCCGGTAGAGGAGCCATCAGTAAAAACCAGGGAAGCTTGGGGGAGGGGTCTGGAGCGGGTGACTCTCGGGAAGATGACAGGTTGTCGCTGCAGGAATTGAATTAGTTTATCTGGGGGATAATGATTATCTAATAGGCCGCAAAAAGAAATACAGGAGACCGCCCAATCATCTGAATTTTGAAAAAGCCACCTTATTTGTGTGGCCGAGTAAGGCGTGATAATAGAGTGAGGGTCCCTTCCGAAAAGCCTGGTGGCCGCTTCCCGCCCCTGCCGAATGAGAGACGCAACCAGAGTAGGATAAGTAGGAAGGACCTTAGTGGAGGAGGAGGAGAGATGAAGCCAAAAAAGAGGGGCCCGTTGCCAGAGCAGTCCTGTGGGGGCAAAGAGGGAAGGAAAAATTATGAGCGCGAAAGGCTGGGTAGGGTCATAATAGGAGATGGACTGGTGGAAGATGGCGTCTTCGACCTTTTGTAGGGCCACAGAAGCTTCAGCAGTGAGACTGCGTGGTGAAGAAGGGTCAGAGTTGCCTTTTAAAATATCAAAAAGGGGTTTAAGCTCTCCAGTAGTGAGCTTAAGGTAGGGGCGCAGCCAGTTAATGTCCCCCAAAAGCTGCTGGAAGTCATGAAGTGTTTTAAGGGTGTCTCGGCGGAGCTGGACCTTTTGGGTCCTGACTGAAGAGGTCCCAAATTCATAGCCCAGAAAAAGAAAAGGGGGGTGTAGTTGTATTTTGTCTGGGGCAATTTTAAGTCCCAGATGACCCAAACTCTTAACAAGTTCCTGGGTGACGAGAGAGAGCTCAGCCGTGTTAGGGCCAGCAAGTAAGATGTCATCCATGTAATGAATAATATATAAATGTGGGTACCTAAGGCGTAGCGGGTCGATGGCCTGGGCTACATATTTTTGACAAAGAGTGGGACTGTTGGCCATGCCCTGAGGAAGTACCCACCATTGAAATCTGGGTGAGGGCCCCACATGATTAACGACAGGGAGGCTAAAGGCAAAACGTTTGGAATCGTCAGGGTGTAGGGGAATGCAAAAGAAGCAATCTTTAAGGTCGAGAACAAGTTTATGAAATCCTTTAGGGATAGCTACAGGAGAGGGGAGACCAGGCTGCAGAGCTCCCATGGGCATCATGGTCTTGTTAATTTCCCTGAGGTCCTGGAGGAGTCGCCAGGCACCATTCTTTTTTTGGATGACAAAAATGGGGGTGTTCCAGGGGGAGGTAGAGGGCTCAACATGGCCTGCATCAAGTTGCTCCTGCACCAGCCTTGAGGCTGCGGCCAGTTTACGGGAAGGAAGGGGCCACTGATCGATCCAGACAGGAGAATCAGTTCTCCAAGTAATTTTATCGGCCTGGAGTGCAGGGGGAGAAGTGGCCCTTATAAAAAATTTTGTTCATATCCCAGCCCTTGGCGACTAATCCTAGGCATAGGGACAATGGGCTCGAGACGCCCCTGTCCCAGCTTGCCGAGGCCCTGGCCTGGCAAATAGCCTTGATCCAAAAGCTGATGCGTGACAGGAGAGGAGGGGCTATAGATAAAGACCCCCATCTGAGAGAGTATGTCCCGGCCCCACAGATTAACGGGTAACCCTGGGACAATGAACGGTTGCACCGTCCCTGTCTGGCCATCAGGGTCAGTCCAGCGAAGGACCTTAGAACTTTGAAGGGTATTGGTAGATATTCCGATGCCCTGAAGGTGAGTAAGGGAGGGCTGACAGGGCCAAGACGAGGGCCAAGAAGATTGGGACAGGACCGTCGAATCTGCCCCGGAATCAATGATGCCTTCAAAGGGGCGGCCATCAAGCCTTAGTGTAAGATGGGGTCTATCAGAAGTTAAGCGTTGGACCCAAAAAGCGGAGGGGGGCAGGGAAGGCTTGGACGCAGGCGCAGGGGAAAGATTTTTTAAGGGCTCCGAGGATGTAGGAGGAACAGAATCGGGGGGCATGTCAATGAGCGTAAGAGAGGAACCCTGTAGAGAGGAACAGGAAGGAACACGAGAAGGAGGGAGAGATTCGCGCAGGCAGAGTTCAGCCACGGAGAGGAGCTGCCTCTGTCCGCTTTCGTTTTCGCCCACGTTGGGCGCCAGATAAACTAGTCCATGTAACGATAACTAGTCCACCGACCAGTCCAGCTGGTCAGTTATTGGGGGGCCGAGGGGGGTCGCAACCTGTATTTAAAGAAATGGGCGAGAGAGAGACATAGAGCTCAAGCGAACAGTTGCTTGTCAAGAGCCATTTATTGAAGGTAATGGCAGGCTTTTTAAAACCTGCTTTAGTGAGGGCGGGGGTACGCAAGGAGAGTAGTGGAAAAGTACAAAATCTTCTGGGTTGAGCCCCGGGAACATTAGCAAGGGGAGGGGTCTTCCAGGTGACACAAAGCAGGATATCTCTGTGGTTATCTTAGGATCAGATCGCTGTCTTCTCAGGACTAAGCCGGATGCCTTGCATACCTAATGAGTGGCCCAGCAGGATGTTTGCTGCAAATACTGAATGGGTGGGGGTCGGCCTCAGGCCTTTTGGTCCCTGGCAAGAAACTGCATTTTCAAAAGGTAGAGATGGAAGTAGAATTTCTCTAGCATTTGGATCTGCTATGGTTCTATTCAGAGCTTTAGTTATTCTCTGTAAAAATCCAGTGAGGGTTTCATTTGAACCTTGGGTTATTTTGGTAAATGAGTCCATTTGTCCCTGTTGTTCAACCTTGTCCCAAGCATTCATGGGTATTGTTCGGCATTGTTCTAAGACATTATCATCAAAGGCAACCTGTACTAATAATTCAGAATATGGGCCTTCACCTAACAGCTGATCCTTGACAATATGAATGCCTCTAGTCCTATTGCACTACTCCATAAGTGAGGCCTCATCTTTCCACTAAACCAGCCATTGTAATTCACGGCCCAGCTCTAAAATGGCAGTCATTAAATCTCTCCAATCTTTTGGAATTATGTGATTCCTTGTGGCATAATTAATTATTAAGTATCTATCTAATGCACAGTGAGTGTAAACCATAACTGCTTATTGCCTCCTTAAACACTTTTAATTCTTGTGCCTCTGTAGGTTGCCAATCAAAACCCTGATAATGTTGAAGATTTTCCACATCTCCTGTTATTTCCCTTATAAAGGCTTGGAAAATAATTTTTTGTTTTTGTTTTTGTTTTTGTTTTTTTTTAACAAATAATGACTGCCTTATAGTCTTGTTACAAAATTGTGTTGTATGTTCTGGCCTTTTTTCTTCAGTTTCTAGCTTGGTATTCTTATTCTTAGTTATAAGTCTTTCTAACTTCTCTTCTAAGGTTTGTTTCCAAATTTCATATTTTTAATTTTGCTTTGTCTCACATCAGTCCAAAATATAAATTTTTGTAATTTCTTTTATAAAGCCTTTTCCTCTCAGTATTAGTCTTCTTAATTATAAGCCTTTCCAACTTCTCTTCTAAGTTTTGTTTCCAAATTTCATATTTTTCCTTTTGCTTTGTCTCCCATACCCTAGTATTTTCTTCAGTCTGATTTATACATTTTTGTGATTTCTTTTTTAAAGCGTTTCCCTCTCTCTCAGCATTATTATTCTTAATTATAAGCTTTCCCAACTTCTGTTCTAAGGTTTGCTTCCAAATTTGATGTTTTTCATTTTGCTTTGTCTCCCATACCCTAGTATTTTTCTCAGTCCAATCCATAAATTTTAAAAATTTCTTCTCTAAAGCCTTTTCTTTTGAAGAATTATAGAAAGCTAGAATGAGTAAAATAAAAATAGTAGTCATAATCAGTAGAACGATTTCTCTTTCCCTTATTTGTAGCACAGCATTTAAAAGAGCATTTAACAAGGCCCAAAAATTTTGTTATTGTGTCTTGCATCTTTAAACTACCAAATTATAACAAAGTATTACTTCTCTTTGTGAGCCATTCTCCCCACCAAACTATAGAAAAGTACCCTTTTTTCAAGGGTGTGGATACACTAAATACATTGAACGCCAATTTGTTACATTAAAAATGTATCAGCTCAGCCTAAGATGGCTAATAAAAATCACAGTGTCTGAGGCATACTTTAAAGCTGCCAGCACTACCTTGGGCAGAATCTAAACTGATACAAATCTACTACTAAAACTAGAATAAACAAACTACTATAACTGTCATATACATATTCCCCAAGCATTTGCCACTATGGTGAGCCTCCAGCCATTTCTCTCCCCTCATCCTCCTCAACTGTGAACCATCTTCCTTTCTCAACTGCTCATCCTCATTCTCTCTCTCTCTCTCCAGGAAGCCCCACTTTCCACTTCCACTCCTTTTGTCCTGCTTATTGGCTAAACAGTGCTTTATTGACAGTTGTTACATCCACTCAAGACATTCCTCCACAGGCATGATGAGCAAATTTTAAATAAATCTTTTATGAGTAATCACCAGACTGATTCCCAAAGTGGTCGTACAAGTTTTCACTCTCCTGTGCTATAGAAGTGTTCCCCTTTGTCCACATCCTTGTCAACATGTGCTGTCTTTTGAGTTTTTGATCTTAGCCATTGTGACTGGTGTAAGATGGAATCTTAGTGTCATTTTGTTTTGCATTTCACTGATCACTAAGGGTAGTGAACATTTCTATAAGTGTTTCTCAGCCATTTGATATTCAATATTCCTCTGTTGATAATTCTTGGTTTAGCTCCAGACTCCACTATACCATTCCTGGCCATATACCCAAAAGATGTTCCACCATACAACAAAGACATTTGCTCAACTATTTTCATAGCACTCTTATATATAACAGCCAAAATCTGGAAACAACCTTGATGTCCCTTAACCAAAGAATGGATAAAGAAACTATGGTACATTTACACAATGGAATACTACTCAGCTATTGAAAACAAGAAAATCTTTAAATTTGCAGGCAAATGGATGGAACTAGAAAAGATCATCCTGAGTGAGGTAACCCAGACACAGAAAGACATGCATTGTATATAATCACTTATAAGTGAATATTAGCGCCACATAAATATCCTCTGAGAGTCTCTACTCAGCAGGAGATTGGGACAGATGCTGGGACTCGTTGGTGGACTTCCGGTGAGAGTGGTATGGAAGAATGGAGGGATAGAAGGAACCAGAGGGTTCAGGAGCCCCACAAGGAAACCATCAAGGCTGGCAGATCAGAACTCGGGGCCAGGGGGCCTGCACAAACTGTTTTACTAACCAAGGACAATGCATGCAGTAAACCTATATCCCCTTTTCAGATATAGCCAATGGGCATCTCATTCACCACTTTTGTGGGGAGAGAACTGAGATATGAACTATGATGCATTCAACTTGATCGCTTCCCCTTGGTGGAGATGCCCAGCCAGAGGCAGCAGACAAAGGAAGGAGAAGCAGGCTATCTAAATGAGACCTGAGAATCTGTGGTTATATGAAGGAGGAGAAGGTCCCTTTCAATCAAAGGTATAGTGGAGAGGAATAGGGCAGAAGAGGCATTGTGGGTGGGAACTAAATGATACATGTGAGGGGATAATAATCAGCATGTAATCTGAAAAAATTATAATAAAAAACTCTATTTGTATATCTTTTATGAATATAGAAGTAGGAAAGTATTACTTCTGAGAACAAAATTTATTACACATACTCAATTGTATATCATATATCCTCTTAAAGTAGAAGTAAGCCATTGAATGACTTTATTGTTTTTCTAATGGGGTTGAATTTTAGGTTTATGTATATGAAGCATATATTCTACCACTGAATTGTATTTGCAGCTTCTGAAATTTGGTATATGTACATTTAAGACAAACATATAAAATGCATTTATCTTTCAAACAAATAAACTGAATTAATTGATATAACACCAAAATAACAACACAATAAAATAAATTCAATATTTTTATAATTCCATAGATGTTATCTAACTGAATGACTTTCAACTATTCATCACTAATGTGGAAAAATAAAGGTTTTTATTAAAGTCTACCCTCTATGATTTATTTTGCCAGCCAACAATGAAACATTTTCTGACATCCTAAATGAGGTGGAGAAATATTTTGGAAGCTTCAAAACATTTGAAATAACTAAAATGGATAATGTTCATTACTTTCAAAATGGCTTCTGACCATATTCTTGATTAGTGGTAAGCGAGGTTTTACAATTTTACTCCTTCAAATTATTTCTTTAAAGTCATGGAAATTGCAATATTTTGGAATTTAATGTGGAACACTTTTTATAACTATGACATATTCAATAATATATTATTTTTAATTGTACCAGTGAAATGATATTGCTATGAAAGTGTTATAACTTAATAATTATAACAAATTAAAACTTTACATCCCATTAAATTACATATCAGCACGTGAATTATTGAACTATTGATTTAAATATGTATTTAATATATTAATTATGACTTCTAGAATCATTATAAAAATAGATTCCTATATTGTTGCTCTTACAATTCAAGGGCCTTCACAATCATTCTAAAATAACAAAATTATGTTAAATAAATTTTACTACACACAGACATACAGGAGAATCAGGACAGCAAAACAACTCTGAATAACAAAACAACAAAAATCGATGTAGGTATCACCATCCCAGAAATCAAGTAAAGTGATATAGCTAAAAAGTAATCAAAATAGTGTTATACTGCCTAAAACAGACAAACTGACCAACAGAATAAACTTGAGGACCCACAGGCAAACCCTTAATCATAAAGCCACCTGATTTTTGACAAAGAAGCCAACAGTATACAATGGAAAAAAATGACCATTTCAACAAACAGTGCTGGCAAAACTAGATAGTTTCATGAAGGAAAAGGAAACTAGATCCTTATCTCTCTTGCTGAGCAAAGCTCAACATAAGACCTAGTAGCGTGAGTCTTATAACAAAAAGTCGGAAATATATTTCATTTTATTAGAACAGGAAATGACTTTCTTAACATGACCAAGCAGAATAGATATTAAGACTAATATTTGAAAAAAAAAAAAAAGAACTTCATTAAGCAAAGGGTATTATCGTACAGCAACGGATACTATCATGAGTAAAGAGTCAGGCTAGAAAATTGGAAAATATTTTCTAGCTATACTTGTGACAGTCCATATCTATAATATACTAAAAACTGTATAAAATCTTAAATATGAAGAAAAGAAACAACATATTTAAAAAAAAAAATAGGGCATGGAACTAATCTAAGCGTTCCTAAAAGATAAAATGGAAATGCATGGTGAGGACCTAGATCCCCTGCTCAGATGTGGTAGATAGGCAGTACAGTCTCCTTGTGGGTCCCTTAATATTGGGAGTAGGGCCTATCTCTGATATGGACTCTGGTGCCCACTGAATGACCACTTCTCGATGCCTGGACAGCCTTGACAGGCCACAGAGAAAGAGGATCCAGGCAGTCTAGATGAGACTTGTTAGGCTGCAGATGACAGGAGGAGGGCTCCCTTTTCCTGAGAGCTCGGGAATCGGGGGAAGAAGATGAGGGAGGGAGAGTGGGATGCAGAGGAGATAATAGAGGAGGCTTGAAATGTTAAGTAAATTGAACAAATTAGAAATAAAAAAATTAAAATAAATAAATAAATAAAATAAAAAATTAATATAAAAATATTATCTAAAAATAAAAATGTCTGAAAAATATTTTTAAAACATGTTTAGTATCCTTAGTTAACATAAAAAAAATGAAAATTAAAACTACTTTGGGAGTTCATCTTAAGCCAGTTATAATGGTTAAGATAAATAACAAAATGTACAAGTGTGGGAATGGATCTGGGGGAAGTGAGTACTTATTTACTGCTAGAGTGAGTATATATTGGTAGATCCACTATGGGAATCAATCAGTGTATATATTCATCAAGACCTAGAAATAGAGTCAGTCTTGAATGACAGAAGAGGGAAATGAGTTTCACATACAAAATCATAGTGGATCCATGTTTCACTAAACGTCTGCTTTGGTGTAATAAATAGATTACCATTTAGCTTAGAATGTCAGTAGCTTGATGAAAATAATATGGACCCATTAGTTTAGAGAAATAGGTTCCAATAAGAGATATATGATAAAATATCCATTTTTTATACTTGATTTCCCACAATGTTAATTTTTTTAGACTTATAGAAAAATAAATTGCTTTTTGTAGGAAAAGCCAAGAAGTAAATGACTGTAAGGTATACATGCTTTCTTGAAATAACATAGTAGCTTAACATATGAATTCACAGTAGTAGTAACAACATAGGCAGCCTGTGCAATTTCAGTCAAGGCAGAATCCTGACATGGAGAGAGGAGGTGGGCAGAAAGTCTCCACCCTAGATAAGAGCTATTGGCAACTGATAGCTTCTGAGAGAGGGACAGTCAGGGTTTTTTTTTTTTATTTTTTTTTATTCTTTTTTCTTTTTTTTGCAGATTTTTTCCTTTTTTTTATTATTAATTTATTCTTGTTACATCTCAATGGTTATCCCATCCCTTGTATCCTCCCATTCTTCCCTCCCTCCCATTTCCCCTTATTCCCCTCCCCTATGACTGTTCCTGAGGGGGATTACCTCCCCCATATATGCTCATAGGGACAGTCAGTTTTAAGGGTGTGTTTCCTGGTAGGTTGTTAAAGCCCCATTGGAATGCTGCACATCCAACAGTGTAAGGGTAGGTCCAATTAGACTCAATGTTTTTGTAAAAGTTGATGACATATTATAGGGGAAGGAAAGGGCATAGAGGGGATCATATGTGATCAAATTCATTATGAAATACTCACATATTTAATTTAAAAATAAGATACTATATAAAACAGTAATTTAAATAATACTTTGTAATTTATCTTCCTAACAATCATCAAATCATTAGATCAGTAAAAAGAGAGAAACCATCTTTTATAAAAATAGAATATAGGTACATTTTAAGATGTGAGTTATGAGAAGTGTTTCTTCCAGACACAGGAAACTGTTAAAGAATATGAAGGAGGTCATGGGGGCATTAATGCCATTCCAGAGTGTTGCTCCTAACAAAAGTAAGTATTTTCTTAGAAAAATTTAAAATATTCAGGAATTCAGAATTATGTAAGCATGGATAAACAGGTCTTGAGAAAGACTGCTATCCACACTGAGACTTGCGAGATAATGTGAGAGGAGACACACATTATCATATTCTCTTAATGTTTAAATATCTAAATTTTAATGTTAAATGTGTTCCCAGAGATGAGATAAGGACATGAGCAATAATTAAAATGAGGATGAATGAAGTATATTGCTAGGACACCACAACCACTTGGATGACCTGCTGGCAAACAGTCCAACTTTAATTCATTATTATACATATTTATTCAACCTATCCCTGTAGTGTTGGACACAGATCAACTAAATAATAATAAAATCAATACAAACTAAAATTGTGACAGATAAACATGACTTAAAAATATTCATCTATTTCTCTATCATTTTGCCCCATGTCACTAGGAGGGCTTAAATGTTCATGATGATGGCTGAGTAAGACTCCAATCTATGAGTAGAACGGAGTATCATTAGAGGTTATTTTATTGTTATATTATTTTAGTAAAACAGTAATATTTCGGCTTCCCCTAAAGAGCTGGGCTATCTACGTCTCAGGTTCGTGGTCACCCAAGCAGTGTTAGATATAGATTCCATCTCATGGAGTAGCCTGAAGTTAAAGCAAATATTTGTTGTTTACTCCCACAAGATTTGTGACACCATTGCACTATCACATCTTGCAGGGTCAATGCAATTGTAGGTCCAAAGGATTGTGGCTGCTTGGCATTTACCTTTCTCTTATGATAGCGTACAGAGTATCTTTCTACACGAAAGACAATAGCACATAAGAGTAAGGGCTCTTTGAAGGCACCAGTTTATCTTCTCCATGTTCACTGAATTGTAGGTGTTGTCTTCAGCAATGGGGCCTTGACTTTAGGTTCGAAGAACAGCCGTTAGTCTTGGTAGTACCCCTGGTTGTTTGGCTGTTTCCACCAAACCTTTGTCCAGTTGAGGGCTCTCTATCCCCCCTTACTTGGTGATTTCACTTGGATTACCTTCATATATGTCTATATTTTATGACACTTCTACTGTATTATGTTTTCATATCACCCCCCATATGGGCCTTAATGCCTCCATCACCCTTTTCCCTTCAATTTCTCATTTTATACTCCCCCATCCATAAAAATATTTCATTTCTTTTTTATAGAGAGGTCTATATATCTCCCAAAGTTCCTTTCATCACATCTAACCATTATAGGTCTGTGGATGAGGCTTTTTATCATTGACTTAACAGCTAATATGCATGTATAAGCAAATAATACCATATTTATTTTTATTTCTGAGTTTCCTTACTTGTGAACTCATGATGAGTTTCATAACTTTCTCTAATTTAACCAACATGTTATGGCTTTAAACTATGTGTGTATACATATATATATATTTGTGTCATATATTTATAACATATATGATATGAAAAAGTATGTATGTGAGTACATATTAAATGTGTCTTTCTGGGTTTGGGTTACCTCACTCAGGTATTTTGTAGTTATATCCATTTGCCTGAAAAATTCATGACTTCCTGGTATTTTAAGGAAATTCCTGAATGTGTGAATGAGTGGATATATATATATGCCTTTGTGTAGGCTTTTTTCCTTCTCTTTGTTTTTTTTTCTCCTATTCTCATGTACTAGTAACCATTTTAACTTATTATATCTTATTATTTAAAAATAAAAATAAAAATCAAAGCAAAGAAGGATTTGGTCAAATCTATTTAGTATTACAAACATGCACTGGATATTAAATAGTCACAACAACGACCACTTCTAAATACCAACAAAATTTTTGAAGAGAACGAAGCACATTGAGGAAGAATCACATTTGTTTCCATCTCAAGGATCTAGACTGGAAAATAGAAGGTCCTGTGATTAAGCTAGAATGACAGCATAAACTTGTAACCACATCATTCAAGAGGTGGAGATCTTGGTATCAGAAGGCTAAGATCCTAACTGCTACATAGTAGATTCATGGCCATCCTGGAATGCATGGTCCATGCCTCAAAATGTTATCTATAGATAGATAGATGAATAAACAGATGAATAGATTGAGGAATATATTGATTGAGGGATGGATGGATGAAGAATTGATGGTGGATAGATGATAGATAATATATCGATAAACAGCCAGATAGATGATAGAGAGATAGATAAATATATATATAGAGAGATAGATACATGAGATAGATAAACCCATAGATAGATAGATAGAAAAATAGATAGATAGATAGATAGATAGATAGATAGATAGATAGATAGATAGAAAGTTTGATATTTTCTTGTTTTTTTAAAGATTAATTTATTTTATATATGCAAGTGCTCTATCTACATATAAGCCTGCATGGGCATTAGATCACATTACAGATGGTTGTGAGCCACCATATGGTTGCTGGAACTTGAACTCAGGACCTCTGAAAGAGCAGATAGTGTTATTAAACACTGAGCCATCCCGCCAGCCCTGGTTTTATATTTTCATACCATGGATTAAATTCACTAAACACCACATGATTTTGCCTCTTCTCAGTACTTGTAAATACTCAAATTTAAAATGCACATTCTATATAATGATAAAATATGGTATACAGCTTGTACAAGACCATGTAAGTAGAATAAAGGGAAGTCCAGCAAGACATATGCCTTTCAAATCTGTAAATGCATTACTGTCCAATTTTGCCTTTGGTAAATACAAATTGTGATAAATCCATTAGAGTTAAAGAACACATTACTCTAAAGTATTTCTTCATAGAAATAACTTAATAAACTTTATTAAAATTGAGTCGCTAGGGAAGAACTGTTGGAAGAAATGACATTTAAACTTATAACTACAGGAAAAGTAGAAATTAGCTGGTGAGGAATGAAAGAATAGTGGGGAATAAGAGGTCTCAGAGAGAAGGTAATTGAATAGTAAATTCCATTAAAGCAGTCTCACAAAGGGACCTATGTTCCGTAAGTAGCCTAATTGTGTACTGTACCAATTGAATATGCCATTAAATTGATATTTGACCTTTAATATCATCTGCAAGTGCTCTGAATGGTCTAGGGTTTTCTTAAGCTTGATTTAATCTTCTGTGATTCCCAACATAGCTTAGAGTTCTATTGTTTACGGTGCCTTTAGGTCCTATCATGAAATGAGCAAACACTAAAAATACTTATCTTTATAATGAATGATCTAAATAAATATTAAACAGATGGATCTGTGAATGTGGTTCATTATTGCCAATGATCCAGGTAATCAAATTAGTTCACAAATATCAACATGTTTATTACTATCTTAATATGAGAAACAGCTGCAAAGAACAGTAAATTGTGGAAAATACAATTAAGGGATATTGGGAACAGTCTTGATGTCATATATCAACAATCCTAGCATTTGGAAAGTGGTGCATGAGGGTCAGAATTAAGGTCATCCTCAGCCACAAAGTGAAGGGCTGCAAGGATGGGTCACAAGGAACACTGTATAGAGAAAAAATATACAGCAACAAAATCCCAGAATAAACAAATTGAGAAAACCAAGTAGCATATCCAGTTATGACATATAAAATACACTTCAATAAACTTGTAAATGATAAGTAAAAAGAATGAAAGGGTTTTTACTTCTGTAGCTAAAACTAAAGCAAAACAAGAACAAAACAAACAAGCAAACAAAACCTCCAAATTAGAAATAAGTTTTATTTATTTTATTTTATTTTGGAAGATTAGTTATTAGAATAGTTAGGCATAACTGTCTTTTTACTCCTCGCCTGCTGTTCAAGAGCATCAGAATAAAAAAGTATTCGCATTTGAACTCAAACATCAAAAAACAAACAAATGAAACAATCAACAACAAAAAAAGCACTCTACACACTCAAAACATATCTTTTTTAATGTATACAAGCTCTTATATAGGAACATGACTTTTTTTTTTAGTTTTTTTTAATGTAGTTATTTCAGTGTATTTTATTTTTCAGTGTCCTAAACTTTAGGAAACCCAATTTTAAAAAAAGAAATTAACAGTGAACCTATACCAGACTGACTTTTACAAAAGGTCACTTTTTAAAAATTTGTTTTGATTTTTTGGGTTGTTGTTGTTGTTGTTGTTGTTTTCTTTTTTGAGACAGAGTTTCAACAGCCTTGGCTGTTCTGGACTCGCTTTGTAGAGCAGGCTGGCCTGGAGCTCACAACAATTCACCTGAGTGCTGGGATTAAAACTGCACTTTGTATATACTATGCTTTAAGTGAAAAAAATATTCTAAAGTAGAAAACATAAACAAAACAACATAAATAAAATAAAAGTAAATTGAAGAGGTTTATTCAATGGAGTTCAAACCCAATGGACTCAGGAACGTTGGGAAAATAGCATTCTAAACCTCAGAACCAACTAATTAATTGATTAGCTTAATTAATTAATTAAAATTCTCTCAAATTCATAAATGTGGAGGAAATCCTACACTTTGAATTGAAAATAAAAATATATAATGACTTTCATTACCACCTACTTATAGTGTGTGCACTGGAACACATGAGAAGAGTGATCTTTCAGCAACATATAGTTTAATGTGACCATCTTAACAAAAAGCAATCTACACATTCAATGCAATTCTCATCAAAATTCTAACACAATTCTTTACAGAAGTTGAAAGAACAACAAATAAATTCATATGGATAACCAATGAAAAAACAGAATAGCATAAAAAATGTCCTGTAGAGTAGAAGAATTTCCGGAGGTGTCACCATCCCTGATTTCAAGTTGTACTACAAAGCAATACTAATAAAAACCACATGATATTGGCATAAAAACAGACAGGCTGATCAATGTAGTAGAATCAAAGACCTAGAAGTAAACCCACCACCTATGGATACTTGATTTTTTGACAAAGAAGCCAAAATCATACAATATGAAAAAGAAACAACTTCAGTAAATGGTGCTGGTCTAACTGGATGTCTACATGTAGAAGGATGCATATAGTTCCATATTTATCACCCTGTACAAATGAATCAAGTCCAAATGGATTAAAGACCTCAACATAAAACCAGATACAATAAGTCTATTAAATGAGAAAAAGGGGAAAAGCCTTGAACACATTTACACAAGAGACAACTTCCTGAACAGAACACTAACATATCAGGTTCTAAGATCAACAATTAATACATGGGACCTCACGAAACTGAAAAGCTTCTGTAAGGCAAAGGACACTGTCAATATAGCAAATGGCAGCCTACAGACTGAGTAAAGATCTTCAGCAACCCTACATCTGAAAAAGGACTAATACCAAAGTATATAAATAATTAAAAACATTAAACACAAAGAAACCAAATAATCCAATTTTAAAGTGGGGTACAGACAAGAAAAGAGAATTCTCAATGGAGGAATATTGAATAGCTAAGAAGCATTTAAAAGAAAAGCTCAGCATCCTTAATGGTCCGGGAAATTAAAATCAAAAGAATTCTGAAATTCCATCTGTCAGAATGACAAAGATCAAACCTCAAATGACAGCACATGCTTGGTAGGATGTGGAGAGGGAGAAACACTCCTCCATTGCTGATGTGAGTGTAAACTTATACAACAACTTTGGAAATCAATATTGTGTTTTCTCAGAAAACTTGAAATAGTTCTACCTGAAGAACCAGATATATCACTTCTGGACATATAAACAAAGGACACTCTACCCTTAAATAAGGACAGTTGCCCAACTATGTTCATAGCAGCTTTTTTCATAATAGTCAGAAACTGAAACAACCCAGATGTCCCCCCACCAAGAATGGATTAAAAATTATATATCTACACAGGGAATATTACTCAGCTGTTAAAAACAAGGAAATCATGAATTTCACAGGCAAATGGATGGAACTAGAAAATATCATCCTGAGTGAGGCAACACAGACACAGAAAGACACACCTAGTGTGTACTCACTTATAAGTAGTTTTTACCCAAATAGTAGAGAATAATCATATAAGCCACAGACCCAAAGAAGCTAAGTAACAAGGAGGTCCCAAGGGATGTTGTTTGAATTACACTCAGAAGGGGAAATAGCTTAGATAATGGAAGTGGATTAATAGAGGGAACTGGATGGGAGGGGCTTTGGGAGGGGAATCAGATGTGGGATCAGATGTGGGGAAAGTCAGGGTAAGAGGTACAAGGACTGGGAGAGTAAAAGGAAACCAAGGGGGCATCTCTGAGTCAAGCTGGAGACATGAGACAGGATAGGAAGGATAAGAGACTGACTCTAGCTGAGTTTCTAAGTAGTAGGAGACATGGAGACTGAAGCGTCCACCTCATAGGCAAGCATGATTTCCAGTACAGGGAGGTAGACACCAACCCATCCACAGAACCTTCCTCCCAAAATTACCCCACCAACAAGAAATGCAAGAATAAAGATAGTGCAGAGATTGAGAGAATGAGCAACTAATGACTGCCCCATCCTGAGAACCACCACACAGGAGAAAGCCAACTCCTGACATTATTAATGATACTCTGCTGTGGGAAGCCGCGCCCACATTCGCCATTACAAGATGGCGCTGACACCCTGTGTCCCATGCTGACAAACAACTAATCTGTGCATGTGCGAAGGGATTTTCCACTCGTTGTGCTCTGCCTCTCCCGTGGCATCATCTCGCCCGATGAGCAACAGCCAATCAGGGACTGACATCCTAAGCGGAGGACAGTTTCCTATATAAGGGAGGGGTTTCTGCTGTTTGCTCTCTCTGTTTCCGTTTTTCGTGTTGTAAGCTTATGCTCTTCCTCTCAAGAGGCAGTAAAGCTTTACTGCAGAAGGATCCTGTTTGTGTGTGCAGCGTCGTTCTTGCTGACGAGATGGTAACGCTAGCCACATATGGTGCCGAAGCCTGGGAAGACTACACCATCGTCAGCACCTTCAGAGAGCCCCTGACTACAGGGAGGATTCAGAACTACAGGGTTGGTAAGTTCAGAGAGGTATGCATATTTCTGAAATTCTTGGGCTGATTCTAGCTGTAATATTTGCTGCCGTAATTGTTAAGAGGGCAGTAGATGAAGGACAGGTCACCCTAGAAGTTCAGGATAACATGTCAGAAACCGAACGTAGTGAGAGGCTGGGTGCGGGCGGGAAGAAGAATGCCCGTAAAAAGGAAAAAGCGGGCGGGAAGAAGAATGCCCATAAAAAGAAAAAAGCGGGCGGGAAGAAGAATGCCCGTAAAAAGAAAAAAGCTCAGGACCCTCCTGTAAAAGGAGTGCAACCCCCCTCAGGACCTAGTTAACCGCCGAGAAAAATATCGCAAAGGTTTTATCCTTTAAAGGATCTTGAGGCATTGAATATTGATAGCTCTACAAGCTTTAATACCTCTGACAATGAGACTCCTGATTCGGAGAAAAAAGCCGAATTAGAGGAAGAGGCAGTCAGGTATGAGGAAGAGAGATACCACCTAGACGAACGAGAGGGTAATAAAAAACCCTCCCTCAATTCATCTCGCAGGGTGGCACCCACTGCTCCTCCACCCTACGAACTGCAGTCTGGATTTTCCTTCTGGCTGGAAAAGATTCATAAAAAATTACATAATTTTTTTCCTGTGTTTGAAACAGAGAACGGGGGTCGAGTCCATGCTCCAGTGGAGTTCAATCTAATAAAGGACTTGGCTGAATCTGTTCGCAAATATAGGGTTAATGCAAATTTCACCCTGGTAATGTTAAAAAAAATTGGCACTGGTGCCCTAACTCCTTCTGATTGGCAGATGGTGGCCAAGGCCGCACTTCCAGATATGGGCCAATATATGGAATGGAGAGCCCTGTGGTTCGAGGCCGCTCAAACACAGGCTCGGGCCAATGCCCTGAACAGAGGGATTGGACCTTTGATTTGCTAACAGGTCAAGGTCAATTTACTACAAATCAGGTAAATTACCATTGGGGAGCTTATGCTCGGATTTCACAAACTACAATTAGACAAGTTTTTCAGTCCACGGTAGAGCGGGGGAGGGTTCTCAGGTTGTTGAGACAAGTTTTTCAGTCCACGGCAAAGCGGGCGACGTTCGAAGACCCTTTAAAAGTGGAAAACTCTTCGTCATGTCTGATCAGGGCGGCTCAGAAAGGGCTGCTGAAAACTAAAGACTTGAGAGACTCATGCTAAAAATGGAGTCGCTCTCGCAGAAACAGCACGAGGAGGGTAGGAGGAGAAAGAAGGCGGAAGAGGCCGCGCCCAAACGAGATAATCCGCCATCTTGGCGTGCCTCGGAACTGGCACCGCCGCCTTATGCGGACACTTCACCTTTATCAGCACCACAGGGGAACTATCATTCTCTGTGCCCAGAGGTTTGGAAGCAGGCTCGTGCCACCTTCCCAGTGCTTGAGAATGCCAACACCAATGGCCATGATTAATGGAAGAGCATTTGGTAATGCTACTCTCAGCTGGAATACATCTGACCTTTTTGAAACTTTTAACAGGTGATTCGGCTCAGATGTGAATGGAAATGTCAGGGTTATACATTACATCTGTGCCATATAACAATTTTACACGTGCTGCTAATTTGTCTAAGAGTCTTTCAGCTTATCTCCAGGGGAACTGGTCCGCAGAGTTTGAAGAGATCTGCGCACTGCCGCCATTGTTACATGCGTGGATGTATCCACCGCTGAAGGCCTTGCCTCCTGGATTCAACAAGCTATGCATCATCTTAAGGAGTGGGCAGGTATCGGGGCTTTAGCTATGACCCTTCTGATTATCAGCTTCCTCTGCCTTGTGTTCCTTCGACGCTTGGTCATATCCCGAAACAGAGACCGTGCCCTAATTGCACAAGCCTTCTATGCTATTGAGGCTGGACAGTCCCCTTAGGCTTGGCTGGCGGCCTTTAAGTCCTGATCCTCGTCACGTTCGGAATGCAAGGCAAAGCACTGCACAGGAGGTACATTGTTTACAGTTAATGGCTTCCTGGAGAGCACATCTGATTACATGTGGGCTGACACCCAAAATCCCACCTCCAAAAAAAAGTGTCGGTCAGGTCCAGAGCTAGGCTGGGGCCGAGCCCCTAGCTGAGTTCTGTTGTACATCAGTGGCCAAACTTCAGGGCGGGTTTCGCACATGATCAAGGTGAATAACCTGGGTTATGGGTGGTCATACATCAGTGCCCTCTGGAGATCAGACCTCTACTCTCACCCGTTTCGTCCTGTTCTTACAAATAAAACAGGGGGGACTGTGGAGAGCTGCGATGTGCCATGCCTTAACAAGACGCAGGCTTCCGCCTTCCGCCATCCCGACGGCGAGCGCTCTCTAAGATAAACAAGTCCTTATGTGGCAAAAGGCTGTGCAAGGGTAACTGGTGATCTGATGACGAGCAGTCCTGCTCTTACGCGGACCTATGAGGAGGTGACACCTGGCATGAGCTGATTGGCCCTTGAGTTGTACTTAAGCTTGGCCCTTCCCTTCTTCGGGGCCATCCCCACTGAGCTTAATCCTGAGTAAAGATCTCGAGAAGTCTGGTTGTTGGCTTCTTATTTCCACTGGACGGTCCGGCGCCGACAAGTGGTTTTAACTGGCCCAACTGGGCTGTGAACAAAAACTCCCTGGACAATGTGTTACCTCGGTTCAATATGAAAATTTCACTAAAGCAGCTAATCTGTCAAAGAGTCTCTCTCAGTTTATTTTACAGAATTGGACAGCGGAGTTTGAACAGACCTTAAG
The DNA here is from genome assembly GCF_964271855.1 of Acomys minous. Classification (NCBI taxonomy): domain Eukaryota; kingdom Metazoa; phylum Chordata; class Mammalia; order Rodentia; family Muridae; genus Acomys; species Acomys minous. The sequence goes on along the minus strand of NC_140496.1, from coordinate 70,632,292 downwards.
AGAATTGCGGACTGCTATCATTCAAGTCAATTCCACACGGCTGGATCTGTCACTTACTGAGGGATTCTCGTCGTGGATATCCTCAGCCTTCTCCTTCTTTAAAGAATGGGTTGGGGTTGGATTGTTTGGAGCTGTAATCTGCTGTGGATTAGTGTTGACCCTATGGTTGGTCTGTAAACTCAGGGCTCAAACAAAAAGAGACAAGGTGGTTATCACCCAAACACTTGCTGCTTTAGAGTCTGGGACCTCCCCTGATATATGGTTAACCATGCTTAAGCAATAAGTCGCTGGCTGCTCAGCTCTTGCACCCTCAGAGTCTCATCTCATTGCACGAGGTAGAGTGAGTAAGCTTCAGCAGCCCTGGAGAGTTGCATAGCGAAGCATTGCAGTAGAATGGCTCTGCGGCATATATGAGCTAATTCTAGGGAGGCATGTCATCTTGCATGAAGGTTGCGTGTCCCAGTGTCTTTCCCCCAGAAAAAACGGCACAGGGCCAGGCTATGACCTCTCCGGGTGAAGAGCTTAGGGGAGAGTTGTGTATGCAGGCCTGATATTTTGTTTGGGGATTTGACCTCTGTCTCCACTCTCCCTATTGGGTGTCTTATTGCTTCTTAATAAAATGAAAAGGGGGAGATGTGGGAAGCCGCGTCCACATTCGCCATTACAAGATGGCGCTGACACCCTGTGTCCCACGCTGACAAACAACTAATCTGCGCATGTGCGAAGGGATTTTCCACTCGTTGTGCTCTGCCTCTCCCGTGGCAACATCTCGCCCGATGAGCAACAGCCAATCAGGGACTGACACGTCCTAAGCGGAGGACAGTTTCCTATATAAGGGAGGGGTTTCTGCTGTTTGGTCTCTCTGTTTCCGTTTTTCGTGTTGTAAGCTTATGCTCTTCCTCTCAAGAGGCAGTAAAGCTTTACTGCAGAAGGATCCTGTTTGTGTGTGCAGCGTCGTTCTTGCTGACGAGACGGTAACGCTAGCCACACTCTGCTATGTTGCATACAGGGGCCTAACATAACTGTTATCTGAGAGTCTCCAATGAGCAGGAGATTGAAACAGATGCTGACATCCACAGTGGAACACAGCTTGGGGATCTTGGGGATGAGTTGGGGGAAGGGTAGAGATTCATTCTGCATGTTATTTCACCCTACTGTAGAGACACAAATAGAGCATACACAGTTTTCAAAGAGCTGACTTACTGAGAAAGTGTGCAAGATGCTCTTGGCTGGTGGCAGCTTCTCACACCTGAGCTAGGGATTTAACATCTGCCAGCTGAGCACCTCAACCATGAGGCAATTGCCTGGATGAGGTCATAGGGCAGCCGACCACCCACTGTAGTTCTAGCAGCCAAAATCTGAGTGACTATGATCCTCAGGAGGTCTATGGAACCTGTGCCCAGTACAGGCCTTCATAATTCCATAGAGAGGCATAGAGATCTTGGCCCTCGTACCGCTTGAAATAATAAATGCTGCAGGAAACAAGTTCATCTGAAAGGGTGTTGCATAGTGATCAGACCCACATCATTACATGCTTTGCTGTGATTGTTTCCACCAAAATGGCTGTAGAATGACATGAATTCTTTTTTAATTAATTAAACATTTTAATTTTTTACATATACATTTATACTATTACACATACAATAGACTACCTATAGCAAGAAAAACTATGACACAATCAGGAATTATATAAATGTTACATTCTTAGTGCTTCGGTTATTTGTATTTGACAGCGTTGAAGACAACATCTTTCCTTTCCTATCTTGGTGCATCTAAAATTCTGAATGTGAATCAATATCTATTACATCTTGTCATTATCAAATTAAAACATCTATCTAGACCTAAAAATATCTTTACACCCAAGCAAATACACTTCATTGTAAAATTAAGCAACCTGGTCTTCAAGTCCATCAGAGACTTGAAAAGGAATAAACTTGATTACCCGAGTATGCCAGTTCAGGTTAGTAGCTTTCCAAATGAGAAGATGACAGAGACAATCTGCTACCTGAATAGTCACCCAAAAATTCCCTATAACATTGGAGTATCTTTTTAGGCTTTCTGGCCTGATATATCTGACAGAGATATTTGTGAGGCAGGAACTACTGAGGACATGCTCACCATGTCTTGGCAGAGTTTGGCCATCGACTCTGCCTGCATCCAAGCTTTCACTATTTAGGCAGTATTCTGTCTGTGACAGAAATGAGGACATTTTTCCCAGTGGCTCGTTTGCAGCATTTGAAGCCATCTCTATAAGGATGTTCTTTAATGCTCATCATCCTATTTGCATTAGGCTGGTTGTTGCCAGGAGCTAACCTGTCTCATTGTCTTTAAATAATATCTTTAAAATAAAAATCTTTAAAATAATAAAAACATTTTAAAATGCCATATTCTGCATGTCTCTGAGGTTTTTGATGATCTTATCTAACTATATTACCTTATCTTTCTATAGAATCATATCTATCTGGTGCACCTAAGATGTATAATCTTGTGATGAAAGTAGACTAGTAATTGACATGACCATGATTCAGTCAATAACAATTAACTGGTATAACTTATTTATCCTAAACAGGCTGCAATAGCACTTTCAAAGTATTGGAAGTAAATTTTGTATTGTAATTTTGTTATATGGGTAAGATACCTCATACATGACATGAACTCTTAACGAGTTGGAAGCTGGCAAGGAAAGTTAGGCGACATGAAGAAGCACCGTTGGCTGCACAATCTGAGATGGCCTTCTCAACCCCATGGTTAGATATCCCTGGAAAATAACATATCAGATATCCTGCATGTCATATACTTACATTGCTATTTGTAACAGTAGGAAAGTATAGCTATGAAGTAGCCTCAAAATAATTTTATGGTTGGGGGTCACGACAACATGAGAAGCTGAATTAAAATATTGAAGCATTAGGAAGGGTGAGAATCACTGGTAGAGTCACTCAACAATGCAATGACGACATGTAAAAACACACACTCCCTTGATATTCTCAATACTAAAGCCATACTATAGATAGATGTAAGTAGATACAAATAGTGGCGTAAGGCAGCATGAAAATTCCAAGAGAATCTAGTTGGAATTTCTACACGTTAATCATCAGCACAATGCATTTGTTTATCTGCTCCTAATCTATTAAAGTATATACTTACGTGTTGACGAAAAAATATTACACAAAAGACAAAGTTCTTTTCATTATGAACTCAATATTACTGTCTATATACAAAATATAATGTCAGATCCAGAAACATGATGCTGAAAATAAAATCAAAATACTATTAATGTTAGAATTAGAATAATTTTCATGAGATAATGCAGATCCTGACTGCTGTAAGTATTTGGGGGTGAATAAACTTTGTAGGTAGAAGGAAAGCAACTCAAAAATTCTGATAGAAATATGTGGTAGTTTTTTCTTAAGTATAGCAAAAAGATTGAATGACTACAAGACAACAGAGAAGTGACTGCAAAAAAAATAGATAACAATTTGTCATAGGATACAACAGAAGGTTTTGGTCAAAGATGCTGCTTATCTGACATATACTTTGTATTACTTCTTGACTTTTTGAGATCACAATATAATTACATCATTTCTCTATTGTGTCTTCCCTCCAAACTCTCTCTTCTTCCTCTTTCAGATTCATTGCCTCTTCTTTCATTAATTGTTGTTACATGGACATATGTATATGCACTTAGAGATGCATGGCTAAATGTTACCTGACCACTCTCTATGTTACTTCTATGTAGAGTTTGATAAGTTGTTGTACCCTGTGGCATACAGTTTAGAAGTTGCTTATATATTTAACAACTGGAATGGTACTGGAAGAGATGTTGGTTTTGATTCCACTAAAAAAAAAAATAGTAAATAGTGGCTTTGTATGTGAATTTGAGTGTACTGTGCACAGTCCATTGGATTTGGTCCTTACTTTCCTCTCTTGGTTGAGTCACATATGGGGTTCTGCTTTTGAGTGGATAGATAAATGTTGATATCATTTAAATAAAATATTTATGGTGCGGAGAGAAGCATGTGTTAAATGATAAAAATACAGAGCTGAAAATATTGCCATGTCAAACTTGAAACTTAGTTGTTTTCCAAGTGAATTTGTCACATCAAATAATGGATTTCTCAATTTTCGATTTATGGCAGAGGTCAAGGATGGTTACACACATTGAAATTCATTAGTGCTGAGATAGTGTTTTGTTCCAATAGTCACATGAGGCCTACAGAGGAAGAAAAAAAATTTTTAAAGAGACAGAAAGAGTCACAGAATCAGTACAAAGACTCTATAAACATTTATCATTTTTGAAAGCTAACACAAAGTAAAGGCAATGACTTCCTTTTGTTTAAAACTTCACTGGACATGAGAAGAGGCCTCAAGCATGATAAAATGAAAATTAAGAGAGTGTTGTTGCATTAAAGGTATAGTGAAACCTTTATTTTTAGAAACAGAGTAATACATTTTAATGAAGGCTAATGAATATTCAATAAAATGAAGGATTATAAATTAACAGTCAAATTTAGCTACAGTGATGTACTTAGTAACCTGGATAACATTATTTTTAAAAAGGGTCCAGAGGAAATCATCTTTCTGAGTGATGTAATCCAGACACAGAAAAACAAACATCATGTATTTTCTTTGATTTGTATTGTTCCATAAACATATATGTAAATATGGATTAGGCAGCAATGATTTTTAAATGTCAATCCATATAAAAGTAATGCCAATAGCAGTAGTTTTATTTATTTTATTTTAAAAATATATTTTATTTTTAATTATTCTATCTCTGTATAGGTATTCATGTATAAGTGCAGGGTTTCCCAGAAATCAAAGTCTAGGGTTGTTACTACAGGTGATTTTTTGCTGCCTGATGTGGATGCTGAAAACTGAACTCAGGTCCTCTGCAAGAGCAGTATGTTCTCAGAACCACTAATCTGTCTCTTAAGGCCTTATTCGTGCCATGAAAATAAAAATAATAGTTATCCTATATTCAATACTATATGAAAATGTAATTAAATCATAATGGCATATAATCAGATCAATTTTTATCCTCAATGAAGAGATGAACTCTAAAATCTCACATAATTCATAAGTAGTATTAATGTATGTGTGTCTTCTTAAGAAAAGAGATAAATTCAGGAGAGAAGTGTAATGGAGGTGTAAGGAATGTTTCAATGAAGGTTCATTTATATCTCTCTCTAAGCAGTGCTAATATCAACTGTGGTCAATATTTCCAGAGAATACACATTTCACAAAGCAGTAAGGATTGTCAAAACCAAAAGCATTGAAAAACAAGAAAAGAAAAATATGAAAAATTTAGGGCCCATTAATATTGTGAAAATAAATAAATGCTAGTGATGTTAGCAGCAACTTGTTGCTATACTGTGTCAATGTGTGTTTATTTATTTATTTATTTTTATTTATTATTTCTAATTGTTTAACCAAACCACTGTGAAATTTGATAATAGTAATTTTCACTGGAATATGAAGGAAAACAAATACTTATATTATCATGGCATTTTTCAGGAATGGCAAATGAGAAAAACACAACTATAGGCACAGGGAAAAATAACTACATATGTGTAAACACTCTGAGGTAAAATATCAAAGTTGACAAGATTGATACGTTGTAAGGATAATACTTTTTATCTGGGCATATAAGTTAATCATAGTATGCTGAAATAATGACTAAAATTAGTGTTGTCATTGTCCTATTTCCTTGACCTATAGCATCAACTACTCCTTTATGCAGAAACATATAAGCTCAAAGCTATACCCTGTTCCAGAAAAGATGGAGAGATTAGTACCATACTTAAAAATCTAAAGATCTTACTTATAATTTGCCACACAACCCTATGATCCTCCAGCCTTTCACTGTAGAAACATATACACATACATTTATGTTCCTGATTGTTTTGTGGTTCTTGCTGTAAGTATTTTATTGTATTTATGGGTAATAATATAAATATATGTAAAAATTAATTTAAAAACTTAGAGAAATGTAGAATCAGGACAATAAAGTTGGGGGGCCTTTTGGCCTCATCCATTCTCTCTCTTTGGTCTTTTCCTGATCTATTTTCTCATATTTCTTATCCCATGTAGATTCACAAATAAGTTAATAGATTCAAGGCTCCATCATCAGCCCCCTCAGATAAATAGGGTTACTTTAGCCTACTCCTCTACATATCAAAGAGCCTTCTTTTACAATCCCCTGTGGTATTTGGCTAGGAGCCACTTTTCACAGCCCTGGCTGCTGAAGAAGGAAACAAAAGGGACAGTTTAAAACTTTCTCAGCAGCCCAGTCAGCCCTCAGTCAGTAGAGAAGGAACTCTTGGTTCCCTCTCCTCTTATCTGTCCTTACTGATGGCCTCTGGCAGTCTCCAAATTTGAAATGTTTTTTTGAATTTAGGTATAGGAACACAAGAAAGTGACTTCAGTCTTTGACTGAGTCCAAACAAGAGAAAGACATCAGTCACCAGTCTGACTGACACCAAATCACTGACTCTTCATTCTCAATTTCTTCCATGGGCTTGTTAAAGCTGGACTTTGACATAGAGATTTAATTGTCACCATTATAGAGGTTGTATTGTTATTAGACACACCTAACAAAATTTCCAGCTACTTTCTTTTTACTCTCTGTCCCTCAGTCTACACCATATAGTGCTCAGAGAAATCTTAAATATCTCGTTGTCTTGTAGAACTCCATATTGTCCCACTACATCAGGGACATCACGATGACCTAGAAAATTATTCATGAGACGCTCCATATAAAGCAACCATGTTAAAAATCTGCAGTTCTTCACAGTTGTGTGGAGAGCGGGGACTGACTCTGACATGAACTCTGGTGCCCAATAGTTGACTGCTTCCCTTTGGTAGGGAGGCCTGGTGGCACCCAGAGAAAGAATAAGCAGGCTACCAAGATGAGACTTGATAGCCTATGACCATATAGTGGGGGAGGAGGTCCCTCATGGTCTTAGACTTAGGAGAGGGGAATAGGGTGAAAGCAGGAGGGAGGGAGGAATGGGAGGATACAAGTGATGGGATAACAATTGAGTTGTAATCTGAATAAATTAATAAAATAAATTTAAAAAAGAATCTGCAAGATTCAGAATTGTTTGACTTTCCTAATAATCCCAAAGGATCAGATATAAGTAGTGTACTAAAAGACCTCTTAAAAATTAAAATACATATAATTATTTATGCCGTCCTTTCCTATGGACAGGACAATGAGATCCTTGACAATACTAATACTACTCTGTGGGTAACACATTTCTTTTGTCAACACATTTGCCAATGGGGAGAATTTGTTGTGTCTCGTGATAAACAACAAAAGGCTGCACTAGATCCACTCTGACACCGTTTTGTTTTCAGTCACATTCTAACAGAGGCACCTGGAAGTTGCAGCTTGAAATTTAATTGGGAAGGAAGCAATTCAGTTCATAATATGTTTGAGGAGTAGGAATTCTAGAGAATGCTGCACCTTCACCCTAATTCAGACCGCAAGGCTGAAACAAAGCTGAAGTCCTGAGTAGGCACAAATTGATTTATCTGTTAATTTTAAACATATGACTGTACTATAAGTGATCTCAGAAAGATGAAAGGGAACACTAATATGTCATCACCTTAGTCTTATGGGTATTTTTCACTTATGATCTATTTATATCACCATTTTAGTTTGTGGGAAACGCAGAAAGTCTTTCATAGGAAATAAGGTTAATGATTTCTTCATGAATTGCCTGAGCCTCTTCATGCACTGAATATTTACATATGGGGAGCAACAAATAGCTTTACAGTTTCTAAATCAACCTAAACATGCCAATCATGTGGGCCTCTTCATTTCTATTCTTCGGAAACTAATAATCATTTTTGTAAAGATTATTTTGGCCATATATTAATAATAATTGACCTAGTACCTTCAAAGAACTAAATTACTTACCTTTCTTTACACACAAATGGTAGAGACATATGTACTTATTTTGTTCATCTTTCCTAACTGCAATGCTTTTAGATTTTGGATCATAGAAAGTTAAATAATTAAACATAATATGCAAAATATGTACCATATATTATTTCCAAAGACAGCAAACATAAAATATGAAAGACATAAGCTTGTTGGATTTAATTCCACATCCTTTTAACATAAATCTAATCAGGTTTTCTTCCTCAGGTGACATTCTGTAGCAGACACAAAAGTGGACTAAATGAATCCATTGTTTATTGTCTTACTCCAGATGGACTACTATGTGAAAGATATTTATTGTTCTAAATATCTAAGAAGGATAATGAGAGAAAAAGGAAGTGCAAACAGAGCAAATTGCAGATGCGATTAATACAAAGATAGAGCTCAAAGGGAAGCTAACAATGTGGAACAATCCTGGGACTGTTACTGGTGAGTAAAACAAAGAGAATTCTCTTGGCAATGAGTCCTGAACTAGATCAGATAGATGCTGGTAGATATTAAAACAAACAAAATCATATATTTGCTACAAACTAGAAATTTTGAAAGAAAAGAGATTAAGACTAACAAAACACTAAAAATGTTATTAAAGAAATTAAATATTTGAAGACTTCACGATTTAGAAGTACTAAAAAATGTAAGTACACACTTATATACGAAAAAAGAGAAATGGGGCATTCAATACACAAAGAGAGAAAATACATTTCAGAGAAAATAAGAGGGGAGTATGTTTTGAGACTAAGCAAAGAGATCAGGTCTTCATCACAACAGGAATATTTGATTGGCATTCATTTTCGCTAAGAAGGGTGAGACCAGTTCATCAGTGAAGAGATCAGCTCCAGCTGCTGGCAGCTGCTTGGGTGGAAGCCTGAAATAGGCAAGTAATTGGGTATAACCTCAGGTAAGATTTTGCAGATGACTGTGGCAGAGACAGAAATCATAGGATCAGGGTGTTTGCAATTGAATGATTATAGATTTGAACCATGGCACCTTAGGTAGAAAATAGAGAAGTAAAGATATAAATAAGAGCCCAGGTGGCTTGAATTCTAAGTTTTTGCTGACATTACACATACTCCACTAAAAGTAATTAGGAGTACTGTTTTATCATGCATATTCAGAGCAGAATAGTATATGTTGACCAAATAACCTGGGTTAACATTTAATAAATTTCATATTGTATATTGCTTATCTGCATATCTGGAAATAATATCTGAATAAAAGTGTGCCTCAAATAACATTTCCATAAAAGTCAATTGCTTTTACTTTATTTCATGTTGCAGCTGGTGCTTACAGGCAGAAGAGTTTCGGCAAAGGCCAAGCCTAATTTTTCTTCATGTAACTCTTCAGTGACCACAAAAAATTTATTGAAGTGTGAGGACACCTTAATAAACTCAATGGATGAAAATAAAGAATATAAAAATTTAGAAGTCTATCTAATCTGATTTGTAGAATCAGTTCGTATATTTTTGAAAACTAAATCTAGAGTTTTGGGAGTGTTTTGCATGTTTGTTTGTTTCATTTGTTTCACATCTTTTATTTAGTTATTTTTAATTTATTATACTTCCTTCACATTATATCCCAATTGTTATCCTCTCACTTGTATCCTTAGGGCAGAAGAGGGAGGGAGAGTGTGAAATGAATCTGTTTGTATTATTAAGTGCAATAAAAATATGTATGTAGATAGAGCCAATTATACTTCAAAATATATCACATATCTCTGGATTTGCACTGATATGAAAGATATCTAATATTCAATAAATATTAGATAAAACAAGCAGACTTTATATTAGAGTATTTTATTTTATGTTTATATGAGCTATGTATTGTGTGATACATAGATACGTGTTATTCATGCACATAGCATGAAGCTTAACGTTGAAGCCAGAGAAGAATGTTAGGGGTTTTTCTTTATCACTGTGTTACTGTAGCTCAGTTTCAGTGTCACTGTCTTCAGACAGAGTCTCTAACTGAGTTAATCTTCCTGTTAGGCACTACTGACTGGCGTGGGTTTTGGGATCCACCTCTATTCATCTCCACTACAGTTACAGGCTGCAGTAGCTGTGCCTGCCTTCCTATTTGGATGCTGAGGATTCAAACTCAGGTCCTCATGCTTGCAAAAACTTCTTTCTTCACCCACTGAGCCATCTCTCTAGTCTCCAAAATAAACATCTTAAGAAAACATCTTGTAAGGATAACTTAAATTTGCATTTGGATGGTTTTAAGGTTTTTTAAAAATTCTGAAATACAAATATTATATATGAAGTAAGCCATAAAGTTGAACCGAGGAGTGAGAGAAAAGGAAAGAAAAAGTGTCTCATGTTTTATAACTATTTATATATAATTCTTATCTCCTAAGTGTTCCTTCCCTTAGTTCCAAATGCTCTTTTTTATACAAATGGTGAAGGCATAATAAGGTAGTCATGGCTTTGTTATCGTGTAATGATATGCTTATGTAAGATAAATTTTGTAAACTAAGTTGTGCTTTCTTGAGTTGTGGTTGAAGATTTAATGGATATTCTTCCAAAAATGAATGAAATATTAGGCTGTATGCATTAAAAACATTTTTGGAATGTTGTACCACATTGGAATATGACTAATATGTAAAAAATAACTATGAAAGAACTAATTAGGATCACATATTTTAAAACACAATGTTAAAGGAAATTATGATTTTGATTAAAAATTCTGAAGATGCAGCTGCATAGTTTACACTCAGGCACTAAAGTATAGATGTTGACTGAATGTGTCAACAGACATTTATATAAGGCTTACTTTGCTAATTCTTATATGGAAAGAAGAGTAATAATAATTTCTAATAATCATTCTGACAATCAGATAAAATATGCCACCTATTTAAGTGTAATGCCTAATTGACGGTAAGAATGCAGTAAAGACAGTAAATGAAAGTTGCATTTGTTATTAATGATTAAGACTAATTGGACAAGGTGAATTTCAAGGTCGTTGACATGAATCTAGCATCAAACACAGAAATAGGGTATATGGTGATTTGTCCTAGAGTCTATTAATTAATCATGTATTATTTCAGTGTATATTTACACTAGTCTTTTGGGAAATTGTTATAATGTCTTCCATCTTTACATTAGTATATCTTGTAGGAAGGAAAAACTGTTGCTGGAAAGTTTTGCGGCTGGGTGGTGGTATTAATCCTTCCACAGGAAGTCTTGCCTGGTTACTGTAGATGACCAATCCAGGCTTCTTGACTCCCATTGCTAGGAGTATTATCTAGGGTTACCCTCATGTATTCTTGGGAGTTTCCATTGTGCTAGATTTGTCCAAGATGCCTGGATGACAGGTATCTCTCTCAGTGCTCTCTCCCTCAATGGCTGTACTCTTGCTGCTGTCCCAGCCAGTTTCATGAGTTCACTCCTTCAATATTCCTTGTTACTTAGCTTTCTGGGTCTGTGGATTACACCCTGGTTGTTCTTTACAGCTAATACCCATGTATAAGTGAGAAAATAACATGTGTGTCTTTCTGGGTCTCAATTAGCTCACTCAGAATGATTTTTTTTAACTCCATCGTATTTGTCTGCACATTTCACAATGTTACAGTTTTAACAGCTGAGTAATAATCTATGTGTTCATGTGCCATATTTCCTTTACCCATTCTTTGGTTGAAGACCATCTAGGTAGTTTGCAGTTTGTGGTTATATGTAAGGTTGCTATGAACATAGTTGAGCAACTATGTTCTAAGTGGCTGCACAAGTTTTCACTCCCACCTGCAATGGGTAAGTATTACCCTTGCTCCACATCCTTGCCACCATGAACCATCACTTGTGATACTTTGACTTCTTTCTTTACAATTTGTATCCCCTTGATCTCCTTTACTTGTCTTATTACTCAAGCTAAAATTTCAAGTACTCTATTGAATAGATATAGAGAGAATGGGCAGCCACGTCTTGCCATTGATTTTAGCGGTCGCTATTCTGCCAGGTGTAAGATGGAATCTCAGAGTCATTTTGACTTGCATTTCTCTAACGGCTAAGGATGTTGAACACTTCTTTGTTTCTCAGCCATCTGAGATTCCTCTGTTTAGGATTCTGCTTAGTTCTGTGCCCCCTTTTAAATTGGATTATTTAATTTGTTGACATGTACTTTCTTGAGTTCTTTTTATACTTGGGAAATTAGCCTTCTGTTAGATATAGAGTTGGTGAAGATATTTTCCCAGTCTGTATGCTGTTCTTTTGTCCTAATGACAGTGTCCTTTGCCTTATAGAAGCTGTTCAATTTAAGGACATCTCATATATTAATTGTTGATCTTACTGGCCGTGGTATTGTTGTCCTCTTCAGGAAGTTATCTACTGTGCCAGTGCATTCAAAGCTACTTTCTTTCAGGATTTTCCACCTTCTCTTCTATCAGGTTCAGCATATCTAGTTTTATGTTGAGGTTGTTTATTCACTTGGACTTGAGGTTTTTTGTAGGGTGACAGATATGGATCTGTTTGTATTTTTATAAATGTCAGCATCCAGTTAGACCAGCACCATTTGTTGACGATGCTTTCTTTTTATTATATTATATAATTCTAGCGTCTTTGTAAAAAATCAGTTGTCCATAGATGTGTGGATCTCCATCTTCCATTTGACCTTATTTATTAACCAGTCTGTTTTTATGACAATACAAAGTAGGTTTTTCTTACTATAACTCTGTAGTAGATATTGAATTGTGGGATGGCGATACTTCTGGAAGTTCTTTTATTGTACAGTATTGGTTTTGTTACCCTGGTTCTTTGCTTGCTTGTTATTTTTTTTTATATGATGTTGAATATTGTTCTTTCGGGTTTATTCATTTCCTTCTGCTGTCTGATTGTAGTTTCTTTAAGTGATTGTTCAATTCTTTGTGTATTCCTGTTTCAATTTGAGGGATTTATTTTCATCCTTTAAAGTTTTTATAATTTTCTTAGCCTCAGATTTGATATCCTTCTCTTGTGTATTGACTGTAATAGTGTCTCCAGAGCTTGTGGTGGTGGGACTGCTGCTTCCTGGTGGTATCAAATGTTCCTGAGGATTGTTGCTTGTGTTCTTACGCTGACCTCTTTCCATTGTGATGTCTGGTAGCAGTGTATGCCCAGTGCCTGCTTGGATCTCTGAACTTTCTGCTGATTTGCTGGGTGACTAAGTCAGACACACTAATGTTTCCCAGTGTGGTGTCTGCTAGATGCTAGAACCCAGAGAGGCTAGTATTTTTGCAGTTCCTGGTTAACTCTGTGCCCCAGAGAGTTAAAGATTACCCGCCAGGCAGGTGTGTAGTGCTCATGGAGGCATGAAGTGGCTGCTTAGAAAGCTCCTTGTGGCTTTTCTGGGTGACCTGAGGTCAGATCACTTGTGATTCTGCCTGTGGTTTCTTCTCAGTGCTAGAACCCAGAGAAGCTGGTGATTTTACACTCTCCGGCTAGCTCTGTGCCTCAGAAAGTTTGAGAGCTGTGCACCAGCCAGTCAGTTGCATGCCTGTTTCTGTTGGCACTGGGCACATTGTGGTTTTACCCAGTGGCCAGAGGTTGGACCCAACCTTGCTCCCAACAATTAGGACAGCTCTCACCTGTGGATCACCAGTGCTGGTGTTTTGTGGTTCTCAGATCCTTCCTTAGGTTGATGAATATTCACTGCTATCCTGCTGATAAAACATGGTGTGTGTTAGGTGCTGCCTTCTTGGGTCTCTACTCTGTTCCTGTTACTTTTATAAGCATCTCCTCCTTTTGGTTAGCAAAATTTTCTTCTATGATTTTTTTCAAAATATTTTCTGGGACTTTGAATTTAAAATCTTCTCCCCCTGTTATTCCTATTATTCTTAGGTTTGGTGTTTTCATAGTGTCCCAGAATTTCTGCATGTTTTATTTTGGGAACTCTTTAGATTTAACATTTTCTTTGACCTATGTATCAATTTCTTTTCTCTTCTAAGTCTGTGATTCTTTGTTTCATTTTTTGTTGTCTGTTTTTGATGCTTGCATCTGTAGCTCCTATTTGCTTACTTATAATTTCAATATCTGGCATTTACTGATTGTGTGTGTGTGTGTGTGTGTGTGTGTGTGTTTGTGTGTGTGTTTATTGCTTCTACTTCCATTTTCATATCTTGAAAAGTTTTATTCACTTTCTTCACTTGTATATGTTTCCTAGATTTCTTTAAGAGAATTTTTCAGTTCCTCTTTAATATCATTTTTTAAAAAACATTTTATTATGTTTTTAACATATACGTTATATTATTACACATGAGTAAAATAAACTACATACAGCAGGAAGAACAATGAGACAATCAGGAATTATATACATGTTAATTCACAGTGATTTGGATATTTGTATTTGGCAAATTTGAAGTAAACATCTTTCTTATCTTGTTGGGTCTAAATTTCTGAATGGAGATAATTATCTACAATATCTCATCTCTACTAACTTAAATATCTATCTTGATCTAAAAATATCTTAACCCCTAATTTACTAAGCTTAACTGAAAGACTAAACTATCTGGTCTTCAAGCCCATCAGAGACTTGGGAAGGGATAAAACTTAAATACTGAGTGAACCCAGAGTGCAGGTTAGCAGCTTCCAAAATGAAAAAATGCCTGAGACAGTTTACTGCCTGAACAGTCACCTAATACTCTGTATAGCATTATAGCATCATCTTCAGCCTTCTGGCCTAAAATATCTGACAGATATATTTGTGAGGCAGGAACTACTGAGAATTCGTTTACCCTGTCTTGGCAGAGTTTGGCCATTGACTCTGCCTGCATCTAAATGTTTCCATTTTTAGGCAGAATTCTGTCTGTGGCAGAAAAGAGGTCATTTTGCCTAGTGGCTTGTTTGCCACATTTGAAGCAAACTCCATGAGGAGGTTCTCTGATGCTCATCATCTTCTTTGAGGCAAGCTGGGTGTTGCCAGGAGTCAACTTGACATGCTGTCAGAGAATCTTTAGAATAATAAAAACATGTTTAAAAGCCATATTCTGTAAGTCTCTGAGGATTTTGAAGACAGACCTTATTTAACTATTTCACCTCATATATCTATAGAATCATATCTATCTACTAGACCTAGAATATATATATGCTTGTGATAAAATTAGACTAGTTTAAGATTAGATTTACAGTCACTTTTCATTGTTGTTCTTTAGCTGTGCTGGACTATCCAGGGTTTGCTATAGTAGGATTGCTGTACTCCAGTGGTAGTGTGTTGCCGCGGCTGTTGCTTATTATGATGACCTCTACTCATCTTTGTTTGGGTTTACTATAAGTATAGGTCGCAATTTATGAATTTATCTTTGTTGGATGTATTTTTTTATGTTTTTCCCCTTGGCTTTTGTTTCCTTTCTTGTATTTTGGCCTGAGTGGCCTGTGATTCTGCTGATCAGTGAGTTTTCATGTTGAGTCTCATATCTTTACTTGGGTATTGGTAGCCTGTACTGCCTCTGGGATCTTGGGTGCCTGTATTGCCTCTGGGCTTCTGGAAAGTAGTGTGGCTTCTGAGATTTTTGGATACCAGTATGGCATCTAGGGTTCTGAGTACATGTGTGACTTCTGTCATTCCTAGTACTGGCTTGGTCTCCTGGAAAGCAGGAACCTTAGTTGGAGTTGTGGGCCTGTATAGGAGCCCACTGAATGGAGTGCTGTTGGGTACTGCTTTTTGTTCTTTATGGAGTATTAGCATGCAGTGGGCTGTTTCTTTCCTGGGGTTCTTAGTACTGGTGAGGCTTCTGTTAAAGCAGGGGCCTTCTGCTGGAGTTGTGAACCTGAATGATAACAATTTCTTAGGATAGATGTCTATTTTTATTTATGTGTATATCTGAGAACATGTATGTTCTAGGTATATGGGTGCTTATGGAAGATGGGAATGAGACGCCAGAGCATGACTTATACATGGTATGATGTCACCTGAGGTGGATGCTGAGAATCGAACACAGAACCTCCAGAAGTAAAAAACTTGCTCTTAACCTCTGACTAATCTCTCTAGGCCAAATAATGGATTTTTTTTATTTTATAGCTTCCATACAGATGTAATATAATTTAATATATATTTTGATAATTTTTAAATGTCAATATCATCTTACTACTACCCTCACTTTAAAAATGTACACATGACTTTCAATGTACCTAACTCAACATCAGAGGGAATAAGTAAAAGAAGGTTTTAATTTCTTTGTTTTAGCTATTTTTGAAAAACTTTAAAATTTCACAATGATGTGAACATGACTCAGAATTGTACACAGCCCTCACTCATATTTATTTGAAACGGACATTTTATATGACCACAGAAAAATCATCAAAATGAATCCAGTAAATAGCATAATATTATCCATACCCTTCCCAGTTCAGGGAAATGATCATTTTATTGTCAAGCCCATTTGGGAAAATCTCTGAGAAATACAAGCATTATTCTGTACTTAGACTTTCTGTGATGATTCTAATGACTGAAGGTGGATTGTACTGAGAGTAACCATTATTCTCTTATAAATACATTTTAATTTTTTTCTGATTTTTCCATACTCAAAATTTTATTGATATTAGTTGAAACTAGAATTTCATTAATTTTGTCAAACTGAGGCATGCCTCCATTTAAATACTTACATGGTTTCTCATTTAACTTTATAATGCATGCATGTGATTTAAAAATTCAATGAATTTTAAGCTCTGTATTCTGATCAGATCACTCTTTTCAAATAACTGGGGTGATCTGTCATGGAGCTGCCAATACTATCTTTAATGTCTGATATGTCACAATTTTGAGTTTTAGTAATCATTTACAAAATAAAGTGCTCCCAGTACTAATTGAAATACATTTTTTTTTGTCAAATACTTTTTCTGCATCGCCCATTCATGTTTAAAGTTTTGGAGAGGTCAAGGATACAAGGCACATACCTAAACATAATAAAGGTTATATACAGCAAGCCAATAGCCAACATCAAATTAAATGGAGAGATACTTAAAGAAATTTCTCTAAATTTGGGGACCAGGCAAGGCTGCCCACTTTCTACATATCTCTTTAATATGTAGAACTCTCTTGACGTTCTAGCTAGAGCAATAAGAAAACAAAAATAAGAGATCAAGGGGAACCAAATGGGGAAGAAAGAAATCAAATTATCCCTAATCGTAGATGATAAGATAGTGTACCTAAGAGACCCCCAAAATTCCACCAGAGAATACCTATAGCTGATAAACACCTTCAGAAAAAATGGCTGGATACAAAATTAACTCAAAATGTCATTAGCCTTCCTATATACAAATGATAATCATGCAGAAGAAGAAATAAGGAGAACTACACCCTTCACAAAAGCCACAAGCAATATAAAACATGTAGGAGTAACTCTGACCAAGCAAGTTAAAGACTTGATTGAAAAAAAATTTAAATCTCTGAAGAAGTAGATTGAAAATGACATCAGAAGACAGAAAGATCTCCCTTGTTCATAGATCAGGAGAATTAACATAGTAACAATGACCATCTTATCAAAAGCAACGTACAGATTCAATGCAATCCCTATCAAAATACCTATACAATTTTTTTAAATTATTGAAAGATCAATTCTCAACTTCATATGGGAAAACAAAAACCCAGAATAGCTAAAGCAATCCTGTACAATAAAAGATCCTCCAGAGGAATCTCCACACCTGATCTCAAGCTGTACTATAGAGCAACAGTAATTAAAACAGCATGATACTAGCATAGCAATAGGATGGTTGATCAATGGAATCGAATAGAAAACCCCCAAATAAATCCACACATATAGCAACACTTGATTTTTGACAAAGAAGCCAAATCTTTCAACGAAAAAAGGATAGCATCTTTAACAAATGGTGCTGGGCTAATTGGATGTCTACATGTACAAAAATGTAATTAGACCCATATTTGTCACCATGCACAAAACTCAAGTCCAAGTGGATTAATGACATTAACATAAAACCAGAGACAGTAATCTGTTAGAAGAAAAAGTGGGGAAGAGCCTGGAACTCATTGGCACAGGAGACAACTTCCTGAATGGAATTCCAATAGCCCAGGCCTTAAGGTCAGCAATTAGTAAATGGGACCTCATGAGGCTGAGAAGCTTCTGTAAGGCAGAAGACACTGTCAACAGAACAAGTAACAGCTACAGACTAGGAAAAGATCTTCACCCACTCTATATCAGAAAAAGGTATAATATCCAAAATATATAAAGAACTCTTCAAGAAATTAAACACCACCAAACCAAGTAACCAATTAAGAAATGGGGCTCAGAATTAAACGGAGAATTTTCAAAAGAAGACTATTGAATGGCTGAGAAACACTTAAAGATAGGCTCAACATCTTTAGTCATCAGAGAAATACAAAACAAAATGACTCTGCGATTTCATCTTACACACATCAGAATGGCTAAAATAAAAAACAATGGACACCACATGCTGGCAAGGATGTGCAGAAAGGGGAACACTTCATTGCTGGTGGGAGTGAAAACTTGTACAATCACTTTGGGAATCAATCAGGTGCTTTCTCAGAAAACTGGGAATAGGACTACCTCAAGATCCAGCTATTCTACTCCTTGGAATATACCCAAAAAATGCTCCACCACACAAGGACATATGCTCAACCATGTTTATAACAGCTTTATTTGTAATAGCCAGAACCTGGAAAAAACTAAATATCCCTCGGTCGAAAAAATGAATAAAGAAACTGTGGTATATTTACACTATGGAATGCCACTCAGCTATTAAAAACAAGGAAATTCTGAAATTTGCGGGCAAATGAATGGAACTAGAAATGATCATACTGAGTAAGTGAACCCAGACACAGAAAGACTCACATGGTATATGCTCACTTATAATTGGACACTAGCCCAAAAGGGATGTCCCATGACAGTGTTCACTTACCAGGAGATTGGGATAGATTTGGGTACTTTTTCTTGGGACTCTAGGTGAGAGACATATGGGAGAATGGGGAAATAGAAGGATTGAGAGGCTCCTAGAAACCTATAAGAAGAACATCATTACAGTAGATCTAGACCCAGGGACGTCAGCTCAATCTACTGCATCAACCAAGGACAATATATACAGTAAGCACTGAATCCCCATTCAGATCTAGCCAATGGACAGGACATTCTCCACAGCTGTGTGGAGAGCAGGGACTGACTCTGACATGAACTCTGATGCCCCATATTTGACCACTTACCCTTGGTGGGGAGGCCTGGTGGCACACAGAGAAAGGACAAGCAGGCTATCAGGATGAGACTTGATAGGCTGTGACCATATGGTGGGGGAGGAGGTCCCCTTCTGTCACAGACCTAGGGGAAGGGAATAGGGTGAAAGAGGGAAGAGAAAGGATACAAGTGAGAGAATAACAATTGAGATATAATCTGAATAAATTAATTAAATAAAAAATATGTTTTTTGCTTTCAGTACATTTTCCCATTTAATAACTTTCATGTATATATGGATATGAATAGGAAGATATATACATACATAGTGATGATATGAAATTTGGATAAAACACATCATATCAGTAATATATAATTGAACACAATACCACAATGTACATCTGAAACAAACTTTTCAGATTATAGCAACTCCACATGTTAAGGCCTTAGCTTGGAACATATTGTCGTCATTTTACTTGCCAATAAGAAGATTGAAGGACCACAGGACATTCACACCTCTGACCTGCCTGAGACACCTTTAGATACATAATATACAGGATAGATGGCAGAACTCAGATACCTATTGGATGTTTATGACTTTGATACATTTGTAGCACACAAACCAGATGGGGCTAACAGTGAGATGCACAGAAGGAAGTGCAGAAGAAGCCTGCAGAAAGAGATGAATGCCTTCCCTGAAGTCAGTTAGAATAATGTATCCAAGACCTTACATCTAACTGTGGCTTAACAGCTGATTCGAATTATGATAAGTGCAGAAGAAAAAGGTTTTTGCTTCACTCAGAAGCAGTTTCCATAGACTTCCGACATTTTGACTCCCAAAAGTCACTTCAGAAAAAGCTACAAAACAAGATACACCGTTAGAGTTGGCATGAAACATAAATAGCCATCTCATGTCCTCTGGCTGCCAGGCCTATGCAAAGGTTTGGGGTTTTACATGCAAATATTTCTGCCTCTTCAGACAGGGCAGAGAAGTCCCTGACCTAATGATGTGTTTGATTAAGTAATGTACAACTATCATCATCTACTGAGAGAGAAGCAGAGTACACATCCTGCTTGTGAATGAGGTCTGGGTAAAAACCAGAGGAAATTTGTGCCTCGGTAAGATAAAAAAATAGTGTGCTTATGTTATTGCAAATCTGTTATATGAATGCTATTTAATTTGTTATATACTTATGGAATGTCGGATACAGGACACTAAGATTTATATGTAGATGGTATCAATCCATAGAAGAAAATCAGAAGGTAGAAGTTACTGTGCGGTTGTAATGTGATAAACTAATGATCAAAAAGTTTAAGCAACATCACAATATCCCAATATTTAAAGTTAAAAGTTAAACATGACCCTTAGTGTATCTGTATTCAAAGCATTCTCAATGATTTATCAATGTCATCCATTGTTGGTTATGTATGGCTGAAAGAGAACATTTTAAAAATGATAAAAAGTGAGTATGCTTATAGCTTTTAGGAAATAGAAATAGTGAAACTGTAAAATAGATGAAATTATGGATGATTAATCATTAGTAGCAGTGGAAAACTCACCACAATATCAAGAATGGTGCTGAGAATGAAAGGAGAGAAACATGACCTGGGTGCAATGTAAATAAGTAAAGTTCACTCTTAAATATCTTAATAATCTCTTGGAAAAAAGAGGTAATGCATAATTTTAAAATGAGCAAAAGTTACCAGTAGAAAACATGAGAAAAGCAATGAAGAGTTCTTCTCACTGCTAATGTTAGAGAAGGGAGATTTGATGAAATGCATCCGGAGCAGCTGGCACTGAGGTTATATCCAGACTGCTGGTTCTCAGACTTCCAGAAATATTTGGCTCTCACCACCATCTCATTTTGGTTAAATCCTAAAGTTTTTTATACTGTTACTACATGATTCCTAAAATAATTGCTAGTCTTAATTTCCTCAAATAGTAGCATGTCTTTTTATACTCTATTTTTTACTATTTCTTTTATATTTAATATTATAATATAATTACATCATTTTTCTGCTTGTCTCCCTTCAAACACTTTGAAATTCCTTTCTCACTCTAATTTGCTTCTCTCCTTTGTTTTTTGTTGTGAAATTCTCTCTTAGGAGATAATACCTAGTTTCAGGTTTCACTTTGCTTTTTTCCCCATGACCTGGTGAGGTACGACTTAAATATCAACTCAAAACATCTATCTAGACCTAAAAACAATTGTATATATAAATGGAGAATGCCAACATGGAAAAAAAGAGTGACTTACATTGGTCTCATTTTACATGTTGTGGAGATTTAAATATCTGCTGATACATTAATTTTAGTTCACTAAAATATACTGAAAATTTAATACTCGGAAATTGTATTCAGTTATTGATTTTTTTAAATTAGCATACTTTTGTTGAGTTTGTATTATGAATAAATGGTTATGCATTAGCTATATTATGTACAGTTCTCCAAATATAACATTTGCATAGTTTCTGAAATATGATACTAGAATTAAATTATTTTAGAAAATTTTTTATTAATTTATTCATATTACATCTCAGTGGTTATCCCATCCCTTGTATCCTCCCATTCCTCCCTCCCTCCCATTTTCCCCTTATTCTGCTCCCCTATGACTGTGACTGAGTGGGACTTCTTTCCCTTTTATATGCCCATAGGGTATAAAGTTTCTTCTTGGTAGAATTAAATATTTTTTAGTGAAGAAACATTTTCAAATTAAAGTAATTGTGCAACAAAAGAAGAAAAAACTAAACCATGATGAATTTTCTGAAAAAAATTTAGTGTATCTTCTTAAGTATAATAATGTCCTATTTTTATTGTTAATTCATCTATAATTTTAATAAGTAATATAACTGTGATGACTGAACAATGTATGTATATACACATATGTATATGGATGGATAGTGTATGAGTTTTTAAGGCAAAAATATTTTTGAAAGGAAATTAAACATCTTATTGGAGGATCTTGTCCATATCATGCAATGTCAGGTACCTTGTGAAGATTACTTGAGATGTGACAATATCATATCCAAGTGAAATTATTAAAGTCTTTATAAGCAACCCTCTCCGCATCTGCTGGACTTTAGGGTGAAAATATCAGCAAATGCTGAAGTAGTGTTTCTCTTATGAACTTGAGTACTCGGTGTACAAATCCAGTCTCCTCATAGTTTGTTTTTCCTTTGGTGGGTGTGTAGTGTTAATCCCTATTTCTTCTGATTAGCTATGGGTTTAAATCTATTTTGTCAAATATTACAATAGCTACACTGACTTGACTCTTGGTTGCATATCTCTTTCCTTTCTTTTACCCTGTGAATGTATTGGCTCTTGATGCTAAACTGTGATTTTTTTTTTTTTGCATGCAACAGAAGGATAAATCCTAGTTAGGAATCCACTCTGTTGGTCTGTGTCTCTTTATTATGGAATTGAGACCCATGAGGTTGAGATTAATCAACAAACAATGATGGTTGATTCCATTTTTTGTTGTTGTTGTGGGGTGTAGATTTTTGTCCTTACTTGTTTGCTGGTCTGGGAATATTTATTCCTTGTGTTGAAGTTTTCCTTTTAGCACCTTCTGTAGAATTGGATTCATAGACAATTTTGGTTAAATTTGATTTTATTGTGGAATGCATTTCTTCTCCATGTATTATGATTGAAAGTTTTGCTGGGTATATACTCTGGCTTGGCATCTGTGGTCTCTTAGAGTATGTACAACATCTGTTCAGGCCCTTAACGTTTTCAGAATTTCCATTGAAATGTCAGGTGTTGTTTTAGTAGGTCTGATTCATATATTATTTAGTGTTTTTCTGATGCAGCTTTTAATACTCTTTCTTGGTTCTGAACCTTTAGTGTTTTCATTATTATGTTTTGGGGAATATTTTTTCTGGTTCAATCTGTTTGGTATTATGTATGATTCTTATACCTTGACAGGCAGCTCCTTTTTTGTTTAGATATAGGATTATTTTTTCTATGACTTTGTTGAAAATATTTTCTTTGCCTTTTACTTGGTTTTCTTCTTTTCATATATTTATTCTTTTCATGTCAAAGATGTCATTGATGCTGGATGGTGTTTCCCTTTCTTTTTTATATATTTAACTTTTCTTTTTTCTTTCCTTCTTTTCTTTTCTTTCTTTCTTTCTTTTTTTTTTATTACAGAATTCAATCATTGTATATTGCTTTCAATGCTTGAGAGCCTCTCTTCTATCTCTTTTATTCACAAGTGAGGCTTGTGTCTGAGGTTCCCGTTCAATTTTCTATTTTTTTTTTTTTTTAATTTTCAGAGTTCTCACCGCTATTTTATTTTTATTTTTAAATTTTATTTCCAGATTCTGGTCTTGAAGTGTTGTATTCCTTTATTCCTTTCCTTCCACCATTTGTTTGCCCCTCCCCAATAAGTTTATTTAATGAATGTATTCATTTCCTTTCTAACGACTCCACTATATTCTTTAAAGTCCTTGTCTTGTCATTCAGCTATGCTGCATTTCTCAGGGCCTACTATAGTAGGATGCTGGACTGTAGTGGAAACATGGTGTCTTTGTGGTTATTGAGTGTGTTTCTGTGCTGGCCTCTGGGGTTTGGGATATTTGTAATTCTGGGTCCGGGATACGGCCTTGTCATTCTGGGTATGGCATATGGCCTTGTGATTGTTGGGTGGGTGTTTTTTCTTGTGCTTTCTGTTGCTTTCTTTGTTTTTTGGATTGTGTGGTTGCTGTGGGTTCCCTGGTAGGGAATGCTTCTCAGATCTTACCTCCAGTCCCAGGTAGAATGTGTTCCTAAGTATGCAAAGTTGTCCTTAAAGACTGGAGATTCCCTAGCTGCATAAGTGGCGAGTGTCTGAGAAGGTCCACAAGGAGGAAAGCTGGTTGTGCCACCAGGTTCTTTATAGACCCTTGGGATGGGAGCATAAAAGAGGAATAGGCTACAGCAATTAATGTGCTACAAATCTGGGGAAATGACTGTGGAATTGGAATTTGGGAACAGGAGGGAAAGTGATGGTAGCCCACCTGATTCCCGGGCAGGTGAGGCCTGTGGTTTCCAGGCAATGCCTGTGGCAGTTGTTATCTGAGACACACGGATTAGGTGTGGATGAGGAGAAGATATACCTGAATTTTTTTCTTTCATTCAATCAATTTATTTTGATTTTGATTCAATCAATTAAAATAGAATTACAGTGTTTTCCCCCTTTCTTTTCTTTCCTTCAGGTCTTCCCCAAGTACCCTCCCTTCAACTCCTTCCATGTCTCCTTTTCTCTTTCAAATTCACAGTCTCTTTAAATATATATTACTGTTCCAAATGTAAGAATATGAATACACAAACATATTACTACGACCTGCTGAAGTTTGTTTGTTTTTTCTCTTTAGGTGTATAAGGTTCCAGGACTGACCAGTTTGGGGACACATTGCTTACAGTGGCAAATTCTTCCTCCATCAGCAGTGAAATCATGCCTGGCATTCTTTGTCCAGGGTTTGACCCTATGTGATTTTTCCCCGTAGGCATTAATACATCTATTGATTTTGTCATTGTTCAGATCTTGTTTATGGAGCCATTTATTATTATTATAATAAATGTTATTAATTAGATACATAAATATTATTACTTAAATCTCAATAAATCACATTCAAATTACTGTGTAGATAGATTAAATGTAATGATAATCCATAAAACATTTTAAACTTAATATTAAAATATGAATATATAACAACCTGTATCTGTTTCATTTTTTGCCAATTTTGTGATTTTTCTGTGATAGTCCTCTTTCTCTGTTCTTTGTCTGGGAAAATAAAGATAAGAGATGCTTAGGAAAAGCATTAAGAATGGTCAAAATAAATGAAGATTTTTTCATTTTCATTAAGTTTTCAAAATATGGAGAATATATCTTTATAACAAATTACAGATGTTATGAACTTTATAGAATATACATTTAGAACAATTAGGTTAATGTTAAAACTACATTTTAATTTGTAGCTAGCATTGTTCTTGAAAATAGTAAAATTCTTAAAATTCCTTTAGAAAATATTCTATACGCGTAATTCGTTTTATACAAGAGGTTATAGTATACAAATATATGTATCCAAGTTAACTAATTTAAACTAAAATCTGTGGCATATTATTCAGGATACTAAACAAAAATAAAACACCATGAATTTCAATATTTCCCTTGGTGTTAAGGATAGAAATCAGACTCTCAATGGAGTGCTTTGAAATCAAGAACGTTGTTCTTTCAGGTTCGTTATGCCGATTGCCTTTCAATGGAAATTTTAAAAGCAAAATTCTTGACATTCTTTTGTGCCTTTTTGTTTTTTTTTTTTTTTTAGGACAAAACAACCTTTGAAAGTAGGTTGCAATGTTCCAAATATTTCCCTTTCCCCCCATTCACTTAAATTGCAGTGTTTTCCTTTATATGTTTTCATCTACAAAAGTCACTGGAAAATATTTTATGTTTATAGGTATTACTCCACAGAAGGCATGGCATCTGTCCGTAATCAGGTTTGCAAAGTATCTTGGGGAGCAAAGCTTTATCAGAATCCAGCTATATTCATTCCTTCATATACTGCTGAGAAAATTAAATGATTATGAGATGAAGTACACAGCCCACAATGCACAAAACATTTATGACCATATTTTTTAAAATAATTGATGGCACAGAGCTACCATTCCATACAGTCAGTTTTAGGCAATGAGGCTTGATCTTTGCCTTAGTGGGTGAGACTCCCAGTCACTATCACGTTCACAGCTTTGACAGAGCTTGCTAAACAGCACAGCATCTCTCTCTGTATATAGCTCTACACGTTTCTACAACTCCTTCATGGGGCTGTCTCTCATGGAGAGTCCAAAGGTAAGTATCTATCCTCCATTAACAGTGAGTACTTGTGGTTTGGGGCCCCTGTAGTTACTCATCCTAACAACAGTGTCTTGCTTCCCACTAAGATTGTGCCTTTGTGGGCCCCCAGCTCTGTGAGGAAAAGGAGAGTAGGGTAAGAGAATGAATGGGGCATGAGGCTGAGACTGGGAAAAGAGGAAGGACAGGGATAGAATCAGACTGCAAAGAGATTAAATTGATAGATAAATGGGAAAAATATCGGACATGGTTATAGACCTACAGGGACACCGCGAGTAACAAAATGGATTTCTTCTCTAATGTTGACCTGTTATGCAAACTTCCTTAGCTGGATTTAAGGTTATGAAACATGTTGCTTGTCCTACGGGTAAGGCTGTCAGTTTCTTTTTCACAAGGAGCCACTGGCTGAAGATGTGGATGAGATAACTCCCTCAGTTCCTCAGTGAAGCAGGCCAGAAATCTGAGCTGCTTTTTCAGTTCACTGAAGCTTGTTACTCCTGCTTCTTACATTTTAGCCACATAATCTTTTAGAATTTATGATGAGTGTCTTAATCCCTCTTCTTAATACAAAAAAAAAACCCCACAACTTTTAGGTATGCAGTTTTCTTTGCAATCATAATAAATCAAATGTACTGAGAACTCACATAAATGTAATTTCAAATGGATCGTGATCTTTCCAAGCCTTCTTTTTATGTTAAAAACTTTTTAAATGTATTGTCTTAGTAATTTCCTGTTCAACTTTTGCTTTAAAAAATACAAGAGAAAATTTAGTCAAGGTACTTTATAGCATCTATTACAACGTATTTACTGTGTTACATGCAAATTTTGTAATACTTTTGACTTCCTAACTGTGAGATGAGTTTGAATTCCATTAACTGTAGAAAGGTCATATAAATCTCAAATGTATAATTGACATCTGGAACTCAGTAGCTCCCATGTAAGCCTGAGAATTTGGCAGTACAAATGGACTGTTTCATTATAAAGATAAAAGAATCCTCGGCAAGATGAGCATTTAATATACATCACATCATGTCGTTCCTTGCCCAAAGGTTAGTAATGGCTCTATATTTTATATGGTATAAAATTAAAAGTCCTTACAATGATCTACAAAGCCCATGTGGTCATGATCTCCATTACGCATCATTATCATTTTGCTTCTCTGTTCTTTTCTTTCAGTACTTGTAGACAGGTTGACATCCTCATGTCAGTGAACCTGCTATGTTTCTGGGAATACTTTTGTACTTAGATGTCCACTAAAATATCACTTTTATTAAGAATCCTGTCCTGCTTGTTATAAATTTTGTTTTATACCTAATTTCCAATTTTTCTCACTATTTCTGTGCTTAAAATTCTTGTTTGATTACTTTTCCTCTTAATTGCCATAATATGAGGTCCATCAGACAGAGGGCTAATATCCAAAATATATAAAGATCTCATGAAATTAAACCCCACCAAACCAAATAACCCAATTTACAAAATGTGCTACAAATGACGTCATTTTGCCATGTGGCTGATTTGCCACATTTGAAGCTAGCTCCATGAGGAAGTTCTTTGATGATTATCATCTGCTTTGAGGTAGGCTGGGTCTTACTAGGAGTTAACCTGGCTCAAGCTTGAATGTAGGTAGAGTTGTCGGCCAAACTCTGCCAAGACGGGGTAAGAAATTCCTCAATACTTCCTGCCTCACAAATATGTCTGTTAGATATATTTGTCCAGAAGGCTGAAGATGATGCTTTTATGTTATAGAGAGTTTTGGGTGACTGTTCAGGCATCAAACTGTCTCTGTCATCTTCTCATTTGGGAAGCTGCTAAAATGCACTCCCTGTATTCTCAGGCAATTAATTTTATTCCTTCTCAAGTCTCTGATGGGATTGAAGACCAGATAACATAGGTTTACAATTAAACTTACTTGTTTAGGGGGTAAGATATTTTTAGGTGTAGATAGATGTTTTAGGTTGATAATGACGAGATACTTCGTGTTCAGAATTTTAGACTCACTAAAATAGGAAAGATGCTTTCTTCAAGGCTGCCAAATACAAATAGTCAAAACACCATTAATATAAAATTTATATAATTCTTGATTGTTTCTTGATTCTTCTTGCTGTAGGTAGTTCCTTGTATATATGTATAATAATAAATGTATATGTAAAATATTTTAAAAATCCATATACATAAAATAAATTTAAAATAGAAAAATTGGGTACAGAGCTAAACAGAGAATTCTCAACAGAGGAATATTGAATGGCTGAGAAACACTTAAAGAAATGCTATCTATAGTCATCAGGGAAATGCAGGTCAAAATGACTCTGAGATTCCATCTTACACCTATCAAAATGGCTAAGATCAAAAACTCAAGTGACAACACATGCTGGCAAAGATGTGGAGAAAGAGGAAATACTCATCCATTGCTAGTGGGAGTGCAAACTTGTACAATCACTTTGGAAATCCATCTGGCCCATTCTTAGAAAGTTAGGAACAGTGCTACCTAAAGACCCAGCTATTCTACTCCTGGGCAAATACCCATAAGATGCTCTACCACACAGCAAAGGCATTTGCTCAACTATGTTCATACCACCTTTATTTCTAATAGCCACAATCTGGGAACAACCTAGATGTCTCCCAACTGTAGAATGGATGAAGAACCTCTCGTACATTTACACAGTGGAATATTATTCAGCTATCATAAACAAGGAAGACTTGAAAATTTCAGGCAAATGGATGGAGCTAGAAATGACCATCCTGAGTGAGGTAACTCAGATCCAGAAAGACACACATGGTATATACTCATAATTGGATATTAGCCCAACATGGATGTCCTCTGAGAGACCCCAGCCATTGGGGTATAGGGATGGATACTGGGACTTGCAGCCAGACTCTGGGTGAAGAGTTGAGAATTGTATGGAGCAGTTGGAGGAGATTGTCAGGAGCTCTACCAGGAGACTCTCAAGGCTGATGGAGCTGGACACAGATGCCCTGCACAAACGGAGGCACCAACCATGAACATTGCAAGCAGAGGACCTAGATCCCATTTCCAGAAGCAGACAATAGAGAAGTCATTATTCAAATGAATAGGGAGAACAATAGGCTGCCTCTGACATGAACTCTGATTCACAGGATTTGATCACTGTCTCTTAGGGAAGAGGCCCTGTGGAGCACAAAGGAAAGGGATGCAAACTGTCTGTATGAGACCTGATATGCTGTGGTAAGACAGTGGGGGAAGAGGACGCACCTGTCAGAGGTCTAGGGGAGGGGAATAGAGCAGAAAAGGGAGGGAGATTGGGAACAAGAAGATACAACTGAGGGGATTACAATTGGGATGTAATGTGAATAAGTAATAATAACAATAAAAAGTTTTAAAAACTCAAAAAATAAAGTAATGCAGTATTTAGACATATTCTTCACAAGGACAAATGATGGTATGCTCTGATAATTTTGAAAGTTTCAACATTATTAGTTAGATATTGGAGCAGTATTGGCTCTTGGATGAATTTTGACATTGTAACTTTTGCTATGAAATATATTTTATTTTTTACATATACATTTATAAAAAAGAAATAAAAAAGGAGCCATAAAAAATACTGAGCAAATTCAAAGGATCATAAGGACATAGTGTAAAAACGTGTACTTCACCAAATGGGAAAAACTGAAAATAAATGGATGATTTCTCAACACCAGCAACAACAAAAAGAAGTGCATTTTAATTCAACTTTCATCATCATAAATTAACTTCCATGTAATTCTTTTTTCTAACAGGTTAATTTAAATGTTGAAATTAATAACATCCACAGAAAATTCATTTATATATCTTTCCACCCTGAAAGTGGCATGCTTTTACAGTATAATGTCCTGGTGTTCTTGCCTAGATTTTAGTCTGTATGATGACAGTGTTCATAATTACATATGAGTCAGACAAGCATTACTTTAGAGATTAGAATTCCTCTGTGCTGCATGTAACTGACTATCTTAATTTCTTAATTGTGTGCTATAATAGTCAGATTCCTGATTCTCACTGATTCTTAAGAGCTACTACACATTCAAAGCATTTTACAAATTAGTTTGATGTAATTATTTGACATCTTGAAATTCACAGAAAGACAGACAGACAGACAGACAGAGACACAGGGAGATAGTGTATTGGGAAAAAAATCATCCTATTCCACTTGGAAATAGAAGATCAAATATTGGTTGCATCATCAACTATGTTTGGTGAGGCAAGTAATGCTCAAAGAAAGAGGCACACAGAATGCTACTATACAGATAACCAGTTGGTGTTAAAAGTCTGTCATCATAATCTCCAAAGCAGTGAAGCTGTTAAAAAGAAAAGAATATTCAGAAAAATGTTCTTAGTATAATTATCACTATTATGTGGCAAACTCTTAATTAAAATTTTATAATACATGGAGAAATTAATTAATTGTCAATGAATAATGTTGTAGATATGAAATAAAAGGGACAAAGTCAGCCAGGAAGGTGGCATTAACTCTATATATTCAGCTCATAGTGTTATATCCCATAAAGGTCTACACCAAAAACAGCAGGTAAAATAAATCAATAATTGAGGCTGTATAATGTTTAGAACTATGAATCCTTTTATAAGAACAAATATACCTCTGTTTTACTCATTTTCTGGTGTTTTTCTAAATGTAAGTGAAAATGGGTCTCTAAAGGTAGACATATAATGTATACTATACATATGTATATATTCTAATAACTGTTTACTAATTTCCTTTTCTTTTTACTTATTGTTAGAATATAAGACATTACAGTTAATTGTGACTTTTCCATATATGTTATTTTTGGTTCTTTCTCCTTTCCATGGTGCTTCCCAAGTTCCATACTCCTTACTGCTGGTCTCTTCTCTCCCTCCAAATAAATCTCTTTTACCTTAAGTGTCACAATATTCTATCACTTTCTCATTTGTTATTGGCCAACTTACTATCTTCCCATCCCTTTTGAAAATGCTTCTCTGCTTCATGACTTTACACACACATACACGCATGCACACTCACATGCAACACAAACATATATATATTAAAACTAGAGAACATATATTAAATAACACATGTTGTATTTGGATTTGACTCTTATTTAGCATAATAATCTTTACTCATATTAATTTTTCTGAAATGTCATGCTATCATTTTCTTTATAGCTAAATAAAAATGCTATTTGCTGTGCCTATGTACCATATTTTCTGAACTCTAAATAGGAAAAAAATAATATTTTTATGTGAAACAACAAGGAAAAAGAAATTGGAAAAAAGGAGACCAAAGGAACATAATATATAATTGTAAAACACATAAAAAGGCCTAGCCTAGAGAGCGATTTTTGTCTAAGTAAATTTAAGAAGTATTATTCTAGCTTGGTGAAAAACAAATCACAGAGGGAATCAAAGAATAGAGACTGTGAACAATGAAGGAATGCTAAAATCTGTAAAACTAGTGCTACTATCAATATTTTAAAGTCTGTGTAGCTCAGCAATTAATGTTTGCTGACTTATACAATCTATTTAAAGTGAGGTGCATAATTTAAAACATATTGATTATTATAGCAAGAAAAAAATCACATCCTTTCCAAGAAAATATATGGAGCTAAGGAAAATAGCAATGCAGACTATTTTACATTATTACAACATTCTAGACACTCAAAGATGCATTGACTTCAAGTATACACTTACATTGGGATAAAAATTATATGGAATTCATAAGTTACAAGAAAACAAGGAGAAAATAAACACCTAAACAATATGAGAGGATATGATTTTAAAACTGAGAAAAGTTGTGTAAAATAACATGGAAAAGAATAATGGAATTAGAATAGAAATTTGAAAATAGAAGATGTTTTCTATTCGAACAATTCTAACAATTGACTAATTTGTCATGACTGTGTAGGATAATTTTATTTATTTTTTTAATTTTAATAAGTTCCCTTTAATATCTCATTGTGTTTTGAAAAATAACAAACTTTAAGAATAATCTGTCTTATATTTTATAGAGTATTTATGCCTCTATTATATAGATGTAAATATGTAATATTCATATGTACATCACCATAGCTTATAAATTTAAATAGAACACAATATATTGTATACCAATAGTAGACTTTATATAGTTATTTCTGATATTTTACTGCAGATATATATATATGTAATTAAAGCTAATTTTTTAATATGTTGATAAATTTCTAGAATTTATTAGCACAGTCCAGATGAAGCTATTTATGTAAATTGAAGTTAAAGAATATGCTCTCCATGCTTTCCTCCCCAAGATTGAAGAAAGAAGTATTTATGGGCATAAGCCAGTATAAATATTTTTGCATTGTCATTTGAATATTTTGAAGTTAGAGATCACACAAAGTCCAGGAAAAGGTCATTTTCACTATTGTGACCTTTTTAGATTCCATGCATGACTATTAGAAGAAAGAATGAACAATACAGTGAAAAAGCACCATCAGAATTCTTGAAATGACTTATTTATTATATAAACAATGTTCACAATTTTAAAAGGTTAATGCCCATTGGAAGACAGAGAGTCAAAGGAAACAGTTTATATTAAACAGCAAAAGAAAGACAAAAAGAAAAACACACTAGCAGTGTAGATGTCATATATATGCTTTTTTAACACTGAATAATTGTGTTTAATGTGTTTGAGAAATAGATATAATTGATAAATAATAAAGAATACGGCAATCTAATATCTGACCCTACTGTGTTATCAGAGCCTCCCTTAGGCTAGATGAATGTCAAAGTGCTTTTAGTTATGGAGAGATCTGTGTTCCATGTGGATGCAGGTGTAGATGTTCCAGTGTGGTTCACAGAAAATCCCAGGTCACAGAGACTGTCTTCCATTTCTTACCATATGATATCTAAGCACGGCTATGCATTTCATAATGTGTCACATTGTGAAAGTCAGAAAAGGACTGTGACTTTGCCAGAAAGATTGATTAGATGTACATAGTAATAAAATCATGCTAGTGACAGCCCATCACTTTACTATATCTGGTGGTTAAGAGAAAGTCACAGATCTAGCCCACAGTCAAGGTGAGTAGATGACACACATACATCACAGAGTGGGATCAGGCATTTGAATCTGTCTTCCACACATACAAGACATGCTATTGAACCTAAACGGTGTCTAACATACCTGCAATGCAAGTGCTATCATATAATACAAGGACAGAAAAATCTAGAAACATAAAAACATACACACTGCTCTGGTAATCTGTCTTTTCCTTTTCTCACTAGTAAAAGGTTGCATACCTGATAGATGCCAAATATAGACTCTATGGGGTACTTAAACTGAGTTAACTCCTAAAAGCATTAAGCGTTATAGGAAATGTGGTAGTCTATCCTGGCCAAATGAAAGTTTAAAAATATTTGTACTTAGCAGACAACAATAGGAGCTTACACTAACACTCCATTCATTAGTCTGTTAGGTAAGTCACGTTGTAGCTTTTAGAACGCAATGAAAATGTTACCAATTCAGCCTGCCTGGTACTGCTCCAGCTGTTATTCTCAAGAAATCAGTATCTCTTATCAAAAGCCTGTTCTTGGAGACATATGCTCACTTTGACAACAACAACAACAACAACAACAAAAGAGCAAGATTGTGAATAGAAAACATATTCATAGTCCATTTTCTTGAGTATCATCTTAGATGTCTTCTAAAACAAAATACTATTTGAAAATGACGTATGTTACAATGCACTTGCTAAAATTCCAGGGAAAGGAGTTGATCATTTAGTCATTTAGTTAATTTAAGCCATTTCCAATTTATATGGACATCAGCTTTAATTCGCAAAAATATCATTTTCTTGTTATTTTTTTCTACCTGAAGAAATTTGGAAATGTTGGTATGAATGTCATAAACTTTCACTATTCAAGACTAATGATCCTCAGTTCTATGTCTTTATTTTGAGTTACTAATCTATGTGCATCCAAAAGAAGCAGAACTATATTAGAACATACTATTGCTTTTAATATTCAAATGCAGACATGTTTCTCAGTGTCACTAAGTCATGAATGACTGAGACTGAAACCTATCTTTTCATGAACTATTGATGTTTTGACAGAGATTAATTATTTATAATTTAGAAGGATAACTAAAGTGAAATACATGTATAATTTTTACTTTATTTACCATCATTGTGGAACTCATTTAAAATGGCAAATGTATTTTTGTAAGTAAAAATCCATGTGTCATCCGAATTATAAGTTTTACGCTGTTCTTCCAGGACTTTGCTTTTCTTTTATTTTAATCGAAGAAAATATAATGAGTAAAATGTTTTACTCATTGCATGAGATTTGTAGAATCTAAGATTTGGACCCCCTAGTTTAGTCGATGTAAACATGTTTTTGCTTTGATCCCA
The DNA here is from genome assembly GCF_964271855.1 of Acomys minous. NCBI lineage: Eukaryota > Metazoa > Chordata > Mammalia > Rodentia > Muridae > Acomys > Acomys minous. The sequence continues at coordinate 70,598,043 of NC_140496.1, read as the reverse complement.
GGTGTGCAAAGTGCCACAGACTTTTGTGAGGGTGTGTGACCTATGTCCACTGGAAACAGACATGGGTGAGGATGAGTGATGGCTGTCCATTAGAAGCGGAACTGTCTTATGTAATGGTATGCCTTTGAAAGTTGCAAAAAATCAGGTATAGTCCAAATAACAAAGCTTAATCACATTTGCATCGCTTCACATCTCCTGGTGGTTCATCGCTCTTCTTCAAGAAACTACTAGTGAGAAATGCTTCGGAGAACGCCTTGGGGTTCTAGATGCTGCAGTTGTGGTCATGGTCACTTTTGATGTTTGTTGTTTAATGGGTCTTGTGGAATCCTGATGATGCAGAATGGAACTGGCTCAAGGAACTGAGTATAAAATGGTGCACTTCTGTCCCTATTAACCTTCTTTCTCTCTTATCTTATGTAGGTAGGTTTGGAGGGAGTTATAGGTATTAAAAACCCCTAATAAAGTAGGTTTCAAAAGGTCAAAGCCAACAACATGGCAGCTAGTAACTTATCATTACTATTGCATGAAATTGAATATCCATCCTCATTATTCATATTTTCATTTTCTCATAAAAACCTAAGTCCTTAAGTGTGGTAGTGTGGTTTTTAAGTATCACTCTAAGGTTTGCAGTCCCATTCCTCAAATTGCATTCAGTTATACCTGCATTTGTGCTTTGCTTAACCTGAATTAGATTACCTTGAAAGTTCATTTTAAAATGTAGTCAGAAAAATGACATTGTTTCTAATTCTTCTCATTACGCACAGCTACAAACTAGACAATAACTCAAGAAGGCATTAAACAATGAAGAAAGAAAGGCTACTAAAGTCACTTTTCCCCAGGTTGATTAGGAAGATAAAGTCTCTACATTTTACAGAATAGATTCTGAAAGTGGAAGTCTTTGCATTCTGAGTAGTACCAATCCACTAGAAGGCAGGTTTTAAATTTTCCTAATGCCACAACCCTTTTAATATAGTTACTCATGTTGTGGTTGTCTGCTACCATATATTATTTTGTTGCTATTTTGAAGTTGTAATTTTGATACTGTTGTGAGTTAAAATGTAAATATATTATATATAGGATATCTGATATGTGGTCCCTGTGAATGGGTCTCTAGTTGACTCCCAAAGTGGTTGCGAGCCATAAGTCAAGAAGTGCTATGCTAGCAGATGTGCTTTTCTGTTATCAGATTGAAATCAAAGGTAGGAAAATCTCTTCATGTGCTCTTATGAGCAACTTTTATAACTCTTAGTATGTTACAGGGGTGAGAAGAACATCAGGAAGGTTGAAGATGCAGAACGTGTCACTCTCTAGTGTTACAATACTCTAAGAGGGCTTATATCTCAGGACACAGCTGAAACATTCCATGCCTAGGAATGTATTAAGGTACTTGGACCTTCAGTTCTCCAAGAATTAAAGTCTTTATGGGATCTAGAAAGTCAGAATTCCTTATACCAGTAATAATGTCTTGTGTTACAACTTCCAGGATCTCTAAACCTTGAAGTACCTTAGGCTTTGAGGTGACTAGTATAATAGGTCCGATGTCTGAAGTCCAGAGGCAGAAGTTATCGATGTGAGATCTCTGGAACTCTTTCAGCAGCTCTAGCCTATGATTTCACTTCCCTGGTGTCCTGTAGCCTTCTATCTGTTCTCCTCATCCATCTCTAACTCTCTACTTTTGTCACCCCTGTTGCTTCTTTCTGCCTCAACTAATCTCAAATTGTTCAGCTGGTCTTAAGATATCAAGCACCTTTTTTTTTTGAATAGGGGCCCTCGCTGAAGCCAGAGCTTGCTGATTGTACTCACTGGGTTATAGGAAAATATCTAGGATGTTTCCCTGTCTCCTTGTTCTAGGATGATAGGCACACCACCAGCCCAGATCTTCATGGATGATGAGAATATGAACCTAGGTGTTTATGCTTCGACACAAACATTTTACCAAATGAGACAGATTCCTAGCTCCTGGCTTATTTTTGCAAGTAAACTAGATCAGAAGGATAAACAGAAACATCAGTGTGTTTCCCAAAGTCAGAATTTATTGTATAACAAACAGTATACTCACAAAGTTCAGCTCTTTCAATGATAGCGGTCTGTCACATGACCCTCTCAGTTGCCACAAGTGATAAGTCTTACTATTGTTATCAGTTTAAGTAAGAAATTGATGTGTGGAAAACTTTGATCACAAAGACCACATTTAATTGTATAACAAAGACTCTAATAAAAGCTGTTCCTTTAGATGTCAATTTCTAGGTCCCAGAAAGTTCCAGCTCTCAAAACTTCATCTAAGAAGTATTTCCTTATGCAGTTGACTGGATCTTCCCATATTAATCAAGACAGTCATGGAGACTGAAGATGATACCCTTTAACTAGATAGTACTCTTTGTAGAGGGATGGAAACACCAATGTATCCACAGAAACATCGACCCAAATATATCCTGCCTACAAAATGTACAAGGGAAAAGAGAACAGAGATTGAGGGAATTATCAAACAATGTCTGGCCAAGCTGAGCTCCACCTCATTGGAAAGAGCTAATCTATGACACTATTAATGATACTCTGCTGTGCTCACAGACAGGAATCTAGCATAGCTACCCACTGAGAGGCTCTACCCAGCAGCAGATCCAAACAGAGATGCAGAGACTCCAAGCCAAACATTGGGCAATGAGAGGAAGGAAGTCTTGTGGAAAAGTGGATAGAAGGTCCTGGAGGAGAGAGGAGCTCCAGAAGAAGGCTAACAGAGACAACTAACCAGGGCCCAGAGCAGCATAGACTGAACCTAGGCCCCGTACACAGATATACCAGAGGGGCAGCTCAGGCTTCCTGTGGGTCCCCTAGTAAAGGAAGCAGAGGATACCTCTGACATGGACCCTGTTGCCTACTTTTTGAAGAAGATGTACCCAGTCTTGATGGGCTTAGATGAGCTGGGGTGGGAGGGTAGGGGGTTCCCCTTTTCTGAGGAATAGGGCATGTGGGATAGGGGAAGAGGGAGGGAAAGTGGGACCTGGAAGAGAGGAGGGAGGGAGCTGCAATTGGGAGTTAAATAAAGTGAATAAATAAATAAATAAATAAATAAATAAAACAAACAAGTAAATAAAATTCAAAAAGTCAATCTCTCACAGGCTAATCTGATTGAGGCATTTCATCTGATATGCCTTCTTCCCACATGATTGTATGTTGTACCAATTTGACAACTAGCCAAGACACTGTTTTAGCCATTTAAGTAGCCAAATCTATTACTTCCTTTTGCATATTATGTATCATTCCTGCTTCCAAATCTCAAAAATGATTGAATAGGATTAACCTTTAGGTCAATAGCAACCTCACTAAGACTACCTTGACTGTCTGCCTTCCCTGCAACCTCTCTGGTCTTTTCAGTGATCTACTCTTCTATTTACCTCCACCTTTTCTCTCCTTAATTCCAATTCAAACTGATTTCAAAATTCCTCATGAACTTTCCGACATATATTTGTAAATATTCTTTTAATAACTGTTTTGAATTTATATTCATAGATAGGCCCCAAGAAGAAGAAAAATAATTGTTCCCTTTTTTTTTCACTTTAAAAGTTTTATTAATTCTTTGAGACCTTCATACAATGGGCTTTGATTGTATTCATGCCCTCCCACAACTCTTTCCTAATTTGCATTCTTCTTCTACCCACCCAACTGTGTCCTTTTAGAGAAAAAAAAATCATTCTAAAACAATTTGGAGCACAGCATTAGTTTATGAAATACTTGGGAATTCATTCATTCTATAGAGTTCGACATTTGCCATATCTTTACCTGGGCACTGTGAACACAATTGTTCCCTTAAAAGTACATCAAAACTAAATTTTTTTATTTCTCTCTTCAATTATCTCCATACTCTGCAGTAGATAAGAGAGGAGGATAAAAATGGCTAAAATAATAGTTTTTATTTTTGCTTGTCACTGAGATGTCTGCCAATATACATCAAACCTCAAGCTGATTTTCTGCTAAACTGTTACTGGGTAATTATTTCTCTTTGATATTGTTGACTATTTAAGTATATTTACTCATTTATTATAGACTTTACTTTTCTGTGAGTGTGTGCACATGTAGGGGGTTGCAGATATACTGGTGCATGTTAATGTGAGTGTTTATGTATTGGAGGGCAGTTGTTAACCTCCAGGGTCACCTGCTTTTTGAGACAAAGTCTCCCACTGGAACCTGAGGATCATGTAGGCATGGTAGACTGGCTATGTAGTTTTGCCATCACATTGGTTACAACAACCAACAGTGTCTTACAGAGCACAATGTCATTGTTTTCACCTGACTACTGAGAATTGAACTCAGGTCTTCATGCTTGCACAGTGAGCATTGTGTTGATTATTTCCCCTACTACGAGACTATTTTTCTTAATTTTATATAGGCCCCCAAATTAACACATGAAACTAGGTGTATAGAAATATACTGAGAAATAATACAATGGAATAGAAAGAATAAAACAGAAGGAAAGTTTCTTTAGTTAAGCGTTACTTTATATAAATATTGTGTCTAGTTCGTGCTGTTTTTTCTTAAACTCTGAGGTTCTATTTTGTCAACGTGAGTTTGAAAGCGTCATTCAGCACATATTTATGTGTTCACACATACACACATATCCCATACATTTTATACCTCTGGTCTGGTACCCGAAAAGAAGCTCCTTTGAAAACCAGTGAATCACTATGTGGCAGGTTAATGCCTCTGCTCTGCCACTGCTGCTGCACCAGGATGACGGATGATGTAATGCACAGGCATCCAAGTGAGAAAGCCGTGGAGTCTTCCTGTGAATTTAGGTGTTGATGAAAGATGAGCTTCTGCTAAAATGAACATATGTTGTTCATGAAACCTCCAGAGGAACTATTAAAAACGCACTACTCATTTTTAAGAGAGGTTTAATTACTGTGTAGACAGCATACAGCAGTATTCCTGTAATCTTCCTGCAGCAGCACTGCTGTGAGTGATTGGGATGGGAGGTTTTCGGTATGTGATTTCAGAAAACTGCAAGTCAAAAGGGATAACGGCCTCGTTAATGTGTCATCAGAAAGCCTCTTTGCTCTGAGGCCTGACAGGGAAAAGACTGCTGTATGCCATGCTGCTGTTGGGCTATTGAGAGAGCCACAGATACAGTTTGGATTGCCTACCTTTACTACTTTTATTTTTGTTATTTGAAAAATAGTACACACACACACACACACACACACACACACACACACACACACACACACACATAAATTAGCCATTGTGTTAAATTATGTCAGTCAGCTGAAGCCAACATATAATGATTTTTGGGGTAACTTTTACACTTGTAATTTTCCCTGAAATGCAGTGAAAGAGATCATCTATTCTTAATGGTGGAAATTGGGTTAGAGCAGGTATTGAGCTTTAGGAAAACAACTCAGTAATTTGTTGTAAGTTAACAACAGGAAAAAAAATCCAAAAATTGAGAATGCTAATAGCCCTGTCTTTAAACATTAGTATGTTTTAAAGGAATAACATTAATTAAATCACATATTGCATAGAAAAATAATTTCATACATATAAAGATATAATTCTATTCATGACCTCCACTAATCTTTGTAGAATAGTGTTCTCACTCTTTGAATCTAATAATTTTGAGAAATTAAGAAATAAACACTAGCTTACTTTATCAGTGTCTACTCAAATTTGTATGTAGTATAATATTTGCTTATGTGTGCTTGTGACGTGTGCTTGAACTGTATTTAGACATAATGGAGTCGGTTAAAGAATATTGAAAATTCCTAATGCTTTGCTTGCCTTTAATGTGCACTGTGTGCTACCTGACTCATTTTTCTCTCCATTCTGTGCTATGTTATAAAACCTGGGAGAGGCCCATTATAGTTTAGAGATTGTTGTAAAGTATGCCCAAGATTGGACTCCTTTGTAAACATACTATGAAGAAAAGCAATTAAAAGGTTCAGTGATACTAAATGTGGCCACTAATTTTGTAAGTTACTTTCACATCAGCTTTGAATCTGCTCTATGTGTTGGACTTTGAATCTACTCTCAGTGTAGCTGATTTTCCATTAGGACAGCAAAGAACCCAGAGGGGTCACTCAAATTGGCTTTAATTTCAGAGGAAAGGTGGATGGGCTGCTATAATGAATCCTGTTCTTTCTGGACTGCCTAAAGGGCTGCTCTTGCCTGTTCTGAAATATAATGTCTCTCTAAACCTTAACTAGTGATTCTCTTATAAGTTCATTGGATGACTTTAAGCTGTGATGCTTTCAAATGTAAATATTTCTTTCAACGTTAATAGCATGAGCTTTTACCATTCTTTTGTACTATCTGATATTGATTTTTACCTTTTAAAATGAGAATGTATTTGGACAAGAAAAAGAGAAAAGTAAGAAACTAAACCACAGTGATGTTGCTTGGAAGTATAAGAGCAATCACGCAATCATGATGGATTGAGAAGAGGCATAGGAAGCTACAGACTTAAGAAAACTCCAATCCCCTACCAGATCTAGCCAATAGAAAGGACACTCTTCACCGCTGAGTGGAGAGTGGGAACTGACTTTCACATGAACTCTGGTGCCCCATATTTGACCACGTCCCCTGGATGGGGAGGCCTGGTGGCAGTCAGAGGAAAGATCGCAGGCCACCAAGAAGAGACTTGATACCCTATGAGCATATACACAGGGAGGAAGTCTCCCTCAGTCACAGTAATAAGGGAGGGGAGTAAGGGGGAAGCAGGAGGGAGGGAGGAATGGGAGGATACAAGGAATGGGCTAACAATTGAGATGTAATATGAATAAATTAATAAAATATTAAAAAAAAGAAAACTCCAAACAACTTTTCCTTAATGATTGAGCAGGAGGATGACCCGTTTCAGATCCTGTAAAGGAGGCTCATAGGAACACCTGACACAGGCTAGGATGCTCATGAGAAGAAGGTCCACACACAGTTCCATGTTAGTTGTCTTCTGCTACTCTTTTATAAAACACATGATGTGGAATTTGGAATCAGCTGTCAATTCCATTTCTGTCATTTAACCACTTACGAACATAGTTAAGATACTAATAAGACCCATATAAGAGAGTTGTTTTGTGATTTTTTAAAATAAACTATACACATCACAGAGGATGTACAAGAGGAGCACAGTGGGTCCTTCCTTAAAGGTTCTGCAACCATGGTCGTCCTAGCAGCACTGAGTGGACTCTGGGCTTTTGAAGGATTCCATATCATTTTAACAACAAAAGGTACACTTTCAATTATTTGGTCATGGTAGATATAAATATTGTACATTTAAAGTTTAACATAAAAACATAATAATTATTAACATATGATTTAAGATTTATTTTTAAAGGAGCCTTATGACCAACATATTTTTCTATTTCTTCATTGTATTTCTGAAACTAAAATATAAAATGTGTGTTGTCACAGTTCACATGGTTTTCAGAAATGGAACCCTCTCCTTTGCACACTTAAATCCCTTTCATTCACACCCTCAATGATAAATAAAATTCCAAGGAGCATTTCAAATCAACTTTCAGCCTTTGAGAAGTAATTGGCATCTTGAGAATCTTTATTCTGAGAATAAGTTTTATTGTTGTCCATGAACTTGTCCTTTACACATAATTATTTATACTATTAGAAACTCTTTGGCTCTCTTTACTTTTCTTTCTTTCTTTATTATAATTTATTCACATTACATCCCAATTGTTATCCCATCCCTCTTATCTTTCCATTCCCAGCTTCCCTCCCTCTTCTGCCTATTCCCCTCCCCTAGACCTCTGATAGGGAGAGCCTACTTACCCCACTGTCCAGCCTCAGCCTGTTAATGTCACATCAGGATAATCTGCATCCCCATCCTCTGTGTGTCCACTAGGCTATCTTGCCAGGTGGCAGTGACCAAATCATGGGCACCAGAGTACATACCAGATGTTCAGAGCAGTCCCCCTTCCCCTGCCCCACATAGAGAATCAGCAATTCATCTGTTACATCTGAACAGGATGTCTTGGTTCCCTGCATGCATTGTCCTTGGTTGGTGTATCCTTTTGTTCAGGCCCCCTGTGTCCAGATCCACAGGCCTTGATGGTCTCCCTGTGGAGCTCCTGCTTGCTCCCATACCTTCCGTGCCCCAATTCTTCTCTACAACTCTCAGCACTCACACCAGAGTACAATATCTGTCCAGGTCCCCCCCACTGTGTGGAGTCTCTCAGAGAAGATCTATTTTGGGCTAATATCCCTTTCTAAGTGAATATATACTATGTGAATCTTTCTGGGTCTGGGTCACCTCACTTAGGATGATTTTTTTTTCTACTTCCATCCATATGACTGCAAATTTCAAGATTTCATTGGTTTTAATAGCTGAATATTATTCATTGGTGAAATGTACCACCCTTTATTTATCCATTCTTCAGTTGAGGGAAATTTAGGTTGTTTCCAGATTCTGGCTATTACACATAAAGCAGCTATGAACATAGTTGAGCAAATGTCCTTGTATGGTCCAGCATCTTTCAGGTATATTCCCAGTAGTGGCATGGCTGGGTTTTGAGGTAGCACTATTGCCAATTTTCTGAGAAAGCATCAGATTGATTTCCAAAGTGGTTATGTAAGTCTGCACTCCCACCAGCAATGGAGGAGTGTTCCCCATTCTCCACAGTCTAGCCAGCATGTGCTGTCACTTGAGTTTTTGATCTTACTCAGTCTGATAGGTGTAAGATGGAATCTCAGAGTCAGTTTGGTTTGCATTTCCTTGATGTCAACAGATACTGAGCCTTTCTTTAATTGTTTCTCAGCCTCAATATTCCTCTGCTGAGAATTATCTGTTTATATCTGTACCCCATTATTATATGGATTATTTCATTTGGTGGTGTTTAATTTCTTGAGTTCTTTATATATTTTGTATTTTAGGGCTATTAGCCCATTGTCAGATATACAGTTGTTGGAGAACTTTTCCCAGTCTGTAGACTATTGCTTTGTTCCATTGACAGTGACCTTGGCATTACAGAAGATTTTCAGTTTCATGAGGTTCCATTTATTAATTGTTGATCCTAGAGCCTGAGCTATTGGTGTTCTGTTCAGGAAGTTATCTCCTTGCTAATGAGTTCTAGGCTCTTCCCCACTTTTTCTTCTATCAGATTTAGTGTGTCTTGTTTTATATTGAGGTCTTTAATCTACTTGGACTTTAGTTTTTGTATAGGATGATAAATATGGATTTTTTTGCATTTTTCTACAAGTAGTCATCCAGTTAGACCAGGACTATTTGTTAAAGATGCTGCCTTTTCCCCCCATTGTATTGATTTGGCTTCTTGATCAAAATTCAAATTCCAAAGATGTGTTTATTTCTGAGTCACCAATTTAATTCCATTGATCAACCAACTTACTTCTATACCAGTACCAGGCCATTTTTATTACTGTTGCTCTATAGTACAACTTCAGATCAGGGATGGAGATTCCTCTAAATATCTTTGATTCTACAGGATCATTTTTGCTATTCTGGGTTTTATGTTTTTCCATAAGAAGTTGGGAATCGATCTTTCAAGGTCTGTAAAAACGTGTAGGTATTTTGAGGGGGGTTGCATTGAATCTGTAGATTGCTTTTGGTAAGATGACCATTTTTATATGTTGATCGTCCCAATGTAGGATTATAGGAGATCTTCCTGTTTTCTGGCTTCTTCAATTTTCTTCTTCAGAGACTTGAATGTATATATATACACACACACACACACACACACACACACACACACACACACACACGTCTTTCACTTTTTGTGTAGAGTTTCCCCAAAATACTTTATATTATTTGTGGCTATTGTGAAGGATATGGATTCCATAATTTCTTTTTCAGTCCTTTTATCATTCATATACAGGAGGGCTACTGACTATTTCTGAGTTGTTTTTCTATCCTGCCACTTTGCTGAAGGTATTTATCAGCTGTATGAGTTTCTTGGTAGAATTTTTGGGGTTACTTATGCATAATAGCCTATAATCTGTGAATAGTGATACTTTGACTTCTTTCTTTTCTATTTGTTTACTGTTGATCTCCTTTAGTTGTCTTATTGCTCTAGCTAGAACTTCAAGTACTCTATTGAAGATATATGGTGAGAGTGGACAGCCTTGCTATGGCCCTGATTTCAGTGCAATTGTTTTAAGTTTCTCTCCATTTAGTTTGATATTGGGTATAGACTTTCTGTATATTGCCTTTACTATGTTTAGTTATATGCCTTGCATCCCCAATCTCCCTAAGGCTTTTAACATGAAAGGGTGTTGGATTTTGTCAAATGCTTTTTTGGAGTCTAAGGATATGATCACGTGTTTTCCCCCAATTTGTTTATAAGGTTGATTATATTGATGGATTCTGTATATTGAATCACTCCTGCATGCCTTGGATAAAGCCTACTTTGTCGAGTGTATGAGATTTTAGATGTGTTCTTGGATTCGGTTTGTAAGTACTTTATTGAGTATTTTTGCACCAATCTTCATAAGGGAAATTGGTCTGAAATTCTCATTCTTTGTTGGGTCTTTGTGTCGCTTAGGTATTAAGATGGCTTTAGTTTCATAGAATGAATTTGGTAGTGATACTTCTATTTGCATTTTGTGGAATAGTTTGAGGAAAAGGGAAGTGGAGAGTACCCAAATCAACAAAATCAGAAATGAAAAGGGAGATGTACCATCAGATACTGAGGAAATCCAAAGAATTATTAGGTCTTACTTCAAAAGCCTATATGCTGAGTAATATGAAAATCTAAGTGCTATGGACAATTTTCTTGACAAATTCCACTTACGAAAGTTGAATTAAGATCAGGCCAAATAAATTAAATAGTTTTATATCCCCTAAGAAGATAAAAGCAGTCATCAAAAGTTTCCCAACCAAGAAAAGCCCAAGGCCACATGGATTCAGCACAGAATTTTACCATCATTCAAAGAAGTGCTATTGCCAATACTCTCAAATGATTCCAGAAAATGGCTTTCTCTTTTTGATGGAAGAAAAAGGTGATGTCTGCATCACTACATGAGTAGCTTTTGTATTCATAAGGGCTTCAGTTTCTATGTAAAGTGTCAACCCAATACTGATTACTCAAGAGAATTAGAAAACCTCTGGTAAAGGTTGTATACAAATGTATATTATAAAAGTTGAATTAATTTGTTTTGACTGGCACAATAGAATACCATAATGTTGTAAATTTTAGAGAGTGAAAGTCCTAAATTATAAGCTTTCCAGTTTTAGTCATGTGTCTTTCTCTTGGCTTCCTGATGTCTAGCATCGTTCTATATCTAAACATGGCTGCCTTGTGGTACAGACACATGAGAGGAGGAGCAGAGTACAGTTAAAAGAGAAAGAAAGACAAACTCTGATACCCTTTCTCCTGAAAAGCCTAGAATGTGGAAGATTGAAAAATTACCTCAAACATATGTATTTTAGGGTGATAATACTTTTATTATGTCCTTTAATGATTTACTGAAATCTCTGTTCTTCTTGCATACTAAGTACATTTGAACTATATCAATAATCCTCAACCTGGAGCAAAATGGTATTTGAGACATAATTCATCTTGACACAAGAAGAGCTTCCTAGCCTTGATGCCCAGAACTAGAAGTTTCTGTGCCTGGAAAACTGATCTGGGGACTACCGGGAGTAAACATTTTCATTTCTGAAGGGGAAAATATTGAAAGGATGAAAATAGCAATGGGTAGATGGTAAGTTCTAAACTTACTAACATAAATTATAACTTAAGTCTGGAAACTAACCATCTGTATAAAGCTGTCCCTCTATCTCCACTTAGATGAAAAGACCTACTTAGCTCATCTTCAGGCCACCCTGCTCTCACAGCTGCTTAGGACAGAACCACGTGTACAGTATCTGCTAAAGACACCTGGCCCACTGAAGTCAAGACACTTAATCCTCTAAAAGCAAGGTAGTGACTGTCACAGTGACCACTGAGCCATTGCTAAGGTTGTCCTTCTTTTCCTCTATAATGTGTGTTTCTAGCATTCCTAATTCTGTCCCATTTCCTGTTTTATTTCGTTCATGCTGGCAGTGCTTTTACTGATACATCAACATTCCTATTATGGCTTTTGCTTGGGAGAATTCTTGGGTCTGTATTTTATAGACTACATACAAAATGATTGTTCAACTTCAGTCTTACCAATGTCTTCAAAATAGCACAGACTACATGCTTAAGGAAAATATTTTCTTGCTTACCAGGCATAGGTTGAAAATTCCAGAATGTTTATTTTAATTTTACAGTTTATTGTAAAGCTGCTATAACTTTAATATTTTATTTAATTTGGAGGAAGAGGAGAAGGAGGAGGAGGAGCAAGAGGAGGAGGAGGAGGAGGAGGAGGAGGAGGAGGAAGAAGAAGAAGAAGAAGAAGAAGAAGAAGAAGAAGAAGAAGAAGAAGAAGAAGAAGAACTTTGAACATAATTCTGACAGGTTCACAATTTTGCATAAAAGCACAAATTGTGAAAAACTACGGCCAAATAATGTATAAATGAATGTAATGGCCAGTCAATCACGGTATAATTTCTGGGTTTTTGTTTTTGTTTTTTTTTGTTTTTTGGGTTTTTGTTTTTGTTTTTGTTTTTGTTTTATCTGCCTTTTTCCCCCTTTTTTTATTAATTTATTCTTGTTACATTTCAATGGTTATCCCATCCCTTGTATCCTCCCATTCTTCCCTCCCTCCCATTGTCCCCTTATTCCCCTCCACTGTGACTGTTCCTGCGGAGGATTTACCCCACCCCCCCTGTATATGCTCATAGGGTATCAAGTCTCTTCTTGGTAACCTGCTGTCCTTCCTCTGAGTGCCACCAGGTCTCCCCCTCCAGGGGACATGGTTAAAGGTGAGGCACCAGAGTATGTGAGAAAGTCATATCCCACTCTCCACTCTACTGTGGAGAATGTTCTGACCATTGGCTAGATCTGGGTAGGGGTTTAAAGTTTACGGCCTGTATTGTCCTTGGCTGGTGCCTTAGTTTGAGCGGGACCCCTGTGCCCAAATCTGCCTATCATAATGTTCTACTTGTAGGCTTCTAGGACCCTCTGGATCCTTCTACTTTGCCATTCTCCCATGCTTCTCTCATCTAGACCCCAATAGGATGTCCTCCCCTCTGTCTCAGTTTCCTGGTAAGTGAAGGCTTTCATGGGACATGGCCCTTGGGCTAATATGTAGATTTGGCCTGTACTTTTATTGACTTACAGCAAAATTGCATTTACCAGTTCAGTAGTCACATCCCTAATGCTTAGACTGTGCTAATTTACTATTTAAAGAGTGTCAAACCTCAAGTAGAGCTGCAATGAGCATAGCACCGTAGTAATTAAGGTTTCAGTAACTCATTGTCATTTTGTTAAATCAATCTATTGTCCTTAATTGCAAAATTGTCAAGTTAATAGGAAATTGATAATTTATTACCAATTCTGAATCTTCAAGTCTTGATGGTTGTAGTTAACTTTATGGTCTATATTTACTTACAGAAATGATTTTGTTTTCTTATTAGCAAAAAATGATTATTATGTCAACTTTTCTCCCAAAATATATTGCTTTTCTCTGGATCAGGCTACTAATACAATTATCCTGTCATTATATACTGCCACCCAGAAAAGGTCTGTGCCCATTGACAGGACAGAAAGTACATTTATGTAAAATAAGTGTTTATTCTTTCACACCTGTGTTCTCACTCTATTGATGGAAATGTTATTGTTTGTTCAACAGACGTTATTATGTTTTCTTCAAGAAAAGAACTTTAGGCTTAGCACCACAGCATATAATACTTAGAGAAGTGAAACGTTTATTTTTCTATTGAATAGTTGCTTTGGGTAATAGTTTTAAGAAGGATAATTTGGAGTAGGCTAGGGTAGAAGTTCAATACACAGATGCAATATTCATGTAAGCTCTCCTGAAGAGAAATGCCTATTTTGTAGGGAGCTCTTTGTATGTGAACAGACTGTCATCCAGGTCAATCATTGATGTCTGTTCTGGAGTCTCAGCTTCAGATTTACCTCACTTTGCCTGGAGAATGTCTTACAGTATCAGTGAGTTATTGGGCTTGGTATTTAGTCATTATCAAGATATATTTTATTTTAGTCATTTTGACTGTTAAATCTCCCACCAAGGAGACAATGCTAAAGCAGTTACTCAACTATTCTACTCTTCAGATTCTGGTGTAAAAACTGAATGCAACTTTTAAATTTTGGTACCCATTTCTGCTTTTAAACAAAGCTAAGTTTTTCATTCTTATGTTGTCGACAATATCCACAATAAAGCTTTTTGAAGACACAAATATATAGTTTCATGTTTTCTTTTCCAACATGTAATCACAAATTATATTTGACAATATATATTCACTTTCTCATGTCTAGATTTATTCTGACGTATAATGAGAAAGCATGCTTTATATCTCACCCTCAGTTTTCAAGGGCCACAGTGAGCACAACCTTCTCCCAAGCAAATGAAAATTTTAATACACATTTCCATGCTGCTAAGCCTAGTGATTTGACTCCTGGATCATTGGTAGCTTTAATCAATACTTCTCACTTCACATAGTTTAAGTCACATTCTCTTCATGCCCGTTCACTTCACAGCTATGCATGTAGCCCTCACAAACGTTTACAGTGCTGTTGATATGGTTCTCCCTTGACACTGGATCATGTCATCTTGTACGGTCTGATTCTGGAATCGCATGAATTTGGCTGTAGTTCAAAGAAAAAAAGAAAGGAGGAATGTGTAGAGTTACTTTGCTGTCCTTTCAAAGAAACTCATTTGTACAAGTTATTCATAAGGTCTTTGTGCGAATTGGAACAGGTTTATTACACATGGGAAAAGAACCTGCTATAATTTTTAAAAAAATATTTATTTATTACATATACAGTGTTCTGCTTGTATGTACACCTGCTCACTAGAAGAGGGTAAAAGATTTCATTTTAGGTGGTCGTGAGCCACCATGTGGTTGCTGGGAATTGAACTCAGAACCTCTGGAAGATGTCACAGTGCTCTTAACCACTGAGCCATCTCTCCATCCCCCCTGCTATAATTTCTAAAAGAAATAATTGATATGGATTTTATTAAAACCTGATTTATTTATTTATTATTTATTTATTTATTAAAAAAAACACCAACAACAGCAACAAAACCTTTTAATACAAGAAATCTGACTAAATATTATATTAAACCAAGCTCCTCAATACCTTTTAGGAAACCAAACAGGATATGGGAAAGAAACACAGGCAGTTGCTGACAGTTCTATGGTGGCAAGTAAGTTTCACAGGATCTGCCCTCACGATTATTGCACACAAGTTTTGTTTTACAAAAAAAAAAAAAAATAGACCTCGAGTCATGTACCAAAGAAAACAGACATATTCTATAACAGCCTGAAATTTAAAGTTTAAATGTACCACAAAGCATTACAACACACACACACACACACACACACACACACACACACACACACACACCATTTATAAAATTATCTAGAAAACTAACATAAAATAAGCTCACATAAAGGCAACAGAACAAATGAAGATAACAGCAAGTTTGAAGATCCTAAACCTTCCCCGGTGATTCACCTGTGAAAATTTCAACCTAAAACTCACCCTGCCTGCAAGATGTGCAAGCTAAAGATAGAGCAGAGATTGAGGAAATGTCCAACCAATGCCTGGCCCAACCTAAGATGCACCTCAAAGGGGAGAAAGCCTTCCCTTGACATTATTAACAACGCTCTACTATGCTTATTGGCAGGCTTCTCTCAGAGATGTCCCCTGAGAGGCCCCACCCAGCAGCACTTCAACACAAATGCTGAGACTCAGAGCTAATCGTTGGGCAATACCCAAAGGGAGTCTTGAGGAAAAGTAGGAGGAATGAATAAAAGACCTGAAGGAGACAGGAACTCCAGAGAAGACCAACAAAAGCCACCTAATGAGGGCTCAGAGCAGCATGCTGAGACTGAAACACCAACCAAGGACTATGCATGGATCGAGATAGGCCACCTATAAAGATGTAGCCTATGGGCAGTTCAGGATTCATGTGAGTCCTCTGGTAAAAGGAATGGGAGCTGCCTCTGACAATTTTTCTTCACTTCATTCCCTGCAGTATTTGAGTCACTACACTAGACACAAGTTTCGGTAGCAAAGGTCACCTTCAGTTGGTACCTCAGTTTATCATAGGTAAAAGTTTGATGGCTATTAATATACAAATACCACTTAAAGTACTTGTTCTTGGCCAGCTATTGTTATAACTTATGTACATCTGTAACCCATTTGCCTCTTGAATTGGCTGTTATTTTTATTTTACAACGAGCATTAAACATTTAAATAACTGCTTCATTTTCCAAAGCCAAGAAATGAATAACCTGTTAATTGTTTTAACCTTCATAATCTACCAGCTGAGTCTAATGTAAGCTTCACTGTCTGTTCCCTGTAGATTGTATTCTACCCTTAGTTTCAATAACTCACAATCCTTTCTGACATCAATTTTCTTCTTAGATAAGCTTTTACATTTTACTCAAAAGCAACAAAATTCAATAACACCTTATGTAGATACACAATAAAATTGCTAGAAAGTTAACTCTAAACCCAATTTCTAGGAGACAGATCCAAAACCAACATATTGAAATTGTTCTGAGCACTGACATAGTGATGAAACCACAGGTGCTTATATCTCCAGGAGTCACCGTGGAGTGTTGTGCAGCTATTGAGTGTTTAATACTCAGTGTTCCTGTAGAATCTATACCAAGGTCCAAACACATTTAACAGTGCACACACCTACAAAGTCACACGTGGCTAGAACATTATATAGCAGAGATGAGAAGATCCATCTTAGAAACTATGATTATAGAAGCCATTGAGAAGAGAGCCTGACTTTGACCTTTAGCCTCAATATATGACTACAAAGGCCAATGAATCTGCATGCTCACTAACACACTCACAGCACACATAACACACCCAACATGCACACAAACACTCCTATTCGAACATACATAAAATTTTCCCCTTACATCTTATTTTTATTAACTGAAATGGAGTGGTTTCTATCAATCTTCATGTTCACAAGCAGTAGCCACGTTAAAGCTTAGTGTCCTTTCATGTTACCAAAACTTAGAGCCAGGAATATCATACTAAAACTGGCCTGTGGTAGCATCATCAATCTTATGTTTTATACTTTTAATTTACATATAAATGCCACTGACATGTTTAGCATGTAAGTTCTTTGTTCCAATTTGGATACATGGTACCTATCGTCAATCATTGTAACTTCTGATATTTAGCCTCCATATTTTCCATTGCCAGTAAATGCTTGATGTAGAATTAATGCAAAATTATTGCTGCTTTTCCAGAAGAGCTGGGTACAGTTCCCAGCACTTACATCTGGAGACTCAAATTTTTCTCTAGTTTCAGAGAGTCCACCTGCCTTTTTTGGCTTCCTTTGACATGGTTTAGGTACATGCCCTCAAGCACACAGGCATACACGGAAATGAACACATGAACACATTCTCAGAAACTAGGTCTAGATAGATGGCTCAGTGAGAAAGTGCACTTGTCACACAAGCCTAACAATATGAATTCAGTCCTTGAGACCCACACTGGCAGTGGAGAACTGAATTCCAAAAGTTCATCTCTGAGCTCCACATCTGCAATATGATATGCACATTCTCAAACTCAAACATGAATAAAAACACAGAAACATCACAGACACACATATACTCACACACTCAAATACCACACAAATAAAAATTAAATATAAACTTAAATAATAAATTTCCATGTAAATGACAAAATTAAGATTAAATTTTGATGTTGCATAATTAACATATGACTACATAGTTACAGTTTTGTGAACTGATTTTGTAAATTATTCATTTTTAATATGAATTCTCTAATGGATTTTATTTTGTATCATCATGAAAATGCTGGTGAATACACAATATAAATTGAAGTTTAGTTTCTGTTAGATTAATAATAAGTGTAAATGAAGTACAAATTCAATGCAACATATTTATTCAGTGTGAAAATAAAACAGGTTATCTCACATCTATTACAACAGCTGTTTGCTTGTATTAGATTCCATTTATCAGTTAAGGAACCTTTATTATTAGAACACTATTTCAATTCCTTTAAAATAATGACATTTTCCTGTTTAAATAGCTTATTTCAATACATTGATCAACATAATAAACTTATTTATGTATGTAGAAAAGTTTTTATTTTAAAGCAAAAATTGCTAGTTTGAACATAGTGGCTATAAAGATGTAAAAGCATTTAAACAGTTGTATGTGATGGCTCCCAATTTTAATCCTTGTATTCCAGAGGCAGAGAAATTCAAATCCCTGAGATTTTAAGGCCACTGTTCCCTATTAAATGAGTTGTAGCCCAGCCAAGGATAAACAGTGACAACATGTCCCAACAAACACCACAATAACTCACAGAATAACTCAATACCACTTATACTACTAAGGAATAATGGCAAGGAAGATGTACAGATTTAGCCAGGGATGGTGGTGCACACTGTTAGTCCCACCACTTGAGAGGCAGAGGCAGGTGGATCTCTGAATTGGAGGCCAGTCTGGTTTTCAAATCAAGTCCAGGAAAGCCAGGGCTACACTGAGAAACCCTGTCTCAAAAACAAACAAACTAAAGTACAGATTTATTAGATGGAAAAATTATTGGAAAATAATATATATTTATATTTATACACACATACACATGTGTGTGTAAAAGAAGAAAAAAGCAGGCAGAAGAAATGAAGGAAAGAGAGAGAGAGAAGAGAGAGAGAGGAGAGAGAGAGAGAGGACAGAGAGAGAGAGAAGAGAGATAGAGAAGAGAGAAAGGAGAGAGAGAAGAGAGAGGAGAGAGAGAGAGAAGAGAGAGAGAGAGAAGAAAGAGAGAGAAGACAGAGAGAAGAGAGAGAGACAGAGAGAGAAGACAGAGAGAGAGAGACAGAGAGAGAAGACAGAGAGAGAGACAGACAGAGAGAGACAGAGACAGAGACAGAGAGAGACACAGAGAGAGAGACAGAGAGAGAGAGAAACAGAGAGAGGAGAGAGAGAGAGAGAGAGAGAGAGAGAGAGAGAGAGCTGGTAGCTTCCAGGCATTCACTCTTAGGGTAGTTCCATATTATACTTGTCTAGAATGTGGATAAGAAACGTGTTTGGATGATGAGGCATTCACACACGTGAAAGTAGAACTTGATACAAACATCCACAGAGGCCATACCATTGTTTAAAAATAAAAATTCACATTCGATTTTAAATAAAAGTTGTTATATATTCAGGAGCCCTGGAGGGAGAAAGGTGGCCTTGCGTCTTTCAAGCTTTCCCTCCCCCTCCCCCCTTTTCTCTGCTGGTAAATATGCAGAAAGAAATAACTCAGCTTGAGCTTTATGAAACACATTACTGTGACAAACAAGCAATTACCTTATCACTAGTTTAAGACACTCTTTTTCAAGTGTCTTGTTTCCCAATAATACATAACTAAAATACATACAGGGAAAAAATGAATGCTTTTCCTGAAATTTTCATGTGCTTATTTAGAATTTTGTGTCATCTGAACTTGCTCAGTGTACTATGTGAAAACATGTTCCTCCATGGGATGCTTTAGTGTGTGCAGTAATGGATTTAGCGTTTACTTTATGATGCTATCTCGCCCCAGGAGACTTGTTAAGAATGGGCAGTCCTGCAGGGACTTCACAGTTAATTTTTTTAGACATGTGGCTATAAATAGCAGAGAAGGGTAAGCCAGCAAGGTGATAACATTCCTAAAGTGTTTTCAAACAATCCCTAAGTAATTTCCCACAGAGATGAAACCTAAATCCGCACTCTTAGAGATGTTCAATTGATTAAAGGTTCATCAGTTTCTTAGAAGAATAAACAGATTATAGATCAGAAGAAATTAACAGTTAATACATGGATTAAGTGTACTTACCGACTTAAGTGAACTGCACTTTATTTGTTTCAAAGAGAGAAACTTTCTTCAGACCTGGAGAGCATAGATTTACATTTTGTGATGCCTAAAAATAAACAGGAGTTCACTGTGCACTTTGTACATCTTTTTGAAGTCATCAGGATCTATTTTGATTTGCTTATCTTTGGACGACTAAAGCTTTAGCCCATGGAAAGTGTCGTGTCTTATTATTTGTGTCTTATGTCAGTTGTGACCTCATAGTGTCATTTGAGTAGCAGAAGGCCTGTAATATGTGATTACAATCTGTGGTTTTCATACTGCAACAGTAAAATTTTTGACCAATTTCTGAAGAATAAATGTGTGTTTTAAGATGGATGCTAACAAAAAAATATTGCACTCTACAAGAAAGTGTTCTTGATCTGGATATACAGAAAAGGATATACAGAAAAGGACCTCAATGAATTCCAGATTTGTATATTTATGTGTGTATGTGTGCAGCATACACCCCCGGATATTTAATACACTTGAGTAATGTAATAGTCTCAATTTATAATCCATTTTCACCAGCCTGTTTCTGATCATAGCATTCTCTCCTCAGTGGAGGATGGTTCCGTCTTTTCAGTCTTTCTCATCATCTATTTCTGCTTTTTAAAAATTTACACTTGGATTTCAGATTTGTAACACAAGTTGGTTCCACCGTTGAGAACTCACCCTCAGGAAGAGTTCTTATTGTTCTTGCAGGACTGGGATAATTAATTTTATGATAGAGTCTGGTCTTCCTACTTTCATGATTCCTGTCTTGCCTTCTGATGTGTCTTTTCTTCACATAAATTCCCACTAAGAGATGCCATCTAGTGTCCAGCTATAAATGAGTATATGCCATTTGACCATTTCTGCTTCTTGGTTAGCTCACTCATTATGATCATTTCTAGTTGAATCCAGTTGTCTACAAATTTCGGGAATTTTTGTTTTTAATAGAGTAGTATTCCATAGTGTATATGTACCACAGTTTCTTTATCCATTCTTCTACTGATGGACACTTAGGCTGTTGCCATATTCTGGCTATTATGAATAAGGCTGCTATGAACATGGTTGAGCAAATGTTCTTGTGTGCTGGAGCATCTTCTGGGTATATTCCAAGGAGTAGAATAGTTGGGTCTTGAGGAAGCCCTATTCCCATTTTTCTGAGATAGCACCAGATAGATTTCCAAAGTGGCTGTACTAGTTTGCATTCCCACCAGCAATGAAGGAGTGTTCCTCTCTCTCCATATCACCAGCCCAAGGGGCATGTCCCATGAAAGTCTTCACTTACTAGGAGTGTGGGACAGAAGGGAGGACATCCTATTGGAACTCTAGGTGAGAGAAGCTTGGGAGAATGGGGAAGTAAAGGGTCCGGAGGGTCCTAGAAACCTACAAGAACAACATGATGATGGGTGGATCTGGGCCCAGGGGTCCTGCTCAAACTACGGCACCAGCCAAGGACAATATGTGCAGTAAACTTCGAACCCCTATCCAGATCTAGCCAATGGACAGGACATTCTCCACAGTTGAGTGGAGAGTGGAGACTGACTATCACATGAACTCTGGTGCCCCATATTTGACCACATCCCCTTCATGGGGAGGTGTGGTGGCTAGAATTAGTACATTTCAATTAGTTGTCTTATGAAAGAAAAACACAAGCTGGGAGTCTGCCAGGGAAAATTATGGAAATTAATGATGTTCCGAAAGCAGACTCAATAGGTTTGAGAGACATAGTAATCATAAAAATATTTACTTTTTAGCTTTTTTAAAATTTTCATGCAATGTTTCCTTTGCCTATTTTTCTTCCTATGCAACTACTTCCATAACCTCTCCATGTTTCTATGTACCCCATTTTGTGTCCTTTCCATACATCCAAAAGATACATAAACAAATTAAAATATAATAAAAGCAAAAAATATAATCCATTAAGATAAAAGAAAAAAAGCACATGCAGAGAGAGAGAGAGAGAGAGAGAGAGAGAGAGAGAGAGACAGACAGACACACACACACACACACACACACACACACAGAGAAAGAGATGGAGTCTACTCTGTGTGTTGAACATTTACTACTGAACATGGATACTGCCTTGCAGAGCAACTGATAAACCCAATGTCCCTCCATCAGAGAAACCTGATTTTTCATCTCCCATTTGGTAAAGACTGCAAAACAAACAAACAAACAAACAAACAAGCAAACAAACCATTCTGAATTAAATGTCAGTCTTTGTTTATAGTAAAGATTCTGACTATGGTAGCACAAACAGACCTCAAAAAGCCATGCAATAATTACTATCCTTCCTACATGCCAATGATCAAAGAAATTCTATGTGGGATTTATTAGTGTGTCCAAATTTATAGAAGTTATCTGGGGACACCATCTACACTGATATTGTATGACTGGTATTGCCTAAAGAATGATATAGAAATGTATGCATAAATGTACACTATAGTGAAGGAAGACACAGTACATTTAGCAGAAGAATGAATTCTGCACAATAGCAGCACCCAATGGAAACAGGTATGAAAGAGTGACTGGCACTGTCTTCCGTGAGCTTGGAGAACAGAAATATCCTAATCATACTGCATTGTAATGACTCCTACTTCTAAAAACTACATGCTGGGCTGGAGACTTGCCTCGGCAGTCAAGGGAGCAGAAGTGTGTGCTCTCCAGAAGACACACTTTCCATTTCCAGCACCCACATCAGGCAACTTAGAAGCACCTGTAACTCCAGCTCCAGGGCAGTTGACTCTAGCCTCTAGCCTCTGAAGGCAACTGCACTCACATGGACATAGCATCACAAAGACACCTGCACATACACATAATACTTTTATTTATTTATTTTTAAATTTTATTTTATTAATTTATTCATACTACATCTCAATGGTTATCCCCTCCCTTGTATCCTCCCATTCCTCCCTCCCTCCTGCCTTCCCCTACTGCCCTCCCCTATGTCTGTGACTGAGGGGGACTTCCTCCCCCTGTATATGCTCATAGGGTATCAAGTCTCTTCTTGGTAGCCTGCTATCCTTCCTCTGAGTGCCACCAGGTCTCCCCATCCAGGGGACATGGCCAAATATGAGGCACCAGAGTACAACATACACATAATAAAATAAGGTAAGTCTTTTTAAAAAAATACATGATATATGAATTAGAATCAAATCTGTGAGAGTACAGAAAAAATTATTGAAAAAAATCATTGATTTTTTTCTTTTTCTTTTTTATTAAATAGTCCTTTTTTTGTTTTTTGTTTTTGTTTTTTTTTACATCTTAACCCCTAAACAACTGAGCTTAACTGTAAAACTAAACTATCTGGATGGAATAAAATTGATTACCTGACTATATGGGGAGTGCAGGTTAGCGTCTTCCCTATTGAGAAGATGACAGAGACAGAGATTGCTACCTAAACAATCACCCAAAACTCTCTATAATGTTGCAGCCTACAAACTAGGAAAAGATCTTCACCATTAGTTAAACACCACCAAACCAAATAACCCAATTAGAAAATGAGGTACATAACTAAGCAGATAATTCTCAGCAGAGGAATATAGAATGGCTGAGAAACACTTAGAGAAATGCTCAACAACATCCCTAGGTATCAAGGAAATACAATTCAAAATGACTCTGAATTATGCCCATCAGAATTGCTAAGATCAAAAACTCAGATGACAGCACATGCTGGAGAGAGGGAAACACTATTCCATTGCTGGTAGGAGTGCAAACTTATACAACCACTTTGGAAATCAATCTGGTGCTTTCTCAGGAAATTGGAAATAATTCTGCCTCAAGACTCAGCCATACCACTCCTGGGAATATTTCCAAAAGATGCTCCACCATACAACAAGGACATTTGCTCAACTATCTTCAGAGAAGCACTATTCATAATAGCCAGAATCTGGAAACAGATTTTTATTGATATCTTTTGCAATAAAACTCACTTGCCCATACTGAAATATCACATTTCACTCATACAGTTTAATTGAAATAACTTGTGTAACTAACTCACATTAATACTGATACTGAAATGATATATTGTATCATTTACTTTGACTAATATCAGTAATAGAAACTTATTATCTTGATAAAGACCAGGAGTGAGGCAACCATTACACAAAATCTACACTAAAATGTTTTAACAAATTTGTTACAAAATATAAATGATTCTAGGCTGAGTGTCAAAACAGATTGTAAATTGTTTTTTGAAAAGTGTGAGCTGGTACATAATGAATTTAAAGAGAGGAGTAATTATAGTTTTGTGTCTATCTGTATGCATTTCTGACTTTTCCTAATTTAGTCATATTCGTGCTGTTATTATTGTGCCTTAAATAAATACTAAATTTAATTCAGGCAGAAACAGAAATAATTTTCCATGGGAGAATAATATAAGGGCCATGGACTGAATGTGGCAGAAAAGGATTAATTCAAAAGGTGGAGACTGGTAAAGCATGACTTACTCCAAAGATGCCTTTGCCCTCAGGCCTGACCATCTGCTGCCTTTGAGCTATGTGCTCTGAGAGTTCTCCCTGGGGTCTTTGGCCATGGCCAGATTTGACCCATTTGATCAGATAAGTTTAATCTATAATGCAGTGTTCTACGGATATCTTTGTTGCTTGAGGGGCATGTCTTTGGCTGAAATCTCAACAGGCAAGGCACAACATATATCTATCCAGGACTCCAACAAGCTTCAGTGGACTTCCTAATTGGCCACTCTCTACAACTGCCTTACATCATTGCTGATAGGCCCAACGTATCTTCTTCTGGGATGGAACATCTGAAAGGCAGATTCTGTTTTCTCCTGGGTTCCACTGGGATTAGCTGCTATTTGCTAATTCTGATCCATACCCATTCACTCATGTGCTATAACTTCCTACAGCAGCATTTACTCAATCCTGATTTCTTGTTAAGCTTTCAGGTGCCTCCTCTTCCCTTTCCTGTTTTAAAGCATTTTAAAACTGGATTGTTAACAATATTAGAATATATTTATAGGTGCAATGTTCTTTCTAAACATGCTTAATGAAAAGAGACGGTCTATTTATTTATTTATTTATTTATTTATTTATTTATTTATTTTTAATATTTTTTTCTTTTTTTAACAGAGGAGAGCACGAACGCAGTCCCCCACTCTTATGCAGTCGAGTTTCATGAACGCAGTCCCGCACTCTTATGTAGTACATTCATTTTTATTACTGTGTAAAATTGTAATCGTATGGTACATTTTAATTGCTTAATCATATTTCAATAGTTTTTAGTATTTGATTTTCGTATATCAAATAAATAAAAATAACAAAGAGAATTCAAAAACCCACTCATCCTTGAAATGTAACTTTATGTTCATTGCTCAACATTCCTTTAACGTTGTTACCTGGTAAGCTCCTATTGGTATTACATTAACACTATTAGGAACATAGCTTTCCTGTTTACTTATGACTCTAGGAAGTTTTCACCTGTGATTTCAAGATCGAGTAAAAAATATGACAAGGGTTTTGGTTATTTTTTAAAATATATTTCCTCATATTCTGTAACTATAGGTGTTGCATATATGTACATAAGCTTACAAATACAATCTGTTGGTATCATCTAGCATTGTTTGTATATGTTGAAACCTGACTGACCTCTTATGATTGGCTAATCCTAAAGAAGACAGGTTCTCCTTCTCTCAGCAACCATACATTACCTCTTTCTATGAATGAAACATTGTGAGAATTCTACATCCCACACTCTC
Source organism: Acomys minous (assembly GCF_964271855.1). Lineage (NCBI taxonomy): Eukaryota > Metazoa > Chordata > Mammalia > Rodentia > Muridae > Acomys > Acomys minous. Next base: position 70,572,447 of record NC_140496.1, on the reverse strand, counting down.
ATGTCATTTTAAGCAATTTTATGCAAACATATGCTCTGTCACAGAACACATCCTGGCCTCTGGTTTTTGCAATCTTTCTTCTCCCTTGTTTATGATGGTCCTTGGGTCTTATATGGAAGGCTTCTGCAATCAGGGCTGTGCACCCCACAGCGAGTCCCTTCAGTTTGACAAATTCCAGCTTTCTATAATGATCTCTATGTGCTGGAAATAAAACAAAAGAGAACAAAAGCACTTAACAAACAGCAAAGGCTCAAGACTCCTTTGGCCAGGCTGACATCTCTAAGTCTAGACACTGTAACGGGGATAAAAAAACAAAAACAAAAAACAAAAAACAAAAAACAAGGGTTGCTAAGGATAAGTTCTATCAAGAGTGTTGTAGTGGGAGGAGAGTCATTGTATTAGAAAAGGGAAACAAAGACTGTTATTACTGCTCAGCAGCTAGATAGGTAGTGGCAGCCTAGGACTGGAGGCTTTGCAGTAAGTAACTAGTAATGAAAATGAAAGAGTGAACAGCAAACTGTTCTTAATTACCGGTCACAAGAGCTGAATTTGTGTCCTACTTCTGGCTCTAAAAGGCAGCATGGCATTTTGGAGTCTATGGAGGGCCATTAATATGTAACTACCTAAACCTGGCTTCTGGAGTCCTAAATCTCCTAAGCGCACTCTGAAGCAAGAAACTTGCAGGTAAAGACTGGTGGTCTCTTGAGCCGGAACAATCCGAGTTCACACTCATGTTGTTTAGACTGGCCAGAGAAGACCCTCAGTTCTGCCTATCATTTCTGAGGCAGAGTGGGAAAGTGTCATAGGTAGATAGGAGAATCTCCTAGAGGTTTGTACCTAAGCACCTTTGTTCTCTGCTGCAATCTGCTTTTATTTATTTATTTATTTTTCATTTTTTTCTCCTTTATTAATTTATTCTTGTTACATCTCAATGGTTATCCCATCCCTTGTATCCTCCCATTCTTCCCTCCCTCCCATTTTCCCTTTATTCCCCTCCCCTATGACTGTTCCTGAGGGGGATTACCTCCTCCTGTATATGTTCATAGGGTATCAAGTCTCTTCTTGGTAACCTGCTGTTCTTCCTCTGAGTGCCACCAGGTCTCCCCCTCCAGGGGACATGGTCAAAGGTGAGGCACCAGAGTATGTGAGAAAGCAATCTGCTTTTAGAAACACACAGTAGGAAAAATATTTCCTAACAGGCTGCTTTTCTGCCAGAATAGGATGCAACCATTGCAGTCATCCTTGAGGGTTTGCCCGCATGAAGTCAAGTATGTGGGTATGGCAATATTACTCAAGCAGTTTTAGATCTTCTGTTTCATAGTACATTACACAGATTTTGGTACAGACATCATGCTAATTTTAATCTCCAGACACACAAACTGTGACTATTCTGTGGCTTTTTATCAGATATAATATACAGAGATCTAGAATAGTGACAGTAGTTCAGAGCAATCAAATTCTCAATTTCTATTGATTGCACTTACTTTAATCAGATATTTTTATAAAAAGAAAATTATCTTTTATATAAGAGGACTACTTGCATTAAGTTCATTATCAACAAGGTTGCCTGAAAATTGAGAGAGGGAGGAGAGAGAAAGGGAGAAAGGGGAAGAGAGAGAGAGAGAGAGAGAGAGAGAGAAAGAGAGAGAGAGAGAGAGAGAGAGAGAGAGAGAGAGAGAGAGAGAGAGAAAGGACAGCTAAGAGTTAGTCCTCATCTCTCCACGTGGGTCATCAGGCTTGGAAGCAAGTGCCTTTACCCTCTTATTGGTCCTTCATTTCTTAATATTGGAAAGTTAGGTTTCAGTGTAAAGTATGTTTTCCAAATAAAGCCAAAAGTAGAGTTTTAATTTGCTTCACATGTATTAGATATGCCATGCATATACTATACACTGTTGTTTATTAAAGTCATATCAGTTCTTTCAAAAATATTAATTTGTTACAAGGTGGTAGTAGAACAGATAATTCAGTACTTTCATCAATTTTCCAAGATTTTCAGATAAACTCAAAATAATATTTGTGAATTTAATAACACATTTTAAACATTAGGTTACTCTACTTTATTTCCACCCAAAATTATATAGTATATGGCAAAAATATTTTTGTTTTGTTTTGTTTTGAAACATAGTCTCTCTGTGTTAGCTTGGCTGTCCTGGACATCCTTTGTAGACCAGGCTGGCCTCGTACTCATAGCGATCTGCCTGCCTCTGCCCTCTGAGTGCTGGGATTAAAGGTGAAATTATTTTAATGGTAATACTGTTTTTTATACAGAACACTCTTATTTCTAATAAGATTAACTTTAAAATGTCAGAAAACTCTTTCATAATGAGCTTCTCAGTAACAACTGTATCAAATGTTTTAACAAAATAATCTCTCATGTGACATTGTTATCCCATTGTTAGTTGTATTATTTTCTTGAAGGAATTTGTAATCAGTATGTGTGTGTGTGTGTGTGTGTGTGTGTGTGTGTGTGTGTGTGTGTGTGTTTTGAGGGAGACAGAGACAGACAGACAGACAACATCCCTTCAGTAACTGTGGAGACACCTACAATTAATTTCAATTGCTCTTTTAAAAAAAGTCTCATACTTACCTGGCAGGGGAGATACCATGATCATGAAGGTGGTTTTCCCAGGACGAGGCTTATCCGTTTCACTCAGGATTCATTTTTCATTCTGAAAAATGAAGTTTCAGATACTGTAGACTGAAGGAAAAATTCTAGTGTTTGCACCATATGAGAGAATTTAATATAATATTAACAAGTATAGAAAAATAAAGGACATCAAGCTTTTATACTACATGTAAATTAACCCTATGAATAAGGCAAGCATAATTTATATTATAGTAGTTAAATATGAACTGACTAAAGTTTAATAAGATGAAACACAAGGCTTTGAAGCATATGGGTAAGATTTAAATAATTAAGTGTACAAATATCCATTAGTGTTTATTATTTCTTAACCTAATGCAAATTGCATGCCTTATAATATGAAAACTCACCAACATAAGAAAATCCTAAGAAACGGATTTTGATTTTGTGATAATGACAGTCCTATAAATTGGCCTGTAAAAATAGAGTAGAGATAGAAGCATTCCCACTTGTTGTGAACAGTTTCTGTGAATCATTTTCTTATCTATCGATTTAGCACTAAACCTTGTGATTAATGTTCTTCCATATCAAAATGTGTGTGTTTTACAAAAGAAATATATTTGGTTTGAAATTTCCTTTCAATGAAGAGAATCTTGTTTAAAAAAAGACATCCCATGATTTCAAAATCCGTATCGCAACCTTTAATGTAGGTTACGGATTATATAGTTATGTTATATTCTATAATACCTTAGAATGTTGGGTTTCTCCTATTCTATTGTTTTACATGTATTCCCAGAAATATCCAGAAAGGGAATCCAGAAATTAAATCCTAAATTTGATCAAACTTAAAACTAATCACTCGTGAGTGCCTCATTTCAATCTAGAGCCTCTAGGTTTTGCTCAACTGAAAAGAGAAAATACAGACATTTCCAGACTTCTACCAGACAGCCATTTGTAACTACATAACACTTACAGAAACTTCTGAATCTTTGCAGTTTCATAAACCTTTCCCACAGACATGGATTTCTGCTTTTACACACATTTAAACCAGGCTGTGCCGTCAAAATTTACATATGCAGACAGTCAAATCTGCCTCAGTGTAATCCCAGCTTGAGCTTTGTCTCCAGGAAATAGAAAAGTTGGAATAGGGTTTGATTTTGATTGTGCAACCCAAGAGCTTCACTAATTACAACACTGTTTTAAAAATGACTCTTTGACACATGATCTTAAAGAACTAATCTGGCATGAAAGGAAAACACTTCGAGGAAGACAACCTCATTTCAGCCTTCAGGGCTCTGAAATCTACAAAGCAACAAGCAACAGAGGAGCCGTGAGAGAGAAGAGAGAATGGCATTCAAAGAAAGGACTTGCACAGCCCCATCAAAGGTTGCTGAAATGACAGCAGTAAGGGTGTGTCAGAAATTTAATTTAGTCTCCTGAGCGACCTTGCTCATTTGATTGGGTGATATCTGCGATGATGTTTTAAAGTAAATTTATGAATGCCTGAAGCAGAAGATGAAAAAAAAAATACCTTTCAAACAGCCACCCTGAAGATTTTTTGGATGAGAATAGGAAAAAAAAAAAAACCAGTTTGGCTCATTAATAATTCAACAATGTTCTGATTTTAAAATTCCTTCCAGTCAAAAAAAAAATCTGACTTGCATTTTCCCGTCTGAAAAAGTCTTATTAGAGTGAGCTCTCGGGCATTTGGAATATGTTTACTAAGGCTGCATCTTTTGTTTGTGTTCAGAGGTGTTCTTCCTCTTCTCTGCTTGGGAGATCCAGATGGTCCCAAACCTGTGTACACCGCACCCACCTCCCTGGTTTGTTTCTTCTCCACCTGCCCCATTCATCACTGCTCCCTTCCGAAATGTGTGGGGAAAAAACATAGGCACGTAATCTATAGGACAATATATTATGTACTATTTTCAAAGTGATTGTGTTTTCAAAAATTATCTCATGTAAAATACTTAAAGAGTTCTTTTTTATATTTTACAATTTTAAGACTAAAATATTGAAAGCATCTCACAATACAATTGATTGAACATACTAAAATTCAAAAGTGTTTATTCCCATTGTGGTGGCTTGGGTGAGAATTGCCTCCATATATTACTATATTTAAATTCCTGGCCATCAGGGAGTGGAAATGTTTAAGGAGGATTAGGGGATGTGACCTTGTGGCCTTGGCTGAGAGTGTGATGTTGATGTTCAGAAACAACAGCCACTCTCTTGCTTTCGCTCTCTCTCTCTCTCTCTCTCTCTCTCTCTCTCTCTCTCTCTCTCTCACTCAATTAGTATATAAAGGTCTCAGCTATACTGTAGCATTATACCTACTTGTTCCTGGCTATGATGATAATGGAATAACCTTCTAAAACTGTAAGCAAACCCTAATTAAGACCTTTCTTCACTGAGTTGCCTTGATCATGGTGTCTTCTCACAGCAATAGGATAGCAACTAATGCAGCCAATTAAACTCTAAGTCTGTGAATTCAGAATTGTCTCTTTAAAAGATATTAGGTAATGCATTATGTTTAAATATTTGAGTATTTACATGTTTGTATGCATGACAAAGTTATACACATAAACAATTTAGAATTTCACTTAATTCAATGTTTATGTATTGAACACTTTACTACATATTTGGCTGTTCACTGGTTTGTGAGAAGAAATTAGTTTCTGACTAGCACAGTATTGCAATGTGTAAATGATCCACTACTGTAAGTATGTTAAATAGTATTATGTAGACACATTTAAAAAGCATTTAATCAAGCCTTAATGAGGGAGGCCAGGTCTCTTTGTCCATCCTTGAGTACTATACACAACATAGAGTAAGTTTAAGTACTGAAATGATACATAGAAAAATAATTGGGACATCTATTTAAAGTAGGTATTTTGTATGCATATGTATGTGTGAATTTGTATATGTGTGATGCTCATATACACATGTGCTCATGTGTGTACAGTGTATATGTATATTTGTGGATGTGCTGAAACAGGCCAGAGGTCTACACTGAATGTTTTTTTCCAACACTCCAACACTTGTAGCAGGTCACACTGGCTGCCCTGCAAGTGCCAAAGACCAGCTTTGATGAGTCAAGGAAGACTGTAGTAGTGTACATAGAATCAATGAATGAACACTTAGCAGACATTTTTCTGAGAGTACAAAGCTTGATTATCTGTGCCAGAACTACTTGTAGCTGGCAAAGAAAAAAAGAAAAGAAAAAGAAAAGGGGAAAAGAATCGTATACATTTCTCTCTCTCTCTCTCTCTCTCTCTCTCTCTCTCTCTCTCTCTCTCTCTTTCTTTCTGTCTGTCTCTCTGTCTGTCTCTGTCTCTGTCTCTGTCTCTCTCTCTCTCTCTCTCTCTCACACACACACACACACACACACACACACACACACACATGCACACACACACACACACACAAACACAAATTCACCCATTGGTTGAATGAAGTAAATGCCAAAACGGCAATTCCCAAACAACTGTACACACATACACATATACATACATGCATATTGAGTACGTGGAGCAAACTCCAACAGGCTCCAATAACATATTTTTTTTATTAAAGCTAAGATATCCCAGAAAAAAATTTCAAGTGGTATAAAAAGTATAATGTGTGGTCGGAGAGATTTCTGTTACTGAACCCCAGTGCTAACTAAAAGGTAGAGGGAAATTAGAAATCAGAAATGAAAAGCAGACATAATAACAGACACTAAGAAAATCCAAATAATCACTGTAGCTTACTTCAAAATTCTATATTCCATACAACTGGAAATCTATTTTCTTAATAGATTTCACTCACCAAAATTAAATCAAGATAAGGCAAGCAGTTTTAAAAGTCCTATAACCCTTAAGGAAATAGAAGCAGTTATCAGAAGTCTCCTAATCGACAAAAAGCCCAGGGCCAAATGAGTTTTGTGCAGAATTCTACCAGACCAATCCTGTTCAAACTGTCTGAAAAAATAGAAACAAAGGGACAGTGTCTAACTCATTCTATGAAGCCACATTCACTCTGATACCAAAATCAAACAAACAACTCAACAGAGGTTTTCAGATCAATTTCTCTCATAAACATTGATACAAAAATACTCAATAAAATACTGTTGAACCACTCTACACTCAACTGTGGAGAATGTCCTGTCCATTGGCTAGATCTGAGTAGTGGTTCGAAGTTCACTACATGTATTGTCCTTGGCTGGTGCTATAGTTTGAGCAGGACCCCTGGGCCCAGATCCACCCGTCATTATGTTGTTCTTGTAGGTTTCTCACGAACTCTGGTGCCCCATATTTGACCATGTCCCGTGGATGGGGAGGCCTGGTAGCACTCAGAGGAAGGATAGCAGGCTACCAAAAAAAGACTTGATACCCTATGAGCATATACAGGGGGAGGAGGTCCCCCTCAGTCACAGTCATAGGGGAGGGGAGTAAGGAGAAAATGGGAGGGAGGGAAGAATGGGAGGATACAAAGAATGGGATAATTGAAATGTAATATGAATACATTAATAAAAAATATTTTAAAAAATACTGTTGAACCAAATCCAAGAACACATCAAATACATCATCCACCATGATCAAATAGGTTTCATCCAAGAGATGTAGGGGTGCTTCAACATACAAAAATTCATCAATGTATTCCACCATATAAAGAAACTTAAAGAAGAAATTACATGGTCTTCTCATTAAATGCAGAAAAGGCCTTTTACAAAATCCAATACCCCTTCATGATGAAAGCCTTAGAGAATTCAGAGATACAAAGACCATACCTAAACATAATAAAGGCTATACACAGTAGGACAATAGCCAACATCAAATTAAATGGAAACACAAATCAATTCCACTAAAATCAGGGGCTAGAGAAGGCTGCCAACTCTTTCCATATCCCTTGAATAAATATTTGAAATTCTAGCTAGAGTAATAAGACAACTTAAAGAGATCAAGGTAATACAAATTGAAGGGAAGAAGTTAAAAGTATCAGTATTCACATATGATATGATAGTGTACATAAGTGACCCCAAAAATTCCATCAAACACTTATGGCTGATAAGTACCTTCAGTAAAGTCAAAGATACAAAATTAATAATTAAAAAAAAAAAGACAAACCAAAATAGTAGCCTTCCTGTGTACAAAAGATAGATGGGCTAAGAAAGAAATAAGGAAAGCCACACCCTTCACAATAGCCATAAATAATATGAAGTATCTTGGTGCATTTCTAATCAAGCAAGTCAAAGACCTGTATGGAAAAAGGTTCAAGTCTCTAAGTAAAGAATGTGAAGAAGATATCAAAAGATGGAAATGTGTGTGATGCTCGTGGATCAGTAGGATTAACATGGTAAAACTCACCATCAACCAAAAGCAACCTACAGATTCAATGTGATCCCCATGAAAATACTAACCAGTTCTTTACAGACTTTGAGTGAACAAGTCTAAGCTTCATTTGGAAAAACAAAAAACCCAGAATAAGTTAAATAATCCTATAGAATAAAAGAACTTCTGGAGGTATCTCCATGCTTGACTTCTATGTGACAGAGCAATAGTAATAACCCTGAATGTTATTAACATATAAATAGATGGGTCAATCAATAGTATTGAATTGAAGACCCAGAAATAAACCCACACTTTGAGAAACACTTGATTTTTGACAAAGGAGCAAAAACCGTACCATGGAGAAAAAAAAAGCATCTGCAACAGACGATGCTGTTCTAATTGGATGTCTACATGCAGAAAAATACAAATAGATCCATATTTATCAAAGGCCTAAACATAATACCAGAGACACTAAATGTATTAGAAGAAAAAGTGGGAAAGAGCTTTGAACTAATTTGTGGGAAGCCGCACCCACATTCGCCATTACAAGATGGCGCTGACACCCTGTGTCCCACGCTGACAAACAACTAATCTGCGCATGTGCGAAGGGATTTTCCACTCGTTGTGCTCTGCCTCTCCCGTGGCAACATCTCGCCCGATGAGCAACAGCCAATCAGGGACTGACACGTCCTAAGCGGAGGACAGTTTCCTATATAAGGGAGGGGTTTCTGCTGTTTGGTCTCTCTGTCTCCGTTTTTCGTGTTGTAAGCTTATGCTCTTCCTCTCAAGAGGCAGTAAAGCTTTACTGCAGAAGGATCCTGTTTGTGTGTGCAGCGTCGTTCTTGCTGACGAGACGGTAACGCTAGCCACATATGGTGCCGAAACCCGGGAAGACCACACCATCGTCAGCACCTTCGGAGAGCCCCTGACTACAGGGAGGATTCAGAACTGCAGGGTTGGTAAGTTCGGAGAGGTATGCATATTTCTGAAATTCTTGGGCTGATTCTAGCTGTAATGTTTACTGCCGTAATTGTCAAGAGGGCAGTAGATGAAGGACAGGTCGCCCTAGAAGTTCAGGATAGCATGTCAGAAACCGAACGTAGTGAGAGGTTGGATGCGGCTGGGAAGAAGAATGCCCGTAAAAAGAAAAAAGCGGGCGGGAAGAAGAATGCCCGTAAAAAGAAAAAAGCTCAGGACCCTCCTGTAAAAGGAGTGCAACCCCCCTCAGGACCAAGTTCACCGCCAGGAAAAATATCGCAAAGCTTTTATCCTTTAAAGGATCTTGAGGCATTGAATATTGATAGCTCTACAAGCTTTAATACCTCTGACAATGAGACTCCTGATTCGGAGGAAGACGCCGAATTAGAGGAAGAGGCAGTCAGGTATGAGGAAGAGAGATACCACCTAGACGAACGAGAGGGTAATAAACAACCCTCCCTCAATTTATCTCGCAGGGTGGTACCCACTGCTCCTCCACCCTACGAACTGCAGTCTGGATTTTCCTTCTGGCTGGAAAAGATTCGTAAAAAATTACCTAATTTTTTCCCTGTGTTTGAAACAGAGAACGGGGGTCGAGTCCATGAGCCAGTGGAGTTCAATCTAATAAAGGACTTGGCTGAATCTGTTCGCAAATATGGGGTTAATGCAAATTTCACCCTGGTAATGTTAGAAAGAATTGGCGCTAGTGCCCTAACTCCTTCTGATTGGCAGATGGTGGCCAAGTCTGCACTTCCAGATATGGGCCAATATATGGAATGGAGAGCCCTGTGGTTTGACGCCGCTCAAACACAGGCTCGGGCCAATGCCCTTGCACTTACCCCTGAACAGAGGGATTGGACCTTTGATTTGTTAACAGGTCAAGGTCAATTTACTGCAAATCAGGTAAATTACCATTGGGGAGCTTATGCTCAGATTTCACAGACTGCAATTAAGGCCTGGAAAGCACTCTCTAAAAAAGGGGAAGCTAATAGGCGCCTCACAAAGATTATTCAGGGCCCTGAGGAGTCGTTCTCCGATTTTGTGGCCAGAATGACAGAAGCTGCAGGGCACATTTTTGGAGATATTGAACAGGTTGAGACAAGTTTTTCAGTCCTTGGTAAAGCGGGGGAGGGTTCTCAGGTTGTTGAGACAAGTTTTTCAGTCCGCGGTAAAGCAGGGGACGTTCGGAGACCCTTTAAAAGTGGGAAACTCTTCGTCATGTCTGATCAGGGCGGCTCAGAAAGGGCTGCTGAAAACTAAAGACTTGAGAGACTCATGCTAAAAATGGAGTCGCTCGCACAGAAACAGCACTAGGAGGGTAGGAGGAGGAAGAAGGCGGAAGAGGCCGCGCCCAAACGAGATAATCCGCCATCTTGGCGTGCCTCGGAACTGGCACCGCCGCCTTATGCGGACACTTCACCTTTATCAGCACCACAGGGGAACTATCATTCTCTGTGCCCAGAGGTTTGGAAACAGGCTCGTGTCGCCTTCCCAGTGTTTGAGGATGCCAATACCAATGGCCATGATTAATGGAGGAGCATTTGGTAATGCTACTCTCAGCTGGAATACATCTGACCTTTTTGAAACTTCTAACAGGTGGTTCGGCTCAGATGCGAATGGAAATGTCAGGGTTATGCATTACATCTGTGCCATATAACAATTTTACACGTGCTACTAATTTGTCTAAGAGTCTTTCAGCTTATCTCCAGGGGAACTGGTCCGCAGAGTTTGAAGAGATCTGCGCACTGCCGCCATTGTTACATGCGTGGATGTATCGACCGCTGAAGGCCTTGCCTCCTGGATTCAACAAGCTATGCATCATCTTAAGGAGTGGGCAGGTATCGGGGCTTTAGCTATGGCCCTTCTGATTATCAGCTTCCTCTGCCTTGTGTTCCTTCGGCGCTTGGTCATATCCCGAAACAGAGACCGTGCCCTAATTGCACAAGCCTTCTATGCTATTGAGGCTGGACAGTCCCCTCAGGCTTGGCTGGCGGCCTTTAAGTCCTGATCCTCGTCACGTTCGGGGTGCAAGGCAAAGCACTGCACAGGAGGTACATTGTTTGCAGTTAATGGCTTCCTGGAGAGCACATCTGATTGCATGTGGGCTGACACCCAAAATCCCACCTCCAGAAAAAGGTGTCGGTCGGGTCCAGAGCTAGGCTGGGGCCGAGCCCCTAGCTGAGTTCTGTTGTACATCAGTGGCCAAACTTCAGGGCGGGTTTCGCACATGATCAAGGTGAATAACCTGGGTTATGGGTGGTCATACATCAGTGCCCTCTGGAGATCAGACCTCTACTCTCACCCGTTTCGTCCTGTTCTTACAAAATAAAACAGGGGGGACTGTGGAGAGCTGCGATGTGCCATGCCTTAACAAGGTGCAGGCTTCCGCCTTCCGCCATCCCGACGGCGAGCGCTCTCTAAGATAAACAAGTCCTTATGTGGCAAAAGGCTGTGCAAAGGTAACTGGTGATCTGATGACGAGCAGTCCTGCTCTGACGCGGACCTATGAGGAGGTGACACCTGGCATGAGCTGATTGGCCCTTGAGTTGTACTTAAGCTTGGTCCTTCCCTTCTTCGGGGCCATTCCCACTGAGCTAAATCCTGAGTAAAGATCTGGAGGAGAAGTCTGGTTGTTGGCGTCTTATTTCCGCTGGACGGTCCGGCGCCGACAAGTGGTTTTAACTGGCCCAACTGGGCTGTGAACAAAAATTCCCTGGATTATGTGTTACCTCGGTTCAATATGAAAATTTCACTAAATCAGCTAATCTGTCAAAGAGTCTCTCTCAGTTTATTTTACAGAATTGGACAGCGGAGTTTGAACAGACCTTAAGAGAATTGCGGACTGCTATCATTCAAGTCAATTCCACACGGCTGGATCTGTCACTTACTGAGGGATTCTCATCGTGGATATCCTCAGCCTTCTCCTTCTTTAAAGAATGGGTTGGGGTTGGATTGTTTGGAGCTGTAATCTGCTGTGGATTAGTGTTGACCCTACGGTTGGTCTGTAAACTCAGGGCTCAAACAAGAAGAGACAAGGTGGTTATCACCCAAGCACTTGCTGCTTTAGAGTCTGGGACCTCCCCTGATATGTGGCTAACCATGCTCAAGCAATAAGTCGCTGGCTGCTCAGCTCTTGCACCCTCAGAGTCTCATCTCATTGCACGAGGTAGAGTGAGTAAGCTTCAGCAGCCCTGGAGAGTTGCATAGCGAAGCATTGCAGTAGAATGGCTCTGCGGCATATATGAGCTAATTCTAGGGAGGCATGTCACCTTGCATGAAGGTTGCGTGTCCCAGTGTCCTTCCCCCAGAAAAAACGGCACAGGGCCAGGCTATGACCTCTCCGGGTGAAGAACTTAGGGGAGAGTTGTGTATGCAGGCCTGATATTTTGTTTGGGGATTTGACCTCTGTCTCCACTCTCCCTATTGGGTGTCTTATTGCTTCTTAATAAAAAGAAAAGGGGGATATGTACCACAGTTTCTTTATCCATTCTTCTATTGAGGGACACTTCAGCTGTTTCCATGTTCTGGCTATTATGAATAAGGCTGCTATAAACATGGTTGAGCAAATTTTCTTGTTGTGTGCTGGAGCATCTTCTGGATATATTCCAAGGAGTGGAATAGCTGGGTCTTGAGGAAGCCCTATTCCCATTTTTCTGAGATAGCACCAGATAGATTTCCAAAGTGGTTGTACTAGTTTGCATTCCCACCAGCAATGAAGGAGTGTTCCTCTCTCCCCACATCCTCGCCAGCATGTGGTGTCGCTTGAATTTTTGATCTTAGCCATTCTGATGGGTGTAAGATGGAATCTCAGAGTTGTTTTGATTTGCATTTCCCTGATGACTAAGGAGGTTGAGCATTTCTTTAAGTGTTTCTCAGCCATTTGATATTCCTCTGTTGAGAATTCTCTGTTTAGTTCCATGCCCCATTTCTCGATTGGGTTATTTGGTTTGGTGGTATTTAATTTCTTGAGTTCCTTATATATTTTGGATATTAGACCTTTGTCAGACTTAGGGTTGGTGAAGATCTTTTCCCAGTCTGTAGACTGTCGCTTTGTTCTCTTTACAGTGTCTCCTGCCTTACAGAAGCTTCTCAGCCTCATGAGGTCCCATTTATTAATTGTTGACATTAATGTCTGGGCTGTTGGTGTTCTGTTCAGGAAGTTGTCTCCTGTGCCAATATGTTCCAAGCTCTTTCCCATTTTTTCTTCTAAGTGACTTAGTGTCTCTGGTTTTATGTTGAGGTCTTTAATCCACTTGGATTTGAGTTTTGTACAAGGTGACAAATATGGGTCCAGTTGCATTTTTTTACACATAGACATCCAGTTAGACCAGCACCATTTGTTGAAGATGCTATCCCTTTTCCATCGAATGGATTTAGCTTCTTTGTCAAAAATCAAATGACCATATGTGTGTGGATTCATATCTGGGTCTTCGATTTGATTCCACTGATCAACCAGCCTGTTGCTGTGCCAGTACCATGCTGTTTTAATTACTATTGCTTTATAGTACAGTTTGAGATCAGGTATGGAGACTCCTCCAGAGCACCTTTTATTGTACAAGATTGTTTTAGCTATTCTGGGTTTTTTGTTTTTCCATATGAAGTTCAGAATTGAACTTTCAATGTCTTTAAAAAATTGTTTAGGTATTTTGATAGGGATTGCATTGAATCTGTAGGTTGCTTTTGGTAGGATGGCCATTTTTATTATGTTAATTCTCCCTATCCATGAGCAAGGTAGATCCTTCCATCTTCTCATGTCATCTTCAATCTCTTTCTTTAGGGTTTTGAAATTTTTTTCAAACAGGTCCTTCACTTGCTTAGTTAGAGTAACTCCTAAGTACTTTATATTGCTTGTGGCTAATGTGAAGGGTGTAGTTTTCCTAATTTCTTCCTCTGCAAGCTTGTCATTTGTGTATAGGAAGGCTACAGACTTTTTTGAGTTAATTTTGTATCCAGCCAATTTGCTGAAGGTGTTTATCAGCTGTAGGAGTTCTCTGGTGGAATTTTGAGGGTCACTTATGTAGACTATCATATCATCTGCAAATAGGGATAATTTGACTTCTTCCTTTCCCATTTGAATACCCTTGATCTCCTTATGTTGTCTTATTGCTCTGGCTAGAACTTCGAGTACTATATTGAAAAGATATGGAGAGAGTGGGCAGCCTTGCCTTGTTCCTGATTTTAGAGGAATTTCCTTGAGTATCTCACCATTTACTTTGATTTTGGCTATTGGCTTCCTATATATAGCCTTTATTATGTTGAGGAAAGTGTCTTGTATTCCCGATCTCTCTAAAACTTTAAACACGAATGGGTGTTGGATTTTATCAAATGCTTTTTCTGCATCCAAAGAGATGATCATGTGGTTTTTTATTTTCAGTTTGTTTATGTGGTGGATTACGTTGATGGATTTCCGTATATTAAACCATCCCTGCATGCCTGGCATGAAGCCTACTTGGTCATGATGAATGATATCTTTGATGTGCTCTTGTATTCGTTTCGCAAGTATTTTATTTAGTATTTTTGCATCGATGTTCATCAGAGAAATTGGTCTGAAATTCTCTTTCTTTGTTGAGTCTTTGTGAGGTTTAGGTATCAATGAGACTATGTGGAAAAACAAAAAACCCAGAATAACTAAAACAATCTTGTACAATAAAAGGTGCTCTGGAGGAGTCTCCATACCTGATCTCAAACTGTACTATAAAGCAATAGTAATTAAAACAGCATGGTACTGGCACAGCAACAGGCTGGTTGATCAGTGGAATCGAATCGAAGACCCAGATATGAATCCACACACATATGGTCATTTGATTTTTGACAAAGAAGCTAAATCCATTCGATGGAAAAGGGATAGCATCTTCAACAAATGGTGCTGGTCTAACTGGATGTCTATGTGTAAAAAAATGCAACTGGACCCATATTTGTCACCTTGTACAAAACTCAAATCCAAGTGGATTAAAGACCTCAACATAAAACCAGAGACACTAAGTCACTTAGAAGAAAAAATGGGAAAGAGCTTGGAACATATTGGCACAGGAGACAACTTCCTGAACAGAACACCAACAGCCCAGACATTAATGTCAACAATTAATAAATGGGACCTCATGAGGCTGAGAAGCTTCTGTAAGGCAGGAGACACGGTAAAGAGAACAAAGCGACAGTCTACAGACTGGGAAAAGATCTTCACCAACCCTACGTCTGACAAAGGTCTAATATCCAAAATATATAAGGAACTTAAGAAATTAAATACCACCAAACCAAATAACCCAATCGAGAAATGGGGCATGGAACTAAACAGAGAATTCTCAACAGAGGAATATCAAATGGCTGAGAAACACTTAAAGAAATGCTCAACCTCCTTAGTCATCAGGGAAATGCAAATCAAAACAACTCTGAGATTCCATCTTACACCCATCAGAATGGCTAAGATCAAAAATTCAAGCGACACCACATGCTGGCGAGGATGTGGGGAGAGAGGAACACTCCTTCATTGCTGGTGGGAATGCAAACTAGTACAACCACTTTGGAAATCTATCTGGTGCTATCTCAGAAAAATGGGAATAGGGCTTCCTCAAGACCCAGCTATTCCACTCCTTGGAATATATCCAGAAGATGCTCCAGCACACAACAAGAAAATTTGCTCAACCATGTTCATAGCAGCCTTATTCATAATAGCCAGAACATAGAAACAGCTGAAGTGTCCCTCAATAGAAGAATGGATAAAGAAACTGTGGTACATATACACTATGGAATACTATTCAGCTATTAAAAACAAGGACTTCCCAAAATTTGTGGATAAATGGATTGAGCTAGAAATGATCATAATGAGTGAGTTAACCCAGAAGCAGAAAGACTCAAATGGTATATACTCACTTATATCTGCATATTAGCCCAAGGGGCATGTCCCACGAAAGCCTTCACTTACCAGGAAACTGAGACAGAGGAGAGGACATTCTAGTGGGATTCTAGATGAGAGAATCATGGGAGAAAGGCAAAGTAGAAGGACCCAGAGGGTCCTAGAAGCCTACAAGTAGAACATTATGATAGGCAGATTTGGGCATAGGGGTCCCGCTCAAACTAAGGCACCAGCCAAGGACAATACAGGCGGTAAACCTTAAACCCCTACCCAGATCTAGCCAATGGACGGAACACTCTCCACAGTAGAGTGGAGAGTGGGATATTACTTTCTCACATACTCTGGTGCCTCACCTTTGACCATGTACCCTGGAGGGGGAGACCTGATGGCACTCAGAGGAAGGACAGCAGGTTACCAAGAAGAGACTTGATACCCTATGAACATATAGAGGGGGAGGTAATCCCCCTCAGGAACAGTCATAGGGGAGAGGAGTAAGGGGAAAATGGGAGGGAGGGAAGAACGGGAGGATACAAGGGAAGGGATAACCATTGAGATGTAACAAGAATAAATTAATAAAAAAAATAAATAAATAAATAAATAAAAAAAAGAAAAGGGGGAGATGTGGGAAGCTGCGTCCACATTCGCCATTACAAGATGGCGCTGACACCCTGTGTCCCACGCTGACAAACAACTAATCTGCGCATGTGCGAAGGGATTTTCCACTGGTTGTGCTCTGCCTCTCCCGTGGCAACATCTCACCCGATGAGCAACAGCCAATCAGGGACTGACACGTCCTAAGCGGAGGACAGTTTCCTATATAAGGGAGGGGTTTCTGCTGTTTGGTCTCTCTGTCTCCGTTTTTCGTGTTGTAAGCTTATGCTCTTCCTCTCAAGAGGCAGTAAAGCTTTACTGCAGAAGGATCCTGTTTGTGTGTGCAGCGTCGTTCTTGCTGACGAGACGGTAACGCTAGCCACACTAATTGACACAGAAGACAACTTCCTGAACAGAACACCATTAGCTCAGGCTCTAAGATCAACTATTAATTAATGGGAACTCTTGAAACTGAAAAGCTTCTGTAAGGCAAAGGACACTGTGAATAGGATGAAGCAGAAGCCTACATATTGGGAAAAGATCTTCACCAATCCTACATTTGGTATAGGGCTAATATCCAATATATATAAAGAACTCAAAACATTAAACATCAACAAAAATAGCCCAAATAAAAAATGGGGTACAGAGCTAAACAGAATTCTCAACAGAGGAATGTCAATTTGCTGAGAAACATGGAAACATGCAAATCAAAATGACTCTGAGATTACATCTTACACCTGTCATAATGGCTAAGATCAAAATATCAAGGGAGAGCACATGCTGGTGAGGATGTGGAGAAAGGAGTTCACTCCTCCATTGCTGGTGCGAGTGCAAACTTGTACAACAACTTCAGAAATCAATATGGTGCTCTCACAGAAAATTTGAAATAGCTCTAAATCAAGACCCAGCTATACCAATCCTGGGGATATAACCAAAAGATGCTCTGCCATATTACAAGGCCATTTGTTCAACTATGTTCACAGCAGCTTTTTTTTTTTTTTTTTTGTAATAGCCAGAGTTTGGAAAGAGCCTAAATGTCTGACAATCGAAGAACTGATAAAAATTTGTGGCTTATATACACAATGGAATACTTCTCAGCTATTATAAATAAGGAATTTATGAATTTTGCAGGCATGGATGGAATTAAAAAAGATCAGTCCAAGTGAGGAAACCAGACCCATAAACACACATGTGGCATTTCCGCACTTCTAAGGGAATTTTAGCCATATAATACAGTGTAAACATACAACAGAGCACAGACCCAAAGAAGATAAGTAGCAAGGAGAATCCAAGGGAATCTGCTTAAACCCAACCCAGAAGGGGAAATAGAATAGACAAGGGTGGTGGTTGAAGAGAGGTAACAAGGTAGGAGAGGGAACACAGAGAAATATAAGGGTGGAGATCAGACCTGGAAGGAGCAGGAAGACAGAAGGCTTGTACAGAAAAGAAAACTGTGGGCATGGGAATTCTCTGTGACAAGCTGGAGACATGTCAGGGTAGGCTCCTGGAGGATTTGAGGGGGGCTCCAGTAGAGACTCCCAGTAACAGGGCCCATAGAGACTGAAGAGGACACCCTCTAAACACACTCCTAGTAGAGGGAAGGCAACGCCACCCCATCTGCCAAAACTTCATCCTCTGTGATGCTCCACCAAGTAGTGGTTTCAAACAGATGCTGAGACTCACTGCCAACCATTGGGAGATGTGCCAGAAATCTTATGGAAAGTGGGAGGTGAGAAAAGGACCTGGAGGTGACAGGAACTCCACAAGAAGACCAGCAGAGCCAACTAACCAGGGGCCAGAGGGGCTTACAGAGACTGAAGCACCAACCAAGGGCCATGCGTAGACTGGAGGTAGGCCCCTACACAGATATAGCCAATGATGGCTTCATTCAGGTCATCTAATAAGGGTACCAGAGCTTGTCTCTAACATGGAACCTGTTGCCAGGTTTTTGATCACTTCCTCTTCATGGAATTGCTTTGACCAGGCACAGGGAAAGAGTACATATTCAGTCCTGATGTGACTTGATAAGCTTTGGAGAATGGGAAGCGAGTTCCTCCCCTGCCCCCCCCCCTTTTTTTTTTTTTTTTTTTGAATAGGGGACTGAGAGATCTGGATGGGGAAGGAGGGTGGGACTGGGAAAAGAAGAGGCATGGGGCTATGACCAGGATGTAAAGTGAATAAATAATAAGAAAACATAAATAAGTGAATGAATGAATAGTTACTATGTCGTTCTCTTAAGGTTTTACCCAGTAATTTGGGACAAATAATACCTTTTTAGGGGCTCATATAAAATTGGGGAAGATGGCAAAACAAGCTAGAAATAGCATTTGGGTGACAATTTAAGAAGAAAGGAATTTGTCATTTCTTTTCCCCACTTTGGAAGCTGCTAACCTGAACTTCCTGTTGACTTAGGTAATTAATTTTATTCCTTCTCAAGTCTCTGATAGGATTGAAGACCAGACAATTTAGTTTTACAATTAAGCTTAGTGTTTTGGGTTGAGATGTGTTTAGGTCTAGATAGATGTTTTAAGCTGATAGAGTAGGGATATGCTAGATATTGATGTACATTCAGAATTTTAGACGACCAAGTTAGGAAAGGTTTTTTTTTCAAGGCTGCCAAATACAAATAGCCAAAAACCTATGAGTGTATATTGATATAATTCCTGACTGTTTTGTGGTTCTTCTTGCTCTATGTAGTTTATCCTATATATGTGTAATGATATAAATGTATATGTAAATAAATAATAATTACAATGTGATTACATCATATATTTATTTTAGTGAACTATTGCAATGATTATATGTAGGAAACCATGTTCACCAATCCCCTCACATGATCAAATATTTTATGTAATATGGGAGAAAAATAAATATGAAAAACAAATTATTCCCAAGCACCTGCAAACATTTGTATGTAAGAAACTTGTTATAGATTAACAAAGTTTAAGCAAGCAAAATAATTTTCTCAACAAATGTTGCTTACTAGAAAGCCACAATTTGTGGTTACAAAGAAAGGATAAATTATTTCATTGTTTACCCTAAAAAAAGCAATCTTATAAAAAGCTTTAAGTAATCACAAATCTAAATTTTCATATAAAAATAATCAGTCATTTTTATTTTATGACTTTTTTTTGAATTTATATATTATCCTCTAGTTGCATATCTACTCATTAACAATTTTTATTAAATCATATCAGGGAGCTGAGGGCAAAAATGTGTATAAAAATTATTCATCACCTTAATAACCAGCACGACTTCAATGAGAGAGTCATGTCAGTCGGTGTTACTTGTGGTATTATTCTTTTTCCCTAACCTCAAAATCTCCCCAGTTCAACTGCTAAGAGTGTACTTTTATGAAGTTAAAATTGTTCCCTAAGATTTTCTACATCTATCTACTAACAAGAACATCTTTACCTAACCTTCCTAAACAATCTATGTTTCCAAATTCTTTCTAAGAGTGGTGGTCAATGCTAATAATCTGCATCTCTAAGTTCTTTCTAAGGGTGGTGCTTGGATCATTAATCTGCTCCAGCAAAAATGACTAAAAAAAAAGTCAGTCACAATTATTGAAGTGGCAATGATACTGCCCAGTAAGGGAGTAGAAACCCCCTTAGAGTTTTCATACAACTCATATATTTTGAGGTATATGGTGACCACAAAAGCAAAAAGCCGAGGAATATTCCATACCAGCATCAAGTCTTCAAGACATGTAATCCTCAAGAATGTGCCTCTGAGGCACATCCATTGTGCGCCAATTTCCATAATTCAGAAGCTGTTTTGCTCTTCCTCTTGCACAATCCTGGACATGCAGTTCCCAAATAAATTATTTTTTACACCTCTCCAGCTATGAAATTACAGGCATGTCCTCCTGTGCCCAGATTTTCATATGGATTCTGAGTGTCCGAATTCAGCTCCTCATAGTTGGTAGGTACCATACTTTACCAATGGAGCCATCTCCCTAGAAACTGTATAATTCATATTTTTGATGAAGAAAAGATGACTGTGAACAAATTTTCAAATAAAATTTATAACTCATACTTCATTTGAGAAAGTTTTGACATTAGATCTGTAAGAATTACTTTTTCAGCTATGCAATGTAGCAGCTCAGTACCTGGCATGCGCTACTATGACCCCCAGCACTGATAAGAACAAAGCAATGAAAGCCAGTCTCAATTTCTTTTCTTTCACTTATCTCTCACTTATTTTCCAGCTCTGCCTAATTCCAAAGGAGTATACCGTATATCAATAGTAAATCAGTGATAACTTTCTAATTCATATGTAGCCTTCTCATTGCATTTTAGAATCTCTCTTAAAGATATTCAATTTTTATAATCTTCATCCAAGTTCAGAGCAATGGCATAGATCTAAATTCTTTTCCTGAACCAAGAGCAAACTATTATTTATATTTTAAGATATGGAGTCTCTATCTGCAAGGAAGTAATCTAAGTCTTTTGAAACGTTTTTGTTATCTGTGAGCACTCAGGATATATACACAAATGAAAAACCCACAAAAAAAACCCTCATCACTAGCTAGTGATGAGGTGACAGTTCTATGAAAGTTAGTTTTTAAGGAAGCTTCAAGTTTAGATCCCAATGCATATTTTCCATCAGTGCATATTGTTGAATTATCAGACACGATGTTAATCAATTTTACTGGTCTTTAAAATACTTGATTATGCAAAATAAAAGCCACACATCCTTACAAATACAAGCTTTAGCTCTATATAGAAACACTGTAATCACTTCTGAGGTGTGTTATTAATAATTATAATTTTCAGCACTAAAATCTTTTGACCAGAATTTTAAAATGATTTCAAACTTTTCTGGACAAGTTAAAGTTATAGGTCAGGGATTTGAAAGTAGGATATGCTTAAACACATTTATTTCATCTCACTGAATAGAAAATCTAGTGGAAGTTTCATGGACCTTCTCTATTCTGTAGTTCACAAACCTCTCAAAATTTCAAATCAAACATAAAGAAGCTTAATGTAGAATGCTATAAAAATTAATTATTTTCAGGGATTTCCCGGGGAATGGTATGCCTGTATCCTAATACCTCACACTGCTATCTTCAAGACAGTTTTGTAAAAATTAATGAAATAGGTTATATCCTGAAGTTACCAAAACATAGACAATAAACACATAGTACCTTTAGGTGCACTGGATTATGAGCTACCTGACATGGGTGCTGGAAATTGACCTTGGCTCCTCTCAAAGAGCAAAAACATGCCTTTAACTGCCAAGCTGTCTCTTTAGCACCAAAGGTGTAGCCGAGGGTATCCTCAAACCCGTGATCTTCCTGCCAAAATCTTTCCAATGTATTGTACCAGTATAAAGCACAAAAGATGAGTTTTTGCACTAGCACAATGGATTGAGCACAGAAAAGAGGAGCATTGACCCCTATGTTCCATTGTCTCTAGGGCAGAAAGTTATTCTGCATGCTTTCACGAGAGAAATGACCAAAGCTTGCAACACACCAAGCAAGTCACAAACCCTTTGATCTACAGTGTTTGTCTGCCTGCAAGAACTGCCATGGGGGGCGGGAGGCGGGGGGAAGAATTGCCATGGCAATAGTAACACAGGCTTGCAAAAGTAACCAAGCAAAACTCCATGAGATGGAACCCACATTCAACACAGCTTCCATACCCCATAACCTGAGACTAAATAGACTAGGGTCCTAGTGTAAAACCAAATAATACTAGTTATAAAGAAGTAAAGAACTGTAATGATAAAATAACTTCTACTCATATTCTTCTGTATCAGTGCTTTATTCAGCTATCATCAGAGAAACTTCCTCCTTCAGCAGATGTGAACAGTTATAGAGATGCACTGAAGACATACACAAGAAACTAAATACCAACCTTTATCTCCAATCTTCTTGCACAGGTTATTAATCGTTAGTTTTTGTAAGACAGCTCAGTGGATTGTGCTTCAGGCCCTGAGTTACAGCATCAGTTCAAGTGACACAAACAGCACTTCAAAACTACTACAAACCAGTTTCATTTGAATATTGAAATACTTAGCTGAAATTTTATACTAATTAAAAATGTATATGCATGTAGTGTGTGTGGTGTGTATCTATGACCTTCTCTGTCTCTCTCTGTCTCTCTGTCTCTGTCTCTCTGTATGTGTGTGTGTTATGTATTTAATTTTTACATGAAGCATATGAATTTCAGATGAAAATGGTCTCACAGTAGACAAAGACTATCTAAGAAAAACACTAATTTATGAGAAATTCACCTTTGAGCTTATATTTACGAGAATCAAATCAAAGAGACTACCAAAACAATACAGGCTATCCCTCTTTTCCTTGGTTGCTTCCTCTGCTGGTCCCAGAGGGTGAAAGTAAGTCCTTATTGTTCATGACACTACAAACTTTGGGAACAGGATTTAAAAGAACTAGGTCTAATCTGAAAGCCTCATCCCTGAAGAATAGTTTTCATAGTACAAGTAGGTGCTATGTATATTGCAAAGGCAGAGAAGCACCAATAGTTCTATCTCTCTTTGAAGCCTTTAAGCCATAATAATGACCAACAGGGCAACATATACCTAAAGGTAACACTCAAATTTTGGTGCTAACCAATAGCTGTATAATGAGGTCAGCTCAACAAGAGGCAAATTGTGCCTCGCACTGGAAGTCTTTCCAACTCCCCAGGACTAGAATGTTCTTAAGGTCTTAGAGGAGAATCTACTAATCCTACTTGAAAAAAATTCACATAATTCCTAACTGCATTCTAAATTCTTACCCTTGTACCCAGGGATATATACTGGAAGTTTTGATTATGTTATGGAAACATGTGTTTTGCTTTGATCCTAAGTGTATGATGTGAAACAGCCTTTAGTTTATCTACAGCTGAAAGCAGCCTCATGAGAAGGTGCCTGATCTTTGTCAGCTAGAAACTTTCACTTGCGTTGTCTTTGCCAGCTGGAAAACATCCTTGGCTGGATTGGTGGGGAGTCGGGTTCCCCTTTTCTGAGGACTAGGGTAGGGGACGTGGGGGGAAGAAGGAGGGAGGGAGGATCAGCAGTAGAGGAGGAATGTGGCTCAGATCAGTATACAAAATGAGTAAATAATTTAATAAAAAAAGTTTAAGTCATCAACCAATATTATCAGAGAAACATATCTGAAGTTTCTAATCAGCATGATTTTTCTGATACATCTCCATTTCCACAGTAACAGAGTCCAACAGTAATGAATGAAATAAAATTACAATGAGGTATAGAGAGACAGAGATACAGGAAAGGAGACTTGTGTAAGCACCTAACAAAATCAAAGATGGCACACACACCTGAAGGAATTAAAGACTACAAACTTAACTGAATTAAATAAGGAATTCAGTACATGAAAGAAGAATTTAATAAAAAAGATGGAAATAATAGACAGATTCATTTTATTACTATCTTTTCTACCTATTGTCTATGTTTCAAACAAACACCCCTCCAGCTTCCAAAGCATATAGTGATGATTTTATGGTATTTGACTACACTAGATCAGAATGTTATTCTCCCTTGAAAGTGAAGCACCTTATGTTGATTTTTTATTGTATTTTATTTATTCATTCTCTTTTTTATTATTTTGTTTCTTTTTAAACATATACATTATATTTATATTATTATATAAATATAACAAAATAAGCTACATACATCAGGAAGAACCACAAAACAATTAGGAATTATATAAATGTTATATTCATAGAGATTTGGTTATTTTCATTTGGCAAATTTGAATTAAACATCTTTCCTATCTTGTTGAGTCTAAAATTCTGATTATAAATCAATATCTATCATATTTCATCTCTATTATCTTAAAGCATCTATCTAGATCTAAAATCATCTTATTCCCTAACTACCTAACACCCAGCCTACATCAAACAAGATGATGAGCATCAAAGAACATCGTTATGGAGATGGCTTCAAATGTGGCAAACAAGCCACTGGGCAAAATATTCTCGTTTCTGCCACAGGCAGAATTCTGCCAAAAAATGGGCAAGTTTAGATGCAGGCAGAGTCGACAGCCAAACTCTGCCAAGACAGGGTAAGCAAGTCCTCAATAACTCCTGCTTCACAAATATGTCCGTCAGATATACTGGGGCTAGAAAGCTGAAGATGATGTTACAATGTTATGGAGAGTTTTGGGAATAAACTGTCTCTGTCATTTTTTCATTTTGGAAGCTGCTAACCTGCACTTTCAGTTCACTCGTGTCATTAAGTTTTATTCCTTCTCAAGTTTCTGATGAGTGTGTAGAGAAGATAGTTTAATCATGTTAATTTTTTTATATTGATTGTCTTTAATTATCACTGTAAATGTTACACACACACACACACACACACACACACACACACACACACACACACACACTTTTTCCTAACACCTGTTACTCTCTTTGAAGTTGTTAATCAGTTGTCAGTTTGATATGATCACAAGAAAAAAATAAGCCAAAAAATTTTTAGTTTCATTTGAAGTTTCAGTCTGGGTAAGAGTTGATGCCATTACTTTAGGTGTGAGGAAATGCAGAGATAACAATCATGTCAAGAAAATCTTCAGAAGGTAAAACTCCCTGACTCATGCCACTGAAGAAGTAGACAAAGAAGAAGAGTATAGGCACAAACATACAATTCAAGAGTATGCTATCTATGATCTGGTGCCTCCAACAACTGCAGGTTTGATGTCTTCAATGGTTTAATTCATTGAAAAATTAGCATACTTTATTATGATCTATTTATTTCACAATAAATATAAATTTTCATGAGCACTTCCTGCTGGGCTTCCACTCATCAGGCTTTAAGGTTTTTTTTTTTTTTTAAATATCCAAATCAAAGCTGAAGCAATAGAAATACCAAAATATATCTGGGATATGACATTTGTTAAATTGTGCTTTTCTGTATTTTCTTCTATATTCTCTATTAAAGTATGTCAACCCCTAATTATCAAAAGTCTCATGAGATTGATTTTTATGCTAATAGAACAATGATGAATAAAAACTTAGACTGTATAAATTTTTAAATATTTATAATACTTAGGATTACTTAAAGAATTGATGTTTTCCAATATAGTACATATTATAAAAATTAACCTATGATCTAGAATAGATTCTAAACTTTTTTCCTTGAAATAATATACTTAAATGTTTTGAATGTTGAATCCATGAACTTCATTTTCCTCCTAAAGTAAAATACTTATTACTTTTAACATCATTCTGCTTATTGCATTTCAATGTATTTCTCTTGGAAGAAAAAGAAGAGCAAAAAAGTCATTTAAAGTCTTTATTCAGAGGGATATATGAGTTTGAAAGTAGAGTTTTATTGCCCACTTGAACTTAATGGGCTCTAGCATACAGAGTGAAATAGAGTTTACACTGAGTCATTTACATTGACATTAACTTGGGAAGACTCACAGGAATCCTCCAATAACTTTGCTTGCCAAAATAAAAAATGATCTTTGGATTATGTCTGCCCCTACTTTGATTGTTCCTAGGTGAAAATTGAGCCTTCTATACTAATAAAACATCATCTGCACCTGATAGTGTGATCTATGGAGTTTCTTCCAGAAAATCTTCACTTTCCATTCAGAACTAGTAGATATGGGGTGATTGCCCTCTGCTTAAAGACCTCATGATTTTTTTAAATGTAGATTCTCATTTTTACATATAGTTAAATAATTATGTGATTGCCAACAATGATTATATGATTATATAATTCTGTTTTATCATTGTAATCATATGCTAATGCAGAGGAATGTCTTGAGTGGATGTAACAACTGTCAGTGGAGCACTGCTTAGCCAGACAGCTGGGCAGAAGGAGAGGAAGTAGAAGGCAGGACTTCCTGGAGAAGGGGTGGAGCCAAGATTGACAGTTCAAAGGAGAAGGGGAAAAAAAGATGGTTCACAGTTAAGGAGGATTGGGGAGAGAATAGGCCCAAAGTTCATAGTGGCAAGTGCTTGGGATATATGTATGTTATGAGGTTTAGTGTACTTTATTTAGTTTACTAGTAGATTTTTATCAGTTTAGATTCTACCCAGCATGTTGTGCTAACAGTTTTAAAGTACGTTTCAGACTCTGTGACAATTATTGGGTTTGCAGGCTGATACAAATTATTGTAACATGCTAGTGCAATAATTATAAATACCTACCTACATTCATATATCATAACATTAAAAAAGTATGTGTAACACTTCTTTAAATATGGTCTATAAGCATTCAAAGAGCAAACCATTTTGAAGAGAATGACTGGTGCTACAACAGAGTAAAATGTTTCTATACAATTTGAGAAATAAAAGAAAAACACTGTATTTAAAGATATTAATAGCTCTTTGAGAATTCTATCTACTTGATTATATTCACTCCTTTCCTCCTTTTTCCTAGGTGCAGCCTCCTGTACCCACGAAACTGTTTCCTGGTTTGTTTATTCATTTGTTTGTTTGTGTATTTTTTTTACATTAATCAACTTTAATTTGTGTTGTCCCTGTGTTGATGAACGTGTGGTCTTCCAGTGAGCATAGTGCACTTACCAGGGGCTACACATTTAAAGAAACTCCTAAAGACTTATTGGTTTTTTTGTTTGTTTGTTTTGATTTTCAAGACAGGATTTCCCTCTGGAACCATGGCTGTCCTGGACTCACTTTGTAGACCAGGCTGGCCTCAAACTCACAGTGATCCACCTGCCTCTGCTTCCCTAGTGCTGGGATTACAGTCATGCGCCACCACTCCCAGCATATTAATGTATCTTTCAACATTCACCAAAGTAGATTCTGGTTTTAGTAAATAATGATTTACCGAGGTAAAAATAACTGCTCAAGGTACAGAAAATATGATTTCAAAATTTCCAACCCTTGGGCTGGAGAGATGGCTCAGCTTTTAAAAGCTAGGCTCACAACCAAAAGTGCCCAGACTTTACTGGGATATCTTTATCACATCTCTCCTCTCATTGTTAAAAGATCACTGTAGAAACGGAGCAGAAAGCTCCATTTACAGCCAGAAATGTAAAGAGTATCTTATGGAGCTATAACTATTAACTCATAGCTACTGTGGAAGCATGCACAAGACCTATGCAAGTACAAACCAGATCAAATCTCAGCATGTAGACTCTAAATTGCAGAAGGACGGTGGGAAGGAGTGCCATATCCAATCTAGAAGCTGGGAGCGGGAGAGCCAGGTTCTCTAAAATACTGCGCTTATATAAGAAGGCCTTACTTAAATTTAACAGGAAGAAATCATCTTCTTATTTGGAAATATTAGTGTTATCAGATTTATACATTTTATATTCATTGATAATTTGTTAGTTCTTCCGATTGATATAGCCAAAAAGAGCAATTATCTTTGCAAATACACAAAGCTAATTTAGCATTTCTCTTTTAGTATTCTTTGGAGATATTCATCCTGTTGTTTCCATGCCCTCCTTGCAAACATGACTCCTGCATATAGTACACAAACAAAAACAAAGGAAACATAAAGTTTTTACATCAACAAGTAGGGACCAAAGAGAACTATCTCAAATCTAGAATGATTATATCAAGGGAATAAGTGTATGTTTCATCGATGAAATAACAATGAGGTATCTCAGGGGGATTATGTATAATTGACAAAATAGGAGACTGGTAGATATTTTGATAGAAAAAAGTAAGGACATTATTTCTGAAATTGGAGAAAATTAATATTGTTCAGATAAAATGTAGCAATATGAAATTATAAAAAAATTCAGAGATTAAAAAGGTTTATTAACTGTTTAGTAATTTGTTTAGTAAAACAAAACAGAACAAAACCAAAATACAATCATGTATCTACATACAATGTAGTAAAAAAATCCAGAACAAAAGTCAGCTCCTGTAGTGAAAGTAATGGATGAGGGACAGAGGAGATGCACAGAATCGTTGATTTGTCAATAGGTTTTAAAAACATAGAAAACAAATATTGTAGCTAATCTTAGAACACTGAAAAATTAACCTATGATAATTTTAGCATGCTAAAATATCAGAATCTGTATGATAATTACATAAATGTGTATCAGGTCCTCCAATTCTGTAATTTAGCATCTCTAGAACCCTTTAAGAATTAAATTTTGCTAATAGCCAGAACATGGAAACAGCCTAAGTGTCCCTCAGTAGAAGAATGGATAAAGAAACTGTGGTACATATACACTATGGAATGCTATTCAGCTATTAAAAACAAGGAATTCCCAAAATTTGTGGATAAATGGATTGAGCTAGAAACGATCATAATGAGTGAGTTAAGCCAGAAGCAGAAATACTCAAATGGTATATACTCACTTATATCTGCATATTAGCCCAAGGGGCATGTCCCACGAAAGCCTTCACTTACCAGGAAACTGAGAGAGAGGGGAGGACATTCTAGTGGGACTCTAGATGAGAGAATCATGGGAGAAAGGCAAATTAGAAGGATCCAGAGGGTCCTAGAAGCCTACAAGTAGAACATTATGATAGGCAGATTTGGGCGCAGGGGTCCTGCTCAAACTAAGGCACCAGCCAAGGACAATACAGGCGGTAAACCTTAAACCCCTAACCAGATCTAGCCAATGGACAGAACATTCTCCACAGTAGAGTGGAGAGTGGGATATGACTTTCTCACATACTCTGGTGCCTCACCTTTGACCATGTCCCCTGGAGGGGGATACCTGGTGGCACTCAGAGGAAGGACAGCAGGTTACCAAGAAGAGACTTGATATCCTATGAACATATACAGGGGGAGGTAATCCCCCTCAGGAACAGTCATAGGGGAGGGGAATAAGGGGAAAATGGGAGGGAGGGAAGAATAGGAGGATACAAGGGATGGGATAACCATTGAAATGTAACAAGAATAAATTAATAAAGGAGAAAAATAAAAATAAAAAAATTTTTTAAAAAAGAATTAAATTTTACACACATACTACCATAGAAAAGGGAGAAAAAGGCAAATAAAAATTGGCATCCATAAATCTGTTTGTTCTACTGAGGAATTTACATAGTTGAGAAGTAAAACAGTCTAGGGTGTTATTGTGTATGCATGTGTGTGTGTGAGTGTGTTTGTCTCTGTGTGTGTGCATGCATGCATGTATGCATGTATGTGTGCATGTTTGTGTGTGTCTTATGCAGTGATTAGTCCAGATTATATATAATACTCTCTCTTTATATTTGTATAAAGGATATAATATGTATGTGATTACATTGCATAGTTCAGACAGGCAAAATCATCTAATGTGAAACGAGAGTATTTTATTGTTCCATGGTAAAGGTGCTTTGGTAATGATAACGTGCCTCTTCTTTTCTTTTTTGTTTTTGTTTTTATTTTTTGAAACATTCATTCTATGTTTTATTACATGTGGGTAGCCACTTACAATTAGTTACTCCAAAATGTCCTGGCTTATCCATGCATCCATCAGTTTGGAGAATCAGAGTCCAAATCCAGCAAGGAGGTAGAATCTTTCTCAAGAAAGAACTATGGAATCATGTTTCCCCATCTTCCACAGATTAAGATTTTAGGTCCTGAAGCAGAACCAGCATTTAAGACTCCTTGTTGATTCTTTCAAGAAGGAATGAGGGTGGGACTTTTGGAAATATCTGGGTCAACCTCCAAGGATCAGTTGTGAAGTTCTGGAGGCAAGAACTCATGAAGCCATCAGACCTCATGTATTACAACTGATTGTTGGAAATCATTCTTAAAAAGAAAGAGGGTATGAAAACACTGTGGAGTCAGTCCAGGACAATAAGGACAGAAGAGTGACCCTGGAAGACTTGGTCTCCTTTTAGATTGAGACAAATATGGTCCTCTTATTATTTTTTTCTTTCTTTGTTTGCCATTCTGGGGGTTAAATTCAGGATGAAGTAACTATGTTACCTCTGTAGTTCACCCCTAGTGTTCCTACTTTCTCTCTCTTGATAGATTTTTCATGGATCCTTTCATTATGTGTTGTCTATACACTCATCATTTGTAACTTTAATCTACACCAACTTCATTTAAAATTTTAGTAAATATGCTCTACTAATGCTTATATATTTTGATGAAAAAACTTTGATTCAGAATAGACATGTGACTAGATGAATGGCTCAATGTGTCACAAGCAGAAGAGCTCAAGGAGGAGACAACAGAGATGGCGGAACATTTACAGAGAAGAGTCATACTTTGTTGGGAAGATGAAACGATCCTGGTTTTAATTCCCTTGGAGAATGTGTATCTTGATTCTTTTATGAAAGAAATGATCAGTGAGCACTGGAAAAAAATCTTCACTAAGGAGTTTTTACTAGCAAACATATATTTCATCTGTATAATTTTTACTTCAGAAAATTCTCACTTAAAACCAGAGCTATTGGTGTAAAATTCTTCAGCAGTTTATTGTACTTGACCTGAAATATGTTAATGTCACATCAGAATCTGTTTTCTTCACAATTAGTCCTCCAATGGGTCAGAAGTCTGAGAAAATGAAGTTGAAATGAGTTAGCTCTATTTCTTCCAGCCTAATGAGGTGGCTGATAGGGTCTAAGAAGACTGGTTGACTGATTTCTTGGCAAGCAGCCATTCTAAACTCCTTATTAAAGGGTCTGAGCCATAGTCTCTAAAGGGAAGTGATCTGAGTTTTCAGAATGACCAATTGCTAACATCTCATATGTCTCTGTGCTTTTACTTTCTGGTTAATTCTTAAAAATAATGATATGATTTTCCATATGAAGTTGAGAATTAATTTTTCAATGTCTGTAAACAATCCTGTAGGTATTTTGATAGAGATTGATTTTGTATCCAGCCACATTGCTAAAGGTGATTATCAGTTATAGGAGATTCTTGGTAGAATTTTTTGGGTGACTTATGTGTACTATACTATCACCCATGAATAGTGATACTGTGACTTCTGACTTTCCAATTTGTATTACTCTGATCTCCTTTTAAAGCAATCCTGTACAATAAAAGATCTTCTTGAGGAATCTCCATCCTTGATCTCATGCTATACTATAGACCAAAAGCAATAAAAATGGCATGATACTTGTATAGAAATAAACTGGAAAACCAATGGAATCAAATTGAAGACCCAGAAATAAAACCACATACCTACAGACACTTGATTTTTGACAAAGAAGTCAAATTCAGACAATGAAATAAAGATAGCATCTTCATCAAATGGTGCTGGACTAACTATACGTCTACATGCAGAAAAATGCAAATAGATCCATATTTATCACCCAGCACAAAACTAAAGTCCAAGTGGATAAAAGACCTGAACATAAAACAATACACACTAAATCTGTTAGAAGAAAAAGTGGGAGAGTCTTGAACTTATTGGCACAGGAAACAACTTCCTGAGCAGAACACAAACAGCTCAGGTTCTAAAATCAACCCTCTATCAGACAAAGGGCTAATATCCAAAATATAAAAGGAACTCAAAAAATTAAACACCACCAAACCAAATAACCCAATTAAAAAATGGAGCTCAGAACTAAACAGTGAATTCTCAGCAGAGGAATGCCGAATGGCTGAGAAACATTTAAGAAATGCTCAGCTTCCCTAGTCATCAGGGAAATGCAAATCAAAATGACTCTGAGATTTTTGTCTTACACTTACCCAAATGGGTAAGATAAAACACACACACACACACACACACACACACACACACACACACACACACAAACAAAACAAACAAACAAACAAAAAAACTCAAGTGACAGCACATGCTGGCAAGAATGTGTAGAAAGGGAAACACTCCTCCATTGCTGGTGGGAATGCAAACATATACAACCACTTTGGAAATCAATCTAGCACTTTCTCAGAAAATCAGGAATAGTGCTACCTCAGGGCTCAGCTATACCACTCCTAGGCATATACCTGAAAGATGCTTCAGCATACAATATGAACATATGCTCAAGTATGTTTATAGCAGCTTTATTCATAAGAGCCAGAACCTGGAAACAGTCTAGATGTCCCTCAACCAAAGAATGGGTAAAGAAATTGTGGTACGTTTACACATTGCAATACTATTCATCTATGAAAAACAAGGAAATCTTGAAAATTGCAGACAAATGTATGAAACTAGAAAATATTATACTGAACGAGGTAACCCTGAAACAGAAAGACATGCATGGTATATACTCAGTTATAAGTAGATATTAGCCGAACATAGAAGTCCTCTGAGAAACTCCACCTACCAGGGCTTTGGGACAGATACTGGCACTTGAAGCTGGACCTTGGGAGGAGAGCTGAGAATTGTAAGGAAGAGTGGTGGGGATGGAAGGACCTGGAGTAGTCAGGAGCTTCAAAGGGAGACCACCAAGGTCATCAGATCTGGATCTAGGGGTCCGGTACAAACTGTTGCACCAACCAAGGACAATGAGTGCAGAGTACCTAGACCCCTGGTCAGATGTAGCTGATGGACAGCTCACGGTCCATGGGTGTGTGTGGGGGGGAAGGGGATGGGAGAGAAGACTGCCTCTAACATGAACTTTTGTGATTGCAATTTGATCACTGCCCTTTGGTGGGGCAGCCTTGGTAGCACAGAAAGGAAGGAGATGCAGGCTACCCTTATGAGATCTGATAGACTGTGATCAAATGGTGGAGGAGAAGGACGCCTCCATATGAGTTCTGTGGGAGGGGACCAGGGTGTAAAAGGGAGGGTGGGTGGTAACCAGGAGATAAGAGCAATGGCATAACAACCAGGATACAATGTGAATAAATTACAATAATACAAAGATTGTTAAAAAAACAATGATATGTCAGAGGCATTCTCCCATTTCCCTTACCTCAGTACTCAGTATCTCAGTACCCCTCAGCCAATGGTCTGTCCATTGGCTATATCTGGAAAGGGGCTCTAGGTTCCCTGCTTGCAATGTCCTTGGTTGGTGCAACAGTTTGTGCAGGGACCCCTGGATCCAGATCCAAAAGTCTTGATAGTCTCCTCAAGAAGCTCCTGACATACCCTCGGCTGCCTCCCATCCCCCAACTGTGGTGTTGGAGATTTGATCACTGCTTCTTGGTGGAGAGGTCTCCTGGGAACACAGAGGAAGGGGATTCTCGCTATCCAGATGAGATCTGATAGGCTGTGGTCAGAGGTTGGGGAGGACACCGCCTGTCAGAGGTCTAGGGGAGGTAAATAGGGGAGAGGAGAGAAGGAGGGTGGGAACAGGAAGATAAGAGCAGCAGATTACAATCGGGGTGTAATGTGAAAAAATTCTAATATAATAAAATAAAATAAAACATACTAAACCAGAAATGTATTTATAGATAAAATTGCTTACTTTTTCCTAAAAAAAAAAAAAGAATAGAATGTAAATAACCAAAAATTATTTAGGCAAAATAAAAATTTATTGGAAAAATCAAAACAAAAACATAACTCCACACTTGAGTGGAGAGTGGGATATGACTTTCTTACATACTCTGGTGCCTCACATTTGACCATGTCCTCTGGAGGGGGAGACCTGGTGGCACTCAGAGGAAAGATAGCAAGTCACCAAGAAGAGACTTGATACCCTGTGAGCATATACAGGGGGAGGTAATCCCCCTCAGGAACAGTCATAGGGGAGGGGAATAAGGGGAAAATGGGAGGGAGGGAAGAATGGGAGGATAGAAGGGATGGGATAACCATTGAGATGTAACAAGAATAAATTAATAATAAAAAATTTAAAAAAATATATAACTAAAACAAAACATTATATATATGTATATATATATATATATATATATATATATATATATATATATATATATATGTCTGTTACTTCCAAATATGGATATTTTCTTCCAAAATTTACTGTGAAATATGTCTACTGGAAAAATAGTAATTCACAATAATTTTCACTACAGATCATAGCTGAATGTTGCTATGCTAGAAATTCAAGTCCTTGATGAGATGGTTTAACAAATTAGGAAATACAATGTTTACCTTTACTCTTAAGTATTTAATGTAATCATTCTATATACAGTGCTGCAATCCTTTCCAGGTTGATGAGGCAAGTCTGCTGCAACATGAAGCATTCTTAGCGAGAAACTGTTGGGAAATTGGCAACACTTTCAGAGATTTCATTATCAAAATGCCCTGGGAAGTGTTTCATCACCTGATGGTAAGTTGAGTGACTACCAATGTTTCCTATTCATGGGGAGATGACACAGTGCATCAGGGCTGTTCCTGGTCAAAAGACAAGTCATGATTTAAAATCCTGGCATGATAGTAACCCAAGCATTTCAGAGCAGATTTAAGTGGATCCTGGGATCTCACTGGCCAGACGGTCTCTGGAAACACTGAACTTCAGATTCAAGAAAAGCCCTGTCTCAAGGGAATATGGAAAAAGTAACAGAGCAAGACACCTGAGCTTCTCTTCTCTGGACAATTATGGATGGCTGAGGGCACACACATGCATATAAAACACAAACACAAAGAAGATGAATAATTTAAAAGTTTACTTATTTACAAAATACATGCAGAATCTAACAAGACTAAAATGAACCTTTTGCCGTCATATACCTTCTGATAAATTGCTCCCTTTTGGCAAGCTGACTCTTTATCCAACAGCTATTAGTTATGGTGTTAGAAGAGGGATGAAGACACCTTACAGGATATGAATACATACATACACTCACTGTTCTGATGCCTAGAGATCTACTTTCTTGTCACAGAGAGAATGGAATGACTTCTTTTTCCTCCCATCCCATCTCTTTCATTAAATACTGTGGTTTCACTTTGGTTGGAGCCAATTCTTTCACAAGATTCACTAGCCCTGTGGTAACTTTTCCTGCAAGTTTTAATGAGGTATGACCTTCTCTTTTATCGTCTGTACTAAACTATTTTGTAGTGCTGCCAGAGGCAGTTTAATAACACGTGAGCTTCACTCCTAGTCTGATTGTATTTCAGTAGAGGTTGAAGTGATCTTTGTATGTCAGGTTGTTAAATCTGAAAAAAAAATAGCTGTGTGATCTTTCAAAATGAAAGTCAGTACATCAATGCAATATAGTCCATTTTTTTCTTTTTATGGAGCTTTTTACATCTTTGTTCTGGACAGCTCTGAGATACCAAAATTGCCTGCTTTTTCTCTCTCTCTCTCTCTCTCTCTCTCTCTCTCTCTCTCTCTCTCTCTCTCTCTCTCTCTCTCTTTAAATTCTCCTACTCATGTATGGGTGTCTAAAATGCAAATGAGAAGTTGTCAAAATAAAATATCCTTGTTTTAGGACCTCTATAGGGACCTGTGGGGATTATAAAACAGTGGTTTTCTTTAAGCATCAGGATATATTCACAGCTTGCAACGTTTTTCAACTCTCATTCTAATTTGTTCCTGTAACATCCACAATTCAACATTCTTTTATTATATGTTGATAGATTATTTTTCCAAGTCTTTTAAAAATATAAAACACAAGACATTTTATCTCTCTCAAGTTTTTACTTATTGTATGTTGGTTTTGAATTTTTCCAACCTACTTTATTTGGGGTTTCTTAATGTTTATATCTCCCTTACAACCCACCTTCCATAGACAGGAGAGAAGACAGGTCAATGGGAACACTAGAAGTGGACATTTTTTGACTCAGTTCCTTGGAGTGATTCCACTCCTCATCGTCAGGATTTCAGCAGACCTGTTAAATAACAAACCAGCACTTCAGCAAAGGTGACTGCAACGGCAGCAGGAACCCAGAGCAACAGCCTAAACCCAGAACCTTGAAGCGTTCTCTGGAGCTTTTCTTTCTAAGAGCATCTTGAAGAAGAGTGATGAACAGACAAATGATAGGAAGTGATACCAAATCAAGAAAGCTAAGCCTCATGTTTTGGGCCAATATATTGTTCTTTTTCTAGACAACACACATCAGAGTTCTCTCAGAGGTCTGATAGCCAGGGCACAAACACTGGATACACTCACACAAGTCTGTTTCATATCCCACACTTAAGATCAAAACAAAAACAAGTTTACATCTAATAGTTGTATCCCAGGATTCACATAGTAAGTTGAGTCTAACATTTTATATTTAAATTCATATTATTTTGCTAAGTTCTTTCTTTTTTGTGTTTGTTTCTTCAATTTTTTATTTTTTATTAAATATTTTACATATAGAGCTATATTATTACACATATATACAATAAACTACCTAGAGCAAGAATAACCTCAATCAGGAAATATATATTGTTACACTCATAGTATTTTCGCTATTTCTATTTGTCAACCTTGAAGAAAACATAATTCTTATCTTGGTGCATCTAAAATTCTGAATGTAAATCAATATCTATCATATCTCATCATTATCAACTTAAAAACATCTATGTAGACCAAAGAACATCCTAACCCCTAAATAACTAAGCTGAATTGTAAAGCTAAGATACCTGGTCTTCAACCCCATCAGAGACCTGAGAAGGAATAAAATTAATTTTCTGAGTATCCTGGGAGTACAGCTTAGCAGCTCCTCAAATGAGAAGATGACAGAGAAAGTTTGCTGGCTTAAATGTAACCCAAAATTGTCTACAATGTTGGAGCATCATCTTCAGCCTTCTGGTCCAATAGATCTGAGAGACATATTTTTGAGGCAGGAACTATTGAGGACTTGCTTACCCTGTCTTGGCAGAGTTTGGGTGTCAACTCTGCCTGCATCCAAACTTGCCCATTTTTAGGCAGATTTCTGTCTGTGGCAGAACAAAGACATTTTGCCCAGTGGCTTGTTTGCCACATTTGAAGCCATCTCCATAAGGAGGTTCTTTGATACCCATCATCTTTTTTGAGATAGGCTGGGTATTTCAGGAGTTAACCTGTCTCATTCAACATCTTTAAATGCCGTAATCTGTAGGTCTCTGAGGTTTTGAAAATTTTATGTATTATCTTTCTATGGAGTCATATCTATCTTTTACTCCTATGATGTATATTCTTGTGATAAAAATAGACTAGTAATTGATATGACCATGATTTGGTCAACTAACCATTAACTTGTATACTCACTTATCCTAAACAGCTTTCAGTAGCACGTTCAAAGTGTTGGAAGTAAAGCTTGTATCGTAATTGAGTAGTATGGGTACAATACCACATGAGCCCCTACAAAGGTATTATTCTTCCCAAATCACCCAGAAGAAACCTTAAGAGAATGAAGCCCCTTTTCCATTAAGGGGGTTGTGTGGTATTTGGGTTGCTGTCTTGAGTGATGGATGTTTATTTTCATTGGAAATTGGTTATAAGTTATTATTTTTTTAAGATGTTAAGTGCAAAATATTTTTTTAATTTTATTAATTTATTCATATTACATCTCAATTGTTAGCCCATCCCTTGTATCCTCCCATCCCTCCCTCCCTCCTGCTTCCCCCCCTACTCCCTTCCCCTATGTCTGTGACTGATGGGTTATAAGTTATTATTGATATTATTTAGAGAGAAAACAAAGTTGCCTCTCCTTTCCTTTATCTTTCATTCTTAGGTTTGGAGATAGGGGTTGAAAAGAAAGAAGGGGTAATATAGAAATATATAGGTAGGATAGACAAAAAGTAGATTAGTGAATCTACTCCTCACCTTAAAGCCTTAATTGTTATCCACAAGATTAATTTTAATTCACTGACATAGAATTTTGTATATAGATGCAAAATAAGTTTAATTTTTGATAAATCGGCATAGAATTCAAATTTAAGATTATTCTTTACACACATTATATATATATATTTCTATATTAAGTTCTTTCTTAATATAAACTATATGCCAATTATGTCATAACAGAAGTGATTTAAAAATTAAGCTTCAAATTTCTTTGGAGAATTAATACTTTTGATTCTGTTAATTTCTTCTAAGTGCCCTATTCCTGGAACATATTAAAATTCAATATACCATTACAATGTATGTTTGATAATGAATCAAAATCATTTCTATGAATGTCATTTTTAAAACTCAATTTTTAACATATTTATTTGAATTTCAGACAGGATTGCCCATTCTTCACTGTATCACAATTTTTTCTTCATTACAATATCCTGTAAAATATCTCTCTAATTATTTTCTCTATGTTAAGGTATAATAGAACACATGAGCATTGTTGAACCAAGTGTTGCTCCCATATAAATATATCACTCTCAAATACAACTGGATTAAATAAACATGCTTCTGCTTAATGGCCCTTCTTATGATAGGTTTAGAAGTAGATACATGATAGAACACATCATATCACACTAACTTTCCCAGGATTTTTGACCTTGAATGTTCAAATTGGTAGAAATGTAGTTTAAATCGATTATAGCGCAAAGTGTAGCTATTATACTGTCTAAGTAAAGGCCTTCACAGACTTCCTTGTACCTTCAGGTCCAATGGCTCAAGCCATCATTTAATCATACAGGAGACCTCAGTACATAGCCAATGTTTTATTTTTTATTTTTTGGCATTGATCTTTTTCCTTCTCTAAAATTAAAACAAAAATGAAATCAAGTAATTTTAAATCTTGGTTTCATGTAGATTATGTGAGTTACTCCTGTAATTTAATACCAAAATGCACACTTAATGACAATGCAATTATATTATAAGACAAATTTAAGTATCAGTAATAAACTGTGTTTACATGTATCAGTTAACATTACAGGTGAAATGCTTATACATAATCTTTGGGGTTTTTTTTTTAGATGAAATTGCTAATTCTGGCAATCATTTAAATTAAGATGAAGCTTAAATTATTTCTTTCAAGGATAATTTTCAATGTTATTTTTCTGAAAGATGCAATATGTTACAGCAGGACCATTAGTGTATTAATCTGCTTCCTGTGGAATAGAGATGATGTGCTCTGGAACATAAATCTTTTCAGTGTTTTATAATACATAAAAGCATGACTAAATATGCATCTATCATTCAGAGAGAGGATAATTGAGAATGCATGAACAGTTTTCTGCAACCAAGTTAATTTGTCCA
Source organism: Acomys minous (assembly GCF_964271855.1). Classification (NCBI taxonomy): domain Eukaryota; kingdom Metazoa; phylum Chordata; class Mammalia; order Rodentia; family Muridae; genus Acomys; species Acomys minous. Next base: position 70,533,326 of record NC_140496.1, on the reverse strand, counting down.
ATGTTTTCTCCCTGTTACTGAAGAAAAAAAAACTCCAGTGCCGTTTTGGAAGAGAATATCCAATAGTGAAAATATTAATATCTAGTTAATACTTAATCCCAGGGTCTGAAAAACACTTGGATATTTTTCTTTCAAGAAAAATATTGCAACATATTTGTAAGTATTAATACTACCTAATTAAAAAAAACTTTCAAGATCTGTAGATGCTAGTGTATGTAGATGCTCTGTATAATGATTTACTTATATGTTTATTTAAAATCATAATGTTTCAGACACCCAAATGTTACAGTAGTTATGGAGGAACACAGAATAGAAGCACATGACACATGGGAATCTTGAAGCTAAATACAGAGAGTACATGCTTTACAAGAGGATAGGGGACAATGGGTCACATAAATTTTCCTAGTGGAAGCATGTCCTATGGCTGTGTACAAGGACACAACAAATGAGATCCTGTCAAAAAAACTTCAAAATGTGTAGCAATAATGCTTCAAATCCTTCCAGCCTTGAGAAACCAGCATCATGGTATCTTCTGTGTAAACTAAGGGATAGAGATGTTTTTAATTCTAGAATTCTCAGAGTCACTGCATCCTGTTCTATTTGGTTATTTACTTAGTGAACTACTTATGTTTGATAAATAGTTTCTGATTATATATTTTTTCTAGTACAGGAAACATAATGCTTTATTGCCCAACTAAAAAATGTTCAAGCTTAAAATTAGTGACTGTCCCGTTCTGTTAATTTATCAAAACAAGTTCACCGATGGGCAGCAAGCATTTATGATTAGCTTACATATATAGTCTAATCAAACACTGGGAGAAAGTCTGACTATATCCTAGAGTTTTATAAAAATTGAAAGATATCATCAAAATATCAAACCTTGAAGTTTTTTCTTTAATTTCTGAGATTATAATATAATTTCAATGTTTCTCCCTTCTCTTTTCTTCCACCAAACCACCTTATATACCTTTTTATTCTCTCCTTTAAGTTCATGATCTCATTTTTACTCATGTTTATTACATATACATATATTCATAAATATAATTATCCAGTCCATATAATGTAACTTCTAAGAATGCTTTCAGTCCTGACCACTTGGCACCAGACAAAAATTAGTATGTTCCTCCATGGCAAAGATTTCCTATCCCATTCCCAAGTTTCCTCCATTTCCTAGGGTTCTTTTTGTAGGGCTGAGGCACTGTGGACATTTTGCCATCAAGTTTGGAATGTCCATTGGTGTCATTCTTGTTCAGCTTACATTTGCATACTCATTTTGGTGAAAACTTAGTGATGTAGATTCTGATGTTACTAGCAAGTCATCAATTGGACAAAAGTTCTCAGATATTTACAGAATCATTTCTCTGGATCCAAGCCATTCAGCACCCTCTACTGCAAGACTTTCACTGGATTCATATAGCAAAGAATCATAGAAAAGCCAAGTTATGATCTTCTTTCTAGGATCTACAGGTACTTTCTCTTTCCCATCTTTCCTGTATCTCTCTACAAGTTCCAGGATTGGAAATGCTATTTTCTTGACTAATCTGTGAAGAAACATGCCAGAGACAATATAGTTTCAATAAACTTATACAACTGAAAAATATAATCCTTGAAATACACAAGATGGGATGCTACAACAATAAAATAAAAATTCTTCTTTATAGTTTGGAGTCTTGGGGTTGGGTAGATTGCTAAAAGAGCACATAGTGCTCTTGAAGACAATTCGAGTTAGTTTCTCAGTGCCCATGTCTAGGTGTTCCAGTGGCCTCACAACAGTCCTCAAGGACATGCAGAATATGCCATTTAGAAATGTTTTTATTATTTTAATGATTCACTGACAATGAGACAGGCTAACTCCTGGAAACACCTAGCCTACCTCAAAGAGGATGATGAACACTGCTACTTTAAAGGAGCTTTGTTTCTTTTGCATCTTAAAACAAGGTAGGATTATGCCTGATAAAAGTATTCTAGTTAGTGTGAAGGTGGAATTCAAACTTTTTCCATGAGTTTTTGAAGACCTTACCTAATTATCCTACCTTACCTTATGGGAGGGAGGGAAGAATGGGAGGATTCAAGGGATGGGATAACCATTGAGATGTAACAAGAATAAATTAATAAAGGAGAAAAAAATGAAAAAATAAATAAATAAATAAATAAACTGAAAAAAAAAATAAAAAATAGAATCATATCTATCTGCTACAGCTAAGATGTATATTCTTGTGATAAAAGTAGACTAGTGATTGACATGGCCATGATTCGATCAGCTACAAATAAACTTGTATAACTTATTTATCCTAAACACCCTGAAATAGCACTTTCAAGTACTGGAAGTAAACTTTGTATTATAATTGAGTCGTATGGGTATAATACCTCATGTTAGAGCATATAGCAGACTCATGTGGTCCAGTGCTTGTTGGTCCAGTCTCTGTGAGCCCATTATAAGCCCTGTTTAGCTAACTTGGTTGGCCCTGTTTTCTTGGTGCCTCCATCCCCTCTGCATCCTGCAGTCTTTTCTTACTTTCTTTCACTAGATGTCCCAGTCTCTAAATGGAGGGATCCAAAGGAGACCTCCAATTTAGCCTCTTTTCTCCACATAATGTCTGGCTGTGGGTCTCTTCGCTTGTTCTCATGTGCTGCCAGAAGTAGCTTCCTTGATGTTGACTGGACAAGACTCTGATCTATGAGTATAGTGGAATATCAGGTTTGGTGGAGATCCCCTAAACAATCCAGGCTGATGCTATGGCAGAAAGTTGCCCTCTGAAAACTGGCAGTAGGAACCTTTGCTAAGGCCAACTTCCACTTAGCTCCTTGAATGTATAGAGGTCAACCTGGTGTGGGCCTGGGGTCTTCATCCCTACATTCTATTCTCTTTGGCAAGGAAATGTACTCGTTAGGCTGTGGGGGAAAACACCAGGACACCAATGCAGCCACAAACTACCCTACCTGCAATATGCCTGACTTTGAAGTGTGCTCCGACAATGATAGCACAGAACATGTGGGAGTGCCTAACCAATATCTTATTTAACTTGAAGTCCATACCGTGGAAGGAAGCATATGCCTGGCTGCCTGTATGGCCAGGAACAAGGGTCTGGATAGCCCAGAGATTTAATGTATTGCTAAAGAAAGGAGTAGTATAACCACATAAAACTTTAGTGAAATTGTGATGTGTTTTATAAAATATTATCCATTGTCCCCATTTCCCGAAGATTACATTTTGCTTGAAAGCTTCCTATTTATTTAACAAATCTAGAGGGCTCTTTTGCTTCTTCTATCAGGTGAGGACACAACATGAATGTTCTATTTATAAGACAAGTAACAAATCTCGCCACATGATCTGTAATTTTAGAATTACAATTCTAGCTCTCTCTCCTCTCTCTCTCTCTCTCTCTCTCTCTCTCTCTCTCTCTCTCTCTCTCTCTCTCTCTCTCTCTCTCCCTCCCTCCCTCCTTCCCTCCCTCTCCCCTCTCTCCCTCCCCCTTCTCCCTCTCCCTCTCCCTCTCTCTCTCTCTCTCTCTCTCTCTCTCTCCCTCTCCCTCCCTCCCTTCCTCCCTCCTCTCTCTCTATCCCCTCTCCACATTTTTTCTCTCTCTATCCTCTCTCTTTGCCTCCTCTCTCTCTGGGGTACCCCTCTCCCCCTTTCCTTCTCCCCCGTGACCACTTAATAAACCTCCTATTATATCTGTAAAAAAAATAGAATTACAATTCTAAAATTGTAAGAATTAACTATACGAGGTTATAAGCTACGTAGACAATTAAAGGTATTTTAACAATGGTTTAAGCTATTATATTGCTGTATTTGTAGAATTATTGTATTATGAACAGAAAAATTGTGCAATGGGTATTTGCAGAAATATAGTAGGAGAAGACCTTAAAGTCAAAAATCATACTCTTGATTGAAATTAAGACTTTTTGAGCCGTGATTTACGTGCTGTTTGGCACTTAGAGTTGATGCTGGACTTTGTTAACAATTTCAGGGTGTTTCAATAAGTAAATATGTTTTTCACACAGGGTAGACAAGCATTGTTGGAAACCATGAAGTGTACTTTTCTAGGTTTAATACACAAGACAAAAAGAGATTCAAATTACAAAATAAAGTGGCGTGAATTACTGTGAGATATTTAAAAACTCTGTTCTTGGTTATTATATATCACAAGCCATTCTTCAATATATGGATTATAACTATTATACCAGACATGCTATTTTATGAGACCTGATAGAAAGTAAAGAACCGTATTTGATACAAATGAAAATTTGGACGTATAAATGCATTGCAGTTGTTAAGACACAGACCATTGATTTTGTGGAAGCACTTCATAGAATGTAGTAAATATATTTGAAATTTTTTTCATTGATATAGACAATAGTACAATGGTTCTTATTCATGGAACTCTGGATAATTTAACTGATTGATTTAAACTGTGAGAAATAACAATGTTTTGCCTTAGAAGTATTTCTGTATACCCAAAAATATTGGGCAGACTTGTGCACTGATTTGTCTTAAAAAAGCAAAGAATGTCCTAGATATATGAATTTTCTCAGATATAGTTATAACACAAATTTTTGTATTTCTAAGCACTGCATTATTCTAAGAATGGTTTTAGCTTCAGTCACAGAAATTCACAAAACTCCATGCTCAGGTACCTGAAGGCAGAGAAATCAGAATTCATATGACTGGATAGTTTATAAAATGTTATTACATGCTGTGCTTCATCAGAAAATGTTATGTGTGTAAATATATATATATATATATATATATTTACACACCACAGTACTTTTCCTTACCCAACAGTGGTAAAATATATGATTTAATAATGTGCAATGATTTTTTAAATGGGCTTTAAATGTTTGTGGTACCTCATGGAGGTGAAAAATTACCAGATTGAGGGATCAAAGATTGTTCAGTCGTTAATAATGTTTGATGATATTCCAGAATACTCAAATTCAGTTTCTAGCACCCAGATTCAAAAGTTCACAGCCACCTATAACTTCAGATTCAAAGAATTCAACATCCTCTTCTGGCTTCTATAGGTATTTCACTGATTTGTGCATATAGACACAAACACAGAAACACACACACACACAAACACACACACACACACACAGAGAGAGAGAGAGAGAGAGAGAGAGAGAGAGAGAGAGAGAGAGAGAGAGAAACAGAGACAAAGAAACACATAACTAATAAAACGAAATCATTTTTTTAAAAATCACTTTTGTAAAAATAAAAGTCCATATTTGTGAGAAGGCCAGGTTGTTTGAAAAATCTTGTGCTACAGTTTCAAAGATGAGGGAGGTTAAGAAATAAAAATTTTATTTGTGATGAGGAAAAAGTTCTTAAAGCATCAGGGGTTCACTTCCCACAAAAAAACACTGAGATCCATTGACTTTTTAGTCTTTTCCAGTAATAAACCAAAGTAAAGAGAGAGTTTTGTTCTCATACACTGGAATTACCAATATGGAGGAAAAAGGATAGGAAAAATAAAATATGAATTATAATGAAAGAAAAAATTTCAATGTAGAATAATGAGCAATATTCCAAACAAATGAATAAGAGGTTCCATCATCAAAGTATGCTACAAGAAAAAGAAACCAAAAATATAAAAAGTTATCAAGGGACTTTAAAAAAAAGTGTGTGTGTTTGTGTGTGTGTGTGTGTGTGTGTGTGTGTGTGTATCTTACATGAAGTAACCATGAACAATAATGGGGATAGACTTCATAAAAATAGCATTAAAACCTAAAAAATATAAATATTACTACATAAAATTCTGAGAAAAATAGCTTTTGACAACTAATTTTGTAATTACTCAAATTTCTTAGCAGGTATATAGAGAGACAAAAAACATTTTAATGTACAAGTATCTCAAAGTTTATATTCTGTGAATTCATTCAGAGATAACTAAAATATGATTTCATAAGATGAATAAAAGCAACAAACAATGAGAAAGACATAGCATTAGGAAAGCATATACCAACAAAAATCATAGAAATTTATCATAAGACAATATTTTTAAAAAAAGCATGTATCCATACAACCTGGAAATTCATGTACCTAGACATTCAAAGACAGCACCAATACTCATTGAAAGGTTTGTAAATGACAGAATTGCTTGACATGTTTTAGCATTTGGGTAATAAGACTATATTGTTGTGTAAGTCTTGTATAGTACTTATCTTTTAATATGTATGTGTGTGTATCTTACCTTGACAAGATTAGTATAGATCTCAAATTAATTAAAATATAATTTAATAAAATATATTTGCTAAAAAGCATTTGTAGTTTACAGTAAGAAATTGAGAAAATATAAGAAAATACTATTTGCCATCAATAATCAATAAATATAATAGTTTTAGATTTACAGAGAATCCAGATAATGTAAGAGTCTCTCAAATTCCACATTTCAACTTCCCAAATACTATCTTACATTATTATAGTACATTGATCACAAATTAATAAACCAGCATTAATACAGTACATACTTCTGTCAGATTTCTTTAATTTTAACCTTTTCTATTTCTGCTATCACCTAATATATGAGGTGGTTTATTCTACTTTTTCTCTTTTAAATCATGGTAAATATCATAGAAATATCTGCCACTCTTTCCCATTTATTTATTTATTCAATAATAGAATATATTAATAAATGTATTTGTGCTATCATGAAATAATTCATATATACTTATATTTTTTACTTAGTGTGCTATTTCATTAGTTGTTCAGATTCTTTCAACTTTGGCAATTGAGAGAGCTTTTACTTGCCTTCAATTTTACTGGGACAAAACTTTATGAATGTATTTAATTTTTTTCACAATGAGTACTATGGATATGTATTATTGTGGGCTGTATGGTAGATCACATGCCACATGTGCACTAAGACCTAGGGAATGTAATATTATTTCAGTAAAGTTAACTGTAGACACTGTGCACAATACACAGACTTAAAGAAACTAAATAACAAGAAGAACCCTATGGAGAAAGCTTAATTCTCATTCAGAAGGGCAAATAGAATAATCACCAGAAGGAATTGAAAAGAAGGAACAGAAAGGGAGCCTACCATAGAGGACCTCTGAAAGATTCCACCCAGCAGGAGATCCAAGCAGATGCTGAGACACACAGCCAAACTACAGGGTGAGGCAGAGGGCATCTTATGGAACAGTTGGAGAATAGAGGGACCTGGAGGGATTCAGGAGCTCCACAAGAAGACCAATGTAGTTAACAAATCTGGCCAGAGGAGGAGTGTGCTCCAGAGACTGATTTACCAAGGACCATGGGTGGTGGTGCGATCTTAGACCTTCTACTCAGATGTAGTAGATAGGCAACACAGTCTCCTTATGGGTCCCATAATATGGGTAATACGGACTACTTCTGACATGTATTCTGGCCCCTATATATTGATTAGTTCCTCCTGGTGGGGACAGTCTTGCCAGGCCACAGAGGAAGAGGCTACAGATAGTCCAGATAAAATTTGATAGGCGGAGGTCAGATGTTAGTGGAGGAGGAGTAGGAGAGCGAGGGAGGAAGCCGGTATGAGGGAGGGAGTTTTGTTAAGGGGTAAATGGCACTGTCAAGAGGAAAGACAATGTGAAGATAAGGCAGGGGCTAGACCCTTCTATCTACAGTGAGTGTCAATGGTATGCTTTGTTTACAGAAACCAGGAAATGAATATGGAAGAGATTTTCATCAAGCCAACAAATGAACTAAACTTGCCTATACCTTGGTATTGTTCTGTATACCACATGATTCTAGATGTTTTACACAGTTTTTTTTTTTTTTTGCCATCATTTGTTATAATGAAACAGCCTTGGCAAATCAATACATCTATCATTATTGTTGAGCATCATATGGTTTTGTAAAATAGTAAACATGGTTCCTATTAATAGAAATATTATTTTGGAAAACTCAGTGAAGAAATAATAGTCATTCAACAAAGGTTGCTAGATTATTGAATTAGATATTAAAACCAAAATCATCTCATGTTATAGATAAACCTCAACATAGGTGTAGAACTATATGTAAATATAAAACACTCAGGAAGAAAACTTTTAAAAAGTACATGCATGGCCTTTTGCATGGTAATTACTTCCTTGGCATAACCTTAATCTATATCTCTTGATTTAGATTAGAAGTCTTAAGTTAAGACTATACAGAGTTCCATTCTCACGGTGTGAGGATATAATGTGTAGGTTGTCAGTGAGCCAGGATTGTTTCCTCACTAGACACTGAAGCTGCTGTCATCTTGATCTTGAGTTTAAGAACTTCCAGAAGAGTATGAAATAAGAGTTTGTTTCCATAATCCAATCAAATGATTTAATATTTATGCATATATGTGTGTATATATGTATATAATGCTAAAGTGACTAAACACACCTGTACATGAACACTAACTTCCTGCTTAGAGATTACAAATCCATGCAACATCTAGCCAGCTTGCTTTCAAAAACTCTAAGATCATAAGTTTTTTCTCTTTTACCGAAAAAAAACATATGTACACTGTTAGCAGCACATACCCAAGTGATGGTTTTTTTTTTTAGCTGTTTCTTCTCACTTCAAGACACAATCTCAGGTTGGAATTAGTCCTCAGGTCTCCTCAGTTTTATAAACTGTGTTTGCTGAAAGTCTCTTTGTCTTTGTTTATACTGACTTGTTTTTAGATGGTAGGTTAGGAATTAATGGTGTTCTTTAGTTTTAGTTTACTTGACAGTACATCAGGGTCAGACTAGGTTATGTAGTTGTGGTGGAATATTTATAATTCATGAATATTGTGGGATTCGTATGGCAGCAAATAAATTTAAATGAATTCAATCTAACTAAATGAAAATAAGAATTGGTTGAGTAAATCATAGTCCTACTGATCAATAGTACCCAGTGAGAACATTAAATATTATGATACAAATACATTTTTATTGACAAACGTAGGATAACGTATTACTTGGAAAAGAAGAAAAAGACCTTTCAATGCTGAAGGAATGATTTAATCCCATTGATTAGATTTCAGAATGTAAATTCTATTGACCTTCAGCATGCACATTCCAGGAACCCCTGCAGATGCCAAATCTACCACTTCTTTTGTTTCAAAATACATAATGGGATACACTTGCATTTGACCTACATACTTCTGTATACTCTTTTTATAATTATGCCTAATACAATGTAAATGTTGCTAAGAAGTGGCTTTTGCCAAACTGTACAGAGAATTGTGATAAGAAAAAAAGTTGTAGAGGTGGGAGGCTGGAGGGAAGTCTCAGTGGTTAAGAGAACTTTCTGCTCTTGCAGATTACTCAAGTTTGGTTCTCAGCACCCACCTGTCTGCTCACAAGCTCTGCTTCTATACTTCCAAAGGATTAGATTACTCCTTCTTTTCCCCTTGGCAACAGACACACTCTTGCACATTAAATATATAAATAAGTGTGTGTGTGTGTGTGTGTGTGTGTGTGTGTGTGTGTGTGTGATTTTGTTGTAAGTCATGGTGTTCAATACAAAAATGGCATGTTTTCAAACATTTTTAATTTGTGGAAGTTGAAGATACAGGTGAGAAGCACTTTATTATAGCAATTTAACAGTATAGTTTTTTGGTGCTGTGCTTATGTGTATTAATGTGAAAATGTTTTTTATTCATTAATTTTTGTCTTTCAATTATTTTATATATTAACCACTTTTAGCTTAGAGACTGAAATAACTAAATGGTTTTTGAAACACAATTAAATTTCCTGTTTCTTATCTCAGTTTAAAATATATTATCTGTGACTATATTTTATATCTTTGATCATATGATGAAGTTCATCTTAAAATTTATTATACACCTAATTCTACAAATATTGAAGATGTTTCCATCTTTTTAGTAGAAAATTTTATTTTTGAATGACAAATAATATCATTCATTATAGCCACAAGCATATTGAAATGATGTTTTATATCCTCACGTGACAAATTTTAAAAAGGACAATAATATCTTCCATACTCACTTAAAAATCCGATGTCTCTAGGTAATTCTATTAAACTTCAGTGTTCATCCATACAGCCAAAGTAAAGCTTCTAACTTGTTAAATTATTTAAGTAAATAAATTTTGTTGCTTTTATTTGGGTTTATAAATTCAAGTTATTTCATTCTAAATCTGGTGTCTTAAGTAATTATTTATTATCTTTAATTATATTTCACCACGTCATAAATACATGAAACATTACTCACAGGCTATTTTCCCTAACCTATAGCCACATGCTTGCATATTTAACAATGGATACAAAATGTGTAAGCTTATCAATTCATTTTTTACTTTTACTTTATTTAGTTTTTCACTTTACATTGCAATATTAGCCCTCATCCTCCCCTCTTCCTGGTCTGACCCACCCTCCCTCTTTCCCCCTCCTGTATTCCTGAGGAAAGTTCCCTTCCCAAGAACCCACCTCAACACTTCAATTCACTTTAGAACCGAGCTTATCTTCTTCCAGGGTGGCCCTGCAAGGAAGCCTCACCAGAGGGAAGTGACTGAAAAGCATACTACAGAGTACTTGTCATAAACAGCCTACACTCCCTTCACTAAGAGACCCACAAAAAATCCAAGTTGCCCATTGAATATATATGAGTAGGGAGCCTAGATCCAGTCCACGCATGGTCCTTAGTTGGTGCTTCAGTCTCCACAGGCCACCCTGAGCCCAGGTTAGATGGCTGTTAGTCTTCTTGTGAAGCTACTGTCTCCTCTAGGTCCTTATATCCTTTCCTCAACTCTTCCGCAAGGGTCTTTGCATGCTGCCCAATCTTTGAATAGTAATGAGAAATATGTATCATATTCTGAGGAGATGGCTGAGTGGATAAGGGCTTGTAGTATGATCATAACCACCTAAGATGCTTATAACCTACAAAATCTGGACATGGTATCATGTGCCTGTAATTTTAATACTACTGAAGAAAAAATGGGAGGTAGATTAGGGTTATTCCAGAGAGCTACCCTGGTATACACAGCAACATGTTTTTTACTACATCTCAAATAAGGTGTAAGGTGAGTGCGAAAGTCTGGTAACTAATGCTCTCTAACTTCAAGACCAATTCTTTTGTTTGCACACTTGCATATAAATGCACAACTCAGCCACACTTACCCAATATCCTTCTATCTTGCTCTCCTGCTCTCTCCTCTTCTTTTTTCTCTCTAGATTCATTTCCTCCTCCTTCTCTCTCTCTCTCTCTCTCTCTCTCTCTCTCTCTCTCTCTCTCTCTCTCTGTCTCGTGTGTGTGTGTGTGTGTGTGTGTGTGTGTGTGTGTGTGTGTGTGTATGGTTTTTTGTTGTTTTTGTTGCAAGAACACCTATTCAAGTCACAAAATGAGGAAGAAATGCCTGAAGTACTGGGAAAGTTATAAGATATAAGCACTACTTAATTGGAGATGAAAATGAGTTCTGCTAAATTCTCAAATAATAGATGTTTATTGTGACTATGCTCTCCAATAAAATAACACTGAAGCTGGGTTTTAGAATATATATGAGATTTTGTGGACTAGAGAAATCAAAAATTATTACGTCTGGTTCCTGCAAGAAGAAAAGCAGAGGAAATGCTGACATTTTAATGGATGATAACAGCAAATTCTCCAGTATTGCTTTCTGTACCAATTTTTGGGGGGTTATCTATGGAATTTTATTTGTACATAATTGACATCTGGTTTTATCCTTTTTTCTATACAAATTTAGAAACAAACAAATCAATGGTTAGAAATATTGTCAAGGACACATGGAATTTTCCTTTATGCTCCTACTAACACAATTAGAAAAACAAACTGTTACATTGAGTTTATGCTCTATATATTTTTAAAATTTATGTTTCCTTTTTAACATATACATTTACTTTACTAAACATGAGGTAGCCAGGAAATATATAAATGTTACATTCATAGTGATTTGGATATTAGTATTTGGCAAACTTGAAGTAAATATTTTTCCTATCTTGTGAGGTCTAAATTTCTCTTGAATAAAAATATCTATCATATCTCTCATCTCTATTAACTTAAAACATCTATCTTGATCTAAAAACATCTTAACCCCTAACTTACTGAGCTTAATTATAAAACTAAACTGTCTGGTCTACAACCACTTCAGAGATTTTAGAAGGAATATAAATTAAATACCTGAGTGATATATCTGCATACTAGCCGAAGAGGCATGTTCCATGAAAGCCTTCACTTACCAGGAAACTGGGACAGAAGGGAGGACATCCTATTGGGACTCTAGATGAGAGAAGCATGGGAGAATAGCAAAGTAGAAGGATCCAGAGGGTCCTAGAAACCTACTAGAGGAACATTATGATAGGCAGATTTAGGCCCAGGGGTCCCATCCAAACTAAGGCACCAGCCAAGGACAATACAGGCTGTAAACTTTAAACCCCTACCCAGATCTAGCCAAAGGACAGAACATTCTCCACAGTTGAGTGGAGAGTGGGGTATGACTTTCACATGTACTCTAGTGCCTCATATTTGACCATGTCCCCTGGAGGGGGAGACCTGGTGGCACTCAGAGGAAGGACAGCAGGTTACCAAGAAGAGACTTGATGCCCTATGAGCATATATACAGGGGAAGGAAATCCCCCTCAGGAACAGTAATAGGGGAGAGGAATAAGGGGAAAATGGGAGGGAGGGAAGAATGGAGGATACAAGGGATGGGATAACCATTGAGATGTAACAAGAATAAATTAATAAAAAAAAAAAAGACAGGATTTCTGTGTAGTCCTGGCTGTCAGGGAACTCACTCTGTAGACCAGGTTGGCTTCAAACTCACAGAGATCCGCCTGCCTACTGGTATTAAAGGCATATGCCACTGCAGCCTGGCTTCAAAAAAAAAATACCTGCATGAACTGGAAGTGCAGGTTAGCAGCTTCCAAAGTGAAAAAATGACTTGAGACAGTTTATTGGCTGAACAGTCACTCAGCACTCTCTATAACATTGGAGCATCATCTTTGGCCTTCTGGCTCAATATATCTAGCAAACATATTTGCGAGGCAGGAACTATTGAGGACTTGTTTACCCTGTCTGGTCAGAGTTCAGCCGTTGATGCTGCCTGCATCTAAGCTTGCCTATTTTTAGGCAGAATTGTGTCTGTGCCAGAAACAAGGATATTTTGCCCAGTGGCTGGTATGCCACATTTGAAACCAACTCCATAAGGAGGTTCTTTGATGTTCATCATCTTCTTTGGGGTAGGCTGGGCGTTGCCAGGAGTTAACTTGTTTTCTTGTCAAAGAATCTTTAGAATAATAAAAACATCTTTAAATGCCATATGCTGATGGCTTTTGAAGGCCTTATTTAACATTTTTTACCTCTAATGTCTCTAGAATCATATCTATTAGACCTAGAATATATATTCTTGTGATAAAATTAGACTAGTACTTGACATGAGCATGGTTTGCATCAATATACAAAATTTAATATCATTGAATTAAAAATAACTTGATTTGTCAGTAACAATTAAGGCCTTGAGATGAGGAATAGATTCTATCATCTACCTTTTGTTCTATCCTCCCTCTGTATTTCTATATTGCCCTTTCTTTCTTTTCAGCTCCTATCTCCTTACCTACCAAAGAAATATAAAGGAAAAGAGAGATGTCCCTGAGTCCAACCTAGTTTCCTCTCTGCATAAGACCAACAATAACTTATAACCAGCTCCCGATGAAAGTAAGCATCTGTAGCCCAAGAGAGTAAACAGAAACCTACCCAACCCCCCTTAGATGAAATGTGATGCCGTTCTCTTAATGTTTCTTCAGGCTAACTTAGGGTGAATAATTCCTTTGAAGCCCCCCCCCCCTCAAAATGGGAAAAACGGTTAAGTAAGCCATGGATGGCATTTGTGGTCCATTTTCCAAATGTTGCAAATTTTTCATACAAGTCTTTCACTTGTTTGGTTACACCAAGATACTTTAGATCCATTGTGGCTATCATGAAAGGTGTAGTCTCCTTAATTTCTTTTTTATCCCTTTGTCATTTGTATAGAGCAGGGTTACTGATTTTTTTTTTTTTTTTGAGTTGACTTGGTATCCACCCACTTGACTGAAAGTGTTTATCAGCTGAAGAAGTTCCTTGGTGGAATTTTTAGGGTCACTTATGCATAGTTCAACTTCTTCCTTTCCTACTTGTGTCCCTCTCATCTCCTTTAGTTGTCTTTTTGCTCTAGCTAGAACTTCAAGTACTATGTTGAAGAGATATGGAGAGACTGGACAGACTTGTCTTGTTCCTGATTTCAGTGGAATTGGTTTCAGTTTCTCTCCATTTAGTTTGATGTTTACCGTAGGCCTACTGTATATTGCCTTTATTATGGTGACGTATGTGCCTTGTGTTCCTGTTCTCTCCAAGACTTTAAATATGAATGGGTGTTGGATTTTGTCAAATGCTTATTTGGCATTTAAGGAGATGATCATGTGGTTTCTTTTTCTTTCAGTTTACTTATATGATGGATTATGTTGATTGATTTCTGTATATTGAACCATCCCTGCATGCCTGATACGAAGCTTACTTCTTCATGGTGAATAATATTTTGGATGTGTTCTTGGATTTGATTTGTAATTATTTTATTATTTTTGCATCAATATTCATAGGAGAAATTGGTCTGAAATTCTCTTTCTTTGTACAGTCTTTCTGTGGTTTAGGTATCGAGCTGACTGTGACCTCATAGAATGAGTTTGGTCATGTTACTTCTGCTTCTATTCGTGGAAAAGTTTAAAGAGAATTGGTATTAGCTCATCTTTGAAGGTCTTGTAGAATTCTGCACTGAATACATCAGACCCTGGAAATTTTTTTTTGGTTGGGAGACTTTTGATGACTTTTTCAATATCCTTAGGAGATACACAACTATTTAATTTGTTTACCTCATCTTAATTCAATTTTGGGCGTTTTAATCTATCAACAAAATTGTCCATTTCGCCCAGGTTTTCAAATTTTCTGGCATATAGTCTTTTGAAGTTAAACCTAATGATTCCTTGGTTTTCATTACTCTGTTATTTCTCTCTTTTAATTTCTGATTTTGTTGATTCAACTACTCTCCCTTTGCCTTTTAGTTAGATTGGCAAAGGGTTTGTCTATCTTACTGATTTTCTCAAAAAAAGTTATTGGTTTTGATTCTTTGAATCATTCTCTTTATTTCTATTTTATTGATTTCAGCCCTGAGTTTGATGATTTCCAGCCATCTACTCCTCTTAGGTGAGTCTGCTTCTTTTTGTTCTAGAGCTTTCAGGTGTGCTGTTAAGTTGGTAATATGGGATCTCTCTGATTTCTTAATAAAGGAACTTAGTGCTATGAATTTTCCTCTTAGCAATGCTTTCACTGTGTCACATAAGTTTGAGTATGTTGTACCTTTGGATTCATTAAATTCTAGAAAGTTTTTATTTCTTTTTTTTTTAATTATTCCTTACACAGATGTCATTGAGTAGGGAGTTTTTAAGTTTCCGTGTGTTGTAGGCATTCTGTTGCTTTTGTTATTATTGAAATCCAGCTTTAATCCATGGTGGTCTGATAGGATACAAGGAATTATTTAGATCTTTTTGTATCTGTTGAAGTTTGCTTTGTGGCCAATTATATGATCAATTTTGGAGAAGGTTCCATGAGGTGCTGAGAAAAAGGTGAGTTCTTTGACATTTGGGTGAAAAGTTCAGTATATATGTTAGTTCTGTTTGGTTCATGATGCCTATTAGTTTCACTGTTTCTCCATTTAGCTTCTGCTGCCGTGATCCATCTGTTGGTGAGAGTGGGGTGTTGAAGTCTCCCACTATTAAACTGGTGGGTTCTATGTGCAATTTAAGCTTTAGTAATGTTTCTTTTATGAATGTGGTTGCTTCTGTATTTGGGGCACAGATGTTTAGAGTTGAGACATCATCTTTATGTATTTTCCCTTTGATGAATATGAAGTGTCCTTCCCCATCTCTTTTGATTAGTTTTGGTTGAAAGTCTATTTTATTAGACACTAGAATGGCTACTCCAGCTTGTTTCTTTGGTCCATTTGCTTGGAATGCTTTATTCCAGCCCCTTGCTCTAGGGTAATGTCTATCTTTGTTGCTGAGATTTGTTTCTTGTATGCAGCAGATCGATGGGTCCTGTTTTTGCATCCATTCTGTTAGCCTGTATCTCATTATTGGGGAGTTGAGGCCACTGATGATGAATGATATTAATGACCAGTGGTAATGGGCCCTATCATTTTGATGTTGGTAGTGGTAGAGTGTGTATTTGAGAGCTTCCTTTCTTTTGTTTTTGTTGGTGTGGGGTTATTCATTTCCTTTGTTTCTCTGAGTAAAATTACCTTCCTTGGGCTCAAGTTTTCCTTGTAGTGTCTTCTTGTAGAACAGGATTTGTGGTTAGGTACTGTTTGAACTTGGTTTTGTCATGGAATATCTTGTTTTCACCATCTGAGGTGATTGTGAGGTTTGCTGGAGATAGTAGTCTGTGTTGTCATCTGTGGTCTCGTAGTGTCTACATGACTTCTATCCAGACACTTCTGGCCTTTATAGTCTCTGTTGAGAACTCAGGTATAATTCTGACAGGTTTGCCTTAATATATGACTTGGCCTTTTTCTCTTGCAGCTTTTAAAATTCTTTCTTTGTTCCCTATGTTTAGTGTTTCGACTATTATGTGATGGGGGATTTTTCTATTCTGGTCCATTCTATTTAGAGTTCTGTAGGCCTCTTGTATATTTATAGACATTTCTTTCTTTAGGTTAAGGAAATTTTCTTCCATGATTTTGTTAAAAAATGTTTTCTGGGCCTTGCAGTTGGGATTTTCTTTTTCTTCTACCCATATGATTTTTCAGTTTGATCTTTTCATAGTGTCCCAGATTTCTTGGATATTCTGTGTCAAGATGTTTTTAGATTTACCATTTTCTTTGACTGCTGTATCCATTTTTTCAGTCATATCTTCTATCTATGGTATTCTCTGTTCCATCTCTTGAATTCTGTTGGTCATACTTGTGTCTGTAGATACCATCCTCTTCTCTCTGGTTTCCTGGATTATCTCAAATTATATTTTCTTCACAGCTTGCATCTCCTGTTTTAGATCATGAAACTTTTTGTTTGTTTGTTTTTGTGACAGGATTTCCCTGTGTTAGCCTTGGCTGTCCTGGACTCTCTTTGTAGACCAGGCTGTCCTTTAACTCATAGTGACCCATCTGCCTCTGCCTCCCGAGAGCTGGGGTAAAAGGTGTGTGCCACCAGAAAGGCTTTATTCATTTCTTTCTCCTGTTTGCTTATAGTTTCTTTAAGTGATTTGTTCATTTCTTTCTCTGTGTATTTGAATTCTAGTTTGAGGGATGTATTTTCCTCCTTTAAGGCCTCTAAAAGTTTAATAACCTCAGATTTGAAATCCTTCTCTAGTGTGTCAGCTGAGACAGTATTTACAAAGCTTGCTGTGCTGGTTGGACTGCTGGGTTCGGTTTCTTGTGGTATTAAATGGTCCTGAGGATTGTTGTTTGTGTTCTTACGCTGTCTCTGGTTGAGTATATGCCCAGTGCCTGCTTCGACCTCCGAACTTTCTTATTTTTTCTGGGAGACCTGAGATCAGATCTGCTTGTGATCTTCACTATGGGGTCTGCTCGATGCTAGAACCCACCAACACTGTTGGTTGTGCCGACTCAAGCTAGTTCTGAGCACTAGGGTGTGCTACAGCAGCCTGCCAGCCAGTTGTTTTGGATTCTGCTGTTAGGAAACCCAGGAGCTCTCTCTGTGGCTTTTCTGGTGACCTGAGATCTTACCTGCTTGTGATCCCAAATGTGGGGTCTGCTCTGTACTAGGACCCACAGATGGTGGTGGTTTGGTTGTCTGCAGCTAGTTCTGTGCACTAGGGAGTGCACAGAGCTACTTACTTACCAGCTGGGCTTGCTGGGCTAGCCTTTGGAGGCTGTGCGTCTGTTTCTGTGGGAACCAGGCACTTTGTTTGCATTTGGATCCTTCTCACCTGTGAGTTACCAGAGTTGATGTATTATGGTTCTCAGATCAGCCTCTGGGTTGTTGAATAGGCACTGCTATCCAACTGATCAGACAAGGTGTGTGTTAGGTGGCTCAATCTTGGATTCTTTCCCCGACTCCCAATTTTTAACTTATAGGTGCCCTTGTTTTGGGGTTCTAGTAGTATTTTCAGATTTTAGATTACATGAGTGAAGAGATTGAAGAATTAATTTAACCAGACCAGTAGGTCCTTTAACTACCAACTTGACTCAACCAAGACACACGTGGCAAAGAAGACTTAGTGAGTAGTATGAATACTACATGGACAAGTATCTAGTTAGGGTTTCTATTGCTGTGAGAAGACTCCATGACCAAAAGGAATTTGGGGAGGAAAAAAATTCATATCAGTTTACAATTTTCAGGTCATACTTTATCCCTAGGGAGTCAGAAGAGGAACTTCAGGTAGGAACCTGAAGGCAGAAAATGATAGAAGCCAATGAAAAATATTGTATAACTACTTTGTTTACTTGGATTGCTTTCTTATACATCCCAATATGCTCTGCCTAGGGGTGGCACTGCCCATTGTGAGCTGGGCACACCTGTGATCATTTATTATGCAAGAAAATGCTCCACAGACTTAACTATGCCAGGAGGTAGAAGCAATTTCTCAACTGAAATTGCCTCTTTTCATATATGTCTAGGTTTTTATCAAGTTGACAAAGGTTAGCCAGTAAATCTCATGAGCATATCTTGTGGGATTGTCTTGATTCTTTTTTCTTAATTCACTCATACAATACGTTTCAATTGCAGTTTCCCTCATCTACTCCTCCACACGGCTCCCCAGACCTACTCTCTCTCTCTCAGATTCACTCCTCAATTTACCTTCAGAAAAAAGCAGGCCTGCCAGGTATATCAGCCAGACACACTATAACAAGTTAGAATAAGACTAGGCACGAATCTTCATAGCAGGGCAGGACTAGGCAACCCAGCAAAAGGAGTAGAGTCCCAAGAACAGGCAAAAAGAGCCAGAGACACCTCCAGTTCACTGTTAGGAGTCTCAAAAACCACAAGCTAGCACTATAACTTATTTGCAGAGGACATAGTACAGGTCTCGTGTTTGCTGCTTTAGTCTCTGAGCCCTGTGAGCCCAAATTAGTTCATTCTATAGGCCTTGTTCTCCTGGTATTCTCAACCCCTATGGCCTCTACAATTTCTTTCCCTCTCATTCCTGTGTGGCTCAGTTTAAGTAGAAAGATTCACCATGAATGTAGAAACCACCATACCTCCGAAAGGCAGTTTTGAACCATATAAGAAACCTAGCACACCAACAGCCCAGGCCTTAACATCAACAATTAATAAATGGGACCTCATGAGGCTGAGAAGCTTCTGTAAGGCAGGTGACACTGTCAAGAGAACAAAGCGACAGCCTACAGACTGGGAAAAGATCTTCACCGACTCTTCATCTGACAAAGGTCTAATATCCAAAATATATAAAGAACTTAAGAAATTAAACACCACCAAACCAAATAACCCAATAGAGAAATGGGGGGCAGAGCTAAACAGAGAATTCTCAACAGAGGAATATCAAATGGCTGAGAAACACTTAAAGAAATGCTCGACCTCCTTAGTCATCAGAGAAATGCAAATCAAAATGACACTGAGATTCCATCTTACACCCATCAGAATGGCTAAGATCAATAACTCAACTGACACCTCATGCTGGCGAGAGTGTGGAGAAAGAGGAACACTCCTGCATTGCTGGTGGGAATGCAAATTAGTACAACCACTTTGGAAAGCTATCTGGTGCTTTCTCAGAAAAATGGGAATAGGGCTTCCTCAAGACCCAGCTATTCCACTCCTTGGAATATACCCAGAGGATGTACTACTACACAACAGGGACATATGCTCAACCATGTTCATAGCTGCCTTATTCATAATAGCCAGAACTTGGAAACAACCTACGTGTCCCTCTATAGAAGAATGGATAAAGAAACTGTGGTACATTTACACTATGGAATACTACTCAGCTATTAAAAACAAGGAATTTCCAAAATTTGTGGACAAATGGATTGAACTAGAAATTGTCATAATGAGTGAGTTCACACAGAAGCAAAAAGAGCTAAATGGTATATACTCACTTATATCGAGACACTAGTCCAAGGTGTACGTCCCCATGTAAAACTGTACCTACCAGAATAGTGGGTAAGAGGGGAGGACATCCTATTGAAACTTTAGGTGTGAGAAGCCTGGGAGAAAGAGGAAATGGAAGGACCCAGTGGGTCCTGGAAAACTACAGGCGAGTCTGGGCCCTGGGGCCCTCCGCAAACTGTGGCAACAGCCAAGGAAAAAATAGGCAGTAAAAACCTTGAACCCCTACCTGGACTAGCCGATGGACATTCTCCACTGTTGAGTGGAGAAGGAGATCTAACTTTCACACAAACTCTGGTGCCCCATATTTGAACATGTCCCTTGGACGGAGATGCCTGGTGGCACTCAGAGGAAAGATAAGAGGTCACCAAGGAGAGACTTGATACTGTATGAGCATATTCAGGGGGAGGAGGTCCCCCTCAGACACAGACTTAGGGGAGGGGAGGGGAGTAGGGGGGAAGTGGGAGGAAGGGAGGAATGGGAGGATACATGGGATGGGCTAACAACTGAGATGTAATATGTATAAATTAATAAAAATGTATTTAAAAAAAAAAAAAAGAAACCTAGCAGAGCATGGAACCTCTTGTCAGGTAACAAGTAGCATATACAATCTATGTTTCACTCTTTTGGTGGTGTAGTTGGCTCCCTTGCCAAAGGTAATGCTAAAAAAAGTAAGCAGGCCTGCCTTCAACTCTGCCTCAGTTCCTTGCACGGTTTTATTGTTAACTGAAATGTTAAGCCAAATAAATCCTTTGTGCCCTAAAGTTGCTTTTGGTCAGTGTGTTTGTCACAGCAAGAGACACAAAACTACTAGAACAGCAAGTGAGAGATAAAAACCTAAATTTAGGCTCGGGAAACATGAATTCAAATCTGCATTAGTAATTGCTGTGCTAATCTCCACTGTAAGGAGAAGTGTAGTATAATTAGATCCAGAAGTAAAAACGGGAAGTGAGGAGCTTGAATCCTGCCACTCTGCACTGGGGCAATATTGAAAGATTTTGGCAATCGATATTAACGTGCTTTCTCTCTCAGCCTCAGATGGCTTAAGCCATTATATTGCAAAGCTACTCCAAATAAATAAAAAATGACTTGGGAATTGAAATGATGCTAGGTGCATCCTAGTGAGGCTTACTCAGTAATTGAAGGAATGGGATGTGTTAAAAGTTATAATTCGGGAGAAGAGCAATCCATTTTTATATCATCAGTGCTGAAACGAACAGAATTAATAAACTGCAGCTGAATTAAGACATTTTACTTAAAAATTATGTACCTTGACACTGAAACTGACATTCTTAAAAGACTCAGACTGAATAACACTTACATACTTTGTGCCTTTCTCACAAGTAGATGTTTTTATTCTTATTGAAATCACGACACATACCATAGAGACTTAATTTATGTGGTCATGACAGTCTATCACACAAAAGCTGACATCATTTTAATTAGAGTCAACCATGAAATTTAGTGTAGATTTGTAGGGGTGGGGTAGAAATTGATAGGGAAATATAGCTTTGTTTCAACATATTTTAGAATAACTTCCACACATGTGACCTTACAGAGTATTTTGCAAATACTAGATAAAATAAACTTGGTTTTTTACTACTTGGTTCATCAGATAAACTGTGTGTTCTGGTTCATCCCTTCACAAATAGCTGTTACTAGAGGCACTAGAGTAAATAAAACAGTAGATTCTAAGGCAGAACTGTGGCTTCAGTGGGGAAATAATTTTTGACCTTGACCATACTGAGAATTCAATGACCCACATAATACTGAATGTCCTGTGTTTTCATCTAGTTAGAAAAATTCTGTGCTTGAAATTCATTTGTTTAATTGCACTGCTCAATTTGAGTTTTAAATGTTTTATCAAGTTGCAGTCTACCTCTTTAACTGAATATAACTCGATTGTAATATATCTTGAGTCTCCTTTCACATATTGATAACAATCTCTAATGAGCTATATGGGCTTCCAATACATATCATAAGCTATATAATTTAGTGTTTACACACATAGATTCGAATTTAAGACTGAACATGGCACATGTCAGACTTTACCTCTTTGCAATACAAGTTACTGAGGGAAACAAATATTAACAAGCTCATTTCAAACTTAAGACCATGAAAAACGAGACCATTTACAGAACCAGACCATTTTAAGGGAAGTAATGTGGGACAGTGAAGTTTCCAAAACTAAAAACAGCAAGAAGCCACCAATGATTATTAGATTTGTAACAGAGAAGAAAAGAAATGGGACTAGATTAGATAAAGTCAACTACCAAGCTTTGCAAGGACATGGTAGGCAAGTCCTTTATAAATCCCGCTTCGTAGAAAAGTCTGTCAAATATTCTGAGCCAAAAGGCTAAAGATGATGTGCCAACATTATGGAGAAAATTTGGGGTCACTGTCCAGGCAGCCAAATATCTCTGTCATATCTATACTTTTGGAAGCTGCTTGCCTTCATGTCTTACATATTAGTTAATACTTATTAGTTTTTAAGTCCTTGCCCTTGAGTGGTTGAAGACTGCATAATTATAGTCTCATGGTTAAATTTAAATTGTTTAGGATGATAGACATTGATAGATAGTAGAATACTTTATCCAAGGGTACAAAAATTATAAAAGTAAATCTTAACTAATAATTTTCATAATTGTTATTATTTCATATGGTTTATTATTGTAAGATAATGAGCCTTTTACTACACTAAAAGGGGAAATGTAGGCATAAGGTTCTCATGTAATTCAAATACTGGTTTCTGTTACCCCCACGCCAATATCTGGCTGCAGTCCTTATTCTAAGAATCTCCTATCTCGAGGTTTTGTTAACACTGCTCCCCAATTGTCCCCTTATATAGCAGCAAAGCAGCTTATAGCCAACTGCTCATCAGGGAAGAGAGTAGAGGTGGACTTTCTGCTATCCAGGGGAAGAGTTAGTGGAGGAAGAAGGAGATTGAGCCAAGGGAAGAGGTCTAGAGGACACCAGGAAAGAAAGTGGACCAGGAAAGACAAAAAGTGCAAGTACTTCTGGAATGCACTCAGGGAAGAAGCCAAATTAGTGTAGAGCCAGAACAACAGAGTAATGATTGATCATTTATTGATAAAAAAGATAATATAATAGAGCCTTATTTATTTGAGTGATATCTGGGTTGAGAGAGAAATAGAGAAACAAATACAGTTGTATAAAAATAAATTTAACACTACCCTTCACAAACCTTGAAAGGAGCTTCATTAGGAGAGAGATCACGAAGTGAAACTGTAGAAATAGCTTCCATGTGCACCATGTCAGTGATCCTAAACAGAAAGCCACTCATTTCCAAGAAACATAGAAAATCCATTACCTTTGTAGGTGTTCATGGAACAAGATGTTCTACAATATGTGATTTAATCTGTCCTAGTCTATCTTCCAGGGACCATATAGCCATATAATGTCATTGCTAAGATGATGTGGCTGGGCTTCCTTTTAGCTACAAGTCATAGGGAAAGACCTGTCAGAGACAGGAAGACAAGCTTCGAAGGCTTTTAGCTTGCTTTCTGTGAGAGTGGAAGCTTCCTAAATGGTCTGTTATCTAAAAATGTATACATTAATTCTCAAGGCTGTGTAACAAAATAGAAATTTTTAAGTATGTGTTTCCAAATTCAGAAATATTAGAGTAGTACAGATAGGTTAAGCTATCTTTTTCAGACCAAAATTTACATCTTGAATCTACACTATAACATATATATATATATATATATATATATATACATATATATGTATATATATATACAGATATATATACAGATAGATGAGAAATAGATAGATACATAGATACATAGGTGGATGGATACAGTAAATAGCAAACACAAAACAAAAGGACTACAGAAATAATAATGTATTATCAAAATAATTGATAATATATTAAAAAATTGATAAAGAGTTTGGTCAATCATGACAACTGAAAAAAACTGAAGATGATAAATATGTTGACTTGAATGAAAGCAATGAATGTTTCTGAATATATAAGTACTTTAAGACATCATTTTACTTGTGTTATAAATATGTGTTTTTGTGTTGCTTTATGAGTATGTTTGCATTTTACAGGAATTGACTGAAAATATTAATTAATTTATTTATTCACTTTATAGTCCGATTATAGCCTGTTCCTTCCTCTATTTCCAGTCCCACCCTCCCTTCCTCTTCCCCCTATCCTCCTACCCCTACACTGCAGAAAATGGGAGTATTGATTAGTGCTTCAGTCCACACATAAATATCTTAATTCAAGTTATATTTCTGGAATATCAAGCCTAATAATGATGGGCAATTTAAAATGTACACAAATCATTTCATGTTTCTGTCTTACTAATCATAGCTGTTTTTGAGTAGCTCTCTTAAAGAAGGTCTGCGATATTCTTTTCTGGCTCTATAAAGATGCTTTTAAGTTTACTTTCTTGCTCAGACACTTGGTATGCTTTTATACTGTCCATCCATTGGACAAAAAAAAAAAGAAAAAAGAAAAGAAAAGAAACAAACAAGAGGCTGGAGAGATGGCTCAGTGGTTTAGAGCACCGCCTGCTCTTCCAGAGGTCCTGAGTTCAATTCCCAGCCACCACATCGTGGCTCAAAACCATCTATAATGTGATCTGATGCCCTCTTCTGCAGATAAAGCATTCATGTACAATCAATCAATCAATAAATAAATAAATAAATAGATCTCTAAAAAAACAAACAAACAAAATATTTCTTAAATGGTCTTTGCTCCCTTATGATTTTTACCTTAAATAGAATGAACTAAATGAAATAAGCAAAAGACAATAGAAGAGGCAATGGTTGCAGCTGTACCCTCTGATGCAGCAGTGGTGCATGATAATGGCATCATTGTGTTAAAAATCTTAGTGAAAGCAGCTTATAAGTGAAAGTTTCTTTTCACCTTATAGTTGCATGTTATTGTCTTCTCAGGGAAAACACAGTGGGAAGAGCTTTAAGGAGTTGGTCCTATCGTAGCCATGATCTGGAAGATAGAGTCATGAGTGAGTGGCAGCATTTGCTTAGCTCACTTTCTCTGCTTTTATCGAGATCAGGTTTTCTGGTACTAGTGTTTTCTCAGGAAATCCTTTCTCTTTGCTCTGAACCCCATTTCTTCTACTTGCAAATTTCAATTAAGAGAAATATGCAATCTCAGCCCTATTCCCTCATCCTAAGAGTTAATCACCCACATAAGCAATTTTTTAATGTCACGCATTCTCCAGGAAGTTTTGTTTCTGGACTAATTTATAAATTGTTATGAGAAAACTTGGAACAGCTTTGTTCTTTGTACTATACACTTGGGAGAGTAGACTTTAAAATGACTACAGCTTTCTATGCTTTGCTCCTTTCCCAAATTATAATGAAAATGACCCAAATCAACCATGCAGTAACCTGAGAGCTCTACTTTTTAGATGTCACTTCCCCAAAGATTCCTTGTTATAGCTCTGGAGAATGTACCCAATGTAGCCTCCTTTTTCATACTGTATGAGGGTGATCTTGTCACACCTTCCGACTAACGATTCCTCCTCTTCACCTGGTATCACAGCATCAACAATCCTTCTACTACTCACTTCTCTACTCGAATTATTTTCACAATTTATTTCACCTCCAAGAGTCAAAACTGTCAGTAACACTCATTTTTAACTCTTTTGACCGTTCGATAGAATTATGTTTTATTTGGGTGTTAGAGATTGAGCCCAGGGTCTCATCCAAAATAGTCAAGCACTCAATCACTGAACTGCAGCTTCATCTTAAAATAACTTTTACTGCTCTATGCATTTGAATGAAACTTTAAAAGGATTTGTTTATACCTATGACAGCTTCAAAGCCACCTCTACATTCCCATGTATTTATTACTTGCAACAACTCTACTTTATGGCATCAGTTTTCTCTTAGACTAAAACATTTTCTTTGGCTCATAGCACAGTACAGTAGATGTGTTAAGTTATTAATTAGATATCTATTTGGCTCATCATTGTAGAATATAAGATCAAGGGATTATATCTGGTTATGGCTTTCTTTGTGTCCGGGCTTTGTGAGGCAACAGTAAGAGTTAGACAGGCCCAGCAAATTTGACTTTTATAGGTCACCTGCTTCTTAAGTAGCCCATTAACTCTTTGATCTATTAATCACATACAGAGATTAGCCCTTTCATACATTCACAATGCAAATTATCAATTTTTGTCTGAACCCATCTCATTATATCTAATGGGGAGATTAAATTTTAACTTTAATTTATAGAGAACTCATATTCAAATCACTGTAATCTGGAATACTTTTATAGCTGAAGATATTTCTATTATATTTTATTTTTCTAGATCCAAAATATTTTCAAACTTTTCCAAATGGATAAGACAATTATTCCTACCAAAATGTGCAATGAAAACCCCTATAGTTGTAGTTACCATGATACAATTACATTTGAAAGTTGTAAAGAATACACAAAATTATCTTTCTTTTCTTTTCTTTTCTTTTTTTGGTTTTTCGAGACAGAGTTTCTCTATGTAGCCTTGGCTGTCCTGGACTCACTTTGTAGACCAGGCTACAAACTCACAGCTCGAACTCACAGCTATCCACCTGCCTCTGCCTCCCGGGTGCTGGGATTAAAGGTGTGCGCCACCACACCTGGCTCACAAAATTATCTTCTAAGACCAACTGGCCTGTCACGTTTCCATGCTTCCTTGGTTACTAAAGGAGCAAACACAGAAACAAAAAGAGTCTTGAATGTCAATGCCTAAGGGAGTACATCAGTCTCTCGGGAACTAGAAGGGACACTGTGCCCCAGGAGCCATGGACTCGATCCTGAAAAACCTATGATGCATGCTCTCAAGGTAGCTAGGCCAAGGCAACACCATGTGTCCCAGGAATCACACACACACACACACACACACACACACACACACACACACACACACACACAAACACACACACAGTAAAATCAGGTGATTTTACAGGATAAAATGTTAGTTGTGTTGCAGTTTGTTGCAGAATTTCTAGGTTGTTTACATAGTAGATGGATTAGTTTATATTCTCACCAGCACTGTTTATAAGCATCCACTTATTCATATTTCTCACCAATATTTTGACTGTGGTGAAATTATGTTTCAATGAGTCAGCCATTAACTTAATAGCCAATTTTTTAAAAAAGTGTTCCTGCCACTGTGTTACTGTATCAAGGCACTGTATCATATGAAAGACAGTGTAAAAAAGAGTAGAGCTCCTTGGCTCATGTCAACCAAGAAGCACAAAAAAAAAAAAAAAAAAAGACAGTAAGGCACTAAGTATGAGATAACCAACAAACAGAAATCCTTGGAAGCCTACTATTTATATATAGGACCTACCTTGTGCCACCTCCCCAAGACCCAATCACTAGTGATTGTATCCACAAGTTTTAGAGGTCAAGTCTTTGATCCATGAGTCTTTGGGGGAATGATTTATATCCAAACCATAAGAATACTCAATTTTTTTTCAGCTTAACATTTCTTACTAATATCTTCTGCCTTCAGTCTAGCCAAAACTGACTCTCAATGCTTTTATACTAGATTTTTGATGCCTGGCACACACTGTTCACTGTTAAAGCTATATTTTATTTCTCTCCTTTTTTTTTTTGTACTATTTGGAATTCTGTGACTCATTAAGTTTGTTCTTTCAAAACTTTCAACATATGTATAATATTCTGATTTCTCTCTTCCACTATACCTCCCACCCTTTCTTTTCCCATTCCCATTCCTATAAACTTATCCTCCTTCCTACTAGCTTATTTCAAAGATATACCCCCCAACACACACACAATTTATTTTGTTACCCACTGAATTAAACCAGTGTCATGTGTGTGGCCATAAGTTGGAGGTTATATGGATTCACTACTGGGTAAATAACTGGTCAATAGTTACACATATTTCAGAATTCACTTGTAGCCAATAGTTCAGCAATGAAAGGTTGAACCCTGAGCCCATTTACTGCCCATACCTGCCTGTTTTTAGACCCATTCTTGTTGGGAATCTGTACTGGAATGAGAGCAGGTATGATTGCAATTGCTGTATCTTTCCCAGAAAATGATATTTCACAGTTCTTTTCCCTACAGTTCACCTTTGGCATTCTTTCCATCTCTTCTTCTATAGTGTTCTCTGAACTGCGTATGGTATTATGTAAATCTCTGTCCACAGCTAAGAAGTCAACTGTCGCTTATTGTCAGCACTTTTATCTGCCTTGAGTCTCTATATTGTTGAATATTCACTGAAAAAGGAAGATTGTCTGGATCAGACGAAGAACAGCATTTGTCTATGAGTATATGCACAAAACTTAGAGGCTGGCTTTACACAATGTTAACTTAACAAGGCAGTTAAATACTAACTTTAACTCTATGGTTTGCAAGTTTAAGTACAATACAGATATGGCTTCCTTCTGAAGAATTGGCCTCAAATTAAATGGGAAAGTAGTTGAAAACTCCCATAACAGTTAGGTCACTATCGCACAAGTGTGCATACCTTACGTGTCAGATACATATTGCAATTCATAGGGTCCACAGAGGGTCAAATACTTTGATATCATTTCTCTTCAAGTAGCATAGAATCTGATAGCACTACAAAAGCCAGCCAGTTGGAGGAAACTTCCAGCTTGGTTCCAGATTGAGTTCTTTATACCTTGCAATCAACATTTGTAGTGTCTTTACCACTAGGATCTCGTGTAAGTTTAGTGGGCAACTAAGAAGATGGGAAGAGCCTGCATTATTGGGGGGTTTCTAGAGCTTCTCCAGTCAACAGCTCCTAATTAGTTATCCCATACATGGTATTGGGATATTTATTCAATATGAGTAGAAGCTCCTATGGCCCCTAGCAGCATCATTATAGTGCCTTGATATTTCCACATTTTCAAGTACATACTTTTTAACTGTGTTATAAGATATTAGGTTTAATTGTATAGATTTTGAGTTATATTATATTACATATCCTATGACTTTCACATAGATTTATTTTTATTTTGTTGATCTTATCTCTGTGTTCACTATTCTCCCATTTCCATCCTTAACTCTGTATACTCCCAGTGGCCCCATCTACTGTCATATTAGCTTCAACCATGTTTGCTCCCTTAAGAATTCTACCAAATTATCACATGTTTTTTTTTCCTTCTACATGTACTCCAGGTTGAAGAAATAAAATTTAAAAGTTGAAGCTACAATGTCTAAGAAATAGAATCAACTTGGATATCCATCAACTAATGAATATTTAATGAAAATGTGCTGCATATACACAATGTATTTCATGTTAAGGAAGTGAAATTGCTTTAAGAGAAATTAAAAATTATCTGTATAGAAAAAGGGGTAAAAATGAAAAATATACTGAAACACATAAAGACAAATATCATCATTGCTACTCTTGAAATTTTTCCTACTCCTTTATAGTACGTCTCAATAATATTAATATGCTACATTAAAATTAAGGCCATTTTTATAGAAATAAGAATGGCCAGATTATTGTTAGGTAGAATATATTGAGGTATTGATTTTGAACATATTAAAAATGAGCATATTCATGTTCTAATAGTTCCCAAAACATCATTATAGTTTCTTGACTCCTTTAAAAATAGAAAGTAAAAGGGAAACGATTTTTAAAGGCCTACTTTGTGAACCATGAGAAAGCTAGCCTTTAGAAAGATGACTAGACTTTGACAGAGGCAATTTTTTATTTTTACCTCTCTGCCTCGGGTAATGACATGATGCACAATCGCCTTGCAAAGCAGCAGTTTCCCAACTTGCTTCCCGGGAAAAGTCAGTAGGTTCGATTCTCTAATCAGCTCTGCTCCGAAGAGATTGACTAACCCGAGGCAATGAAGCTAACCCAACCATCCCTAACTGAGCCCTTAGAGAAAAGATAGCAGTGGAACTCTCTTAAATTTCCATTGAAGTTATAAAGATTGGTGACAAAACTGTAGGATATGCTTGGTTCAGACAATGATTCTTTACAAACATAAACTTTCCTTATTATGTTTCAGTATGATTTCAAACTGATGAAGCTCAACTATTTAGTAGCACATCCTATGATGACAAGAAATTTACTTGGCATCCTTGAGGGGGAATTCTGTCACAAGTGCACAATATAAATTTTTCTCTAACTTAGTAACTTAATAAAGTTTTGATATACCCTTATCACAGAACTTCCATTGTTTATTTTTGTATTTGTGTGAAAATGTGAAGATTAATATGCTAAATTTTAGCCTAGTATTTTCACAAAGACACTTCTTTCTGAGTGCCATGGTGCTTTACATGAAAAAAGCTTTGTCATGTCTTACTAAAGTAAGATAAGTGGATAGATTTCAGATACTGGTATTTTGCCACCTGAACACATCTATCAGATTGAAATTAAGGGGAACATTGAGAGTATCAAATCTATGATTATAATAAACACTGCTTGCATTAAGTCTCTAGCCTAGCAGATAATAATGCTCAAGGGCAAAGAAATGAAGCAATTTCTGAAATGAGCAATCTCCATCTCACCTTAGCACTTTCAGATTTCTGCAAATTCACTTTTAGACGCTGCAATGAACTATTCCAATAAAAGGGCAAGATTTCAATCATTGCTATCACTCTACAGTTTATTTATTTCACTTTATTTTTTTCATAGTGCTAGTTATACCTGACTGTGTGTGTGCATCCAGGTGTGTGCTTATCTGTACACATAAGCATGCTGCGTAAATATGTAAAATTATTAAAAGGAATATCTATAATTATCTTTATTGCTTTATCACTACTGATTTATATAGAACCCTGACTGATATTTGTTATCTATTACAGTAATAAAATATGAAAATATAGCTAACATATTTTATTGTGTAAATGCACTTGCTGCACAAACATCAGGACCTGAACTCAAAGCTCTGGCACCCATGTAAAAAGCCAGCCAAGAGTTCAAAACCTTATATCTCAACACTGACCAGTGAAGGCATGGCAATCCAAAACCAAAGTGGCCATTGGCCGGTCAGATAGATGAAACAGCACCCACTACTTCAGCTGGAGACTGTCTCAAACAAATAATGTGAAGAGCAATAGAAGAAGACACTCAACATATTTTTTCTGGCCAAACAGAATTATTGTATGCAATACAAAAATAATGCTATATTAAATATTATATTTCAAGAACTTTATGACATCCAGATCCAGCAATTTGAATAGAAGTACAATCAGTCTAAATAAGGAAAATTATTATATGAGCTTTTTCCTGTTTGTTATTTGCATCCCAAATGTATCATCCTATCTCTTCCCCTCTGGGTCCTACCCTCCTTCATTCTTCCACCATTCCCCCCCCCACCCCTCAGAAAGGGGGAAGATCCCTACCAGCCCACCCCAGTACATCAAATTGCATCAGGACTGCACTCATCCTCTTCCTCTGTAGCCTAGCAAGGCAGCCCTATAAGGGAGAAAGACCAAAATGTATATAAGAAAGTCCACTTCAGAGACAGTCCATGTCCCCCTTACTAAAGGACCCACATGAAGACCATGCTACCCATTTGGTACATAGGTGTAGGGGCCCTAGGTCCAGTCCATGTGTGGCTCTTGGTTGGTGCTTCAGTCTCTGAAAGCCCCCCCCCCCGGCCCAGATTAGTTGGATTTGATGGTCTTCTTGTGGAGCTTCTATGCACTTCTGGTTCTTCTATCATTCCCCCAACTCTTCCATAAGGCTCTCTGTGCCCTGTCCATAGTTTGGCTGTGAGACTCAGGATCTCTTTCGATCTGCTGCTGGGTGGATCTTCTCAGAAGGCAGCTATTTTAGGGCTCTAGTCTGCAAATGTTGCAGAGTGTCCTTAACAGTGTCAAGGGTTGGGTCTCAGGTTGGCCTAGGCATTGGTTGGATATTCCCTTAGTGATTGTTCTAACTTATCTCTACCCATCTTGTAGGCAGGGTAAATTTTGGGTCAAAGTTTTTGTGGGTGGGTTGATGCTCCTCTCCTTCCACTAGGTGGCCTGTCTAGTTAGAGGGTGGCCTCTTCAGTTTCCATGACCCCTCTTCTACTAAAGGTCTCAGCTAGAGTCGCCCCCCCCCTTATCCCCCCAGGAGCCTACCCTTTAGTAGGTCTCCAGCTTGTCTCAGAGAGGCCTTTGCCCATGGTTTACTTTCTCTCTCCAAGCACTTGCACCTCCCGCCCAGGTTCTCCTGAAATCTGACATCCAACCTAATATCCCTCCACACTCCCTCTCCTATCCTGTTCTCCGGCTTCATCCACTTTCATTATGTATTGTATTTCTCCTTCTCAGCGAAATTCAAGCACCCTCCCTTAGGCCCTCCTTGTTACTTAGCTTCTTTGGGTCTGGGAATTGTAGTATGGTTATTCTGTACTATAAATTTTCTCATAAGTGAATACATGCCATGTGTGTCTTTCTGGGTCTGAGTTACCTCACTAAGGATGATCCTTTCTAGTTCCATGCTTTTGCCTGAAAATTTCATGATTCCCTTGTTTTTAACAGCCGAGTACTATCCAATTGTTTAAATACATCAAATTTTCTTTATCTGTTGTTTCATTGAGAGACATCTGGGTTTGTCCCAGTTTCTAGCTATTATGAATAAAGACACTATGAACATAGTTGAACAAATGCCCTTGTTGTATGATGGAGCATTTTCTTTATGTACAAGCATATAATTTTTGTCTTTGGAATTTTTTTTATTTTTATTTTTTATTTTTATTTTTATTTTTTATTATTAATTTATTCTTGTTACATCTCAATGGTTATCCCATCCCTTGTATCCTCCCATTCTTCCCTCCCTCCCATTTTCCCCTTATTCCCCTCCCCTATGACAGTTCCTGAGGGGGATTACCTCCCCCTCTATATGATCATAGGGTATCAAGTCTCTTCTTGGTAACCTGCTGTCCTTCCTCTGAGTGCCATCAGGTCTCCCCGTCCAGGGGATATGGTCAGAGGTGAGGCACCAGAGTGTGTGAGAAAGTAATATCCCACTCTCCACTCTACTGTGGAGAGTGTTCTGTCCATTGTCTAGATCTGGGTAGGGGTTTAAGGTTTACCACCTGTATTGTCCTTGTCTGGTGCCTAGTTTTTGGGCACAGGGGTCTTTGGAATTTTTTAATTGAAAAATGAAATCATTCATATTACATCTCAATTGCTATCCCATCCCGTGCATCCTCCCATTCCTCCCTCCCTTCCCGCTTTCACCCCATTTCCCTTCCCTATGACTATGACTGATGGGGACCTCCTTCCCTTGAATATGATGCTAGGGTATCAAGTTTCTTCTTGGTAGTCTGCTATCCTTCCTCCGAGTGCCATTGGGTCTCCCCATCAAGGGGATATGGCCAAAAAAGGGGCACCAGAGTTCATGTGAAAGTCAGTCCCCAGTCTCCACTTAACTGTGGAGAATATTCTGTCCCTTTGCTAGGTCTGGGTAGGGGTTTGATGATGACTGCACATATTGTCCTTGGTTGGTGCCATAGATTGAGCAGAACCCTTGGGCCTAGATCTGCCCATCATAGTGTTCTTCTTGTTGGTTTCTAGGACCTTCTGGATCCATCTATTTCCCTATCTCCTATATTTCTCCCACCTTCTGATGTCTTCACCACTATCTCATTTTCCTGGTAAGTAAAGACTTTCATGAGACATACTCCATGGCCTAGTGTCCAGATATAAGTGAGTATATACTATTTGAGTCTCTCTGCTTCTGGGTTAGCTCACTCATTATGATCATTTCTAGTTCAATCCATTTGTCCACAAATTTCAGAGATTCTTTTTCTTTAATAGCTGAGTAGTATTCCATAGTGTAAATGTACTACAGTTTCTTTATTCTTCTACTGAGGGACATTTAGGCTGTTTCCATGTTCTGGCTATTATGAATAAGGCTGCTATGAACATGGTTAGAATTAAACAGAGAATTCTCAACAGAGGAATATCAAATGGCTGTCTTTGGAATTTTTATACAGATATATATATATATATATATATATATATATATATATATATATATATACACATATATATAATGTATATACACTTCTAATCCAACTCTCCTCCCCACTCCCTTGTGTCACCTTGTCATGTTTCTTTTCCAACTATGTGTCTTCTTTCTGCTTTCCTTCTTGTTTTGTTATTACCCACTGAGTCCAGATTTGAGATATGTGTGTGTGTGTGTGTGTGTGTGTGTGTGTGTGTGTGTGTGTGTGCATATATATGCATATACACATGTGTGTATGTGTGTTGTGTAGCCATCCACTGAAGGGTCATGAACCAACTACAGATCACACTATGAAGAAAATTGACTCTTCCTCTTAAAACAGTTTCAGGTGTTGATATTTTTTTCAAATATGTCAATAGGTGACATAATTTTAAGATAATATTTGAAGTGCCAGCTTTACAAATACTTTTGTACTCTTAACTGAATAAGGTAAGTTATCTGGAAAAATATTTAAAACACGATTTGGTCATGATACTGAACCAGTAATAATCCATAATTTTTGATATATTTAACTGTCAATTTTGACATTCTGAGGTTATGCATTTATAGCATACTTATTTTTCCTGTGTAAATTATGCATCAAGATTTGTATTTACATTCATTTGCCTTTTGAAAATTAGCACGTGGCCATGGTTCTGTGAAGCTATTTTGAAAGATGTGATTGATTTACCTGTGAAACTAAGATGTAGGAAGCTGGAGCATTAGCATTTTTTGATTATGCAAGTGATCAAAAGCTCAGAGGGGACTGAGTGTAAATGGTTTGTATTTTGTAAGTACACGAATATCAACAGCCATATACTCCTGATGGTTATATTTTTTTGACAGCCTTTCCCTTACTTTTCAGTATGCTTTCATCTAACGTGACTTGAGTTAAACTATACTAATTTGCTCCTGAGTTCTTAGAAGAGAAAAAGCAAAGCAATACGTAAACTTACCAGAATTGCAACATCTGAGTAATTCATGTAGTAAAACATTTTAGATGTCTTTGATCATTGTAAGAGTTTTAGTTGCCGGGAATACTTTTCTTTTCCCCCTCTATATTTGCTTTGTTTTTAACAAACAAGAGAATTTCATAGGTGTGTAATCTCTGAAAGAAAATGTATTTATATAATACATAAATATATATGCTAAAATGTAAAGTGGTTTCTTGATAAAGTTGTTTTCAATATAATGAAACTACAGTAGCACTAAAGTCTAACAGTAGACAGGGCACTTTGTGAGTTCTTTAATAGGAGAGCTGGTGAACATGCTGAGTTAACCAAAGTCAAGCACATATCTGCATCTACTTCCTTTTATGAGTTAATTCTTAGATGGAGTGCAAAGTAGTGGATTTTAAAGTAAAGCGTTGCCATTGTTGGTAATGGTACCTTCTCCCCTTCTGGAAAGGCAACTGCCAAGCTGGCTGAGGGGTAAAATGTCAGTGCACCATAGAGGGCTAGACCCAGATTTGCTCCTATTGCTTACCCTTGTATTATGCTCTCTGTGAAAGAAATCAGGAGTGTTTCTTCTTGATTTACAAATGGCTACATTATAAATATTTTCTTTCATCTTAGTTTTGGATATCAAATTATGAGCTTACTCTCTCTCTCTCATCTTCTTTAATGGTGTGTGTCTCGCTATTGAGAAAATGAACACAAATAAGAAGACTGTTATTCCATTTTAACAACTTTCATACACATAGCTAATTTTATAATTATGACTAAAAATGCATGCTGTATGGGCTTTAAATATCAGGTTTGACCTTAGCGCTAGTTTGTCATATACTTGCCTCTAACCTATCTACCTGTTTTTTTTGAACAAATTTTTTTCAAATTTCATTCAACAAATATGCTCGAAAGACTAAATACAAAAGTAGGACTTACACACGGCTGACCACTGTAATGTGAGAATTCACCATTGATTATAACTGGTGTTAATCAGTATTAAACTATTTTTACAAGTCCTTCCTGTTTTTAATTTTAAAATGAGGTAGAAATAGATACATCAAGTTGAAATAAATGTTCTAAAATGTTCAAGATTCAAATCAAATGGTGTGTGATAATTAAAAACACAGATTATATTTTTGGTTAATAGCCTAGCCTTTCTTGGCTGAGCCATCGCTCAGTGAGGAAGAGATGGGAACTGATGCAGAGACCCTGGATCAAACATTAGGAAGAACTTTGAGAATGCTGTGAAAGAGGAGGAGGAGGAGGAGGAGAATGTGGAGGAAGAGGAAGAATTGAGAAAGCCAGAGGGGTCAAGGACACCATAAAAAAGCCTACATACTCAACTAACCTGGGCCCATAGGAAGTCATAGAGATTGAAGTTCCAAACAGAGAGCACGAATGGGACAGACCTAGGCCCTCTGCATATGTGTAATAGTTCTGTGTCTTCAAGTCTGACGCCTAAAATGTAGTCTCTGACTACATTACCTGCCTTTGGATTCTTTTCTCTTAACTAGGCTGCATTTGCTACCTTCAGTAGAATAAGACGTGCCAAATCTTACTGCAACCTGATATTCCAAGGCTGGATGATATCCATGGAAGACGTTCTCTCTTATGAGAGGAAGTAGAGGATGAGTAGGTGGGAGGTAAAGGGAGGAGACAGGAAAGGCCTGGGAGGAAAGAAGGGAGGAAAAGCTAAATAAGAATGGAATGTAAAATAAATAAATGACAAAATCTAAAATAACGTAGATTAATGGTATTCTCAAGGACTAGTTTCAAATAAAAATTGATGCCCACTCTGGGTGTCTGATTATCTATATACATAAAATGATATAGATGTATATATAAATATACATATCTGTGCCTGCAGACTCCCTCAGCATTACTATAAAGGGAAATTCCAGTATATATAAGGAATACAGAATTATTTATTAAGTTATTATAAAAGTAATGTTTTGAGTGCTAAATTTAGTTAATTAAAGTGAAAAGATTATTGGGAATTTAACATTTTTCCATTGAGCACGGTCAAGGAACACTGATAGTCAAAACTAATACTAAACATTTTGAAACACTGTACTGGTGAAAACAAATATTAAAAACCCAAATCACTTTGACATGAAGTACAAATAGTTAACTGAGACTATTTGGCATGAATTTCAAATCTCTGTTATTTAGCTTCTGAAAAAGAACATATTGGCTCACTCTTGTGCTGACTTCTTTATCTGTAAAGAATAGACATCATATATCTTTAAAGTAGCCTGATGATGTTTCATAACAATATAAGTAGCTCAGATTTTTCAAGGATATATAGACATCATGAGATTAAACACTAGTCTCCCTACAGATAGTGCTATGAGGTTGAAAGGGGACAATGGTGTAGGTTTTGAACTTTTTCCATCCTACTTTGTCTGAGGTTCTTTAATGCCTATACTTCCCTTCCAAACCACCTGCCCTAGATAGGAGAGAAAAGAGGTTAATGGCAACAGGAGAAGTAGACTATTTTGGACTCAGTTCCTTCGAGCGATTCCACTGAAGTAGTGTGCAGGATTCCACCAGACCTGTTAAACAGAGAACCAGCAATTCAGCAAAAGAGACTGCAACTGAAGCAGCTGGAACTTTGAAGAGTTCTCTGCAATGCTTTTCTCTTGTATCATCTCAAAGTGAAGTAATGAACAGTAAAACAATAGGAAATGATGTCAAGACCAAAGAGAAAAAAAAAGCCAAGCCTCTTGTTTTGGGGCTGATATATATATATATATATATATATATATATATATATATATATATATATATATATATATATATATATCAGATATATATATATATATATATCAGAATCTGTGCTTAGATGTTTATCAATTGGCAAAGACAATTCCCCTGCAAGAAGCAGTTACTCTTCTAGGGAACTATCACCACCTGTTTTCTCTCATGTCTGTTTCACATCCCACACTTGGGATCAAAACAAAAACACGTTTACATCTATTACACAATGGTCACTCATGCAGGCTTTAAGAGCAGCGTGCTGCCACCATAATCACAATCTAGGAATGTTTCTCCCTTTTACACAGGTTTGCACTTGTAAGGATAAGCACAAGCCAACAGACTAAGATAAAGGTCTAGGAGCAAACCATGTTTCCTTGAGGGTCAAAAAATGAAGTTTCTCTGTTACTCTAATCCAGTCTTTCCTAAAAGATCTAATATACAAATTGGACAGATAGGAAACTCTCCACCACTGAAGATATTTTGCTGCATGTGGGCAGATAAAATTGACCAAGTTTTGCAAGTAGCCATGAACGTACCAAAACTACTATTAATAAAATGGGTAGAAATCATTTAATTTCCCTTAGCTTTCTTTAAATACCAGGTTCCCTTCAACCCTAGCCCCACTAACTGTTACGATGGCCTTTGGCACTCTGAGTGATTCTAAGTCCTGAAAATAATTATCAATGGTTTCAAATTCAAGCACCACAAAGGAAAATAGGTTTTTAAATTATAAAACAAGATGGAATTGTTCTACAAATGAAGTTACATGACGGCCTTTGTAAACCCCACCCACTCCCCTGCCTGTCTCAAGTCCTCCAACACACATCTCCTTGGCACATTCTGATTAGGTGAAAAACTGGCCTGTGACAAACCCAATTA
This sequence comes from Acomys minous, assembly GCF_964271855.1. Taxonomy (NCBI): domain Eukaryota; kingdom Metazoa; phylum Chordata; class Mammalia; order Rodentia; family Muridae; genus Acomys; species Acomys minous. The sequence goes on along the minus strand of NC_140496.1, from coordinate 70,494,783 downwards.
CTTTCACATCCAATGGTTTTAAACAAACAAGCCAAGTGTTTACCATATAGAGTCTACCTACTTTTTTTTTTTTATTATTCTTTAAATGCTCACCTCTCCACTGTTCACAATAGATATTCTATTATGACCTTAAACCGCTTCTGCCCTTCTGGAACTCTCTGCCATGCCCCTGAGCAATATCAAGTAGATATAAGGCTCTTCCTCTGTATTATTTCTTCCTAGGGAATTCCTGAGCCTCCCTTTGAACTGCACTGGCTTTTGAATAAGGACCCTCTCACATACAAAATGCATGCCTTTGGAAAAGTCACTCAGTAAATCTCCTATCTCAAGGTCATATAATTTCTCTGATATGAAATGGCTTCAAATTCCTCAAGCATCCTATAAATATGCCACATGTACAGTAGTTAAAAACAAGCTGGACTGCCTATATTAACACAAGATAAAGCTGACTTTAGAACACAGAATATTATCAAGTATCAAAAGGATATTTCATTATGGGGAAGTGTCAATTTTTTTTAAATGTAGAGAAAAAATTATTAGGAGAATAAAGCTTAGGAAATTTCTTGAGATAATGAAGTTTTGATGAGAGTCTATAAAGAAACAATCAAGAGTCATTATAATTAGAATTTTTATAGATTCTAAATGATTTCTGTCAGGTAAGGGATTGTGCTATGGGTAAGTTTTACTGTAATACCTCAAAGTATAAATTGTTTTGTTTCTCAGGAAAAAAGTATGTGAAGAGACTTTTGCAAGCAGAGAGCCTAGACCCCATGTTCAGATGTAGCCAATGGACAGACCATTCTCCACATGGAGAAGGAGAGGAGAGAGCGAGGCACTGCCTCTGACATGAACTCTGGTGCCCATGATTGGATCTCTGTCCCTTTGCAGAGAGGCCATGTGGGAACACTGAAGAAGGGGATACAGGCTATTCAGGTGAGCCCTGATTGGCTACGGTCAGATAGTGGGGGAGGAGTACCCTACCTGTCAGAGGTCTAGGGAAGGGAAATAGGGCAGAAGAGGGAGGGAGGATGGGAACAGGAAGACAAGAGTGAGGGGATCACAATTGAGTTATATTTATGTAAATAAATTATAATAAAAAAGTAGTCAATCCTTAAAAATAAATTTTGTTAGACTATAAAAGAAAATACTACTTATAACCATAATTGGGGATGTCAACATTGTTCTTTCCATAAATGAATTAAAAAAAACAGAAAGCCAATAATATAAGAAAACCTGTCCCTCTAAGGATCTATTTATGCAGAAGACATATATCTTGTGTGTTAGAAATATATTTAAATTTTTTCATATAGTATAGTACTATATTTCATATAGTATATATATCAAATTCTTTTGCCTCCTTAAATTCATCTCAGAGTCTTCCTCACCTCTGTACTTACTCAACTACATTCCTATTCTCTCTCTCCCAAGGAAAGACGAAAATTAAAACAAATAGACAAAAATCATACACAGAAATACATTGAGCTTGTTTTGTGTCGGCCAACTACTTTAGGACATGGAGCCTGCCCTTGAGTGTGGTAGATTCCCATTGGAAAAAAGTAGTATTTATATTTCTAGAGTATATCAAATGCAAATGTTTTCTTGTGTAGGGATTGAACTTTGCATCCATTTGCACTTCTGTCTTGGGATTTTGTCTGTTTGAACATATGCAGGGCTTACTCAGGCTGTCAGTGTCTCTGAGTTCATACACATGTTAGCCTGTCGTGTCTGGACGACACTGTTTGCTTAGATTCATCAACCACCTCTGGCTCTTACAGTGCATCTACCACCTCTTCTGTATAGATTGCTGAGCTGTGCGGGAAATTTAAAACGTGTTTAAAATTAAGTGTAAATGGAAACACCATAGTAGCATAATGAAGGGGAAGGCAGTTCTAAAAAGGCAGGTCCCAGCACTAAGTGCCTCCTACATCAGAAAGAACTGGAGAAATTTTCTACCAGTGAAGTACAAGTGAAAGCCCCAGAAATATAAGATGAAATAATGCCTCAAAAAGGATAGAGAAAAAGAAATAATCAAACTTGGGGATGAAATCAGTAAAAAGTAATAACTTAAAATAAACAGAGTTGGCTCTTTGAAATAAAATCAACAAGATTAATAAACATTTTGCCAAATTAACCAAAAGATGGACAATTAAAATCCAAATAAATGCAATTAGAGATGAAAAAGGAAACATTATGACAGACAACAGGGAAGTCTGAAGAATAACAAATTCATAGTAAAAAGTCTGAATTCTGCAAAACTAGAAAATCTAAATGATGGATGAATGTCTTGATGTACACAACCTACCAGATCAGGATGAAATACACAGCTTTACACTGAGTTTCCTCATCGAGCCCTGATATAAGAGGTCATGCCTAGTCTTGTTGCATGTTGTTATGCCATGTTCAGCTGGTATCCCTGGGAGGCCTGCTCTTCCTCGAAGAGAAATGGAGGAGCAGTGCATCTGGGAGACAGGGTGAGTGAGAGGAGAACTGGCAGGAATGGAGGGAAGGGAAACTTTAGTTGGGATATATTCCATGAGAGAAGAATAAATAAAAATAAAAAAGAAGACCAAAAACCCTTAGTGAATTATAACCCATAAATAAAAAAATTCTAACAACAACAACAACAACAAAAAAGCCCAGGACAAAACACATTCAGTGGAGAGGTTTACTAGAGCATCAAAGAAAAACTAATGCAAGGGCTTCTCAAGTTATTCTACAAAATAGAAACTGAAAGAACATTTCTTAATTCTAATCCTTTTTGTAGAGGCCTTAACACCTTCATACCAAAGACACACCAAAGAGCAACATAGAAGAAAAATATTGGCCCATATTCCTTATGAACAGAGAAGCAAACATTCTCAATAAAATACCTACAAATCAAATTCAAGAGCACTTCCAAGGCATTATCTACTATTTACAGTCTTGAACTCCAGATGTTAACTTCATGAACACATGTATAAAGTGCATAGGAAACATGACCAAGCTCAACGCTGTTGTCTTAACAAATGTGAACTAATAGAAATCAAACGGAAGGCATTCTCAAATGACAATGGATTAAACTAACATCAGGTCCAAAAAGTCATGTGGAGGGCCCCCTCAAGTATTTAACGATCAATAAACTTACATGTCTCACACAGATCAAAGAAGAGATCTCAAATGACACGCTTAATTATACTGAACATGAAAGAAAAGACGACTCGAGATTGAGGAGGTGCAGTGAAAGCAGTGTCCAGATGGAAAATGATAACAAATGCTTGTAATAAAATGCTAAAGTTCTCATGGATAGCCCATCTGCCTGTGTTGTTATTAATCTCTATGTCATTGGAACGGGGTGCCAAAGCTTTTCATATCTCTGTATAATAAATACATCTCCACATCACCTTTCTGATCACATTTCTTCAAACTTGGAAAATTAAATAACTGCCTCTCCTACCTCATCTTCTTTTTAGTTATGTTTTCACTGTGGCAGTGGCCCTCTGCTTTTCCAAGATAAATGAGTTCCTTTATTAATTTCCCTCAGGTTTACTATACTGAAAATATCTCAGATCACCCAATATCAAAACCTACTTTCATTTTAATGTATATTTTATGTATTATAACTTATTTACGTTACATCATGATTGTTATTTCCTTGCTCTTATCTTCCCATTCCAACCCTCCCTCCCTCTTCTGCCCTATTAGCCTCCCTAGACCTATGATAGGGAGGGCCCTCCTTCCAGTCTGTCTGGCCACAGCCTATTAGGTATCAGCAGGATGGCTTGCCTCCCCTTCTTCTGTGTGCCTGCATGGCCACTTTGCCAAGAGGCAGTGATAAAATTGTGGGCACCAGAGTCCATTGAGAGATTCAGCAGCAATCCTCTGATGAAACGGAGAATCAGATGTCCATCTGCTAAATCTGAACAGGGGGTTTTGGTTCACTGCACATATTGTCTTTGTTTTATGCATCAGTTTGTACTACCCTTATGTGTCCAGATTCATAGGCTTTAATGGTGTCCCTGTGGGGCTCCTGCTCCCTCCTGGGCCTCTCATGCCCCCCATTCATCCCTACAACTCTCAGCATTCTGCCCATAGTGCAGCTTGCAGTCCCATTATCTGTCCTGATACCCCACTGCGTGTAGTCTCTTAGAAAACATCTATTTTGGGATAATATCCATTTACGTATGAGTATATACCATGTGTGTCTTTCTGAGTCTGGGTTACTCACTCAGGATGATTTTTTCTAGTTCTAACCATTTGCCTGGAAAATTCAAAATTTCTTTGTTTTTAATAGCTGAGTAGTATTCCATTGGGTAAATGTACCACAGGTTAGTTTGTTTGTTTGTTTGTTTGTCCATTTCTTGCTGGAGGGATTTCTAGGTTGTTTCCAGATTCTAACTTTTATGAATAAGGCTTCCATGAACATAGTTGAACAAATGTCCTTGCTGTATGGTGGAGTAGCTTTTGGATATATGCCCAGAAGTGCTATAGCTGGGTCTTTAGGTAGCATTATTCCAATTTTTCAAAGAAAGTTCCAGATTGATTTCCAAAGTACTTGTATACATCTGCACTCTCACCAGCAAAGGAGGAGTTTTCCCCTTTCTCCACATCCTGGCCAGCATGTGCTGTCACTTGAGCTTTTTATTTTTGCCATTCTGATAGGTATAAGATAGAATCTCAGAGTCATTTTCATTTTCCTGATAACTAATGGTGTTGAACATTTTTAGAAGTGTTTCTCAGCCATTCAATATTCTTCTGTTGAGAATTCTCTATGTAGCTCTGAGCCCTATTTTTTAGTTGGATTACTTGGTTTGTTGGTGTTTAATTTCTTGAGTACTTTATATATTTTGGGTGTCAGATGTAAAGTTGGTGGACATAAGGTATCATTTTGTTCCCTTAACAGTGTCCTTTGTCTTACAGAAGCTTTTTTGTTTCATGAGGTCACATTCATTAATTGTTGATATTAGAGCCTTAGCTATTGGTGTTCTGTTCAGGAAGTTGTCTCCTGTGCCAATGAATTCAAGGCTTTTCCCCACTTTTTCTTCTAAAAGATTTAGTTTGTCTGGTTTATGTTGAGGTCTTCAATCCACTTACATTTTAATTTTGTTCAGGGTGATAAATATGAATCTATTTTCATTTTTTCCTGTAGACAGTCAGTTAGACCAGCACTATTTGTTGAAGATGCTATCTTTTTTTTCCATTATATGGTTTTGGCTCTTCCTTGTAAAAAATCATGTTCATAGGTGTGTAGATTTATTTCCAGGTCTTATATTCGAGTCCATTGATCAGCCAGCCTATTTCTAGGCCAGCAAGTACCATGCTGTTATTATTACTGTTGCTCTAGAGTACATCTGGAGATCAGGGATGGATCCCTCCAGAAGATCTTTTATTGTACAGGATTGTTTTATGTATTCTAGGTTTTTTGTTTGTTTTTCCATATGAAGTTGAGAATTTATCTTGCAAGATTTGAAAATAATTTTGTAGGAATTTTTATGGGAATTGCATTGAATCTGTGTTTTGCTTTTGGTAAGATAGCCAATTTTATTATTTTGATTTTCTCAAACCATGAGTATGGAAGTCTCATATCTTCTTCAAATTCTTTTATCAGAGACTTGAAATTTTTTTCATTCAAGTCTTTCAATTTCTTGGTTAGAATTACACCAAATTACTTTATGTTTTTGGCTATTGTGAAGGATGTAGTTACTCTATTTTCTTTTTCAGCCTGTTCGTCATGTGTATACAGGAGGGCTACTGAGTTCTTTTAATTGATTTTGTTTATTAGCTGTAGAAGTTCCTTGATATAATTTTGGGGTCATTTATGTATACTATTATGTCATTCATGAACAGTGATAATTTGACTTCTTCCTTTCCAATTTGTATCCTCTTGAACTCCTTTAGTTGTCTTGTTGATTTAGCTAGGACTTTATTTGCTGTGGCTAGCTGCAAATGAGTATCAAATGGACCTCAAATACATTAGATGAACACGTGCTCCTCAGACTTTCATCAGTATATCAGTGGCAATACGTTCCTGTACATGTTACACATCAACCAAAGCTGAAGTGAACCAGGTTTCCATTTGCAGTTTATATCTTACAAGCTTGTTGAAAATATTTATTCTCACTATTCACAATGAAAACTGATTATGAAAGTGAGTATAACATAGCAAGCTTTTTTTTGTATACTATGAGCCTTATAGCAAGTGAAACAAATTTACATGACTAATCATGACTGTCAAGTTAAAAGGAATAATATGATTCTTAGTAAATATTAATCTGGCATATCCTTTTTTGCAAAATTTACTAGCTCCCTTTGTACAAGAAATCCATCAACAAATGGATTTTACTGTGCATTTTGAAAAGAAGTGATGTGAAAACAAGTAGTTCAAAAAAAAAAAAAAAGAAAGAAAACAAGTAGTTCAAGTGATTATTTTTCTTCCCCTCAGTACTGATCATACATAACTGCCTAAGTATGTTCATGCTAGATAATGAATAGGCTCAGAAACTGATGATTTCACGATGAAATTATAAACATATTGAAAGGAAATGAAAATAATTAGCAGCATTAAAGAATTACTAAAATATTCCTTAGAGACATAAAGTAGATGAAGTAATTACTTTCAGTTCTGAGGTAATTTAGATGCATTTTATTTTTCTTCCTTATTACTGAACATTTACAACTATAATAATGGCTCTTATCAACCTAAGGATTCTACATATATTTTTACCACTTGCTCTCAGCTATCTATACCCATAAATTAATCCCAAAGAAAGTTTGGATTGGGCTTCTTGTGATTATGAGTGTGTTGCAAAACAAAACTTGACCTTTAACATGTGAGAGTAACTCAAAGCATTTCCTACCACAGCACAGAGAAAAAACACTCTGTTACTTGACAGAAACCACGTTTTGGACACAGGTACGCAAAAATAATGGAACAGTATTAATCACATGAAGTCAAGTGCAGGAAATTTAGAAGACACATTTGGTATTAGTTATATCATATAGAATATAGTAATAACCTTTGAAATTATAGATAGAAAATGCAAATTTCAAATTTCATACAGGCTAAGTAAAGGCAGATGCCCAAGCTCTGTAATTCACATGAGTAGTATGTATGAAGCGCACAGTACAGAGAAGACTCAATGGTGTCTGCCTGCTGCTATTTCCCAACACTAAAACCTGTCCATGCCTTGGTAAAATATGTCCTGCTTACATAGGGAAGAAATGAATAATTTTATTTATATAGCCACTAATATCTTCTCCTCTCTCTTTTGTTTAAATTTTGTTATTTTTGAATAATACGTATTAATGTATGGATTCATAAGATTTATTGTAATATTACATGTTCACACTGTACACTACTCCAATTGGCGTAATTGGTAATTCTAACATTTTATTTTTTTTCTTTAAGGCTTGTTTCTTTGTCTTTATAATACAAGTAACAGAAAAATGTATTATTGTTAACTGTAGTCCCTTTCTTGTGCTATAGAGAATCATTACTTATTCTTTTTGTCTGACTAAGTTTATCCAACGTATTTGGAAGGCCCTGCTATTCAATCTCATTCTACTCCCATTATCATGTGATTTTCAGACTTCATAAAATGCTCCTCTATATTAAGATGGATTTTTATGAGCTTTTGTCTCATAAATGAAGTCTAAAAGAAATCCATTGGAATGTACAATAAAGTTATTAGTTTAGTCTCTTTGATGTATATCGAAGCATCCTTTCAGTGATAGAGTACTTGCCTAGCATGGTTGAAGCCCTAAGTTCAATTCCTAGTACCAAAAAGAAAGTTCTTTTCAGCCACATCCTTGCCAACATTTATTTTTTATCTACTTGGTAATAGTCATTCTACTTCGAGCTACGTGGTACCTTAGGGTTGGTTTTTTTTTCTACTTATTTATCTAAATTCCATTAGTGGCAAGTAATGTCTTTAGTTTTCATATATTTGTGATCAATCGCATTTATTCTTTTGAGAAATGTGTAGAAAGATCGTTGTTACCTTATTTTTAAAGAATTTGTTTGATTTGTGTGTTTGTGTGTGTGTGTATCTGTGTGTGTGCATGTGCATTTGTGTGTGCATGCATTCACTTGCATGCCTGGTTATGGATATTTGGGGCAAACAAGTGCAAAAACTCTTACACAGAAGGATGAAATTAATCAGTGAACATTGCAAAACTTTAAAAGAATGGAGTATACATGTAAGGGAGTGATTTAATGTTTGATTACAGAATCTATCTCAAAATGAGAGATTTAAGTATGTGCAGAGTTCGTCGTGTTAATGGATTTAGTCTCTAGGGGTGAAAGGAAGTTAGATTTCAGGCCTGAATTTGCTTTTAAGAAACAAGGTAGCCCTTGGAAAGGGAATCATTTGAATTGGGTACATATAAGGGTCACAATGGATAATGGCAAATTCTAGGGATATATTCAACAGATGAGTATATAAATAACTCTAAAGCACTTTGGACATAGGACTTGGAAGAATCAAGTTGGTACTGACCTGGAGGCCACCTCCTGGGGGGCACAAACTCATAATATCCTAAGGTACTTTGCAAGCTACAAAGAAAGAAAGGCAATCTATATCCCTACAAATCTGTACAGCCTTTAAAGCACAATGACTAGCCTAGAAAGATATTCTCAAGGGTACAACAATAGCATTTTTATCTTGGGGGCAATCAAGAACTGCCTAAAAGGAGTTACAGCTCTCTTAAGTGGAAGAAACTTATGTCTAGTACTGTAAACCTAGGTAAGACCCGTGGTTGGAAAAATCACAGAACCTAGAAAACCTACTACTCTGTTTTAATAAATGAATATAATTTCTAACCATATTTTAAATGCTTGTTTTTCTACCCACACATACTTGTTATCCTTTATTAAAAGAGATTATATTTTTCAGCAGACTGAATCTTCTACAGAGATCCACAATGGGTGAAAATCAGAGAGGAAGTTACCAGGGGATACTCAAACCAAACTGAGAGATCTGTAATGTGACCCTCATTACTAAGTCTCAGGATAATTGAGGAAAGGGAAGTGGAAGATTGTCAGGGCCAGAGGACAAGGACATAGCTGTTAGATAATATCTTCTAGATATAACATGGGATATACACACCTAAAATATCACATATATGGATGCTTCATAATGAGCACTATTGCCATACCAATGTGGATGGAGAAATTTCACAAGGCCCTAGTAACAGATGAAAATCCACAACAAATCAACGGCTACTGAAGAAAATTCTGGCATAGATATGTCATATATTGATAATGTACTTTAACACATACATATGAATACATACTTTTGGTATTTTGCCAGTGTCTAAGCATGTCATTTGCATGACTCAGACTCACCATGTTGTCTAGGCTTTTAATGAATGCATGATCCCCCTGCCTCAGATTTCTAGGTACTTCATAAGTATAATTCCTAGGTATTCTAGGCATCTGGTGCTAAACCCAGATTACTATATTTATTATACAATTTGTTGACACAGATTATTTGTACTTACTTAGATTATAGTATAAAAGTAATCTTACACCATTTTAATCTCAATTTTTATAAGGTGGGGATCTACAGATACTTCCAGTTTTGAATTATAGCATAAATAAACTACTGCTACATTTATGTACTATAAAAAAACAGAATTTATTTTACTAAGCAACTTTATTTACTTCGGATTTATCTATTTATTTTTTTCCCTATGCCTTCTCTTCTCTCCTTCTCATTGTTCAGGCACAACTCTTCTATTGTATCGTCAATGAGATTGATTCTTTTCTTTTTACTTTTTTTGTTCAATATATAACCAGTAAATAGAGAATTTATCCTTTTATTGGAGAACTGTTCCATTCATATTAACACAGTAAAACAGATTTCATTATTTTTTTGTGGCTGAATAATAATTTTTTCACAGTGTACATATACCATTTTACATTAATCACTCAGGAATTCCCGCTTTGGTTTATTAGGTATCTTTACTATTTTGTATTCATTGCTTTGGAACTAGAAACTGTGCTTGTCCATGCTTCTTTAAAGATTTGCTCATATTGTTATAAAATATTATGTTGAAGATTATTATTCTTAACATTAACTATGGTATGGTATAATTTAGAAAATTGAAATAAATAATAAAGAGCTAGTTAGATGAATTTTTGAAACATTCAAAGAAATCAGAAAAACACTGTTAATCTAAAAGGATTATTAAAGCATACATTGAAAGAAGCAAAATAGTTACTCTAGATTGAGATTATTTTCCTTCTCTTATGTGATTGAAAAACGTTGGAGAAGTGAGATGCTGATAGCTTCACAATACAGCATTCCTATGCATTTTATCTCAAAGTCACCTCATACTTAAAAGTTTAAAAGGTTAAATGTACTAGTTTAAAATTTTAAATTAACTTAAAATTTCCAATATGAGAATAGCTTTCTATTTGCATTGATCCTTGTTCCCAGTGGATATAGCATATTGTAACTACCATCATAATTTAATATTTAGAATGTTTTTGCTTATCTTTTTTTATTAAGATGTACCATTTATAAACTCATTGTGTATTTCTCTGTGATTATACAAATTATTGTAGATTGCATGAGCATGCTTATCTCACAAAATAGGTCATAGTTGTTGCTAACTTCACAGCTTTTTAAGTATTAAGAAGATATAGTTTCTATAAGTATGACCTTTTATTATTAATGGCTCAGAGGTTAAAAGCACTGTCAGTTCTTTCAAAGGTCCTGAGTTCAGTTTCCAGAAACCACATGTGGCTCACAACCATCTATAATGAGATCTGGTGCCCTCTTCTGGTTTACAGGATCACATGCAGGCAGAATACTGCATAAATTGTAAATAAAACTTTTAAAAAAGAAATTAAATAATAGAAACAAAATGCAAATGTTTTATACAAACACCATAAATTTATAAAATTTATAAACATTAGGATGTAGGGACACATCTGCACTTACATATTTACTGTTTTTAAACCCTGCTGACAGATGATGTTCTTATTTGGACAAGACCTGAGTCATCAGATGAGGATACACACAGTCTCCTTTTCCTAGAGCAAGTGGAAGCCAATGTGGTTTTCTCATAGCAAATTTCCAGCTAAAGTTCAGTCTTTCAGTATTTAGGGCTTAATATTAAGAGTATACATCCTGATGAGGTCATTTGTAAGCATTAAATTTTAGTAATAGGGCTGGAGAGACGATTTAAGCAGCTATAATGCTTGCTGTATACACATGAAGACATTAACTCAGTAGGAAAGCACAGGCATAAAACTGAAATTCACTGTTACACATACTGTTAGGTGGAGACAGTGGATCCATGGAAGCCGTTGGCCAGCTAATATAGATGAAATTATACAATCTCCAGGTGCAGGGAGAGACCCAGTTTCAAAGACTAAGGTGAGGAATTGATTAAGACACTCTAATTTCAGGCCTGCAAAGATGGCTCAGAGGTTAAGAGCATTGGCTGGTCTTCTAGAGGTCCTGAGTTCAATTCCCAGCCACCACATGGTGACCAACAAACATCTATAATGATATCTGATGCCCTCTTCTGGTTTGCAGATGCACATACAGGCAGAGCATTGTATACATAATAAACATTGGGCAAGAGAGATGGTTCAGTGGTTAAGAGCATTGTCTGCTTTTCTAGAAGTCTTAAGTTCAATTCCCAGCAACCACCACATGGTGGCGCATAACCATCTATAATGAGATCTGGTGCCCTCTTCTGGTGTTCAGGTATACATGCCGGCAGAATACTATTTATGTAATAAACAAATCTCTTTAAATATTCTGCTTTTAATTTATTTATTTTTTGCTAAAAACTATGTTCAGGACTATATTACTATGGGGCTATCAGTTTTCATTTATTTTTTGATGTTTCTGCTAATGACCAATATATTTTACTTTTACATACACATATATTATCACACACATATATAGCAAACTACATACAGCAAGAAGAACCATAAAACAATCAGGAATGTTACATTCATAGTGTTTTGGTTATTTGTATTTGACAACCTTGAAGAACACATCTTTGCTATCTTGGAGAATCTAAAATTCTGAATGTAAATAAATCTTAAAAGAAAAGAAAAGAAAAAAAAACAAGAACACTCCAGTTTTAACCTCTGACATCCTTAATCACCTGCCCAGGCAAGTACATCCATCGACACACATACTGCATGTATACACCATGTAAACACCCACAAAACTTAGACAGCTATTGATAACAAGGAAGATTAGATTGTTTCTGTATTTTATAACTCAATATATTTTAAAAATACCAACATTATATTTATAATTTGTTCTTTCTGAATACTTAGAAATTAATTGTTCGTAGTCCAAATGTAAGCAGATTAGCAAAAATAAACATTTTCAAATAATCTGTGAGTGTGGTATTTAGTAACCAGTTGTTACTCATTTAAAGCAGGGCAGAATCACCAGCTATTGCTCACTGCTTTTATGGTGGAGTAGAATAGTCTCCAGCCCAGCTGTCCCCAGCAATCCTCCCAAAAGCCTGTAAATTTCCATCATTGGCTTCTACAACACAATTAATTTGTGCATGTTTCCTTGCAGCAATTAACAGCCGGCACCAGTTTTAATGAAATAAACTTGTGATTCCCACAGGGACTATTTATAATGAACACTACAAAGCAACAAGAGCTTCAAACTATTTACATTAAGAATTGATTAATAACAAAGCCATTAAGCTCCATATTTGATTGCATATTGTGCCAATTTAAGTGATTCTGCTAATTAAGTAATCATAATCATTTGCATGTGCTATATCTAATTAACTTTTTATATCTCTTTAAGTTTTTCCTCCAGGACCAATCACATTCAAGTGGCATTAGCGAAAGGAATGTTTAAACCATTTCTTGGAATATTGTTTCCTGATAAAGTAGATTTCTATGAAAACCCTTGGAAAGTCTAATCAGAGAAAATGCTTGTTCAGGACAATTACTTTGCTCTGCACTACATTTGCTCTTGAAGAAATGGATAACCATTAGGTTAGGGTTAACAGGTCTTGAAAATGTATCTATGTAAATGAAATTCAGAAACTTACTTTAAAACATTTTAGAAAATTTAAAACTGGAGTTTTAATGCCTGAAAAAAAAACTACACTGATCTATTCTTAATTTATGTGATTTAGAATATTACAGATTTACCCAGGAAGATACTTAATGTTTTTGTTGTTGCTGTTGTTGTTTTATCTGGGTGGTAAGCAAAAAGCTCATGAAAATGATGACACTTTCAGAAGAGCCCCACCTTCACAAATAAATCTTATAATCAATTCCTCTGAAACAAATTTAAAACTATTATTTTATTACTAAATAATAGCTTATAAAACTAAGTTAGTTATCAATAGCTTTCAAATGTTTCAACTTATTAAACCTTAAACATATTAATTATATCATTACACAGAATAATAATGCACAAATTCTTCATTATAAACAAGAATGGCAGATTTGATTGTTGACATTATCCAGTTAATTATACATTAGAACTAATTTTGTTTCTGCTTGTCTGTTTTTCTAAATCTGAATTTCTGTTTGGAGTGAATTTCTTGAAATTTTATTAACTCAACTGAGAGTTGAGTTTCATTATGGTTAGTTCAATTTGTCATATTTAGTGTTAACTATACCTAAAGCTCAGTGTTGTACATCTCCATAGAAACTTTCATTATAAATGCAGAGATTTAATAAAACAGCTTTATCATCATTTGCAGATGGGAAAATAAAAAGTAAAATATTAAGTAATTTTTCAAAGTTAAAAAAAAAAAGCGAACAAAAATCCCAAACCAATACTTTGACCACTTAGGCATCTCTGAAATCATCAGACTTTTTAATAATATCCCCCAACAAATACTAGGGCGCAGGGAAGATGCAGTAGATGATGTAAACAAATGTAAGAGGTTGAGGACTAGAAGGACTGCTGTGAAACAGACTTCACATGGCTCTTAACCCACTAACTCACAATAGCTTGACTGACCTGCACAAAACTAGCCCAAGATCAAGTCCGCCTAAGTTCCAACATTGATGGTGGGAGCTGCTCTCTAGAAACCATCCCTTCCTGAGGAACTGCTGGCAGGTGATGACTGATGAGGGGAAAGAGATTGTTAGTTTTTGAGATAGTGGATCCAGGTATGTTTCCCATGCTCTATGGGATTGACCCATAATCATGGAGGTGCTGCACTAATTAGATTTAGTGGATTATCATAAGAAGAAGAGATGAGAGGAGGCTATTGTGAGTGTTGGAGGGCAAAATGGATAGATATGATTATTTTTCATCTTATTATATATAAAACTGTCAACGAATAAACAGAAAATAAAAGAAAATTCTCAGAAGAGAGTTCAGTAGATCCATAGACACACATGCACATACACTCACACAGACCGAGAAATACACACCACACACACACACACACAAGTACAGACAACAAAAAAATAACTTTACCAGCCACATCAAACACTATGTTTCTAAGCAATCTAATGCCTCATTTCTTCAAAAGTCTGCAACTGTTATATTCTTATTTATTGACAATAGTGCATATTCTTTTGAATTTCTTACTAAAATAGATTATTTTGTATATTTCTTGTGATTGATTAAAAGCAGTCATAAAACTACCATTAAGCTCAGTTTTTACCAATAGAAAAATAGCAGAAGCAAATCTATATCAGCTCAGGGCCAAAGTTACCATCCTTTGCTATTTTTTGTTTGTTTGTTTGTTTGTTTTTTGAGTTTCGAGAAGTGATATCTAAGTACGTTTAGACCTGTACTCTAGAAAGGTCACTGATAGATATGGCATTCAACACTTCTGATCTCAGCTTTCCAATTCCTAGTAAGATTTCAGAAGATGGCTGAAGCCGTTCTGAACCATTCAAACGAGCCGTTTTACTGTTGACTTTGAGAAAGTAACTGAATTTTAAACCAAAGGGGTTAATAAAACTGAGGGTGAAAATTTGTTTATTTGGTAGTGTTCTTTGTTTTTATCCATCCATACTCATTTTTATTAACAATTTATTTTATATTTAAATTAAATGGATGGATGGATATGTGGGCGTGGGGGTATGTGTTCATGAGCGTAGTCAGCAGTCATGAGTTAATCGTAAGATAAGAGATTTATATAGTGGAAATAAACTAACGTTGAGAAACGTTATCTCCCTCAGGCCAGGTGGCTATTGCATCCCTCATTGGCTGCCTGTTATCTGTAGCATTCCCAGTAACTGTTGAGCCCATTTGTGAAGAAGGGAAGCTCAGCCCTGCTCCAGGCTAACAAGAAACTGAAACCTGTCATGGAATAGGCTAGACATATTTAACCAGGCCTCCTCACCTTGAATCTTTCTCCTCAAGAGAATCCTGTAGCTTTTTTTATATATATATACAATTTACATGTTTAATTGAAACTGACTTACAGTTTCAGAAGTTCAGTCTTTTATTGTGGTAGAAATCATGGCAACATGCAGGCAAACGTGGTGCTGGAGAAGGAGCTGAGATGTCTACATTGTGATCTGTAGGTAGCAGGGAAAGAACTGGTTGAGCTTCTGAACGTACAAACTTGCTCCTGCAGTGACACACTTTCTCTAGCAATGCTATACCTCCTCCATCAAGGCCACACCTGAGAATAGTGTCACTCCTATGGACCAAGCATATATGTGGCCATCCTCATGCACTACATCCATACACATACACAATATTTAAAATAAAATAATTTAAAGGCAATTTTCTTTACTTTATTCTTGATCAAAAATTACGTTCTTAGACACGTTAACAAAAAGTAAGTGTCCAGAAGCCCAATCTGCTATTCAAGTTTTTCTCGTATTTCCATTTGATTTTAAACACAAAATTAGCATCTTTAATTTTGATCCATCTTTAAGTAATAATCATGGTTAATGAGATACAAATCTGATTATCTTA
Source organism: Acomys minous (assembly GCF_964271855.1). NCBI lineage: Eukaryota > Metazoa > Chordata > Mammalia > Rodentia > Muridae > Acomys > Acomys minous. The sequence goes on along the minus strand of NC_140496.1, from coordinate 70,478,902 downwards.
AAGTAAAAATAATTCTGACTTTTTGGTTTTACAAAATGCATTTTGAATATTAAATTTGTTTCTTTATGTTAAAAGTATAGAAAATGTTGTCACTAATACATTGTTGCTGCATTAACAGACATATGTTTATTTATAAAGCAAATGAGAAATTAGAAACTATTAAACTCATAAAAATTTACATATGCTCTAATATATTTACAGTGTTAGATGAAATGATCTCAAGTCAATGATAAAATAGAATTTAAACTGCAGAAATATTTGTTATCAGTATGTTGTCTTTACCCAAAAATTTCTCTCTCTTTACAATTATTTTACATTTTTGCTTTGTAAAATTTATAAAACTGTAAATTTTGATTGCTCAACTTAAAATAGATACTCATATGAACTATTACTGAATTTTGAAACAAATGGGGAAACGAATGTTTATAATGAGGCATGATGTTCTCGGGTGTAAATAATATTTACAACATGACAGAACTAAGCAGTGATCTCCCTTTGGTGAGGGCCCACAGCTACAGCATCTGGGAATGTGAATGGTGAGGTAATTAACTTCAAAGTTTGTCTGACATTATGATAAATTTTGTTTCCACATGAACTCTGAAATGGAAAGCTGACTTTAGGAAAAAGCAAAAGTGTAATTCTATGGAAATCAAGAATGTGTGTTATTATTTACACTATTAGATTTATGATAACCTTCAAGTCTTTAGTATCAAAGTGTCCTTTCAGAAAATACCTGACTGTCAGTTTCAAAGAGAGTGGGTGAAACAGAAAACAAAAACCCTGTGCTTCCTGTTTTTTTTTTTTAAAGGAAAAAACACATATTTGAAAGTCTATATTATTGCTACTATTTGGTGATTGGTCTTTCTGTACAGAATACAGTAATTTAAATATTTTAATAATCATATATGCTGTAGTAAAGGTGATATTTATTTTTTATTATACAGACAATTATTGAGATTTGTGTATAAGAAAGTTGAGAATATTTTTTCCTGTAAATCTTACCTTGAATAATCATAAAGATTATTCTTGGTTACAGTTTTCACAAGTTGTATCTACTGTATCTATTGGTTGGTAATATTTCTACACTTATTTCTTGATGAATGGTATACAGAAGATTCTTTTCCTCTGTATATCTATTTCTAGGTTTAATAATACTCTCATAATATGAATTCTCATTGTGTTTTGGATCCTTAACCTTTGACTCTATCTTCAGTTCCTGAAGTTAAAGTTATAAAGATTGAGGTCATCTGTGCTCTACCTATAATAATATATAAACGATTAATTTACATATTATTATCTCTTCTCACTTCATTTCCCATTTACCGAATGTGATAATGTCTCATGAATAAGGCACACTTGACTTATACTTTCCATTCCCTTTTGATAGTCAGACCCCTATTTACCTCTTATAAATTCCTTTTCATTGCAAAGTTGTAAAGCAATCTCAAATTCAACATATACAATATGAAACACATTTGGCCATCCACATATTCCTTGACCTCCTGGTGTGTTTTCATCTGTTACAACTAACAACGAATTGCTGCATTTTCACTTCCAGGTATTACATGCTTATCAATTCAGAATGAATTTATATCAACTTACATAATTTATATCAGAATTACTTTCATATCAATTTTAGTGGAATTTTAATCCAACAACATGGCTGCTCTGATTATATCCAAAGACAGTCTAAGTCTTCATGATCTGGTTATAATGTAGATACTTCCTTCGTACACTCTTTTATTCCTAAACAATGCAGGTGATGTTAGTTTGTAGAAGGAAGCACCCACATTTCAAAGTGAAGTCTAATAGAGATATAAACAAATTTATGAATTGGAGAAAGATTTGACAGAATAGGATAAGTCCAACACACATGCAAACAGAAAAGAAAGATAAGCGACTTAAAAGAAAGCAGCTGGGGGTGGGGAGGCAGTTTTACCAGGAGGTTTTTACAGAATCAGGTTGAAGAGAGATCAAGCTGGACACAGGTGAAGACAGATTGAGCCAGAGAAAAGAAGGAGACAGATTAGAACAGATTTCTAGAGTTAGTGTGAGGCCAAGCAGAGCAGTTCAGTCAGAATTTGAAGAAACTGGTTGGAATCAGACAGTTTGGAGGGGAGTTTGAGCCAGAACAGCTGAGTTGAACCAGCCAGCCAGAATTAAGAAGGAACTAGTAAGGGTGATCATATTTATCAGTAAGTCTCAGAGGCTGGAACCATTCTAGGCCTAGGAATAGTTAGATAAAAACCCTCTGGGCTCAGCCCAAGTCACGTATTAGTAAAATTTGGGTATAGGTCTCATCTCATACCCCTATTAACAGAAATAAAAGTTAATTTTACAGCTTTATAAGATTACCCCATGACAAGGTCATAGGGGAGGGGTGTAAGGGGAAAATGGGAGGGAGAGAGGAATGGGAGGATACAAGGGAGGGGATAACCACTGAGATGTAATATGAATAAGTTAATAAAAAAAACATAACGAACCCAGAAAAACATGTTAAGCTGGTGAACCCATCAACTCTCTGGACATGTTCAGTGTTATGAACAGGCATAACAAAATGCAAGGTCCTTCTGCCTCTTCCTGAGACTCAGAATGCAGTCACGTGCTGCTAATAAAATGGTAGTGCATGGCCTGAAAATCTATTATTCTATACAATATGGAAAACGTACAAAGAGGAGCACAGCCTGATTTCAACATAAGTCTAAACAAAAGCTATTTAGTCCTCCTTTAAGCTATTTTCAGCACTACTCTTCTAAGTAGTTTTATATCATTATTATCATAAGTCTGTCTAAACTCAGTAGTTGAAGTTAGAAACATGCTCCTTTATTAAACATAGCTCAATATAAAATGATATATCACAGTATAAGTAAAAGTGCAGTGAAGGTTTCGTGTTGTGTTTGTGTCTCTATGTACTTTTGTGCATCATTACATATGCATGTATATGTAAGTATGAGACAATATGGAGGCCAGTGGTTGATCTTAGGTGCACACATGTTGTCCTTAGGTATCTATACAATTACTGGAGATGTGAACTCAGGTCCTCATGCTTGGAGAACAAGCATTTTATTCACTGAGCCTTATTGCCAGCTCATAAAATAACGTTCCTAAATCCCTTATACTTTGCTTTGATATAGACAAGAATTCAAACATTTTGCACAGGCCATTTAAACTCATTACCACAGAGAACTCATCCACCTATATCTTGCTGCATAAGCCACTTCCCTCAAATCACTGCAATCGTTAGGATGCAGTTTTCCTGATGGCTTCGGGATCAGTTTATTTATTGGAATATAACAGACTCAATGTTCAGTGTAAGTACAATTCTTAACATGTATGCCTATATATAGATAAGTAAATGGATGATAGATGACCTATAGGGAGATAGCTAGATAGATAGACATACAGACAGAGAGATACTTGTTTGAAGCAACCTAATTTAAAATAAACCTTTGAGTTTCAAAAAACAAATAATTCCTATGTTTCTTAAAGTATTATTTTTATTCGTCATATAGATATTGCATAGGCATAATGTAGTCTTACTCAGTACTTAAGATGTTTTCTCTCATATATAGTCATGGCTGATGTGCTTCTCTCATAGTAAAATAACTCCGTTAATTTGTTTTTAAATTAAATTTTGTCTTTTGGTATCATTGAACAGCAGCGATTTCCACAATAGCTGCTTTTCTCATTAGGGTAAGTAGAAGCATTTGTGAAACCATAACCTAAGCCTACAGTAATGAGATATTAAGCAAGAAATAACTATAACACATTCATTCATCTGTATCATCTGAATTTAAATTTCACTTAAGCCAGATCACTAAAGATTTTAAATTTATGTAAACTTATATTGTATAGTGATATGGAAATTCGAGAAGCTCACCACCCCAGCTTTGAGTCCACAAACAAAAGGTAAAAGGAAAAACTTCCAGAGGGAAATATATTAAAACAATAGCTTAGATGGTGGATCCATGGGGTAGAGGATGCTGGGGAAGGGATCCAGTGCAGGCTTTGCCATTATGGGGAAAAGGGGAACTGATATCTAGGACGTCTATGGTCAAACTTCAATGTTCATAAAGTAGAAAACAACAGTGCGACTTCATCTGCAAACTCCAAAGTACCCTCCACTGACTGCGGTGGAAATGAAATGTTACAGTTGTCTTGATCAGGGCTCTATAGAATCCCATTAAGGAGAAAATATTTCTTACTATTCAAATAAGTGATATCTATTTTTGGTCTTGGTTGGTGACCTAAAATTCCAAGTTACTAAATTGCTAGGCCTGTCAATCACTTGACCATAAATCATCCATCAGGAAGGCTAACTCAACTAAACACATGCAAAAGGATGGGAAGAATAATTATTTCTTGAAATGAGATAATGAACTTCTTTTAACCAGAATCCCACTCCTTGGCATAGTCTCTTACAGAGTGGAGGTCATATACACTACTAAGGTCAGCCTGATTTTGTAAATTATTGCAAAATCATTTGATCTCCTTTCATTTTTATCTCATTTATTACTTAATGATACTTTCCAAGGACTGGACATGCTTTCCTGGCCTTTCTCACTCTTCTTCTGAGCATCTTACCTTATCATGGAACTGTTTGTCTGCTGGTGACTGCTTTAAAACATCATATTTTTTTTCTATTCCAAATCATCTTCTCTTGGTACCAGCCGAATTTCTACCTTTTCTGTCTTGTTTTTTACTTTCATACTGTTATAAAATTGCCATTGAGCTTTCTTCTGAATGCACTCCAAAATTCTCTTATTAATGAGACTAAAAACTCCCAGGAAGAATACCAAAGTTTGTGGTAAGACAAATATTCCATGAGAGTTTACAATAGTTCCTGTCTTGGACTCTACAATCTCATCCTAATAATAACAACGAAGGAAGTTCATAGGCTTGAGAGACAGGTTTACTCAGCACATTTTTTTTTTTACAAAGAAAGCAAAAGAAAAACCCTTGAAGCAGGAGGGGTCACAAGAGAAGAAACTGACCAAGTGGCAATGACAATTTGTATTTCAATGATTACAGAGAAAAAACAATAGTTCCATAAGAGGAAAAGTGTGCTGTTTTAAAGGCACAGGATATGACTGATTTCTTCCTGGTTTTGGAACATCATAAATTATGAATTATCTAATGGTCATCAAACAAGGGAGCTTCGAGATGCTTTTCTGTCCTGTCTTTTCTTTTTCTCTCTTATACTGTTATAAAATTGTCATTGGCCTTTCTTCTGAATACACTGTAAAATTCAAGAAAGTTTTTCCACACAGTTGGGGTTTTTCTAGGGACTGGCCATAATTACATACATTTCCTCATTTTTTTGTTTTGTTTTGTTTTGTTTTGTCTCAAACAAATTTGACCATTGATATGGAATCATCCAGAGCCCTGGTAAGACATGACTGTACACCTATAAATGACCTTACTGTCATTAGCATCATCTCTTAAGATCCCTGAGCCACTGAAGTTCACACAGAGAATGTGTGACCACCTAGTTTATACAAAATACCACGGCTGGCAATGTAGATATTATGCTAGACAGTTACCCTTTGCTAGAACAGACACTATAGAAGGCTGAACTTCCCCGTGTACAGGAATTCTGCTCTGCAGGGAAGACAGAGAGAGGCATGTATGTACTTCTCACTCGATTCTAACCTGTTTAAACTCCAGATCTGTAGCATGAAGATCACTCTGCTCTAACCTGTTTGAATTCCTGAGAAAATGGTAGCTGCTATTTCACTAGCAGAGTTTTGTTTAAAAGTTAACTTGGGAAGCCAGAAAAGTTATTTTAATCCCAGCAAGAATTAATGATTTCAAATGACATATGTTTTTTTTTTAGCATCTCTACAGTTTTTTATTATAGTTAATAAGGAATTGTACACATTTTTCATATTTTTCAGAAAAAATATATCCCATTACTGAAAGAATTGATGGAATGGCCAGATAGTATGGAATATATTAACACATTTTACCAAAATTTCTTGAATTTAACATTAAAAGAATAGTATCTCCTCTTCTTAAAGCATGTTCATTATTTGTTTTGGCAGTTTTTTAATTAATTTATTTGTATTACATCTCGATTGTTAGCCCTTCCCCTGTTTCCTCCCATTCTTCCCTCCCTCCCACTTCCCCCCTTCTCCCTTCCCCTATGTCTGTGATTGAGGGAGACCTCCTCCCCCTATATATGCATATGTATTTTCAATTGTACTTTATTTTGAAAGTTTTTTCCATTTTGGCCAATTCCATTTCATGCATCTGCTACCTCTATTTGTGCCTATTGTATACCTTATTATTTTTTCTACCTTAAACTCATCTAATTTTTGATTCATCTATACATGATCACTTCCTTTTCTATTGTCTCCCATTTCATTTTTTAAATTATAATTTTCTTTAGGAATCTTTATACTAGTGTTTTCACTATGGACACCAATATGTCTTTTCAAACTACAAATAAGACTACTATCCAATCCATATATCACTACTGTAAATGTAGCTAGAGCAACTGAAATTAACAACCTAGAGGCCCTGTTTAACCATATGCAATAGTGCTTACAATAACAAAATTATAGCATCAGCATAGGCACCATCAACAGATGAGTAGAAAAAAATGCTGTGTTTCCACAAAAACCATTTTTGTTCA